>NC_059190.1:0-600000 GCF_020631705.1 Daphnia magna | reverse complement strand
GCAACTGAACAAGTGCAAAGCTGAATTAGCTGCTGCCAAGAACGAGTATTCTTCTAGATCATCTAGTGCCAAAGATCTTACCAAGACGCCTACCACGGGCCATGATGTCGTCAAATGCCAAATGGCGACACCTAGTATTCCCCACCGAACGTTGAGCCGTTTGACTCAGTCTCCTGGAACACAAGTAATTAAACGTCGCTTTTTGATGTTTGGGATTCCTTGGAATCTTAACTAATGTTTTAACGTGATATTTCAGCAATCCTCGCCCTCTACGAGCAGCACTGGGTTGGCCAGCCAACGAATGCATCATAATATACCGCATCGGCTGCAATCACAGATGGTCATGCGTGCAACGAACTGTTCTGTCTGCCTGGATTCCATCCATTTCGGACGCCAGGTTTCAGTTTGCCAAGAGTGCGGCGCTTCTGCACATACCAAATGTGCTCCTCATTTGCCAAGCACGTGTGGGTTGCCAGTAGGCTTAGCTGAGCATTTTGGCAATGTTTTTGGCCAGGAAGCAAGCAGCCGAAACGGTGATAACATTCCGGCATCTTCTCTACACATGAAAGGCTGGGTAAAAATTCCTCGACCTGGAAAAGCCACCTGCTGGGAGCGCAAGTATATGAAGGTATTAATCGCGTGAATGTAATCCTGATTCTCCGAAATCTTATTCGTTCTTTTCCTTTTTTTTTCTTTTCATTGTCAATTTCGTAGCTAATGGGTACTAAACTCTGCATTTACGATCATGAACCTACTTCAGAGAACATGAAACCGACCGATAGTTTTGATTTGCAGCCAACCGACGGTAGTTCAGTGGCCATTCATAGCGCTGTTGCGCAGTCAGATGTCTTCGCTACTGCCAAAACTGACGTCCCTTACATGTTTATGGTCGAATCCGTTCCATTTACGACCTGCTGGCCTGGTCGAACTCTGTTAGTATTGGCTCTCAGTTTTCAACAGAAGAAAGCTTGGGTTAGCGCACTAGAAGCGGTAACTCAAGGTGAGTCCAAACGACAGTCAGCCATTCAAGCACACCGCAAACCCAAATTAGTTTTGCGATTGGAAAACCCTCTCGATGTGAATTGCGTTGTTCCCATCAGCGAAGGAGTTTTACTGATCGGAGCAAAGGAAGGTCTGTTTAGTTACCGCCTCCAGGGTAGCCGTAAAGAATTAGTGAAGATAGAAGGTGTTACCAACGTCCAGCAAATCGTCCTAGTTCCAAAACTAAGCGCTGTCCTGATGATCGTCGGCGTTGACCGTCAGCTGGTTTTGACGGAATTGCGCGTTTTGCAGGGATGCGCAGATACCATACAAAGCGCTCAGCCGACTTTAGAAGTGGAAGTTGTCCCGAATTGCGACGATTGCCATCTCTTTGACATATCGAATTTGGAAAAAGATGATATTTTCCTTTGCGCGGCTACACAAGATCGCGTTAAATTGTTCAAATGGAATAGCAACAACAACGCTTTTGTTTTGCGAAAAGAACTCATCGTATCGGAAACGTGTAGCTGCATCTATTTTACCGAGCATTCAGTGCTGGTGGGTTGCGATCGTTTCTACGAGGTTGATTTGAGCAACTATTCGGCCGAGGAATTCCTGGATGCCTCAGATGCTTCATTGGCGTATGTGGTCTTTGGTCTAAAACAAGTCCACAGCTTCCCTGTAGCGATTTTAGACGTGACGCGACGAAGAGGCGAAATCGAATTTCTCTTGTGTTACCACGAGTTTGGAATCTTCGTCGATGGGTACGATTGAATAGTTTTCCGTTACAAATACCATTTCTAAATTAAACTATTTTATTTTTCCAGATATGGAAGACGAAGTCGCAAAGAGGATGTCAAGTGGACTCGATTACCCTTGGCTTTTGCGTATCGAGGACCGTATCTCTTTGTCCTTCACTTCAACTCAGTGGAGGTCATGCGACTGACATCGACTGCCTTCCGAGGACAATCCAAATCCGACCAACCTGCGAGTCCCAACGACAGTGAAATCAGTCAAGAGAGTATCGCCCCTCCCCCCAGTGTTTTCATCGATATGCCAAGTCCACGCTACTTAGGGCCGGCGCCCACACCCGGTTCCAACTATTTCTTCAGCAATGACAATAAAGTGATGGATATTGTCCAGCTCGAAGCCCCAGTCGTTCTCGGAGAAACCGATGGAGCCCATCCAGTTCACCTTGACGATATCAGCTTTAGCGGTTCGGAATTCAGCATTACACCTTCGATTGCCAAAATTCTGGACCAATCGGACGACTCGACTGAAAATTCCAGTGTTGAGAGTTCAAATAACTTGCCCTTCAAGCGGATTCCATCTGCCTCTGAAGCCAACACGAGAAACAAACGCGTAAAATTTGAGAGCGATCTTTAAGTTAGTAGCATGTGAACATAGTTTTATTAGATTGCGTTTTTTTTTTCTGTGAGAAATTTTCATTCAAAAATTGTATTCCGGTTTTAGGTGGCTTTCGCGTGTAAACGTGTTCTGCGCAATAACTAGTGTCGTAACTTTCAAGTAAAAAATGCGAGAACCTGACATAACTATGTTACCTTTTTTTTTTTCCATTTGTTTAATGCGTTGTGTCGTACATTTCCACGTTTGACACACATTCCTAAAATGGGTTTCTACAGCGCAGCAGAACCCCAAATGTTAAGAGACTATTAATGAGAAATGTGCCATTATAGGCTATGTTGATAGCCGTAACCGTAGGATAAAGAGCATTGTCTATGAAACCTGACTGGAAAGTTACCGCAGTCACCGCATCATTAGTATTTTCTTTGACGTTGCAGCTTGCGTCAGAAGAGTGACGTCGGGATTTAGATAATCTACGATTTTCATTTTATTTATTTTTTATCGCTGCAAGGCGCAGACTTTTTTTTTTAAGTTTCAAGGCTATAGCGTGGGATTTGTGCAGCGAAAGTTCTTATCCAAGAATTAGTTAAAACCACTGAACAGTTAAAAAATCTAAGTTTAATTATTATACAAGAAGAAAAAATAGATATTACAGTTAGTCAGTAACAGTTAGTAGCAAAATTGTGGTTTATTAATAAAAAATAAATAAATTTTGTAAATCTGTAAAAAAAATGTAAGCGTCGTTGCGCGGAACTATGGAACGATTTTATCAATTTGTTGTACACACTATACAGGGACTGACTGACATATACCTTTATCTTCTCACGTCTTAGAGCTGGGGCCTATTCCGAATAGCCGGTTGTGCGTGTGTTGTGTATACAATCGCGATCGCCAGCGATAGTTTTTAAGACTGGAGTTTGTTTCGAAATTTATCATTATCAACGAAAGGCTAGAAGTGCGGACGAGCCTATGGAAAACGCCAAACGTTTGCTGGTCTTCCTGATTGGCCTTCTAGTTTCGTTTGTGAAAGGCTTCCCTTTGCTATACACGTGACGAAATCTGAAGCAGGTAGCATAAATACGAAATTGTAAATTATATGGTTTAAATCTGTTGGCGTTGCTCGAAACACCTTGAGCAATAAATTGAGGTTTTTTTGTTTGGGGCTTTTCACTGCAAATTAGGTTATGGTCTATGTAGATTAGGTATCAACATTGCGAGGAGGTGTCTTATCATTTGTGGTTTGCAGTCACCTCAATGATCTGTGAGAGAGACGTGTGTAAACCCTTTTGTGACTATCAATGTTGAAGTGTGTCTAGCACTCAATTGAGTTATATCCCTCATTGCTGCTAGAAAGTACTTCATGATTTTGTTGTTGAAAACCTTGTAGCTGTCACATCATGGGTTCTGAAACTACTGTACCACGGCATAGAGTTGGCTATTGGTTTAGCGAAAAGAAGAGCAAGAAATTTAATTTAGAAGAATTTCATGGAATTTGTGATCAAGCTGGGCTTGACTTGATCAAGGTATTCTGATATATAAAACATGATAAACTGGCCTCTTTGGGTTAAATTTGAATTGTACAAATATTTTTAGATTAACTTAACTCTTCCAATTGAAGACCAAGGTCCATTTTCTGCCATTATTCACAAGATGACTGATGTTATTGCGCAAGCTGATCTTGGTGATCCTGAAGTATTATCTTGATCTTGATCTTGATACAACTTTACCACCATCATTATTTTAAAAATTATTTTTGCAGAGTCTTACCATTGTTCAGTCTTTTGAACGCTTCATCTGTGCCAATCCAAAAATAAAGATCATTGATCCATTTGACAATCTTCGCCAGCTGCTTGACAGATATCAAACCTACAGCAAAATCAACAACAGTGATCTTCATAAGGCTGGTGTGCTTTGCACAGTTTATTTAGCATTTCTATGGAAAACTTTAATTTTCTGTAACATTGCAGGTGAAGTGTTTGTCCCTCCATTTGTTGATCTTGTTAGTAATGATGTTGAAGAAAACATTAGAAAATTAAGAGAAGCTGGAGTAAGATATCCATTTGGTAAGTGGCTTTCACGATTTAAACGTTTGAGAGCAAAAAATCATTCATTCTGCCTTCATCCAATAGTATGCAAACCTGCTGTTGCCCATGGATCCAAAATGGCTCACCAGGCAAGAAGTTTTGTCATCTTGTTTTCTTGTAACATTGAGTTGACTGTTTTGTTCATATTCCTAGATGTCGATAATATTTCACGAAGGAGCCGTGAAGGATTGCGAACCACCATGTGTTGCTCAGACTTTTATTCCCCATGATGCCATTCTTTTTAAGATATTTGTTATTGGCAAGAAATACTTTGTGGTCGAAAGACCTTCTCTAAAGAACTTCAGCGCTGCGGGTATAAATATTTTTTTTCAATTGAATTGTACATCTAAATTTAACATAGTAATATCTTGATTTTGGCCATCGCAGAAATACCAACCATATTTTTCGATAGCCATGATGTATCGAAACCTGATTCCGTCTCCCTATTGAGCGTTTTAGATGACGATGAAAAATGCAATGTCCATCCAACTATCAACGGAGAGCTACTCGACAGGGTCATGTCTATGCTACGTATCGCTCTGGAAATGAATCTTTTTGGCGTTGACATTGTTGTGGAAAAGAACACTGGGCATTATGCCATTATTGACATCAATGCATTTCCAGGTACGCACTCAGATAATCTAATAGGATTAGGTCGGTTTGCACTGGTCAGCCTATCAGTTGTCTGTCCTCGTTTAAGGCCACTACTTACGTAACTTAACCGTGTGGGCGCGGTATCTTATAACAGCTAACTGATCTGTTTTGTGTGGGTGTCTGATTCGTTTCAATTTTTCCCAGGCTATGAAGGCGTTCCGGATTTCTTCACTCACGTCACTGAGGTATTGAAAGCGATAGTTGAGTCGAGCCCAGTGTCCTCTTCATCTTCCATTACCACCACCACCTCGTCCAGGGGTGTGGGAGAAGAGGATTCCGGTATCGATACAGGCGACTCTAGCGACGAGAAACGCCATCAAGGCAACAATCAAAGTGTGCGGGTGAAACGGTCCTCGGCTCTTTTTAATTCAACTAATAACATCCAGATTTAAGTGCTGAAACAAAAGAAGAAGAGAAAAAAAGGAGAAAACCAAAAGAGCTTCACAACGCTTCTTCATCGTTACGATACAGGAGTACACAGCCTTGCCATTGCGACAATTTTTCATCTCTTATGTTAATTTCTTTTGCTTTTGTATACATCTACACAATTTATATATATATATTCTTCGAGTGTTTTTGGGCTTTCAGACGAAGAGGTCGAAAGCCATTTAGTCTGCAAATTATTATCAGCTTCCAAGTTTTTATCTACCCCAGCGTATATTCATTACGAAGATGATCGTTCGATATATAAATGAACTACCTAGGTGCCTTGTGTATATTTTCCTTGTCAACTTTATGTTTTCCATGGGAAAGATCGAAATGCGTGCAAAAATAGAGGGAAATTCCCGGCGGATTAAGGGGATGGACTCCACGGGACATTTGGGCATCGTGTTTTCGTTCTTTTCCTTCGCATCCGTAATGTTCTTCCTGTATGTGCAGTTATTGATATTCAAACGGTAGCATATACCAACATGTAACACCTGTGTTGAACTGTCAATCTTTTTATCATGATAAAGCATACATGTATACATAAAAAGTGCTGTTGATTTTGTAAAAGACTAAAGTCTTTTTTCTTCTAAAAATTTGAATAAAAAGAAAGAAAAGAAAGTTGGACGTTTCCTTTTGAAAAATGTGTCATTTTTCTTGTCAAACAGGTCGTACACACACAAATAATTTCTTCCGATTTGGCAATATCGAACGCTAGATGGCTCAAAGATCGTCCCCCCTAAGGGCGAACATCGGCATTTCTCCCCTCCCACATTTTACCATCCATTTTGGTGGGGCTGAATTGCTAGTACCTGTGCAGTCTCTGTTGGTTCGGCCAAAGTTACAAGTGCATCGCTTGATCGAGGAGAGTTGTTTGTTGTGTGTGTGAGTCGAGTGTGTGTGAGTGCACATTGAGTTTGTGATTGTTCGAGCGAAAAACCGGAAATATCTCAGTTCTGCTGCAGTCTTTGACGAATCGTCACTTCGTAAATTTGTTCGTGTACGTATTAGCATTCAACACGCTGTCAATTCCGGCCATTTTTAATCTCTGTGGTGGTAGTTTCGTACACTCGTCGTTTTGGCTTGTGGGTCTTCTTTGGAAACAGTATTGGTTTGCTAGGCTGAACACGCCGTTACGAAAAAAAAAAATAAATCTGTGTTTTTCACGGAAACTGCTTTTGTGAGAGAATTTTATTGTGATGGAAAAAAAAAACTTGCTAATTTCCTTGTTCATTAAGCCTATTAACTTCATGGAATTTCGATCCCCCTCGGGCCCCCTCCTTCTCACGCCTCTACTTTATTCTGGTCGTCCAGTTCTTCAAACATCCAATCGGTGGAATGCAGCATCAGCCATTCAACTCTTTTGAATTTAGGCTAGACCTATTTCTAAATAAAAACTATTGGACAAAACAGAAGCTTCCATTGTATTCCATGTTCAAAAAGAACGTTCCATCTGGAAACAAGTGCTAGTTCGAATTTCTCGTCCCAGCAGCCATTTGATGATTAGCCATTTTTTTTTTCCCGCAGAGCTGTTACGTGATCGACGAAAATTCCTGGGCGTTACCGTGAATACTTGGCACGTTGCTGCTACGAGATATTCGAGTTTTTTTTTTTTAATATTTTGTTACTCGATATATCCTGTAAGCTTGTTCTCAATTTGTTTTCCACATTTGCCACACGAGTCCCATTGGACTGCGAGCTTTACCTTTGGGCGCCAAAAAGAAAGAAGACGTAGGAGAAAACATGTGTAACATCACGGCGTAAGGCACTATTTTCTTACCGTTAAAATTGAAGTAGGATGTCCGCGGGACATGAACTGACCCTTAGCGTCCTTCATTTTTTACAATTTTTCTGCTTCCCCCCTCTTTTTTTGTCGACTTTGTTTATTCATAATGCAAACAGAAAAGGTGTTTTTTTTTTTTTTGCCCAAGACTTAATCTTATTTATGATGGAAAAGGAGGGGGGAGGGGGGTGGTTGGTGTGTGGTTGAAAGTAGTTAGGTAAGAGGTAGGTGAGGATCGATCAGAAGGAGAACGCGGTCGTGGCGTGTCGATGCAAATTGGACGGCCGTTTTAGAAGGAGGAAAAGGCACTGGAGAGAATTCAAGAAATCCGGGTCTTCCTATAGATTTTTTCTTTTCTTCATTTCACCTAGGGCAGTAGGTTAACCATCCCTTTCCAGGCGGAGCACACAACTCGCCTCTGCTTCTTTTTTTTTTTTTAAAGCTTCTCTCACGCCAGGTTATAACCGCGCCGTGACACTTGTTTTTTCTTCTTCTTCCTCCTCCTTTTTTTTTTCGTTTTCACATAAAGAATTCGATAAAGGATAACCGCAAATCGTTTCTTTTTGTTTGACGGCAAATGCGCAAGCTTTCCTTTCTTTTCAAAACACGATTTTTTTGGGAAAGTTGTGTGGTGGTTTTAATGTTGTCACAAGTGCGCTCACATGCGCCCCATGTTTCTTTTTCGTCCTACACGTATTGAATGTCTATTTGTCTCTTCGATATAATCAGGATGCCCGGAAGTAGGAGCTCGGTTCGCCAGTTTGTCCAGCATTAAAAAAGGACAGCACAAAAAATTGTCGACAGCAAACGAAAACACGACGGAGAAGGAAAGTCAAAATGAGAAGCGAGCCGACCACGAGTGAATTGCAGGCCCTTGCCACCAGGCAGCAGCAGCAGCTGGATACTCAAGCTCGGCTGATTGCAGCCCGAGAGAATCGTTTGCGACAGGTAAATTATTGCTGTGAAGAGAAAAAAACAAACGCGAAATATTTTTTTTTATTTCCGTGTTCCAACTAAATGGTTTGGCCTTCTATCTGCTCATTGTTTGCAAATGTTGTTCTAAAAAAAAAACGTTAATGGAGAAAGTAGCAGCTGGGAATTGTATTCAACAGTTATTTTTACGTGTTTAATTGCCTTTGCCAATTGTCTCGAACAAGAAAAGAATGAACAATCATATTCATGGATGATTAGAGTCGGTCACGAAAAGCGGCCTGTCGTTTAATTGTGGAGCAGGGGGGGGGGGGAAGTTTTAGGAATTGTAGGAAGATTCTGTCCCGCTTTATAACTGTTCAATTATTACGATGCTGTGTTCTGCAATTTAAACTTGAAAAAAAAAATCGCTTTTTGTTCTGTTCAATCTGCGTATGTTTAAACAGGTGCAGGAGGGGGTCCAGGCCGCCAGTGATGCTAGTTCCAGCAGTGAGGCGGAGCGAGTCCGCAAATTGCGCGAGAGAGTTGAAGCCCAGGAGGCCAAATTGCGCAAACTACGAGCTCTGCGGGGCCAGGTTGACCAGCAGCGCATCACCAACGGATCATTGTGTAAAGAGCCGAGCAAAAGAAAACGAAAGATGTTATCTTTCGTTATGATCGCGCGTTATGATGTCGTAACTCTCCTTCTGTTCTTGTTTCTTTCGTCTTCTTCCTTTTCGATGGGATTGCCTCTTCACCACAGCTGCTGACTTGACGTCGATTCGAGCGCTCTTCAACGAGAAAGAGAAGGAGCTGAGTATGGCGGCTGCCCAGGTGGAGGAGCTAACACGGCAGTTGGAACAGTTCGGCACACAGGCCCACCACGCCCAGGCTCATCCGGGAAGCAAGGCTTACTTTGTTCAGCTTCACCTTGAACGTCTGCGAGCCGAACTAATGGTATGTGATTATTATTTGTTTTGACTACTTCCCATGTTTATGTACTTGCCCTCTAGCCAACAGCTAAACATTTTGGCTTATTTGTTTGTTTTGTTTTGTTTTGTATCGCTTGGTTGTCTTGTTGTGTTTTAGTATCGGAATAAAGTGAACGAACAAAAGGCGGCCGATTTGAAGGAAAAGAAGGCTAGGCTGCTGGAGAACCGCGAAAACGTTGGCGACATGGAAATTCGAATTAATGAGCTGCGTGAACGACTGCAGCGCAAGAAGATGCTTAATCAGCAGCTGGCCAACCAACTCAGCGATGCGTCGCAGAAGAATAACAAAGTTTTGTCCCAGCAGCAGCAGCAGCAGCAGCAAAGGCCCACCAAGAATTCAGTGTCTCAAGTGGCAGCTATTGAACCGTTTAATCGCCAACAACAGCCGCAACAATCGAACGTTAGCGATCAGCGCGACGACGATGTGACGGATTTCAGCAAGAACGACCCCAAGTACCAGACGTTGCCCTACAACACTCGTTTCTTGCCCATGAACTTCCACAACAACAATAATAACAACAACAACAACAAGAGAGGGTCGCCGACGATGATGAAAAGTCTTAAAGTGGCCTCGGTCCCGCCACAGGTGGCCGAGAAACCCGCGCTCCCGCCAAAGCCCGCCGTGAATTATAAGCCCCTTTTACCGCCAAGACAAAATCCCGACAAAGATTCTTCGGTCGACCCGTCTCAACCCCCTTCTGTAAGTTTTACCGACACATATTTTTCGGCCGGTTGGAAGGGAATTTACTTCATTTCAAACTTTGAACGTAAATTTCAGGATGAGAAGGGTACGGACTATTTGCTGGCCAAAGCGGAACTCCCACTCAAACCTAAACCTTTAACGCTAAAGAAACACGTGATTCCGCCTCCGCCGCCTCCCCTGCCGCCTCCGCCACCGTCGCAGCCGCCAGAGTTCCTGGCCGAGCTAACCAAGGATGAGGCGATGGATGCCGAGGATGAGCGGGATGATGAATCGTCGCATCCGCAAATAGAACAAGCGGAGGACAGGGTAGGTGCCACGTATTCGGACCAATCGGGCGAATCTCCGATGGCATCGGCGCATCCACTTTCTGCACCCAACTACGATGAAGACTCGGCGGTTGATAAGGGAGCGGCGTCGCTAATGACAGAGGCACGCGATCCCTCGCCGCCACTAGAAGGCGTGGCCAGACGATTGCGCAAGGGTAATTTAAAGAGCGGCACAGCCGACGCTTTGCGAAAGTCGCGGCGAGTCAGCTTCGATCCGTTGGCTTTGCTATTGGACGCCTCGTTGGAAGGCGAACTAGAACTCGTTAAAAAGACTGCGCTTGAGGTGCGTATTTTTCCAAAGCCACGAGTCCTTGAATCGCAGGAGGTTTGTCTATTTATTTATTTTTTAATTGGATGTGTATAGGTGTCTAATCCCAGCGCTGCCAATGACGAAGGAATTACGGCGCTTCACAACGCCATATGCGCCGGTCATTTAGAGATCGTGCGGTTCCTCGTCGAACTTGGCTGTGACGTCAATGCCCAAGACAGTGATGGATGGTAAAAACGAGCATGTTTATTGGTTTCCGTTAACCGCCATGATTGATTTGTTTTTTGTTGTGGCGAAAACAAAAATAATAATAATATTATATAGGACGCCTTTGCATTGTGCCGCCTCGTGCAACAATCTGGCCATGGTGAAGTTCTTGGTGGAGCACGGCGCTTGTATTTTCGCGGCCACGCTCAGCGACCAAGAAACCGCCGCCGAAAAGTGCGAGGAGGACGAAGAAGGCTTCGATGGATGCTCGGAATATCCTTTACAGTAAGTAGATGATTTGTCGGTTGATTGCGATGTGAACGTTGTTTGTTCATTGAAAACGATTGCAATTTGTTATAGGCATACAGGAGAAGCTGGGCATTTTGAATGGCGGCAGAGTATCGGCCGTTTACGATTACGAAGCGCAGAATTCTGACGAACTAACGTTCCGGATGGGTGATGAACTTGTTGTGTTGCGGAAGGGCGACGACTACGAGCGCGAATGGTGGTGGTCCCGGCTCAGCGATCACGAGGGATACGTGCCGCGTAATTTACTCGGGGTAAGTCAACCGCGCTGCTCTTTTTTTTTTTTTTTTCGAATTCATAGTTGAATCAACATGAAACGCCCAGTGTTTTCATTTTGGTTCTCTTTTTTTTTTTCTTTTCTATTTGTCTCGTGCATGACATGATGTAGCTGTATCCTCGGATGAAACGTAAGGAATCGGAAGAGTGATCGAACCATGTTTTTCGTCCATGATGATCTGCATTTGACACGGTCTTACACGCCATCACACACTACACGCAACATCTCTCGGTTTTTATTTTTCATCGTTATCTACCCGTTTTTTCTCTCGCCCTTTTTTTTTTTTTTGGAATGTTGGGTCGGATAGACTTCCTATTCATGCAAAACCGATTTTTATTTGCTCCGGCTGACTTGACAATCTCACTGTTTTTTGACAATCTCCCCTTTTGTGTATGTTGTGTTATGTTTTTTTTTTGAGGCCCCTGGGCGTTCGCAGCGAAACTCAATACGCGTGTAAAAAAAAGATAAAAAAAAGATGGGGTTTTCGACTTCCTTATCGTGCGGGAAGGATTCTCTGTGAATTGGACTTGTTTTTTCGGTACGTTGAGAAAACAGTTTTTTTGGATGTTGGAAACTCAATAGCCTCGAGTGTAAGAAAGAGGAAACAAAAAACGGTTTTATCTCACCTTAAATCTGACCGCATGCTGTGTCACATATCGCTTTAGGTATCGCTTTTTTGCCACCCTTTTTTTTTCCACCCTCCATACGCATTTTTCATTGTTGCTGTTATGTCCCTTTTTTTCCCTTTACGTCGTCGCCATTCAAGTTTTTGTTCATGGCAGACTCCCTTCCTCTGATTAGCTTTTTTTTCCCTCTCTCTCCTCCCCTCTTTATGCATATAAACAAAACAATGAGCGAAAGATATAAAAACAACAATGTTCTAGTGATTTGATTGGGCTGGTGATGATAAAAGAACTTTCTCGTTGTGTGTCGTCAAAGAAAAGAAGAAAATTTACGTTTCGCCTCACCTGCAATACATTCACCTGCCCTTGCAGCAGGTTTGCAAAACACTTTTTTTTTTTGTGTGTTTGTGAGTGTTTCTGGTCGGTTATCGGTTTGTTTTTGGGTTTGGTTTTGATTTGTTGGTGAAAGATTCCAAAAGGTTACCAGGTTACGCACATAAATAGTGTAGCGTGTTCGGTGTGCTAGTTTCTTTTTTGAGGTTTCTTTCTCGTTATGGTTCGTATGAGAAACCTGCTTTGTTTTTAGTTATTCATTAATTCAAACAAATCGTGATCTGATTGTCCTTATCAGCCAGTAGGTCCCATTTCCTTTTCAAGGGATTTGTTTGTTTTTATGCATAACTGTCTCTTCAAACAAGAAAAGACGGCTTCATTTCGTCCACGCACGCGCTTTATCTTGTTTAAAGATGATTTTTATTCGAGTCTCCGTCATCGTTCTTCACAATTTTGTTTGTTTTTTTATTCAAAAGGGTCTCTCATTATCTTTCGTCTCGTATTTTTCTCTTTTCCAAGGAATGAATTCATGACCCAACTATTTGACTAGTACTCGCCCACAATCGACTATAAAAGAATGTTTTAGTTTTCCCCGAATAATTTGATATCGACTTTCGTCTGCGTAGCTGCCGTTTTCCTTTTTTTTTCCCACTCTTTCTTCAGAACCTGTTTGCGCAATCAGGATTCTTAACGGCAAAAAACAAAAGCACGACGTTTTTTTTAATTTTTTATTATTATTTTTCTGTTGTTTTTGTGGTTTGTACAAGAAATGACCGCGTGCGCAAAGCAAGTTGGACGGGATTTTCGCTTCTAACGAGTGCCAAGTATCGCAGCGACACGAGCCGTTTCCAAGTCTAGGTCACCGTCGTAGACATCTAGATAAATTTATTTCGTATTCTGGCGGTTTGATAGCGAATGTGCCGTTGTCTCTTTCGTAACATTACCTTATTTTGCGAAAAACAAACAAAAAACAAACAAAAACAGATAGAAAAGTGGGCCAGTCAAAAGCAAACAAGAGTTAACTATAGAAAATGTGGCGTTTTATTTTTTATTACTCACATTTTTTGTAGTTAGTGATAGTGTGCAAGTCAACTATTTCGGTCAGAGAAAGTTGCGCGTTCCGTTGAAAATTCCGTGTATTTATTTATTATATATATATTTTTTTTACTTTGAAGCATATGACTTTTTAAAACGTGACCTTAAAAACCCATTCGGTCGGCGGTAGCGGCAGTCATTGCCACATTCCTGTGTGCAGCACAAATCCAATAAATACTGGTTGAATGTGATTTAATGTTCTCCAATTCCACCCCCCTCTATTTGATCGCAATCGAGGAATGTTGTAGACACGAATTTTATTGAACGTACCGTTGGCTTTCCGCGTAACTGAATCGATTCATTGTTTTCTTTTTCTTTTTACACGTAACAAACTGTTGATTTAAAGAAATTCCGTTAATTTTTTTATTATTATTATTTTTTATATATATAATTTGAATTTGTGTTTGGAGGCGTTAAACATACCGTAATTGTCCAATCAGCAACGTACTTGATTCGTGCCTCACTTTCCCGTTTGGCGTAGGCTTGTTGTTCAATCAGTCTTTATTTTTATGTTAGCGGTTTTGAAAAAATCCTTTGATTTGCCCAGCCCCCCCCCCCCTTCCCTCTTACCGCTGAAGGGGCTAGTGGTTGTTGTTGGGCGAGACGGACGATTTGTTGATGGCTTTTAGTCGCGCCATTTTGCCTTTGGCGTAACCCAACCAGCGATTTCTACCCGTTTTTTTTTGTTCTTGTTTCTTAAATTCTAGACCACGTCGTAATAATAACAGTTGCAAACAAAATGTCGGTAATTTCCGCCGTTTGCAAATACGCTTGCGTGGGCTGTTGCTCAAGTTAAAAAGAAACTTTGTCATGTAGAGTGAAGACGACCGTTACCCGAAACACAAATACAGGTGTCACAATTTACAATGTAGTTGAACGTTTCTGTTTTTGCTCTGTTGGCTGTTGTGTATCTTAAACGGGAGATTACTCACGCACCACCCGCCTAGTGGAGCAAAACGTTTTTCTTTTCTTTTTTTTTCCTGCCCGTTTTGGATTTTTTGGGTGTGTGAATAAAGTCGTAAGATTGCGTGGCCGATATAAAGTTAAGGGTGGAAGGAACATTTAAATGATATGTATATTACGTTTTAAATGGACCTAAATTGTGAAAGCCATTGCACGCACGCACGTAAAAAAAAAGAAAGAGGAACGCGGCGATAAATGAAACGATGAAGAAAAAGGTACGCACTTCTTTTTACGACAGGTTGCGAGTAGATCTTTTAGTCGACTTCCTTTGGCGAGAAAAGCCTCTTTGAAAATTGCTTTCCCATCTCTCCATCAACTTTGCGCGCTTTGCTGAATACAAATTTTTCAGTTTAACAACACGGAGAAGAAAAAAAAGAAAGAAAGAAAGGAAGAAGGAAGAAAGGGTTACTCACCTCGCCAATCGGCTAGACCGTCCTTATTGCTATCCAAATGTCTTCCTTCTAACTTGGGTGGTTCTTGGGTTGTAGGCAAATTTCTCAATTCCACTATCGCGGACTTGATCGGCTCGTTAGTCGTTTGGGCGTTATCCGCATGTTGATGGGCGCATTTGAATTCTTTCAATTTCGTCTCAAGTGTTTGACTTTTGATGTCGATTAGAGATTCGAGATGTTGTTTCACTTCCCGGACGTCGGCAATGGCCCGCCGAGTTTCAGTACTGCGCAACTGGATAACTTCTTCGAGGCGGTTCAATCTCAATTTCAAATCTCCCGCCAACATTTCAGCCATTTTCTGCATTTCGTTCATTTTCTTTGAGATCTTTATAGATCAACGAACGTGGCAGGTGCTTATTACTTTGACTGAGGTTCAATTTGAAATAATGTCTAAAGCGTTTAACAAACCGTTGCTTCGAGACGAATCATTTTCTCCAAGGTCTCTGCGCTGGAATCCACTTTGACGTTGACGATCGAATTGAAATGATTTTGCCCATGGGCTGGCGGAGTGTCGGGCCTTTTCCAAGGTTCTTGGCGTTCAAACTTTGAGGAGAATCTGCGCACAACAAGAGAATGCACGGGATGCCTCTTATGTGTGCGTTCATGAAAACTAAAAAAAAAACAAAAAACAAAATCGGTTTAAGAATACTGGTGTTGTAAAGGCGTGCTGGTATGGAACTCTTGAGCAGAAGGACGGCCAGTGTTTAGCCATAGCGACGACAGAGTAGTAGTAGTAGTAGCAGCAGCAGGTGAAGTAGTAGTTTGACTTGAGTTGAAGGTCTCGCTCGTAGCGTTATGGAATGGAAATCCCCAAAGCTATTATAATATGGAAACAAGTCCGAAAGGGCGCATATTAGTTCCATACATTTTTACGTTTTATTTTCATTTTTTTCTTGTTCACTTTTTGAGGTGTTTTGTTCAACAGCAAAGATGAATAATTGCTGCTGTCAAACACTGCCGTGCCTGTTGGGAAAAAATATTTTTAAGGACAAAGTGTTTATTTGCATGTTTTTTTTTGTCTTTTTTTGTCTTCACGTTACTGGAAATTTCTGGATATTTCGTCGTATTCCGATAGTCCGGTTTGGTTCTGTTCAATTTGTTTCCGTATTTCTGTGTGGAAATTTCGATGGTGTGTAACGAAAGCGGCAATGACGCGGTCGCCTCATGGCGATTTCTGGTTGAATTTGAAAAAAGTAACGTCCCCGCAACAGTAGAGGACCTTTGTGGAAGCCAAGGCTTCGTCGAAGAATTTCCTGATCACGAAATTTGTTTCAGCAAAAATATTCATGCGATTCTCATAATCGTTGCTTTTAATTTTACCTTTATGCAAACTACTCCGACTGCCAGCAACTCTGGTTGTCGAGGCAGTTTTCGTGAACGAGCTCGTTTGATTGTAGACTGATTGAGGAATCGATGTAGAAACTGGCGTCCGTGTCGTGGAACCATTAAATCCGATCGTAGAGTTCCTGTTTTCTAACTCTGCAAGACCCACAAAAATCTCTCCTTAAATTTCTTTTATTCCCCCCCCCCCCACCACAAATGGACTGACTTTCACTGATTGATTCACCTTGATATCCTAGAGTTATGCTCCTCGTTGTGTCTGTGTTGACGTTCGCAATCGCAGGTGTAACGCTAGCAGTACTAGATGATTCGTTCGTGTCACGATTGAGCGTGTTGTTTTTGTAGTACATCATCTCTCCCGTTGCACTTTGTCTGTCAGTTCCTAAAAGGCAAAAACAAAAAAAAAACCAAAAAAATCTGTATTTTATCGAGTATTTCTGTAAATGGAATTTGTTTAGAACGTTGAAAAGAAAAGCCTTAAAGCGATTGCAATCTTACCATCCGTTTCGTTTGCATTCCAACGTTCTGTAGCGAAGTCGCGGTAAATCGCTAAAGGGGTGTGGTTGAAATTGCCGATGAAATCGCTATCATTGCGTCCATCTGTGATTTATTATTTCAACATTTTTTTTTAATATTTTTTTACAATGCCATAAAATAGAAATAAGCACGATTGCCATTGCGGATATTTTTGCTGATATTCTTGTAGAGCGCTCTGAATAAAATTAACTCGACCACCGAGAAGAATAGTCGATCGTAACATTTCGAATTTTTATGGTTGACATTTGAGTTTTCAAGGACTTGTTATTGCCGAGGACGAGCCGTCTATTTCGGAGATAAGAATTTATAATTGTAGTGAAAAGATCCGTAACATTGGCAATGAAAAAAAAGAGAAAAAGCTTTCGTAAAATGAGTTGAATAATCAAGGAAAGTTATTCGACTAGTGTGCAATTTAATCGGGATATTTTTAAACTTTTAATGGCGCTCGGAGAAATGCTGTCGGCAAAATTATCGGAATGCAATCTCATCTTCCCTGCATAGTGCGATTTGACGAGAGGTTGCCTTTTCGTTTAATGACTTGTTAAAGTGATTAGATGCAGTGCAAACTATTCAGGCCAATTTAACCGACACGCCGTGTTATCGAAATCATTTCTTTAACGAACCCGAGGAATCGAGTCAATGGGAACACACAAAGAATGCTCTGTAAAACGAAAGGAATAACTGTGAAGAGGTCCCGTTTTTTACGAACTCGTAAAAGCTGTAACCTCTTAGTTTTCTTTTGTTTCATTTTCCTGTTTTTTTTTTTTTTTTACTATGTCGTAAAGAGAAGAGAGGAATTAAATCTATGCATACTAAACGATAAAAGAAGTGCAGTTTCTTTTCTTTTTTTTTTACCAATTGAGCAGACAGCCAATGCGATCGTGAGAGAGAGAACGTAAAGACGAGGCTGAAAGGTTAGATTGATCCAACGGAGTTTCATCCTATTCGACGCCGACGCTGTAAACAAAATTAATTATTTTTATTTAATTCACAATTTAAAGAAAACTTTGAAATGGAAAAGTTGAATTAAAAAAAAAAAAATGGTTGTGACGCAAGGGCGTGGTAAGAAGTTTGAGGATTCGTTTGCTTTTTGTGAAACTGATCGTTTCGCTCGTTCCCACCTTCTTGGTGATCCCTGCTGTTCGAACGTGTTGTTGCCTTTATGTAAATTTTCCCAATCATGACGTTTGCAATATTCACAGGATTCGATTTGATAAACGAACTCTTTTCACTGCCTACACAATGTGGATATGCTTTAAACACACGCCACAGTCCGAATGTCAATTGTGAGAACAGATGAAAACAAGTCGATCTATTCTAGATTTTTCAGTTCTTATTCAAATAGAACAAAAAAGGAAGGCTCTGTTTTCTTTTGTCTACCACAAAGGCCATGCAGACTATTTCGGGATTTTTTGAATAGTTTTAATGAATTCCGAGACAGAAAGAGAGCTGATGCATGTCGTGCCAAGTGCTATCTGTAATGGCCTGACTTTGGAAGCAGCCAGTAGCGTGACTATGCTTGAAAATTTACTGACTGTCATCGCAATTCGTTCAATCACTCGTCATCAGTCGAACTACAGAAATAGCTACTTTTCTAAGTCTGTCCGATTGGTTTGGTTTGGTTTGCAAGGGAAAGGACGTGGGAAATTAACTACACAGACTTACCTGCGTTTCGTGTTCGCTTGTTGAGAGTAATCTGCTGCGCAGGCACACCTGAAACCTTGAACTTTCGATTAAAAATGGCTAAAGGCACGCCATATCATCTCATCCTTACACTCTTCCCGCCTTTCCCTGCCTTTTCCATCGGGACAATTCAGGTGGATAAGAGAGTCCTCTAGTTGCGTTCGACTTTATCGTAACATCTGATCCACCTGATTTTTCGCCACTAGAGGTTTAAAAAAATATATATATAATCTTTTGATTCAAATCCAATTGCTTCGCCATCCATTCGGTCGGTTTCCTTTCTCTTTTTGTGTGTGCGACAGATGGGCATGTTGATAACTGTGTGAATTCCATTTTGATTTACGACAGCGCCAATGTCACGCCATAGAGAAGAAATGGAGACACGTGTATCGGACTTTGTTTGATGATCAGGGCCAGATGTTTTCAAGTCTGCCTAATTCAATTTTCGCGCAGAGCTACGATAATTATCAGTGATGTCGAATCGATTTATTCCGCACTTTTTCTTTTTCCTCTTCTCTTACCGCATGTTTATTTCTGGGAATCCGCTTCAAGCCGGATAATTCATACACTCGATGGCGTCATCGTTTCAAAGATGCGCGTTCAGGGGCGACATCCTATACTAATAATGTATTACCTGTCAGCAGCCAAGTTTTTTTTTACATTTTATTTATTTTTTTGTACCTTTGCCGTTGGGCTGTGTTGTGTGTGTCGTGAAGAGTGGATTCGGTTTCTCATTTTCTTCAACTCTTTTTTTTTTTTTTCATTTCTCGTTTCACGAAAAATACGCCAACTGCGTCATTCAATGCGGGTTTTTTGTTCGTTGTAATTTACTGCGCGTTGGCTAATGCCAGAAAAATTCAGTCAATTGAAAAGGGGGGGGGGAAAGAGTTAAATACGATAATGAATTGCGCGTTTTCTTAGGAAATCGTGTTCCAACCTTTTCTAATGCAATCTCCGACTAAGAGTTCCAAGATAAAAAGCACAGCAATTTCAAACTTCTCGTTACATCTAAAGTTGTACCGGTTAAAACGTTTCGACATGGGTTCTTTTCAAAAATAAAGCTTTAATTTTTTTATTTTCTTTGCGGTTTCGTCGAATACGTTTTCAAGTCGAGAGGATGACTTTTTGTCGCAAATTAAAAACAAAACAAAACAAACACGCCAAACTGCGAGAAAGCGGAAGAAAAGAGGATTTGAACGTCGGGAGGGTTGCAGCTGCATATGAATACCTATAGGCGTGTAGGCGTTTGGGAAGAATGCAACCTTGGTTTCATCCGTAATTTTTGCAGTCGAAGGGAGTAGTTGTCATGCAAATTTGGCTTCGTGTCTTGCCAAGAATTTTTTTTTTTTTTTTTTTTTTGGGAGAAGAAAAACGTTTATTTCAGGCTATGACTTGGGTCGGGTGTTAGATAGCATTTTCAAATGCGACGTGACTCCTCGGAACGTTTTTTTTTTTTTTTTTTTAAATTCCGTACCGGATTTCTTTGCAAAAGAAAAATGAATAATTTATTAAAATAATGCGGAATTAACAAATAGGAGGGTTCGGTATTTTTGGCTCCTCTGTCAGCGGCATCTGATGTCGTTTGCGGTAGAGGTCACTGTTTTTTTTTTTTCCTGAGCGAGACGGTGTAAAAAGAAAGAGAATAATCTTTTGTTTTTTTTTTTAAATCTTCCTGTCTGCAAATATCACGTTGGTACAAAGTCAAGGACGGCTTTAGAAATAATTTGAATTTTGATGTAAGTGACTGGAAGTTCAAGATGGGCGGTAACATTTCTCAATCAATCTACATTAATATGGGTAGTGCTTTTGGAAGCACTCTAGATGGCGATCTACTTGAAATATTTTCTGACTTACATATGTTGTTTTTTTTTTCAAACTTCAATGTCAGTAAAATGGATTACCATACAGCCTCTGAGCTGTTCTTTTAAAGTAACCTTTTATTCTTTCATTTACGTTTTCACTGGGCTCTATCGTAGAGGTTACCTGACTGGCCGCTAGATGGCACCATGTTATGGGAACTTGAATTGGAGGTTTAAAAAATAATAATAATAACCAACCATTTTTTGATGTTTTGATTTATTTTAGACAGGAATTGTCGTTGTTCCAACGCGCTGTTTTAGCCGCTGTTTATGAGTTTAATCTCATCTCTCTTGATTTCACACATTAAGTTGTATAATGGCGTCATGTCGCCATACTAAGCTGCACAAGATCCTCTTGACGTCATTCCCGCTATATTTTACTTGTGATTCTCGTGACCTTATTTTTTTTGTTGTCGCCGTTGTCGTAGGATTTGAAAGCTCCGCGTTAATCCAATCCGGTTGAACGAGGCATTTCTGCATAACATCCACCTCCTAAGGTTTCCTCCATCCATTTTGTTTTGTTTTCTTTTTTTCGAACCAATCAAACCTGGGCAAAACATTTGGTATCCTGACACAACTATTGTTGTTTGATGCCTGACATTGACGTGGATTTAAGGTCACATTAAATCGCTTACTTGTTTCCCCTTGATCCCCGAATATGCCTAAAAACATCAACCATAATTTCAAAGAAATTTGTTTACTAATTAATCTGTGCCTTATTTTTGCTGCTGCGTCGGTAAGGCATCATCGGCTTACCGTAAGAACATTAAAAAAAAAGTACCGGTAGTTAAAACAAAAACAAAAGATGGAAGAGTGCGACGTTCTTTATTCATGAAATTTCCTATGGCTCTCTTACTTCCATCATCCCATTTCTCCGTCTCCTTCTACTCGACCTTTCATGCCGTGGATTTACATGCATGCAATCTATATTGATACGCCTTAATTATAAAAAGGAGTTGGGCTGGCTGTATGTTGCTTAAGAGAATCCTTAAGTGTAACGGTGTATACATAGGGATCGGCAACCATGTTTTCACGTCGTGAATATTACATCCTACTAGAAATAGATGGTGTGGACACGCTAGACGGGAAAAAAGAGAGAAAGATAGGGTTCCGAGATGCTAGGGTTTGTCGTCTCTGGGATTCTTTCCGTCTGTTTTCTACGTATCGCATACAAGACTGATGACTCGGCGTTGCAGTGCCCGTTGGGATGCATCTGTGTCAGCTTCGCAACGGGTTGACATGAGTAACGTACTCCACTTCCAACTCACGGCCCCGCAGCAGATGCGTACCCCAACGCCGATGCTTCTTAATCAGAGGGACCTCTGCGAGTTCAGTAGAGCTGAAAGTTAGGCGACCGAATCAACAAGGAATTTTCTTTTTTTTTGTTTTTGTTTGTGTTTGTGTGCTTTGTTATGTTTTGCTTGGAGGAAAATAGCCGGTCCAGCAGACCAGCTCATTTCGATGAGGTTGTTGGGCACTTTGTCGTTGATTGGCTTGTTACGAAGGGAAACCTTGTGGCTGTGGAAACTTTGAATAGGGAAGTTTGAGAATGAAATATATGAATGCAATTCGGCTTATCAATGAGAAAAGCCGGATGTTTAATATCAGGAAGGAGAGGATCTAATTTTTTTTTTTTACGATTGTTCGTGGGATTTTGTCTGCTGTATCCGTTGCTTGTATATATTTTTTAAAAAGTTGACTAATCCGTTTGGGAAAGTAGAGGGGAGATTTCGATCAATTCCATTCCCCACCTTTTTTTTGCGTCGTTTTTTTCTTTTGTCAAACATTTTTCTTTTCCCATTTTTCGTCACTTGTTACGACTTCCTCTTTTGCCACTTTTTCTTTGTAGTATTAAACATCCTATTGTGTTCGCCATCTTTGTACGGTTCCGACAAGAGACGGCCTGTTTAAAACCATTAGCTGCACTGGCACCGTTGGCCGTCCTCTTGCTTCCATCTCTCCTTGTTCGTCTCTCTCTCCCCTATTTCCATTTTTATTTTGTTAACGAGTTTAGCGTTTTTTTTCTTTCTTTCCTACCCCGTACAGAAAGAGCCTCTTTATTGTAGAAATGACGTCTCTCCAAAGCCGATTATTTCATAAGAAACGAGTAACATGCAAAAGGGATGACTTTTGCGTACATACAGTCGATTACGACACATACGGGGGGACGAAGCAGAAAAAGTATGTCCAATAGATTAGTTTATTTTTTTATTTTTTTTTAAGTAAAAGAAAAAGAAGCCTTTTCTTTTTTTTTTTTACTTTTTCTTTCTGGAGAGAGAGAGAGGGAGGGAGGGAAAAAAAATCATTATTTATAGTTTCGTCAATAATTGTAATATCCTTTCCTGTCCCACGCTTCGTGAGTCAAGAAAGATGTGCGAATCACGATTTATTTGTAACCATGACACGGCTTTTTTTTTGGGGGGTAAGAGGATGGAAAGCAATAAAAAAGAAACGGGGATTACTTTTGTTGTTTTTTTTGTTTTCTTTTTACTTTTACTTTTACCCATCCCTCGTCGTTCTATCCAATATAAATAAGATAGGAGGAGGGTAGTTGGGGGATCTTCGGGGATCAAGTCGTCGATGGTATGCGCTCTGCATACTTGATTTATAATGTTCGCCAGTCAAAATAGACGCTCCGTTTTTCCCTACCCAAATTGAAAATGGTTCCCTTTTTTTTTTGTTATTATTTGGGTGGGGCGCTCCCGGTTTTACGAAACTGATTGCAGAAATGGGTAGAGGCCTCATTGACGTCACTCGAATGAAGATCGTTCTTCTTATTTATATTCGCCAACGAGATTGAATCGACGAGCTGCGTGCAGGGGAAGACTAGCGCTGCTGGAACACGCACTTTGGCTTTTATCGGCCCCAGATCTGCAATGGCGAGCTCCGCCTAAATCGAATCACGCTGATTGTCTGTGTGTGCGTGTCGGATGATGGTGTGGCCATCGCACGATGATGCGCCATTCACTTTTCAACAGCAAGAGAGGCGCGAAAAAGAATAAAACGGTAGTTGATTTCTTTGTTCGTTTTCAATAGTCGATTACCGTAGGATCTTACGCATTTTTTAAAGAGCCCTTCGATTTTTTTTTTGAACCGTTTTTGGTGTCAAGTAGGTAGGCGGGAATGTGTTCCAGCCTTTTTTTATTTTTTTGTTCCCATTCCATCATTTACTGCCATTAAGTACGTAACCATTTGGGTCGTCTATTCTTATGCGTTTGGAATTCCTCATGTTTGAATCATTTTTTTCCGTGTACGGTTCTCTTGTTACCTTTTCAATGCGGAAGGCGTGAAAATGGAACACATTTCTTTTCCCTCCCCCTCTTCACAATTCACACCTCGTTCTCCATTTCTCCTCGTATCGATTGTAATAACTTGGGGGGGAAAAAAAGGAAAAATTTGTATGCCACCGTTTTGCTGACAGCCCATTTTAGCCGAAATTCTTTCGCACATTCTCGTTTCAAACCAGTTTGACTATTGTCCATTTTTTTATTTTTAAATTTAATGCTTCTAACTATAGCAGAGGTGTCCCATGCTTTGAAAAAAAAATGTTGGAGATGTGCGATACGCAGCCCATCCGTCTCTCTTTTGTCAACGTTTTTACCTTACAACTAACAAAAATTGGAATGAATGAACGAAAAAGGGGGGGCCTCCTGTCGTCATGCTGACCACATTTTTTTTTGTCCTCATAGCCGGGCCCACAAACCTTTCTTTTTTTCTGGAACGCGTTTTCGTCGTAGAAAAAATGGAATCGAATAGAAATAGAATTGAATAGTTTGGGAAAGAGGAGGCGGAGCAGCGGTGGCATGTAGACATGCCCTTTTTTCGTCTTATGTTCTCATTGTCGCTGCACGAGATGTGCGATGATAATAAATCGAGCGAAAGTTTTGACCTTTTCACGGGTCCTTCCTCGCAGAATGCGGAGAGTCTTTAAGCCCAACTTGAAGTGTCTAAGAAACTGAAATTGAATTTTCTTTTCTTTTCTTTCATCTGAACGTTACACTCCAATTTGCGCCGGCGGAATCCACTCGAAGTGAAGGGGGAGAATTGGCCTAAATGTCTTCTTTTGATCCCTTTTTAATTGTTGCAGCTGCTCATTCGCTCTGCATTAATCTCTTTTCGTACTTTAAAAGGCTTTTAATTTTTTTCTTGTTGACGATGCCACTCAGTGACTAGAATAGATGGCATGGACGTTTGATATCAAGATGCTCTATTGTCTCTTACTTTTTTAAAAAGGGCTCAAATGATTTTTTTTTTTTAACGGTGGAGATGCATAATCGTATGCGGCAGTTGGAGGAACGATAAGTAAGGATGACATTTATTTATAAATTTTTTTATTTTATTTTTTTTAAACTTTCCCCTCGTCTTATAGACTTATCCGGCGCTCTCTGTCGTAGATCTGTCCCTGTTTTGCATATATGCAGAACAGTTTAGGACATTAGTAGTTGAACCCAGGTGTCATCGCCCTCTTTACATGTTGAATAAATAAGCAGATATTACAAGGAAAAACGTTACGTTGTCTCGATTTACTTGCACCGTACGTGGCCGTTTTCTTTTCACGCACTTGGCATTCAATTGATAAAAAAAGGACCATTTTTTTTCCCTCCATTTTTCTGGGTGGCCTTTTACGTGACGCCATTCTTTTTGTGTGTGTGTGTGGGAATTTATCGATCTTTTCACACACACACACACGCAAAAAAAAAAAAGGACTAGGCCAAATGTGGTGATTCTTTAGAAGGGAGGATGGAACATAACCCTCTTGTTTGTACTTGGTTCCTGTTCGACATCTCTAGTCTGAACATTTCCGCCTCTGCAGTACATTTCTATTTCTATTTCTTTTATGTAAAAAAAAAAAAAAAATCTTTTATTTCCGTTTTTTTTTTTTTTTTTGGGGGGAGCTGTCGCGAACTTCTGGTATTCCTGGTAAGAGGTCGTATTTCTTCATTTGAAGGAGGGGGGGGGGAGTGTTTTTTCGACGTGAGCCGGATGAGTTTTATTTATTATTATTTTTTTAAATCCTTAACAGTGGACATTCGATCCTGGTTGCTTTTGCTTTGACATCATATTCTTCCACGTCAACGGCGATAAACACAACGTGAACATGCGAACGTTACGTGTTTGTTTCCAATAAGGCATTGAAAAAAAAAAATAATAAGTTCGCTGAAATGCGTTGCATCGTAACGCGTCATTAAGAAGCGCTTGAAATTTCGGATATGCAAGACGATCGAACGGCAATTTTAATGTTGTTGGATCATAAATTGTTGCACGCGCATAACATTAGTTCGTTCGACGTCGCCAGTTGCACAAATTTGAAAATCCACACGCCCACCGCGTTGTTTACGAGCCCACGCCATCAAGAGAACGTCGTTTATTAAGGCAGACTCGCAGGACGTGGAAAACGGACGACGCTCAGCCGCGTCACATTTCCCCATCCCTGGTGGCTTGTGAATAAACGACGATGCTCTCCATAGCAGTTGAATAAGATGTAATGACGTCGTCGTGCCTAACTGATTTCAAGCTACCCGATTTTGCTTGTGTTTAGCATTACAGCGTAACGATGTTGTTCGTATTCAATTTCGTTCTTCAGTCAATCCAGGGTCTAAATCCCGAAAGATCGCGATGATCACGAAAAGAAAACGTCCGGAAGTGGCAAGTTAATGGGAAACCTCTACACACGTTTCAAACATTTTCGTGACAGGCTGGGATATTATTATGCGTTACGTGCGGACGGTGCAATGACACGAACGAAATGCATTAGATTAACTGATTCTTCTTCCTCTCCTTCTTTTAGTGTACCGTGTCACGAGGATTGTGTGTCTTTTCTTTACATACAACTGATAAGCGCGTGGCTGCATCTAAAAAAATGCGGCACATAACGAGATAACACATAAGTGGAGTTTGGCAACGGCCATTATTCGCCTCCCCCTACCGCTCTCCTTTTTTTTTTACGGCCCGTGCGTGATTGTTGGCGTGAAATCTATTACACACACACACACGCGTGCGTACGCAAACTTGTCTTGTGGTTCCGTTTTGTTGGCCTATATATTATCCGGCCATTTTCTTTTCTTTTTTCGAGTTTTTATAAACGTCGTCGACGAATGACTCTGTGAGATAGACACACCCAAGTTTGGGAAACAGAGTCAGGCGTCCTCTTCCGAGGCGCTTGTGTAGTTTGCAGTTTCCGGTTCTACTGGTCCGTGTCTTGCGTAGATAAGCACATTAGCTCATTGCTGGCGTGTTTGAATTGAAATGTGGAAAGCGGGAAAGAAATTCGGAGACGGTTGTAGAAGAAAGAGGAAGAAAAAAAACCGTTGGAATTGGAACGGACTCGTAAAATAAACCAAAATTATGTCAGCAAGTCGAAATCCAGGCGTTTCAAAATATCCTCCCCCCAACGCAAACGAATGGGGGGGTTATTATCAGCCGGGGAAGGGAAAAAAAAAGGTGTTGCAAAGATTTAATTTTGATTGTAAAAAACAAAACGAAGAAGAAAAAATCAAATTTAATCAGTCGAGGGTGGGTTTGTATGAGGAGTAAAATTTCAGTGCACCCTCGTCATATAAAATCAACAGGGGGGGTTCTGCTACGTATGCATTGGTGAATTGACTTTCCGAGTTTGGTTTTTTTTTTTTATAGCCAACCCCCTCCAATTTTTCCTTGAGAGATATTTTTTTTAAAACTAGTAATAACATAAAAGAGAATCAAACAGAAAAGGCGGCATCTCTCTGTAAGGACTATAACGAAAGTGGGGGAGGGTAAACAAGAAAAAGCAAAGTGTCATCCTCGGCCGATTTTCCTCTTCAAGAGGCCATTCATTCACCAGATGTAAAAAAAAAATAAATGAATAAGCGCTCGCTTAAAACTGATTGTATATCTTTTTATTTTCTAAAAATTTCCCACTTTGAGGTTAGAGAGAGAGAGAAAAAAAATCAAATGAGTTCTAACAAAATGCGGGGGGAAAGGGCGGCGAAGTCTTTCAGCGGACGAAAATCGTTTTCTGCGACTCATCATTTTGTTGGCTCCCTCTTTATGAGGTAACTTTTATCTAAAGGTGGTTAAACAGCAGCTGGTTTGAATTTTTTTTTTTGAAATTTAACTTGGGAAATCCTCTACTTACCTGGTGTGTTCGTAATTTCAATGAAATTAACAGACATTTTGAATTTTCGAATTGAAATCAGCCAAACGTTGGAGTTCATCAAATGATGAATGGACAAATTTGGCCGTTTGATGATCGCGTGTGGGAAAATGGAAGTTCACTGGACATTGATGTCATCTCTTTTCTTCTTTTCACGCTACATGGACTAACAAAGGTATAACGGTGGGGTCGGTATATCGCTATAGATACGGCACCGTCACGCTTGTTAATGATTACCGTGTTTGGATGGGCAAAAGCGGACGCAACTGCACATCCAACAGCAAGCAAAACCAATTGAATATTTCATGTTGAAACCTATTCTCTTTTTGTTTTGTTTTTTTGTCGTCCACCTGAAACCTGCGAACGGTGTACATGTCACTACGTGTTGTCTATGCGCCCATGTGGACGCGGCGCGCACACACACACGTCACTCTCGGAAATCCTAATCAGACGCTCGTGAAATATGAATTTTTCTTGATAGCAACAGAGAAGATGTGTGCGTTTCTGACCAAACTATAAGGATTACACGAATCCTCGACATGTTTTTATTCCCTTTTTTATTTTGGCTGCGTGTACCAGGGTCACGCTAGGCTGACACTGTTTTTGCACAGTTCGCGTGAGTCGTTCCATTTATTTTCCTCTGCAACCCCCTCCACACACACACACACACACAAATGGAGTAATAAGTGTGTAAGTGCGTCGGTTGAACAGGGTGGGGCCAAGGGTGCAGGATGATGGAAAGACGGGGGGACGTGTAATCCCAACGCGAGAACACACTAACGTGGAAACTGTTTGAAAACAACATTTTCCAACGTGCACAATAGCTGCCGTTTTGCATAAAGGAAACAAAGAGATATGACCGCTTTTCTCACTTCTTTTTTTTTTTTCAATTTGATGAAAAATTTTGTTTATCTTTTTTCCTTGTTCGGTCATTTCCGTTTAACGATCGTTCTTTTTTTTTCCCTACTTTAAAGAAAGAAATGCGCTTTTATAGCATTATCCATCATTCTGCTGTGCACATTTATTCTTGTTGGTGTGCGGCTGCATCGTAGTGGCCAAAGTTCAAGGCGGATAATGTTGTGCGCTTGTTTTGGGGCGATGCTAATGACGCACACGTTTCCATCGGCTAACAGTTTTAGCCATAACTTTTGTATCGCACCGTGTAGCTCAATCGGAAACTATGCCAGAACAACTTGGTCTGCGCATCCCTCCTCCTCGTGTGTCGGCGGTAAAACCAAAGTTTTCCTCTACTCCCAATTCATCATTGGAAATCGAGTGAAAGTATGCCCTTCCCCCCTTTTTTTGTTGTTGAAAAATATTCTCGTTTTGTTTAGTTTATCGTTTGCAGTTGGGAACCGTCCACTGGACAGCTCCGCTTTTTAAATATTAAACTCACGATCGTCCTACATTATATGCTGAATGCATAATGTAGTGGTCGGATGAGTCGTAAATCTGCGAGTAAACAACTTGCATTCGATATGGCATTCGATAGGGAAGCATAAAGTTGACGTGCAAATGTAAAATATTTAGGGCCAATGCCGGACTATAGTTCTACAGCATTCATCCCTGCATGTATCCCATCATCGTGTGTCCCTATACGATATTAGTTCCAAATTTAGGCGTAGCGCGCGTGATGGTCTAATAGATTTCCTTTGATTCGCAACTCTACGAATGTATTATATAGTCCGCACAACATTTAATATACGAGTAGCTTTGGCTGAGCTGCAAAAGACGTTGGCTTCCGTCATGTGAGAGGTTAGACACAGTAATGGTCAGACGTGCGCATCATCTGCGCTCTTAGAAATAACAAAGACAACACGTGTCAGATGGAAACGCTGGCCAGCAGCACGCGCCTTCCGTTTTTTCTTTTTTTTTTTAAGAAGCTTCAAATTAATTTTTCGGGGGGTTTTCTGTTTTGGGCTCTTCTGATTGGCTTCTGCTGCCGTTTTCTTTTAATGAAGTGAGTGACATGAACAAGAGACTTCCTATTCGCTTTTGTTCCACTTTCCTTAGCTGCCTCCATTTTGTTTTTTTTTCGTTGACCATCTGCTTCGAAAAGGCACCACCTTGGCACTCGCCCGTCTCCTTGATGAGCAATCGAGTCAACCTCTTCCCCCTTCCCCCCTTTTTTTTTGTTTTAAGGAAATAGGAGCAGCAATAAACCAATCGATTTTTATTAGTTACAACCCATTGATTGACAAAGTAGAGACAAATGATGGGGAATTTCCCAGTTAAGGGTATCTCAATAAAAAGTTTTTTTGGAAAACAAAAGAACACGAGCCCGCATTTTGAATGGACTTTAGAGACAACAACAAAAAGAAAAAAAGGACTTGATTAAGAAGAGGAACGGCCGTCAGCAGGTTCTCCGCGTATTGTTCCTTATACGGAGTCGGTGTTGAAGAAAAGGAGCCGAACAGCAGCAGCTGCTTCTGCTTGTCTTCCATTTTCTCTCTACACACACACTCTCGAATTTCCGTCTTTTCTTTTAAATAAACGATAACATCGTCAGCTGTGTGACGGTCTCGTTTTTCTCTTTCTCCGGGCCGATCCACTTCGTTTAAAAAAATCCAAAAAATCAAATGGAGTCAACTTGCGTTAAATAGTGTCTCTTCTTTTCCAGCTATCGATCGTTTGCTTTGATTGAATTTCATCTCTGAAACAGCGGCCATTTTTGTATTTATCGCGCCAAATTTGATTTGTGGATTGGATCATTTCATTTTATTCTATAGTCATACGAGACTTTTCATGATCGCTTGGGTGGGATGACCAAACCGGAAAGGCCGCAGATGTTCTTTATTTCTCTGTCAGTTGACTTGTGTGCTGTTGCGCGTCAGAAAGTGAGCGCGCCCTATGGACGTGCCATCTCGTCTCATCACGCACCGGCGCGTGCCGTTTGCTCGTCCGTCTGCCCGCTTCTCGATTTCCTTTCCATCATCAGTTACGCTGGTGGTGAGAAACTCTTTCGTATTTTTTTGAATCCCCTCCGCAATCGACGGTAATCTAACCGAGTCCATCATGAGTCATCAGATCCACCCACTTTGAACACGAAACCTATTCCAATGGGTTCAAATGGTTAAACGGGGTCGTGCTCTCCCCCTATTTTTTAGGGGGGGCTTTACATCTACCTAAAGTCATGAAGCCGGGTGGTGGGGTTTCTTACTGAACAGCTGACCGTGTCCATTAGATTATAGATTGGCGTGACACTTGAATTATTATTTTTTTAACTTACACGTCGCCTCTTTGTGGCTTTTGTTTTCTCTTATTCCAGTTTTCTTTGCCCTTTTTCTTGCTACATTTGCCTTACATCCCTGAACCGTATGTTTGGTTTTTTTTTTAACTTGTTCATCCGCCCATCAACCAGGACTCATCCGATACTTCCGGAACGCGCCGTGTCAGATCCCCCAACCCCCCCCTAAATAAAAAATAAAAATGTAAACCCATCTGGACGTAAGAGAGACACGACTAGGGTGGGGCCGCCAGAGGTTAGCAGGAGCCAAACTCCCCCATCACCTGTTTACACTGTTCTCCTCATGTGTTTGTGGGTTTGTTTGGATGGGGTGGGGGAGGTCGTGAAAGAGCATATCCAAATGTTTGAAAAGTAAAACCGCACGTTTGCGCCATCTCCTTGTTTTTTGGGGGGGGTTGTGGTGCAGGGAAAGCAGAGGGAAATGTGAAAAAAAAGAAAGGGGTGGTCGGTATGTAATTTAGCTTGTTCGTTGGATCAGATTACGCCCCCCTTTTTTTTATTTTTTAAGTCGGCTAATATTCCGTAATTGACTGCGTTGACCAAGTCCTTCCCCCCCCTATCCTCTCGGTCTTACATGTTGAACTGGGCGTATTTAAAAAGTCAGCGCCCGTAATGTATGTATTACTCTAAAGGCAATAAGTCTGAGGATATATAGGATGTGGTCCGCAACTGCTAGTCCGGAACTGGCTGCTAATCCCAGTTCTTCTATATGTACGTATATATCCGGATTAGGTTATAGGAGTTGGGCAAGACTCTATTGCCTTTTGAAAATAAATCCCCCCCAACTATCCCTCTTTTCCAAACAAGAAAATAAGATGGCAACAAACAGAAGCTTAAATATTACCACCGGATAGAAATTTGTATTTTTTTTTTTCCGGGAAATATAAAAGAAAAAAAAGTTAAAAGGATAGCCTAGTCCGGAACTGACTCAACTGCATTTGGTAATCATGTGAGTTGTTAACGCTCAGTTTCACACAGGAACAGCGTCGAAAGCAACTCTATTTCTCGGTATTTTTTTTTTTTTAAATATTTTGTTCAGGTTCTTTCCCCCCCCCCCCCTTTCCTAGCCTAACTTCCTCTCTTCTTCCGGGTATAATTCCAAGTGCCTTTAGCAGTCAATCTCCCTGTCCACCGAGGACTCGGTTCACATGCAATTACGGACGGACATTCGGTCGTGATTCCCTACTACCCTCCATTTTCGTAACGAAGCGCTTTAACATTATTTTTAAATGCCAAGGTTTTGGGGAGCCAACGTTGTCTTGTAGATGCTGCCCGTATTACGCAGTGGGCTCTTATAGATGCGGCGCAATTTGTCGTGTACAGATGTTGCCCGAAATTCAATGTTGAACATAATTGATGATGCCCTTGTTTCAAATTCTATTTTATTTATTTATTTATTTTTTTAAATATATTAATAGACCACAAACATGGCAAATACGTTGCTGTTTTTGGTCTCTCCCCCCCCCCCCTGCAGTTTGAGATGTAACGGTTGACGAATGATGATGATCGTAATTATTTATTTTGATTGTCTCTCGTTTTTGTATATGCGCTCCTCTTCCCCTTTATGTGTTTTTATTGTATGCGTTGGGATCACGACGACCACATTGTGCGCGTTTGTTGCGGCCATTATTCACGGCCAGCTAAAAATATCTGGCCGTCCATTATTTTTTGTTTTGTTTTGTTCTCCTCTCTGCTGATCGATTTATTCACATGAATCAAAAGCGGAAGTGTCACTCGATCCGTTGTGGACCGCCAGCTGCGTCCTTTAAGCTATTCACGAGGTGACGTCATCAAATCCCGGAGTGAGGCTTTCTCCCCTTCAACAATCCAGAACAAAATTATTTCTTTTATTTCATCTTTTACGCGTGATGACGGTCGCTTCATTTAATATGGATACATATTTTAAAAAACCATCGGATCGATAAAACAAACGACGCAAATAGTGCGGGTTTTGTACTGTAGTCATTCAAATCGTATCGCCCGCACTTTTAACTGTCGAAAATGAGCGTGTACCAGCCACACCCGCATCTTTGAACGGTGAGGTAGACACGGCGAGCAATCGGGACACGAAGACTATAACGTGCGCGTGTGTGGCACTGAAAAGAAAATTGAAAAACCTCGTCCCTTTGCAGTTTTTAAAAGAGATTTTAGTTTAGTTTTTTCGTTTGATTGGCTGCTGGACGGCAGCTGGCGTTCCAAACACCTGACGGCCTCCAACACGGTTGGCCCATCTCGTCGATCGCTTGTGTGTCCAACGGCTGCTGTTGTTATTTAAAGTCTGTCGATTTCCTAACCGCTGATAAAGAAAACGACCTTTGCCCGACTTATCGCTCATATGGCGTGTCCAGGAAGACGAGGACAACCGGTTTTTGTTTCTACATCACAAGCACCTGGCGCTCTCTCTTGTCCCAGGGCCCCCTTTCGACTTTTGGCCACCACCTGAGCAGTTTCTGTTGTGCCCGTGCCCCGTCTCAAACAAAATAGCAATCTGTCACAATGCAAACGAATTTACGAGCTGAACCTGAGACTAGCGAAATATGTACGCGTTGAAATGTGTGCAGGATGTCCTGTTTTCCCATTTTCCTAAACTCTGCTTTATTCATTTTGAATACAAGCGGCACCAAAATGAATAGATTATTCGCCGCAGATATGACATTGTTTCGGATATTGGGCTCTTCCCCGTTTTATGCGACGATAAAACATTGGATATATAAAAAACAAACCGTTTAAATAACTTTGCAGTTTAGAAGGACGCAATCAGATGAATTGCTGGAACAATGGTCGATAAAGAAACGCGCAAAGCATTTTTGGTTGAGAGGCGTTTTATTTCGGCCTTGGGTTTCCGTTTCACTGCGTTACGTGCGACACGCTTTGTTGCGTCGCTCGTCTTGGGTGTTTCCTTGTTTGTTATAGGTGGCGATGTCATTTCCTTCGCGAGTCGATGTTACACAAAAGGATCGGCTCTCCCTTGTTTCTATTTACTGTCAACAATTTCTCGCAATTTTGCGGGGGGACCCAGAAGAGAGAAAACAAACTGAATGAGGTTCCACAACTGGATCAACAACAATTGCCCACTAAGATGTACGCACATCGTGTGTGTGTGCGAGTTATTAAATAGTTTAACGTTATTGATCTGCTTTTCACGAGCCAAGTCTGCGTCAGCAAAATCGCGTCCCTCCTTTTGCCATCGCTATGACAAACATTGCGATTTCATGTGTGTGTGTCCGCCAGTCTGCAAAAGCGGAAGCTTTAAAAAGAAAAAGAAAGAGGAAACTCATTCCGCCGTGTCAACTGGTACTGCGGTGCTGCTGCTGTTTGCTTTTGGAATGATGATTAACAAGCGAATTGTTCAGACAAGACGAGACTTGAGTTTAGACAACTCAGTTTGACGTCGTGTATCTCGTCATTAGACCGAGTGTCTTGTCGGCGTGTGCCGATGAAGCGAGTCGAATAGAAAAAACGAGGGCCAAAATGAAAAAGAAAAAAAGGCTGTAAATTTAAATAGGAAGGAGATACTTGTCATTATGCTGCAATATTATATTATTCCTTTTTTTCGGACGCTAATGCGATAGCGATGCCAGTCTGAGGCCAGAGAGTTGAAGAGTTGCAGCTGCCACTGCGTCAGCACTCGAGCGTTTAGTGTCTGCAGACACTCGAGCTTCTTGTTTTGGGTACATCAGTTTATGCAAAACGAATTGCTTTTTTTTTTTTTTTGATTATTATTGTTATTTTTTCGGATGGAAGAGAGTGACACGTTTGTTTGTTTTGTTTTTGTGTCTCTTCTAATAGCACCTGCATAAGGATCGAGTGAATGATGGCTCATTACGTATACACGTGTGTGTATGCAAATTTGTTTGTAGAGAGAAAAAAAAAGGGGGGGGTTACAGTAGATCGTAGCGACGGGCGAAATACTTGACGAAGGATGGGGCGTGACTAAAAGCTGGAACTGATGTCGACGGAAGTCATAACAGCTATGGCGTGTTATTTTTTAAATAATTTTTTTTTGTTTTGTTGAGACTTTGCTAAATGTGTACGGTGTAAAAAGATGGCCCCGCCGTCAGTTTGTTATCTTTTGCGATGTAACGTAACCGAACAAAGGAAAATCATAAAACAAAGAATGAAAGAATCAAAAGAAATTCTTTTATTTCTTTCGATAAAAAGAATTTTATTTCTGTTTCTTTGTAGGAACTTTTCTTTTTTCTGTGTGTGTGTGTCTGTAGATGGTGAAGATTTCATCTGTCCGTTTCTTTTCTTTCCAAAGTTTTGCATCACCTGCCAACTTGGCCAGTCGACTAGCCAAGTCGACTTGTCTCTCAAATAAAAAGGAAAATGGAAATAAAAACGAGTCTTTGTCATTTATGACGGTCTCATATTTTTCTTGGCAGGGCGGCCAAATGAAAGAAAAACATTTGATAGCCCTTCCCCCCACTAGCCGCCCTTCCCTATTTTAGCTAGAAATGGAGTGCGTATCCAAATCTTTATATAATAAAGTCTGATGGGCGTAAAAAGTAAATGAACCGAATATCGGAGTTAGTCGACCATCGCAAAAAGAAAAAAAGAAAAATGAATAATCAAAAAACAAATTTTTCGAACGTCTCTATTCACGTGTCTTTCCCTTTATACATTCAACCTTAGTCTAATTTTTTTTCTTTTGTATATTTCACGATTGAGAAAGAGAAAAAAATGGAGGTAAAGAAGGCGGACAACTCGGGGCATAGGACGTCACTGTACAAAAGTTTTTTTTTTAAATTATTATTCACAAGTTGGTAGGCGGGATGTGTGTGTCTAGTAGAGAGAGTCTCTCTCGAAGCCGTTTCTTGGATTTCGTTCCAGTTCAGTGGCGAAGAATAAGGACACTTTATATCGAAGCATTTCTATTTTGAAATAAAAAAAATGGAAGAGGCGAGTGGGGAGGAGGACGGGTTCATACAACTCCGACAGCAAACGGCTCGAAATCTCAGAATAGAAAAAAATAAGGAAGAATGTGTGTCTTGCCCCGTTTTGAATACAAGAGAAACGAACCACAAATGAACCCCCCGTCCCGAGCCAAAAACTTGGGGCTCAGTTTTATGTGTACGAGCCTTGTATAGATACACACACTCCCCCCTTCTGATATCCCCCCAAAAAAAAGGGGGGAGGGGTAGGCAACACGCAATACCTCTGTACAAATCCTCAATAGTAAATATCCGTTGATCTAACAAAACAGAGCCATAAATATATCGCTTGGACCGCTAGAAGATGACATCACAATAGATAGCACACACACACACACACACAGACACACATAAGAAATAGTTGGAGTGTATATAAAGAGACGAAAGTAACAGTCCTTTTCGCTGCTGCTGTAGGTTGTGGAGGGCTCGTAATTCTATTGTCATCAACCCCAATGAATATGAACGACTCGGGGGCTCTTGTGCAAACTGAATGGGCGGAAACCATTTGGATTGGAAGGCTGGACGTGTTTCCATATCAAAAGGCAAACAAAACCAAAAAAATATCTGTATATATATCGGACATTTATGGATGTCGATATATAGGGCAAGCAATGTCCATTCGATTGTTATTCGGTATGTATAACCAGGCCTCTTTTTCTGCGGGGCGGTCGAGTTGTCCCATTCGCTAGATTGAACTCGTTTTTTTTACATGTCGAGTCTTTCGAAATTTATCTCCTTCCCCCCTTTTTTTCGTGTTAACTCCACTGCCCCCCCTTCTTCTTTCGCATACAATCCATCGGTTTTTGAACACACAATGCATGTAGCGTCGGGGTGGTCCTATATAGGAGAAACCTATATTTGCTCTTGGATTTTTCGTTGCACCATTTATGCAGAATTGCAAAGACTCTGCCATATAGTTGTATCTATAGCCTTATAAGGTATCAACTGGCGTAGATCTGCTTGCTATCGGGAAATAGGCGCATTGTTATGCTCCCCCTCGTGATAGGGATGAAGAAGGCTGTCTGCATCCAGCCCTCCTCACTTTATTGAATATATATTGTGCATACAAATGTCGTTGAAGCATCAATGTATCGATGTCTGTCTGCAGCAGCAGCCGTCCTAGTCCACGTTGGGATATTCTTTTGATGATTGGCTATACATTGAGAAATGTATAGCCACGTTTTTTCTGTGTACTCACCACCAAAATGCGCAGTTGGCCTCTTTTTCTTTTGTCACGTCTTTTTTCCCTCCCCAATTCGTGGGCAAAAAGACATTTGTAAACGTCATCGCCATGTAAACCGACGATGTACTTTGATTTCTTATTATTGACTCGGCGCACAAAAGGGAAAGGTACATACGTGCAGCAGGAATATACACCAACAACAAAACAAGAAAAAAGAGGAACGAAATAAATGGCTAATATAACGTACAGTATTCACATTCGACTTGCGTTTATGAATAGTTCATCACGCCCGGCTGCATCGTGTGCAGATGTGGACAAGAACATCGAACGGATCGTGAGCTGCTGTCTCTCTGAAAGCTCATTGATCCTGGCTCTTGTTGCTCGGCCGTCCATCCGGTGCACACAATAATGTATCATTAAACATACATCGGACCCGCCGTCTGAATATCGAGAAACCTTAACGCAATTCAAAGTTGCCCTGTGCTCCGCCAGTCACGTCATCAATAACAAGCTCGAATGATTCGTTTCCCCCGAAGCCCCAATTGATTTCGTTTTTTTTCGATCAATTGATGGAAAACTATAACGATATAGCCGACTTGCGTGCAAATCGATACGTAAAAAGAGCCGATATTTATTGGCCGTCTGTATCCATCACTGGCCATGCCCGTGATTGGGGCCATCGTCTAGGGGTGCTGCATCGTTATGTAAATGATGGCGTGCTTGTTTGGCGCCCCGTATATTTGGCCGCAATTGCGTGTGCTATAGGGAAAAACGCTGGATCGATGGAGTTGTGTTGTTTTCGCGGGCTAGTGTATCGTAGCGACGGCTCGTGCATCGTCTATAATTCCGGTTTTTGTTGTGTGTTTGATGATCCGTTTTCTTGTATAGCGGGGTGGCTATCAGTGAGGAGAGAGGGGAAGAAAAAAGGCGATAGAGAAATACGCACATGGATAGCGTGTGTGGCTGTGTGCGTCAGGTCGAGGGCTTTCTCAACCGCGCACAGGGCAGATGGTTTCGTTCCGATGGTGTAGACATTGAGCGACGTGTACCATCAGGTCGAGTCAGAACAATAGCGCAGGACGGAATGAAGCCACTACGCCGTGGCCCCCCGGATAACACAAAAATAAAAATAAAGCAAAGGGGGAATCGAAAACCTTCTTTTGAACAAACATGTATATGTAGATAGAGAGAGGAAGATTTAAAAAAAAAAAGGAAGGGTTCTTGTATTATTTGTTTTCATTGTACGATGTCGAAGACACACTGTCAATGGCACAGCTCCACAGGCTGCGACCGATATTTGTACGGAAGTGGAGACACCCTTTCACTGCACACAGTTGCCCTATTATAAACTATGTACTGCTGTGTGTGGAGATCTGCATAGTGGTTTGGAAAGTGCGAGAATGAGATTGACCTTTAAACCCGACGACCCGCTGCAGTTTGGCGAAAAACTGGAGCAAAAGCTTACAGGGGAAAGTATATCGAATTATTTATTTATTTTATTTTTGAAACAGCTGAGAGAAAAAACCCTTTGCCATATTTTTAAAATGATGCCCCCCCCCCCTTCCTCCGAGTGCATTCCCTACGCCAACAGGAGGCGCACAGGTAAATATTGAACATTCTGCAGTCGTTTTGAGGCTTTTCTTTTTTTTTTTTATTTAGGAAGAGGGGGGGGGGGTTCGTGTATGCGCAGCTGGTCGCAGGCAATGCCATCAGCGTGTTGACCTCTCTTATCTGGTGGGCCGTTGTGTCGGCGTGATAACCATTTATCTTCTTCTTTGTTTTTTTCTATTTTTATTTATTCATCACTCGTTAAACTCTGGTTGAATTCCGCTCTTGTCTGCCCCGTTTGCAATGGGAATGTTTAACGTTTGAAAATTGTAACGACATCCGACATCAACGCGGTCGTTAAAAACTCGTCAACTCTTGTGCTGCCAAAGGAAATCACTTTTGCCGGTGCATTTCTCCTTCTGTCGTCAACTTTGGGATTTTTCAACATTATTTTTCGTTTTGATTCGTTAGAAAGCGATCGTTTTTTTTTTATTTTTCTTTTTTCCTTTTTAAACCAGCAGCCTAACTCGCGTATTTGACATTTGACGAACTTAGCCGCACGGCAAGTTACACGCCGAGATTTGTTTCCGGCAAAAAAGTTCATGACACATCTCTCTGCCTGCCAACTGGAGTATAGAGAAGGTTGAACTGTTTGACACAACTTGCCACTTTCCATCATCTCTTGTTCTGCATTATTATTTAAATTTGATTTTTCTTCTTCTTCTTCTTCTTGAGTTATTTAGTCGAGTTTGAATTTGTAAAAAGAACGTCTACAACTCGGGTCCTCAAGGCAGAAAAAACAGATTGCGGTCGTTATAATTATGGCATTACAGACACACTGCGTATAGCGGACAGTGATTAGGACGTGTTGCGGTGCGTTGCGGGTGCACGGTTGGCCGAAAATCCGTGTTGGTGTTTGTTTTTTTTTCTATCTTGAACTGGTTCAATCGTTTTATTTTGTTAGTTTTTTTTAGTGCTCATCTAGGCGATGGCTTTATATGGAAAATGAAAACGAAAACATGAAAATTGATTGTAACTCTGAAGCCGTTGGCTAGGCAGGTGCTTCTCCTTCGAAACTGAAGGTAAAGAAACAGATTCAAAATGTTTTTGTTTTTAGTTCGAAGAAACCGGTTATCAGGCGACATCCACCTGGCGTCCGATAACAAATGCCGAACGGGATAGAACCCCCCCGATAAGAAGAAGCTTTACCATCTAATGTGTTACAGACACATTATGTAGAACGAGGAAGGGGGGGAGAGTTAAAGCAACAAGAAAACGAAAGAGAGGGGTTGCCGTGAAGTGGCTCATCTTCTTCTTTAATTTTAATTTTTTTTTTTCTATCTTTCGAGATACACAACTTGGAAGAGAGAGGGGTTGGCATATAGTGAATCATAATGGCAGAAGGTTTGTTGAGATAGTTGGCTGCTGGCCGGCTTACTACAAGGGGCACCGTAGAGCAGCTGTCACATAGCCGACCCCCTTCTGTTGCCTTTTTTTTTCGTCCTATGCATAACCTGCTGCCACCCGCGCTCTCTTCTTTATTATAATTGGAGGTGAAGCCACCGACCCCCTCACCTTTTTCGCCCTTTTCTTTTTTTCCTTTTTCGAAAGGGGGCGAAAGTAACTCGGACAACGTAGAGATCTCCCCGCTATTGGCTTCTGCTGTCGTGTCAGAAAATGCCCTTCATGACAAAAATTCTAAATGAAATTTTCGATTTTTTTTTTTTTTAATGTCTATTCAAAGTACCACGTATACTAGTAGTACCCCCTACTGACTTCTTTTTTTTGTGAGGTGGGGTGGGGGGACAGCAAAGGCACATCATGGAGGTCGAATGTATATTCATTCAATTAAAAACTTGCTATACATATTGGTTGGCTTTCCCAAAATTGGACCCCCAACTGGTTTAACGGAGCCAAAGCTCGGCAAAACGCGCAATCCGTTGCAATCGTTTCAACGTAAGCTCTTGCCCGTAAGAAAGAGAAGAAGAACGATTGAGCCGAGACATTGGCGGGACGCGAGTATAGGGGGGATTGTCACGGGCGTGGTCGTTCGTGTTGTCGCATGTTAATACGACGACAGACACCCAAAAGTAGAGAAAGAAGGAGCTAAAAACGAGATAAAGGAAATGGAAACTACCGAACAATGTGAACGAAGAACAGACTACAATCGAATTGTTTTGCAAAGAAGAGAGAAAAGAGAATAACAAGAAAGTGAACTTTGCGTACGCATACAATAGGATTGTATAGTAATGTAAGCACATTAATGGTGTGTGCACCATTGTCGTCTCGGGCTCGCTGACATTGGTACAAAGCAACTTACAACCGGCTGATTGAATTAGCCTTGATTATGACTTGACGGGGGAGGCATTGACAAAAGAGGCTATTGCAGCACGTCTTCATGCCTCCCAAAATATATCTGTGTATACTGTACATACATATTGTACTACGGCATTATATGTGCCACGCTGTTGTGTCTGCGTTAGTGATACGTGTACGAGACAGAGCTGATGCCAGTCTGTTAGCTTTGCTCGGGAGCGTGCCTCGCTATCGGCAGCTGCAGCTGGCCACAGCAGTTCTATTCCGTTAAGGAAGTGATACAGTCGTCGTACATCTAGCCCAAGCACGAAGCATCCCCCCGACAATGACACAAACATCAAACTCCAGACGAAAGCAGCAGAGTTCCATATGTTTTTTCTTTGACTTGTGGAAGGCGGAGGCAGTTGGGGGGGAGGAGGAGGCGCGAATAAGCGCGTGCCATCAGGTGAACGCCGCTCTGTAGATTCTTGGGTTCTAGCACCCACTTTCCTTATTTTTTCTTTTCTTTTTTCGACGTGGCCTCGTGTAGAGGCCACTGGAGCATCAACGCCGGACTCGCAAATGGGGGAAAGAAGGGAAAAAAAGGGGGTGGAGTTACCAGAAGACGGTGCTGGATGATGTGAGGTGGGGGGGGGGGGTAGAGAAGAGGGGGAACAAAACGGTAGCTCCCGCTCTAGCCGAAGCCAGTCGAGTTCCAAGCTTCAAACGGTGAACTACGTGTGGCAAAACTCTGCGGCGTTAGCTCTCCCTCCCCCCCTTCTCCCAGTATCATTTTTTTTTTCGTAGCCTTTTTTTATTTTGATTCAACGGCATTTGGAAGGAAATTGACGAAAACAAAACAAAAGAAAATCGAGTTTTCGTTTGCGCCCCTTGTTGTTGTTGTCTGATTATTTCGGAAATGGCCATGATGGCAGAGTTCAAGTGTCTGTTAGTTCTGGTCGCAGTGTCCGTTTGTAGTTGTGAAGTCGATCCCTCGTCGACGACCGTGTCATCGACGACCCATTTGGAATTGGACGGCGGCGTCTTGCTGCAAGTGGAAGGCCAAAGACTTGGCGAATTGACCAAACAAATGGCCGAAACCAACCGGGCGCTGGAAGAGCTGCTGGCCACTAAATTACGTGACATCCATTACGCGTCGGTGATTGGTGAATTGCGCGCAGAGATCGACGCTCTCAGGTGAGTTTCGTCCGTTCGTTGCGTCGTCGCCCCTAGTCGACGCATTACAAAAACTAAAACTAATCTCTTCGATTCCTTTCTTGCATCTTCCGCTGAAAGACGGGACCTGGAACACGTCCGAGAAGCGCCACTTCCGCCCACCGGGCAACACGGTGGTGTCGTCGAGCCGACAGCCACGTCCTCGCAGAACGAACAGAAGACGTTGCACTGGCTGCAATCGTCTCTGGCCGAGATGAAAGGAGAGATCGTCGATCTGAACCGCTCGGTCAACGTATCGCGGCAGCTGCAGCAACATCAAGAAACAGCCGGACAACTTCAGTTGACTCGTTTCGACGTGACGGTGCTGCAGGCCCAGGTGGCCGACGAAGCCGCTCACCGGCAGCAGATCAATCAATCGATCCAGCAGGTCCATGACGATGTCCACAGGCTCGACCAGCACCAGCAGCTCAACTCTGCCCAATTGGAGCGGCTCGAGAGCAACGTAAGTCACAGCCTCTCTTTTGTCTGCGCCTAACCGGAACGAATGAGCCGATAGGTCCAAGGTTTTTTTTTTTTTTGCCTTTTTTGAGTGTTCGCTTATACAGAAGCAAAGCAGAAGCGAATCGAATTTTTTCGGCTGTATCATCATATAACTTTGCGTATACACGGAAAAAATCATGTTTTACAGCATCACATTTCCCACCGAAAAAAAAAAAAGACAAATTTTTTTATCATTTTTCATCGGCGGTCGTAAAAGAATGGAAGAGAGAAAGGGAATTTTATTTTTTTTTGACAATCAATAAGGACTGTGTGCTATATAACAAGAGTCTAAGGCTTCACTTCTTCTTCTTGTATTTTATGGATGTTGGAGACCGAAAAAGTGAGAGACACGGTCGTAGAAGGAAAAAAAAAAAAAATAGCAACTTGTACGATTTGACTTTTTTATGTTTCGCACGGCTTCTCTCTGAGACATTCGGCCCTTTTTTTGTCTTCTGTAACTTGCATATCCGCCAAAAAAAGTTTTTTTTGTTTTGTTTTTACCAGAGCGGATAAGGCATTCGGGTCAGGTATATAGCGGACCTGTTATAAAACCTTTGAGAGTGGTAGAGTCAAGTCGAAGCGAAGTGACTTTATCTCTTAGTCAAAGTCAAATCGTATCGACTTTAGTTTGGCGCACTTTTCGCTCGCAAAGTTGGCGTGACATTTCCGCTTTTCGTCTGATCTCCCGATATTTTCCCAAAAGGAATTCAAAAAGTGCGCAGAAGAGAAAATCAAATCAGAGCGGCAATCGTTCACGCAGCGGACGTCAAGGGCAACGTTTTTTTGTTTGGTTTTTTTAAAACATTCAGCCAAAGTGTGAAGAACTAAAAAGGATGGCCGTTAGGCACGCAGCAGAGCAACGTGAATATTATCGATGTTGTGCTCTCGTTTGCGACTCGTATCTGCGTCTATACACGTTAGAGATATAGGCAGTGTGCCAAAAAAATGGGCTGGGTTATTGGATGAAAAGGACGATACACAGACATGGGAGCGTGATAATGCGACTGTAAAAATAAATAAAGTTGGTCGATCGACCAGAACTCCCGGAGCACGTTCCTTTTTTTTTTTTTGATTTTTCGCTAGTCTCATTATGGCCGTGTCTCTACGCACACGTTGGGAAGTGTTGCATCTCCTCTTTTAATCTGTTTTTTTTAGCGCAGTTGTAAGTGAAACTCGATTTCTTTTCCTAGTAGCTCAAAAACAATTTTCGCTGTCCCTTTGTTTGGGCCTGCAATCTGCCGACGGTTAAACTTCTACGTACAGCTTTCGGCTTTCATCAAGTCAACAAGGGCCATATCTTCCTTTTTATTATTATTATTTGCCCGGATTTTTTTAAAAAATATTTTTGGCTGACATTCGCCAGGCCGCATCTGTCACGGTTCCTCCTGAACGTTGCAAATAGTAAACACGGGGCCCATATAAGAAGCTGCTGGCCTGTTCCAGGTGTATGGAGGAAAGGTTTGCCGATGGAATCCAATACTAGCGCACACATCAACAACAACCTCTGACCGCCGCCATTCTGCTGTGCTTCATCTTTATTATTATTATTTAGAAGAAGGGAGCACACACACAATCGTCTTCTCCCCCGTCTTCTCCCTACACCGTCGAAGAAAAACATGTTCTGATGGCAACATACGGGAAGGTAAGGGTGGGGGGGAGGGTTAACAGGGTGTGCATACAGACAGCACCTTGCAAGCGCACGGTCTCCAACCGAATTTAATTTTTTTATTTTCCATTTTTGTGTGTGTGTATGAAAGAAGAGGGAACCCCTAAATAACACCAAGGCAACACCTGCCCCCTCAGGGCAATAGCTTTCCCCCTAACCCCAGTACGTTTTTAAAAGCCCGCATCTTTTTTTTTATTCTTTAAATTTTTTTTTACCTGTTTATTTTTTTATTTGTATTCGAGTTGGACGATGAACAGATGGGGACCCCCTTTCATATGTACCACCCTCATACAAAATAGTTGATTGGTCACCCCGATGATTTGACTTTATGTCCGACTATTTTGCAAGACACGGCGAGAGATGCGTACGACCGTTTGGTATTTCCATTCTTCGTGCTCATTGATTGATTGATTTCAAATGGATTTTGTTAGCCTATTGAAAGGGAGCCAATGGTTAGCTTACTGAAATAATGGATTCAGTATACTCTCAGGGCCGGAAGCAACTGTAGAAAGGCCGACTTGTTAACATTAAGAAGAAGAAGAAGAAACCGCATATGTGAAGCGGAGGCGCCCGCCATTTCCCGTTTTCAAATGTGTAATGGACGTTAATTGACCACCAAATGTCGCTCATTATATTCAGGCCGTAAAAACGATACCACCAATAGCTATAATGAAAATAGAAGCCATTAGTCTCCGCACTGTCTTTCTTTTCTTAGCACTCTACTAACTATTAAATGCAATAATAACGGATTGTCGGCACGCACCTCGCGCTCAACCACTAGACGCTCCATCCGTGTCTGCGTGAATCCAATTGTCAAACGCGTGCGCTCAATAACGAACCCGACTGGTAGATGGCCGATAATAGTAAATCGGAAAGAATACGCGATATTTTATTAGGTCACAATGTCTTTATTCCTTCACGTTTCTTTTGTTTTTATTATTATTATTGTCGTTGTTTTGTTTGTTGTTGTTCGCGGGTCCCTAGCGACCAAAGTGGAATCTCATTTCACCTCTTGCGTGGTGTGGAAATCTCCAGCACGGATGGCCATCAGAGAGGGGGGGGAGCTGTAACGCAACGAACTCAATTTGTCCGGGGATTGTGCGGAGTTGATTGGAAATCACCCGTGGGAAGGAGTTAACCAGCGGATGGAAAATAAAACATAACACACACGCCGGAATTCTTGGCTATCCTCATGCGTGGGGGGGCTTCCAGCGAAATCTTTCTTTCGTGATTTCATTAACTTTGTCTCGTCTATTTTTCGGAGCAGCTCCATTATTTATAAATCAACGTACATGATGTGCGTCTTGCTGGTGTGGGTTTTGTTGTCATCGACGTTTGCACTCGTCGCTTCTTTCTATTTTGTCCAATCAGCTTGAGAGTAAAATGTGTGAAGAGCCGTTGGGGTGGGGATGGAGGTTTTTTCCGTAGAAATCGATCGAGCAGAAGAGCGATAAACAGATGGAAAGAGATTAGCCATTAACCACAGCAACAAGAGCAGCTGTCTAGATATCACGGCCACGCCCATAACGTACAATGTACCGAGATGCACTTAAGCAGACCGCCACCAGGTCTGTCGCGATCGCAATGCAATCACATCATCCCACGTGAAATTGCTGCACTAAAAGGATCGATCCTCTCCTAAATGTTGATGCGTTCATCACCATCCAGTGGCACGTGTTTGGATTTGAATTAAATCGTGATTGTGTTGTTGCAACGAATAGAATCAGCAAACAGCGATTGGATTGGCGGGTTCACAGCGTGTTACACCGATGGCCGATGCAATAGACATAGCGCGAGTATACGTCAATGGTGGCAGTGCCTTATGCTTTAGAATCGAGCGACACGCGTAAAAGCAGAAGGAGCTCTCACGCTGATGATTGTATGAACGTCCCTTTCCGGATGTGCGCACGCGAGGAATGATTGGAATAATCCATCCAATGTCTATGCTGGTGGAAATAGGAAAAGACTTTGACTCCACGTCTACGTTCCGTATATCGGATCGTGACTCAAGTCAAATGGAAAAGAAATGCGATGTGATTTTTCACGAAGCTGATTCGCATTCGGTCACTCGTCTTCTATTCGCAGTATTTATTATGAGGATGAAAAGAGAGAAACGGAAGATGGATGGTTAAGAGAGTCGCGATCGATGTAACCCAAGTCTTGGTCGGGGGGAGAAAAACAAGAGAGACGCCACGGCCTTTCAATCAATTCGAGTCAATCGGCTTGTACTCTTTTTACGTACCCCTTTCAGTTGGGGACGGACTGCTCTGCTTGCCGACTGTTATGTGTAGTCGGCCAAAGAGGATTTCTTTTTTATCCTCAACCTTCTTTGCACTTACAACTACCAAGAACTATACACGTACGTCTGCTAGTTGATTTATAGCTCCGCCCATTCCCGCTGGAAGTCGACGTGTTCTTTTTCTTTGGCAATCCGTCGGCAGTAAAGGATCATTATTTCGATGTCGTACACACGCAAGTGGCATGTAGATATGTGTACAAGAAGACAAACAAAATTGGAGGATGGTCTTGTTTAATATGGTGGTCCTATATACCCGCACAATAACTTGATTGCCCCATCGGCGTGGCTCGCCCCCCACACATCCGGCCTGCTGGCACTGGGTTTGTAAGTAACGTATAGACAACAACAGCAACAAAAAAAGAAAAGACTTTCATAAAGTCGATTGTTCTCTTCTTTTTTTTTTATATATATTTTTCTTGCGTTTTTCTTGTTATTCAAGTGAAACCGCAAAGGGTCCAAAGTCATCATTATCGAAGCTCTAAAAGGGGGGGGAGCGTTTAAAAAGACTTGCGGCGATTAAAAAAAGAAAACAAAAGAAAAACGTGTCTGGAACACGGGCGAGCAAAAGTGAGGGGTGAATCAACTTCCATTTAGCCCTTAAAAAACAAAACACATTTTAAAATGTTATTTCATTTTTTGTTGTTGCAACGATTGTGTATATAGTCCACGAGATCAAATTGCGAAGCACCAACTCGCCAGGCAAAATATCAAAGGCTATTTCAATGAACGAGAAAAAAAAAAAAAGGCAACAAAAACAAAAGTGTGGGATAGTATAAAGATGTCGGTCTATTTTACGCAGAGACAGTTGTAAAAAAAGAAAAAGTTTTCACATCTTGTGCTCGTGTTATATAAAGACGTAGACTGATGTGGTACACGCTACCGACTGGATAGGTATTTTCAAGTTGGAGCACGTCTCATTCCATTACACGCTGCAGCGATATGCGTGTCAGTTTCATAGAGGCTGTTTTGTTTCTTTTCTTTCATCGTCGCTCATCTGTTTGAAATTCCGCTCGTCGGCCCCCGTTTCTCTCGTTTTCCACTCGAATCGTTCTTGGCTGCTCTTTAAGACTTGAAAGAATGAGCTTTTCAGATGTTGTGCCTTTATGATTTTTTCCTTTTTTGTTTTTTTGTACTTTGACGGGTGCGAAATGCGAATGAAACCGTCCAATCCGCTGCTGTTGGCTGCTACTAGCGTAAATATAATAATGAAATCGCCTTGTTTTTCTTCAACAGATGGCTGATATTCGTCTAGAACTGCAGTTGTCTCGCAAAATGATGGCCATGTCGGACGAACACGAAGAACCCGTCGTCAACATGCTTAAGACTAAGAAGAATCAGCGAAGGAGGACTCGATCCGTCATCGTGGATGATGACGACCAACCTAATCGACTGCTGTCTACGACGACGGCGTTGCCACAGCCGCGTCACAAGACCCGCCACCATCGGAGGCAACTCAACCACGAAATGCTCACGTTGAGGAAGATGGTGAAAACGCTGGCCAGCGAGCAGCACGATTTGCAGAAACAAATGGTCCTTTTGAGCCAAATGAGAACGACGGCCGAGTCCAACGTGCACAAAATGGAGACGGAACTGAAGGCTGTTCTAAAGCGGCTGGACAGCGAACCGAGATGTCCTGGCAATCATCACAACGCCGAAGATGTGGCTGAAATCAGCTCGCAGAATAAGAAGCTGGCCGAGACTGTGGATCGACTGTCATTGAAAGTCTCGGGCGTCGACCAGGTCCAATCGTCGACGCTTCAACTGTTCGAAGCGATGGAACGATTGGAAGAGCGTTACGACGACAACATCAGCGAGCTTCAACGCGAAGTGGCCAAGCTCGAGTACAACGACGGCCAGCTGACGTCTACCGTCCACACGTTGCGAGAGGATCAGAGCGAACAGCTGGAACTCGTCAAATCGATCAGAACGACGACGACTCTGTTGCAAGAGCAGGTTCAAGCCGATCAGATCCGGTCGGCGCTTTTGTTAGCCAAACTTACCAATAACACGCTAGCCGTGATGAACCAGAGCCACGGCCATCACGTTCAGAACTGGAGGCTTGCCCAACTTGAGCAATCTATTCAGTCTGGCCAGTCAATCGATTCGCTGAGACAGAGTCTAGCCCATTTGGAACACGAGTACACCAATCTCGCCCACAACTTGCCGCACGGTTAGTTTTCATTCATTCGATTTCATGTCGTGAAATTGGTTTTTTTCACGTTTTGTTTTTCATTTTTATTATTCGCAGATTGTCGTGACGTTTCTTCAACGGGCGTCAATTACATTCTGCCTCGCGAATCCGACGAGGTGGTCAAGGTCTACTGCGATCAGGAGACTTCCGGTGGCGGATGGACGGTCATCCAGCGCCGTTCCGACGGAAAGGAGGATTTCAACCGAAACTGGGCCGCCTACAAATCGGGTTTCGGTTCGGTGCTTGGCGAATTCTGGTTAGGTAACGACAACCTTCACCGGCTGACCAAAGAGAACACGACCATGTTACGAGTCGATCTCTGGGACATTTACGGCCAGTACTGGTGGGCCGAATACGATAGCTTCTTGGTCGGCAGCGAGAACGAAGGCTATGCCGTCCAGTTTCACGGCTACACTGGCAACGCGTCGGACGCCATGGCTTCTTACCACCAGTCGATGAAATTCAGCACCAGGGACAACGATCAGGATTTGAGCAACACCAACTGCGCCGATAGTTACCAAGGTGGATGGTGGTATTCGCACTGTCAGCACGTCAACATCAACGGCAAGTACGCGCTGGGATTGACGTGGTACGACAGTCTGGAGAACGAGTGGATCGCCCTCGCCAAAGTCGAGATGAAGGTGCGAGACAAGCGCATTTTCAATCTACCAGCATCGACGACGACGGGTAGCGTTAACACGACACCGTCAGTTCATTGAATGTAAACAAGAAACAAGAAGCAAAAAAAAAATCCTCATCCGTCAAGTGCTTCGCTATCGTGCGAGACGTGTCGGATCGAAAGGCCTAGTCCAAGTTGTTCCCCCATTCGTGCACTTTCACGCAACCCCTTCCCCCCTCGCCCCGTGGCGCATTCAAATGGGGAAAAAATGTATCCATATTATTGTAACGACCTGCCACATTTTATTTTTCTTTTTTCATGTCTCAGTTTTAATTTGACTGTTCCAGCTTTTCAAATCATCGCCTGACGCCATCAACAAATTGGCGCACAAAATCAGGACGGTCGCCCACTGATCCGATTTATTTCAAGTGTATCGGATATGTAAATGTAAACCTAGTCTGCACGAAAGACGTATTTTCTTTTATGTGGGGGGGAGGGATGATTCCGTTTTGGTTTTTGTCAATATGTACACACTAGAATTTCGCTCGCCCAACATAAGATTTCTCGATTGAAAATTGGCCATCCCGATGTGCGCTCTGGTACGTTTGTGTCCGTCAATGGTAATTTTATCGTTCGTTCGTTTTGTTTGTTTTTTTTAAATTTTTTTCATTTCGACTAGGATTTTTCTTTTTCTTTGGTTTGCATAACACATATCATATAATATAAATTACGTCGAAAGGAGATGATATTTGTGTTTCGCTGGTAGATTGCGTGCAACGGCTTGATTACTGCCCTTGCAAACTATAAATGTACATGTTCATAATCCTCTGCTTTTCTTTGCTGGCATTTGCGTGCAGGATGTAGCAAGGGACCTCCACCGTGTGTGTCTGCTATATACATATATATTTCGTGGTCGTCGTTGATTGACGAGCTGAACAAAAACATTGAACAAACAAACAAACAAACAAAAAAATCCAACCTAAGTTTTTTTTGGGATGGCAAATACTGATAAAATCGAATGAAAATGAAAATATACGGCTGATATGAAATAAATCTTCTTATTCTTGATTTTTTATTCACTTTTAGCTTTTTTTCGGGGGGGAGCTTAGAATAGAATCTCAGAAACTACTAGATGGGATTTCATTCAGTCGGCCGGAAGATTTCCGGCGACTGCTTGGAGTAACTTTGCCTAGAGATTGACAGACATCGATATGCAAATACTGTAGTTTACTGATATCTCCCTATTTACCTCTTTTTTTTTTTCTTTCTCTCTCTTTCTCTCTTTTGACATTCTTTCTTTGAGTGGAGGGTGGAGGGGAGTTTATTCCACGTCCTCGCATTGACTTGGAATACGTATGTGTGTGCGGATCGACCGTAGGATGTAGAGATTGCGTCGGCTTGCCTTTTTGAATTTCTTATTGCTTTATGCCGAATAGATTTCTCTGCGTTATTTGCTGATCGATCCCACAATCGCCCACCTTTCTTCCACCATTGGTAGCCCGTGGGATCGTCGGCTGTTGTGTGTTGTCTCTGTTGATCAGATTTTCATGAGGAGTCGACTCCTTTTGTCTTAGCCATAGATTCTGCTTTTGTTCTTTCGTTTCCTCTCAGCATGCGGATACTGACGCGAAAGCAGTAAGACTTTCCCACTTTTCCTTAAATATCTCTCTCTCTCTCTCTGTCTTATCTTCATAAATTATTGCCGGGGATAGAAAGAATATGAAAGAGATAAAGAAAAACAAAGAGGCAAAAAGATGAAGAAGACAAGTCGAGAGTGGGGTTTATATGGAAAACTATTTCAGACATCTGCTGTGTGTGACAGTCCTTGTATATTTATACTCCGTGTCTCTCGAACGGTATGTTGGGCTATATATCCGTATAAAAACGAAAGAGCTCCGTATCTCATTGTAGCATTGCATTCCGACGAGTAATTTTGACCCGTGTTATTGATTGTTGATGTAGCTCTTGTCCGTACGCAACGCTCAAGTCTTTTACTTTATTTATATTACATTATCCTTTATAGGATCCTCCTCTGTCCGTGATCACGCGCGTTCTCGACAGTGACTTTTCTGCACCAAATAAGACGTTTGGCTCGATGCCGCACTTCAATCGTCTACAATCACGAAGGAAAAAAAAAAAAAGGAGAGGAAGCGACTCTCATCTAGACCATTAATTATTACAAGCGGCAGTGGTCGATCGTTATTTATTGATGCTACCATTGTGCTACGGGGCCTTCTTCCGAATAATTGGAAGTTTCCCGAGTGTCTTCTTATCTTTTCCAACGTTAGAAGAAGAAGAAGAAGAAGAAGAAAATCATAATAATCCGACAAACACTCGTGTGTTTGGCATAGCCATCGTTCCGCAGGCGAAAAGCGAATAGAAAAAGGTCAGCTGGCTACTTGGGTGTAGGTAGCCAAACAACGGATCCATCACTGGCCTTTGATCTCTCATCGTATGCTGTTTTATAACTTTGTCTACGTATCAAAGACGTATCGTCCAACCGTTGTTGTACTGGCTCTATCGTATATTATTATTATGATTTATAACCGAGTAGAGGCCAAAAGGAAGAAGATTAGAATGTTTCGACGTGGGGTTTCTGTGCGCAGCATGCGATCCGCTTGATGATATCGCCTCCGACAAAGACTTACGTAAAAGACGAAGAGGGTGTAGATCGATCAGCATAGGTCGTGACACTTTTTTTTTCCCCCATCCCGATGGCCCGCGGGTCGAGTTTTTCTTGTATGAAGTCCTTTCCTTTTCATTGCGACACACAATGGAAGCGACGAACGATTTTATCTTCAAACAACTTGAAAGTCGCATGAGACCCGGGATGATGGGACTTTTGCGAGTTCAATTTCCCCCTGTAGGCTTAGCCGCTTTTCACTGTAATCATAGATCCTTAAATTCCTCATCCCGCAACGGTCAGCCGCGTTTGTCGACTGAAAGCCTACACCGTTTGCGACTTTCTGTTTGATCAATGCACGGCTCTGCCCTTGTTCAAGAATGAAAATTGCCCGGTCATCAAACAGTAATAGGAATGTTATGGCCTTTGTTTTGTATGCGACGCGAAACCGATAATCTGCGCGATCATCGACGTCATCGTTTAAACTGGGTATATTACATGTGTATGTGCACGGGAGAATATGTAAGAACATAAAACTGCAATCATAGCTGTCGTGGCCAAATGTTCAGACAACTTTCAGGCGGATCGATGTTTGTTTTTAAAAGAAAAAGAAAGTTCTTTTTGATATTTTTCCGAATCTTGGGATCAAAGCCAGACAGTGGAAATGATTTTTGCATTCTCTCATTTTTTTTTTGTGTGTGTGTGTGTGTTATTCTTCTTTCTTCATTTCTCCATTTCTTTTCTTGACACTTTTCCAGGTACAAAAACCCATTGACATGAAAAGCCAAAGGGTTATTGAATGGAATCATTTGTTTTCTTTTCTACCTTATTCGTCATTGACATCGGTGTTGGGTTAAGTAAAAACACGTTTCACATTTGAAAACATGAATAAAAGAATTGACAGGAAGACGGTTAAACAAGATGCTAACACCATCTGTTTTTTTAGCGCTAGCTCTGCCAGAGAAACGATCGTTTGTGGAAACTACCGTTTGTTTTTACTCGTGCTGTGTGAAAGAGCATTACCTTTAAATGATTGGGGCGGGGTTATTTGCTGCGCACGTTTTTTAAGGCGCCCGACGTCTGACAAACAAAAAAGTAGTTCTTGTATAAAGTTTGATTTTCTTATCGAATCCAGCTTAGTCGACTACTTGACTTACACAGGTGTGGGTAAGCTTGCTTTCTCGTTATGGTCTTTGACATAATCTGTTGCATTTCGTCTATTTGTTGTTTTTTTTTTAGACTATTACGGAATAATGTCCGGATGTTTTGTACCTGGTTGCACAACCAGAGTTGAAACATTGGAACTAGAAAATCGGACATTGTTCTCATTTCCTAAAGATGAAAACAGGCTGCTGGCGTGGAAGAAAGCCCTACCGCCAGATGCCGTTATCACGAAATCATCTAAAGTGTGTGACCTTCATTTCGAAGACGACGCCATTGTTAGAAGTCGAGTGTCGATCGTGGACGGGAAACCAACATCAGTCGTCGTTCGTCCCGTTCTAAAACCTGGAGCTGTTCCCACAAGGTTTCAGAGCATTGTTTATTTGTGAGTTTAGAGTCTCGTTCGAAAGTCCCTTGCAAACCATTAGCTAGGTAAACGTATTATTTCTTTCAGCTATGACGTTGAAGTTTTTTTGTCTTTATGTTTTCTGACGCATTCGTGCATGGTCATGTTGCATGTGCTGTCCGCAGGTAGCGTTCATACTACGACGCTTACTGGATAACCTCGTTAGTCTTGTCTTTAGCCAAGACAATATGTAGTAGCTACATCCTTGTTCACCAAATTTCCAATATCGTTAACCGTCAGTCGTGAATACCTAAAAGGAATCTAGTAATAGTACGAAACTTTTACTAATGAATACACCCAAGAAAATCGGATGCAACTGATATTACAGTATATCTTGGAATTTCTGTGTTGTGTTAAAAAATAGCAGACAGTCGACTAGTGCTTTGACAGTTTGACCTATGAAATTCAAGTGAATAAATAATCGGTACCTTGTTTCATCAAAATGTCTAAACTTCAAGGTTGCCAAGCGATATAGTTAATATTAACACAATAAAAGTGAAAAACGTATTGAATTGTAGTTTTTATTCATTGACAATGTTATTTTGCATACAACATTCAAAATTATCCTTTAATTTTTATGTGTTGCATATCAGCATCGATTAACGAAGACGTGGCACGTCACTTTTCTGTAATGCTAGAATTGCAGGCAAACGTCAGTCTAGGATTGGAGTCTGCTGGGAAACTGAAGCCCATCGCGGTGAGTTCGTTCTTGTGGTAAATCTGCCAACAAGCCCTTCCATTTTTGTCAAACTTGTTTCCTGTATAGTCTTTAACAATGTACAACATTGATACACCCATTTGTTTGGCCTTGGCGACAATCTCGGTAGTCTGGTTGGCAAAGCAAAAATTACTGTATTCTGTTTTGGCGTTCTTGTCGAGCCATTGCCAGTGATCGCCCGTCGTTAGGTCGAAGAAACCTCCTGTCCAAAGTAGTCTACGTTCTTCATCCGTTTTTTGGAATGGTGAGCCTTTATTGTTCCGTACGGCATTATCGACTAAAATGTCGGCACATCTCGACCTGATCGTGAGCCAACTTGCACCGTTTTGGCAAACCTCGTGCATTATCGAGTACGGTACGCGACCAGAATACAAACTTAAGTTGCCATTTAACATCGTGCTAACGTTGTTTGTTTTACTGTAGACAACTTTTGGCACGAAGGTGAATCTTATTGTTGTTACGATAATGAAAGCCACAATCAGCGGCACAAGAAAAGTATAGCAGACGACTGTGATTGAGCTAATTGATCTACTTTTCTTGTTGGTGTCCTGTTTCTGGAGTTTAGGCTGCTTTCTGGTTTTTTCGATAGGTACGTTAAATTGTTCGCCTGTGTGAGACCTGAGTGGTGGTGGAACGTAACTTTGTGCTTCGTCGTCTTGGGCAATGACCCCATCACGTGTCGTTCGGGAATATAAAAGAAATTGGGCCACGATGGAAACGACGCAGAAGAAAGAGTGCAAACCAACGAGGAGAGTTATTACAGCCGAATCCCCGACTAGTTGTAGTTCCTTTTCAACCATCAGCACGTTTTTGTAAAACAAAAGGACGCTCTGGATGACCAGCATGAGCAAGACGAATAGAATTGCCCAACGATGGACATTGGCACCGGAGTAAGTTGGCCGATGTATTTGAACCATGGTATAGCGATCGATGACATACCCAACTACCAGACACAGGACGCTGATAGGTATGATGGGTGGAAACGTGAAATATCCCACGCACGTTATGACAAACTGCGCCACCAGTTGGGAGTAGCGTTCGCCGATGTCGAACTTGTCGCGCAGAAATGGATATTGAGTCTTGGGAGATTCGGTTAAACGCAGCCATAATCGGTTTATCCATTGCGTTACACGAGGTAAAATGAAAAAACTGTGACATAAATTCCATTCAATGACGGAGATTGCCATTTCAGAGCCCAAGTCTGGCCGGAAGATGCACTGCAGCCGAATCCAGTGATTCAAAACGTTTGGATCTGTTCGAGTCCAGATGATGGAGTTCCAGATGTCCTTGAAGTTGAGCATGGGTAGCACGATTTCAGACACCACGATAATGATAAGAGAGGAGAAAAAGAATCCCAAGTGAGCACTGGATTTTCTCATGTGATCCACTTGAAAGGCTGGGCAAACGCGAACAACCACCAAGAAAACAATTGTCAAAATCGATTTCGAGTAACGTAGAGCAATGTAGAAGATGTTTTGTTGGTCGACGAGGAGTTTCAGTGTTTCGACGACTATCGTGGATCCAGCTAGAGGTAAGAGAATGCTGAAAAAGTATTGGATAATCATTTTTAATAGACACGTTGGGCTGCCCTTTTGATGCAGGTTGGACCATACGATATCGCGAGATGGTGGAGCCCATTCAACTAGCCAACCTCTTAGCGTCCGGTGATGGATTAAGTGTTTTCTTGCTCTCACTGCATGTTCTCGTGTTCTAAAAGTGACGAAAGCTGCAGTGGCTGGATGGCTTCTTGATGGCTCGTCCATCAGCTTGTGAATTATACTTATTCCAGTCACAATGTCACCATTGTTGTCTCGGAAGTATGATCTCAAAAATTCTTCGGTGCATTTGACGTGATTGATCCGTGAAATGAGCAGTGTCCGTATTGTTTCGCCGTTGCCCATAATGGTTTGGTTTCGGTACACGTGATAGCAAAAGGTAAGGACGCTATGCAGAAAAACCACCCACAAGCATAAAGCTGTTCTTATTACATTCCAGGTTGAAAATATTCGCATTAGTAAAACCGTGATTACCATCAAGAAAGATGGTATCAAAATGGCTATCAAGCAAAGTTGAAAACTGAGTAAAGCCAGTCCGTCTGTTCCTTGCTGCTCCGTCAAATGTTTACTGATGTCACCCCAGATTCTACGTGCCACACTTCTCATCGAGGCAAGTGCTCCTTCTCCTACGTTCTCCATTTCGCCCTCTTCTTGGCAATGTGCGGATTCAGTGTCGTTGGGACAGTAGGAAAGCGGATTACCGTAAGTTCGAAACAAAAATTCTCCCACAACAGAGATTACTAGGACGATTATCAATGCGAATATATATAACAAGATTGTCTTATTCAATAGAAACACTGTGATGTTGTTGAAGACTCCCTGATCTGATGGACAATTTCGTGTTAGCATTAACTCTTTTGATGGGTCATAAGCTTCAGTTTCCAGTAGTTCCAAAATTACCTCCATGATCTGATCAATGCTCACTCTTGGATACATTTCGTTAATTGTTCGCACATCGGTGCAAGTCAAATGCGTTACATCACGTGTTGACAAATAGATTATGTCAAGTATCTGTCTTCTCTCTAGTGATGAGAGAGTTCCATTCGATGGTGACGATGGTGAATGTTGTGGACTTGAGACTTCTGAGTTAAGCGTAGAAAATTCTGCTTTTCCTAGGAACCCAAGAATGGCTGCACACACTAGGTATCCAAAGAATATCAATAACCCCAAAATTGCAAGAAGAGTCTTGCATTGTTCTTTCCTAGCCATGTTCAGAGAATGGTTGCCCCTTTTCTATTGGATGGATATCGAGCTAGGCCTACTGCAAAAGTATACCATTATTGTATGTCGTGTGATGAAAATGGTCGTTGGCAACTACTCAATAACTCATGGTAACGAAATAGTTAAATGTCAATTCGATAACACGTTTTGTTTTCTTGTGCACCTCGAACCGTTGCTTCATTTCGCACATAGCTCGTTAATGGGTAATGTTCTTTATTCTTTGGTAGGGCCGATTCCGGCAAGAAAAGCATTGAAGAAACTAACACAGACTGTACGTGATACTATAAAAAAAACTAGGTGGTATATCAACAAATTATGGAAGTAAAGAGGGAACAGTGACTTAAATTCAGAAAGTTTGGCATCTTCTTAACGTACAATTCAACTCTATGAAAGACAGTTCTATTTTATTGCCCGTTCGTATAATTTTTTTTTTTTTGAAAGTGAAGGATGAGAATGTGGCATTCTCATCATTACAGTTACAAGCATTGTGAGGATCATGTTTTGTTTTCTTCGGTGGGTCGTCCATATATGTTGTCACAGTTTTTGTCGTTTATTTTACCCGAGTCGAATCAGCAATTTACTTAAATAAAGAGAAACAAAGTGATAATAGCGCAACAACTTAGTTTATCCGTTTTTAAAGTTTATTTCAAAAACCAGATCCTGACGTCAAAACCAGATTTCCGTGATTTTCGTTAAAACTAGGATCTAAATCGTGCACAAATTTAGTTTAATAGGCAAAAAAACAAAACAAGTTCGAATTTAAGTACGACTTGTTACAAGAAGCCAGTTTTAAACTTTGACTTGACTTACATAATAAAATATTGCAAATCCTAATCTGAATAACATTTGGTGTTGGTTCCGTTTATTTTAAGAACGTTAGATTTGACAAAAAATGAATGACATTTTCAAAATCAGCGTTCAATTCGTGTTTTCAGAGATGTTCGTTTTTGCAGATTTTGACAAAAGTGGGAAGGGTATAATTGTGTCTAATTTCGGAAATAGCAGTCAGAGCCTCCAGCGAGTGTGTGATGAATGCACCAATCAGGAAACGTGTTTGAAAACTTCAACAGCCAATCACAACAGTGATAAGGGAAACCGAATGGAGCAGACGACACCTGAAAAAGCGTGAACCAACCAGGGTTCCATGACTCTGCTCTCATGTACGCTTACCAATAAACTCATACACCATGGTTTATGGTTTGCTTTATGTCTACTAGTTGTTGTTATTAGCATTTGATTTATAGGTGCTTGTGTTGTATGTTACAGCTGAAGAAAATGTTATGGATGCCCAGTCAATTGGTTCAGCATTCCTCATACAAATTTAAGAAAGAAATTTAACTTCACCAAACAGACAGGTGTGTCTCAAAACCTTTCAGAACCAATTTAACTTGTTCACTCCTGTTTCTTGGTTGGCAAATAACAGATGGAAGTCACTTTAACAATTGTGTTTACTACTAGGTTAGGTTGTGTTTACTACTAGGTCAAGTAATTAAGCTGTGTGGTAGGAAAGAAAAACACATTGTAAAATGTTGAGCCTGTTCTGTGAAGATAATATCTCCAACTTTCCAGTCATTCAATACTAAGCAATGCAAGAATTGTGATCTTCCTTTTTGTTTCTGACCACATTATAAAGTTAATACTGGAAATCCTGAAGGAATAAGGCAATTTCACCTCAGGTACATGTGGCTTTTCTTGAGACATTTTACAAATTCTCTGTGTCTTCAAATCTTTTGGTAATAGAAATGAACATTAAGGAAAATGAAATGATATAGTTTGGAAAAAATGATATGTGCATGTCATGAGTTAGCAACCAATTCAGAGCAGATGTTGCAGTATTTTCAGTAACAATTTAATCCTTTCAGTCTCAGGTTGTCAAACTATAGATGGAAATCATGCTAACAATTGTGTTAACCTAACAGTAGTTAAAGAAATACCCTGCATGATGGGAAAGAAAAAGGAAAAAATTTTTAGCCTGTCTCGTGAAGATATTATCTGCACTATTCAAATCCTTCAGTATTCATCAATGCAAGACTGGTGATCCTTCTTTTTTTTTTTTTTTCCGATTGTGTTATAAACATGCGCTTGGAAATCCTAAAGGAATTTTGAAATTTCATTTAAAGTATCTATGGCTTTTTATCCATTTCTAAAGATATTTTACTAAATTCTCAGTGTCTCCAAATCTTTTTGTTCTAGGATATCAAGGAAAATGATTGCTGTCGTTTCGACCAGACGAGTGGAAACATTTCCGTCGACAGGTGGGTCTCTTGTTGTCAAATTACACATAGAAGTCCCTTTAACAACCGTGCTTGCCAAACAATAGTTTTAAAAAGACATGATGGGAAAGAAAAAGGTAAAAATTTTGAGCCTGTAATAATAAGATAATATCTCAATCTTTCAAATCATCCAGTATTAAGCCATACAAGACTTTTGAACTTTGTTTTTGTGACAGATACTGTTATAAACTTATTCCGGGAAATCCTAAAGGAATTACGCAATCTCACCTTAGGTATATTTTGTACTGCATTATTCAAGATATTTTGCGAAATTCTCAGTGTCTAAAACTTTTTGTATTCCAGGAACGTCAAGTAAACTGAGATGCTGTAGTTTGGGGAGAATGATCGGGCATATAACGAATTAGCGGCCGATTCCAAGCAGATGATACAGTATTTAATTCATATCCACTGAAGTGTATATCTGGGCTCCCTTCTTTTCGGTGGCCCCGTTTCCCCTTGACTCACATAAGCTCCTAGAGGGTCACGCCCCCTACTGTATGGTATGTATAGAAATAACATGTACCGAGGTTTGTAGGGTTCTGATCAGAAAGAGGACGTAGGGATCGTCATAGTTCAATGACATCATTGGAGGGCTATGTCGGTACCCTCGTTATTTGAATGTGTTGAAAACTGTCAATAATAAATTTTCTCTAATAATTTGTAAGCAACATTTACCTTTAATTTTCTCTTATTAAAGTGTGTGTACAAACAGTGAATGCACTCGTGGGATTCATACCTTTTAAATTTGGCAATCTGGACGTGAATTAAATGTAATTTCATCCTATGTTGATAATGTATTAGCTTTAACTTAAGTTATTATATTACGCAAACATGTTTTATATCTAAGTGTTGACGAAATTTCTCTCAATCAATAAGGGACATTGTCATTCAATATACGCGACTTATAGCTCAATGGTTGAGCATCGGCATTGTATATCGATAATACAGGGTTCAACTCCTGTTGAAGTTAAATAAGAATATGCAATCCATATAGCAGCAATGTGATGCAACTGCATTTCGTGTCGGTTGAATTCCGTTAGGGTAGCTAAGCCTGCTTTCCTACCTTCCTAGACCAAAACATGACCACTTGGAGATGGGTATCTGGTAGGGATTCGAGTGATAAATAGTCGAATTCCCAGGGCAGCCGAGCCAGGTTCCCCAGAGACCACGACGTGGCTAATTGGAGTAGGGTACTTGACTTGTATTCAGGAGATACACCGTCAAGCTCCAAGGCCGTAGCCCGTCCGTTGGGCCATGATTGGCCTCTGTATCCTCAGCTCGAGGTTTCAAGAACATTTTTAAGTTTCCACAGGGTTTTGCGTTATTATGTAAAATTATACATTTAAAATTGTGAGAAATAGCTCAGTGGTAGAGCAGCGGCACAGCACCACAAAGGTCTAAGGTTCGAGTCCTACATGGACTGCTTAATAATGTTTCCTTTTTTCTCAAATTGGTTTTTAATAAAATGATGATTTTCATGAAAAGAAAAAAAAATTCTCGAGAAAAAAAAAAAAAATTCCAGAAAATTTTTCTGAAAAAAAAAAAAAAAAAACCGGGAAAATTTTCCTGAAAAGAAATTTTTGCCGCATAAAAAAATATCGCGCATAAAAATTTCCACTGGAAAATATTTACCGCGACAAAAATTTATTGGTTAATAATGAGATAATTTAAATCAAAAATCAAAATCAAAAATAGAAAATCGATTCAAATTGTTTATTGAGATACCATCACAATAATGTAAACGCTATCTTATTAGTTAGGACGGGATAACCACAACAATAGACCAATAGCAGATATTACCCGTAAGGTGGCTAGTTAGAGGAAAATAGCATTACCCATGCGAGTTTTACCATTAACACATATAGTTCATTAGCATTTTTTCGTATGCCTATCGTCAGCTGACAACAAAAATTCCAAGTCTCCACATCATTCAACAATTTACAACGCCACAAATCTATCACAAGTCAATGGAAACATGGCCACAATAAACAAGAGCCCAGATATTCACTAAAAAGCTTTCCATCAAGTACAAAAATACGAGAAAATTTAATAGGAAATTTTCGGACACCGTCTCAACATTTGCCTCCAATTTCCATCTGCATGCTTTTCTCGGAAATCACCGGAACCAGCAATATCAACCTACGTTAAAGAAACAAAACGTGAATGAATTCAAATTTCATGCGAAAACACTTAGAAAATTGAAATACCATAGCATTAGTAACACCTGCTCAACATCTTGTTTCTAAAATCTCAAAAAGGATTTTGATTCGTGCGTGGCCGTTCGAAAGACTCCGTTAACGAAGGTACAGCACTTTCAATAAAGTAAGGCCGGATGTAGAATCAAACAGGCAACGCTTTGGACCTAACAAATAGATCAGAAAACTCCCGATTAAAACTAAAGAAATATTAAACTAGATTGTAATTACCCAAACAGACTTATCGCCTACTACGTGGTCGCTTCTATAGTAAAAAAATCACCAGCACCCTAGGTCATCCTGAACACAACTGAGAATTAACAATCATAGCATATTCAGGTTTCGATTGTCAAGTTAAATAATAGGTATTTACAAACACTGGCTACCTCAGACAGACATCAACCAACACCACTTGGATTTTGATCAATTTAATTTAAATCTACAAATAGAATTCACGGAAACAATTCCAATAACGAATGAAGTCTTCCCCGAAAACGCCGCGTCTGTTAAACAGCTTCTGGTCTTAGAAACCCAGTAACCTACAGGCCAAATAAGCTTCAGAATTATTAAACGGTTAATAGTATGACGGAAAAACAATCCATCTTACATTACGGCAAAATCACCATAAATCAGAATATTCTACAGTAACATCCTCCAAGTGGAAAATTTATTCTAGTACCAAGCAACCTGAAATAGGAAAAAATGAAATTACCATTTGTATATACTCTTATCAAATTGTAACATAAAATGGTGGATCAAGTCCTTACCTAGCCATGGAACATGTTAAGCAAAGAAATTATCATTCCAGCAAACTAGTCACAACTGGCAACCAACTATAAAATCTCTCCATAAAAAACAAACATTATAGAATGCTCCAAAAAATCTGAAATGAAAGTTTCATTACCACTCAGATGAAAGATCATTAACTCTTCAGTTCCAACAGAATGCATTGAATTCCTAGACCACAAAGTAAACCAAACCACCTACCAATAATTGGCAGATCAATGACTCACTTGTCTGGTACCACAATTTACTGCAACATTCATCGAAGAGTACAATTATGGTAAATCTTGAAAATAAATAAATGAAAACTTTGAAAATTTCATTTTTTAACCAACTCACCAGCATAACACAACCACAATAGAAAGCAGCATCATGTCACGAACAGCAAGTTACACACCAATGCTGACATGCTATCCACAGCCAAATTGTCTATTCAAAGTTATTACAACACATACAATACAAATTTTGCAATTAGCTATATAACTAAAAAAAATTTAAAAACATTACTTTAACAACAAAACACAAAGAGATTTTAAACTAACAATTTTAGAGGAAGATTAAGAATCTCTTAAGAAATAAAGTACTTTATTTTAATTGATTGTGCAAAGAAGATTAAGACAAAATGGAATGTACAATGAGAAACTATCTTCTCCAAACTTAAAATTCACTTCCAATAATACTTACAACACTTCAGCGAACAGCGACACTATCAGTTAAATAGCGATTTTCAAGTATGGTGGAGTCTTTATATAAGCTCTCTTCCATTCCCGAGAGGGGGCGTATAGGTAGACAGTGTTGCCTTAAAATATTACAGATTGTAAATGTAATACATTAAAATTAAATTACCACGTGCGTTAAATCCCTCTTGGTTAATTTTTTAAATCTTATTGGTCAGCTGTCGATGGGATAGTTTTTAAATGTCATTTCGAGGATCGAGACTTTTAAGGATTTTCAAGTTTTTTTGTTTTGTTTTTTCGAAAAAGGTGATTTCAAAAGAGGCAACACTGTCTACCAAGCGCCCGTTCTCGTTCATGTAGAGAGCTTATATAAAAAGTTCAACATGCATTAAATGTGTCCTTTTAATTCACAGTCTTCGCTCAAGTGAAGAAGTATTTTTGTTGTCGTATGTTAATTTGTTATAATCGGTTCATAATGTGCGTCTAAAATTGTTAGTTTAAAATTGAACAACAACTTCGTTTCTCCGTTTTTAAAGTTTTTTTCAAAGGCCAGATCCTGACGTCAAAACTACATTTCCGTGATATTCGTTAAAACTAGGATTTAAATCGTGCACAAATTTAGTTTATTAGGCAAAAAAAACAAAAAAACAAGTCCGAATGTAAGTTCGACTTGTAACAAGAGGCCAGTTTTAAACTTTGGTTTGACATACATAATAAAATATTGCAAATCCTAATCTGAATAAAATTTGGTGTTGGCTCCATTTATTTTAAAAACGTTAGATTTGACAAGAAATGAATGACATTTTCGAAATCAGCGTTCAATTTCGAGTATACAGTGCAATTTTTTATTAAATTCTAAGAGATGTTCGTTTTTGCAGATTTCGACAAAAGTGGGAAGCATAGTATAGAGCTAGGGATCGGCCCCGACCCTAATCGGGGTGGATTTTTCCAATCGGGTTTCGAAATTCGGGGCCCGGGGTGGGGCGTTCGGGGCTCGGGGTGAAAATTTTTGAACCCTGACTCAATCGGGGCTGTATCCGGGTGCCTAATCAGGGCTGCATCCCCGCTTGCAATCAATCGATCGACGTAAACACATAATCGATTATTATGATGAAAATCGGGGAATTCGCCCCGGTTGCCCCGTTAAAAACCCGAATCAAATTCGTAGTTAAAACTCAGGCGCTATTTTTGCAAATGGCGTCGGGGCAAGCGGGTTAACCTCGATTTTTTCCCCGCCCCGCCCCAGCTGACGAAAGGGAACACCGATTCAGCCCCGATTGCCTTTTCCCGGGGCGGGGCGGTTAACCCGATTATGGCTAATCGGGGCCGATCCCTATAATAGAGCAAGTGACTGACGCGTACCCCCTACTGTTTTACGAACGCACCTTACTATTTTAAGAGAGAAATTGCGGCTGGCGGCCATGTTTATCTCGAAACAAACATGGCTTCCAGCCGCAAAATCTAATCATAAAACACCATGGTGCGTTCGTAAAACAATGGGGTACGCGTCTAATGTCTTCGAGTTATAATGTTTTTGGAGTTCTACTGTTTCGGAGTTCTACAGTCAGCAACCCCGAAATTTTAGACACAAAGACCAACGAAACGTGGTATAGAGATTCCTCTCAGCGTGAACAAACCAGGGTTCCATGACTTTGCTCTCAAGTACGCCAACCATTAAACTTTGTGGGAAGGATATAGCCTTCCCACTTTTGTCAAAATCGGCAAAAAACGACATCTCTTGAAATTCTCCAAAAATCACATGGCATATTCGAAATTGAACGCTGATTTCGATTTAGTAATTGGTTATCTCGTTAAACCAGCCGTTTTAAAATTTAACGAAAACAGTGCTGTTAGCGGACCAATTCAAGTTTATGGTGTTTTACGGTTAGATAAAAAACTATAACACCAATCGAAAAATAAACCTGATTTTCATGATTTTCATTCAATTCTGAATCGAAATCATGTATTTTAAGCAAAATTTGAAATTTGGCCAAAAATGAAAAAGTGGGAAGGGTATAGCCTTCCCACTTTTGTCAAAATCGGCAAAATACGACATCTCTTGAAATTCTCCAAAAATCACATGGCATATTCGAAATTGAACGCTGATTTCGATTTAGTAATTGGTTATCTCGTTAAACCAGCCGTTTTAAAATTTAACGAAAACAGTGCTGTTAGCGTACCAATTCAATTTATGGTTTTTTACGGTTAGATAAAAAACTATAACACCAATAGAAAAATAAACCTGATTTCCATGATTTTCATTCAATTCTGAATCGAAATCATGTATTTTAAGCAAAATTTGAAATTTGGCCAAAAATGAAAAAGTGGGAAGGGTATAGCCTTCCCATTTTTGTCAAAATCGGCAAAAAACGACATCTCTTGAAATTCTCCATTAATCACATGGCATATTCGAAATTAAACGCTGATTTCGACTCAGTGATTGGTTTTCTCGTTTAACCAGCCATTTTAAAGATTAACGAAAACAGTGCTGTTAGCGAAACAACTTAATTTATGGTTTTTAACGTTTAGATAGAAAACTATAAAACCAATAGAAAAATAAACCTGATTTCCATGATTTTCATTCAATTCTGAATCGAAATCATGTATTTTAAGCAAAATTTGAAATTTGGCCAAAAATGAAAAAGTGGGAAGGGTGTAGCCTTCCCACTTTTGTCAAAATCGGCAAAAAACGACATCTCTTGAAATTCTCCATAAATCACATGGCATATTCGAAATTAAACGCTGATTTCGATTCAGTGATTGGTTTTCTCGTTTAACCAGCCATTTTAAAAATTAACGAAAACAGTGCTGTTAGCGAAACAACTTAATTTATTGTTTTTAACGTTTAAATAGAAAACTATAACACCAATAGAAAAATAAACCTGATTTCCATGATTTTCATTCAATTCTGAATCGAAATCATGTATTTTAAGCAAAATTTGAAATTTGGCCAAAAATGAAAAAGTGGGAAGGGTATAGCCTTCCCACTTTTGTCAAAATCGGCAAAAAACGACATCTCTTGAAATTCTCCATTAATCACATGGCATATTCGAAATTAAACGCTGATTTCGACTCAGTGATTGGTTTTCTCGTTTAACCAGCCATTTTAAAGATTAACGAAAACAGTGCTGTTAGCGAAACAACTTAATTTATGGTTTTTAACGTTTAGATAGAAAACTATAAAACCAATAGAAAAATAAACCTGATTTCCATGATTTTCATTCAATTCTGAATCGAAATCATGTATTTTAAGCAAAATTTGAAATTTGGCCAAAAATGAAAAAGTGGGAAGGGTATAGCCTTCCCACTTTTGTCAAAATCGGCAAAATACGACATCTCTTGAAATTCTCCAAAAATCACATGGCATATTCGAAATTGAACGCTGATTTCGAATTAGTCATTGGTTATCTCGTTTAACCAGCCGTTTTAAAATTTAACGAAAACAGTGCTGTTAGCGCAACAACTTAATTTATGGTTTTTAACGTTTAGATAGAAAACTATAAAACCAATAGAAAAATAAACCTGATTTCCATGATTTTCATTCAATTCTGAATCGAAATCATGTATTTTAAGCAAAATCTGAAATTTGGCCAAAAATGAAAAAGTGGGAAGGGTATAGCCTTCCCACTTTTGTCAAAATCGACAAAAAACGACATCTCTTGAAATTCTCCAAAAATCACATGGCATATTCGAAATTGAACGCTGATTTCAATTTAGTCATTGGTTATCTCGTTAAACAAGCCGTTTTAAAATTTAACGAAAACAGTGCTGTTAGCGTACCAATTCAATTTATGGTTTTTTACGGTTAGATAAAAAACTATAACACCAATAGAAAAATAAACCTGATTTCCATGATTTTCATTCAATTCTGAATCGAAATCATGTATTTTAAGCAAAATTTGAAATTTGGCCAAAAATGAAAAAGTGGGAAGGGTATAGCCTTCCCACTTTTGTCAAAATCGGCAAAAAACGACATCTCTTGAAATTCTCCATAAATCACATGGCATATTCGAAATTAAACGCTGATTTCGATTCAGTGATTGGTTTTCTCGTTTAACCAGCCATTTTAAAAATTAACGAAAACAGTGCTGTTAGCGAAACAACTTAATTTATGGTTTTTAACGTTTAGATAGAAAACTATAAAACCACTAGAAAAATAAACCTGATTTCCATGATTTTCATTCAATTCTGAATCGAAATCATGTATTTTAAGCAAAATTTGAAATTTGGCCAAAAATGAAAAAGTGGGAAGGGTATAGCCTTCCCACTTTTGTCAAAATCGGCAAAAAACGACATCTCTTGAAATTCTCCATAAATCACATGGCATATTCGAAATTAAACGCTGATTTCGACTCAGTGATTGGTTTTCTCGTTTAACCAGCCATTTTAAAAATTAACGAAAACAGTGCTGTTAGCGAAACAACTTAATTTATGGTTTTTAACGTTTAGATAGAAAACTATAAAACCAATAGAAAAATAAACCTGATTTACATGATTTTCATTCAATTCTGAATCGAAATCATGTATTTTAAGCAAAATTTGAAATTTGGCCAAAAATGAAAAAGTGGGAAGGGTATAGCCTTCCCACTTTTGTTAAAATCGGCAAAAAACGACATCTCTTGAAATTCTCCATTAATCACATGGCATATTCGAAATTAAACGCTGATTTCGACTCAGTGATTGGTTTTCTCGTTTAACCAGCCATTTTAAAGATTAACGAAAACAGTGCTGTTAGCGAAACAACTTAATTTATGGTTTTTAACGTTTAGATAGAAAACTATAAAACCAATAGAAAAATAAACCTGATTTCCATGATTTTCATTCAATTCTGAATCGAAATCATGTATTTTAAGCAAAATTTGAAATTTGGCCAAAAATGAAAAAGTGGGAAGGGTATAGCCTTCCCACTTTTGTCAAAATCGGCAAAATACGACATCTCTTGAAATTCTCCAAAAATCACATGGCATATTCGAAATTGAACGCTGATTTCGAATTAGTCATTGGTTATCTCGTTTAACCAGCCGTTTTAAAATTTAACGAAAACAGTGCTGTTAGCGCAACAACTTAATTTATGGTTTTTAACGTTTAGATAGAAAACTATAAAACCAATAGAAAAATAAACCTGATTTCCATGATTTTCATTCAATTCTGAATCGAAATCATGTATTTTAAGCAAAATCTGAAATTTGGCCAAAAATGAAAAAGTGGGAAGGGTATAGCCTTCCCACTTTTGTCAAAATCGACAAAAAACGACATCTCTTGAAATTCTCCAAAAATCACATGGCATATTCGAAATTGAACGCTGATTTCAATTTAGTCATTGGTTATCTCGTTAAACAAGCCGTTTTAAAATTTAACGAAAACAGTGCTGTTAGCGTACCAATTCAATTTATGGTTTTTTACGGTTAGATAAAAACTATAACACCAATAGAAAAATAAACCTGATTTCCATGATTTTCATTCAATTCTGAATCGAAATCATGTATTTTAAGCAAAATTTGAAATTTGGCCAAAAATGAAAAAGTGGGAAGGGTATAGCCTTCCCACTTTTGTCAAAATCGGCAAAAAACGACATCTCTTGAAATTCTCCATAAATCACATGGCATATTCGAAATTAAACGCTGATTTCGATTCAGTGATTGGTTTTCTCGTTTAACCAGCCATTTTAAAAATTAACGAAAACAGTGCTGTTAGCGAAACAACTCAATTTATGGTTTTTAACGTTTAGATAGAAAACTATAAAACCAATAGAAAAATAAACCTGATTTCCATGATTTTCATTCAATTCTGAATCGAAATCATGTATTTTAAGCAAAATTTGAAATTTGGCCAAAAATGAAAAAGTGGGAAGGGTATAGCCTTCCCACTTTTGTCAAAATCGGCAAAATACGACATCTCTTGAAATTCTCCAAAAATCACATGGCATATTCGAAATTGAACGCTGATTTCGAATTAGTCATTGGTTATCTCGTTTAACCAGCCGTTTTAAAATTTAACGAAAACAGTGCTGTTAGCGCAACAACTTAATTTATGGTTTTTAACGTTTAGATAGAAAACTATAAAACCAATAGAAAAATAAACCTGATTTCCATGATTTTCATTCAATTCTGAATCGAAATCATGTATTTTAAGCAAAATCTGAAATTTGGCCAAAAATGAAAAAGTGGGAAGGGTATAGCCTTCCCACTTTTGTCAAAATCGACAAAAAACGACATCTCTTGAAATTCTCCAAAAATCACATGGCATATTCGAAATTGAACGCTGATTTCGATTTAGTCATTGGTTATCTCGTTAAACAAGCCGTTTTAAAATTTAACGAAAACAGTGCTGTTAGCGTACCAATTCAATTTATGGTTTTTTACGGTTAGATAAAAAACTATAACACCAATAGAAAAATAAACCTGATTTCTATGATTTTCATTCAATTCTGAATCGAAATCATGTATTTTAAGCAAAATTTGAAATTTGGCCAAAAATGAAAAAGTGGGAAAGGGTGTTTTTATGTCAAAATCGGCAAAAACCGACATCTCTTGAAATTCTCCATAAATACTCATGGCATATTCGAAATTAAACGCTGATTTCGATTTGTTAGTTGCGTTTTAAACGAAATTTGTGGTTGAAATATAAATTTGGAAAAAAAGTGGGAAGGGTATAGCCTTCCCACTTTTGTCAAAATCGGCAAAAAATACGACATCTCTTGAAATTCTCCAAAAATCACATGGCATATTCGAAATTGAACGCTGATTTCGAATTAGTCATTGGTTATCTCGTTTAACCAGCCGTTTTAAAATTTAACGAAAACAGTGCTGTTAGCGCAACAACTTAATTTATGGTTTTTAACGTTTAGATAGAAAACTATAAAACCAATAGAAAAATAAACCTGATTTCCATGATTTTCATTCAATTCTGAATCGAAATCATGTATTTTAAGCAAAATCTGAAATTTGGCCAAAAATGAAAAAGTGGGAAGGGTATAGCCTTCCCACTTTTGTCAAAATCGGCAAAAAACGACATCTCTTGAAATTCTCCAAAAATCACATGGCATATTCGAAATTGAACGCTGATTTCGATTTAGTCATTGGTTATCTCGTTAAACAAGCCGTTTTAAAATTTAACGAAAACAGTGCTGTTAGCGCAACAACTTAATTTATGGTTTTTAACGTTTAGATAGAAAACTATAAAACCAATAGAAAAATAAACCTGATTTCCATGATTTTCATTCAATTCTGAATCGAAATCATGTATTTTAAGCAAAATCTGAAATTTGGCCAAAAATGAAAAAGTGGGAAGGGTATAGCCTTCCCACTTTTGTCAAAATCGGCAAAAAACGACATCTCTTGAAATTCTCCATAAATCACATGGCATATTCGAAATTAAACGCTGATTTCGATTCAGTGATTGGTTTTCTCGTTTAACCAGCCATTTTAAAAATTAACGAAAACAGTGCTGTTAGCGCAACAACTTAATTTATGGTTTTTAACGTTTAGATAGAAAACTATAAAACCAATAGAAAAATAAACCTGATTTCCATGATTTTCATTCAATTCTGAATCGAAATCATGTATTTTAAGCAAAATTTGAAATTTGGCCAAAAATGAAAAAGTGGGAAGGGTATAGCCTTCCCACTTTTTTCTAAAATCGGCAAAAAGCATCTCTTGAAATTCTCCATAAATCAATGGCATATTCGAAATTAAAGCTGATTTCGTTCAGTGTGTTTTCTCGTTTAACCAGCCATTTTATTTTAAAATTAACGAAAACAGTGCTGTTAGCGAAACAACTTAATTTATGGTTTTTAACGTTTAGATAAAAACTATAAAACCAATAGAAAAAAAAACCTAATTTCCATAATTTTTTTTTAATTTTAAAAAAAAAAAAAAAATTTTTAAAAAAATTTAAAAATTAAAAAAAAAAAAAAAAAAAAAAAAAAAAAATACTCTTATTTTTTTAAAAAAAAAAAAAAAATCTCTTGAAATTCTCCAATAAATCACATGGCATATTCGAAATTGAACGCTGATTTCGATTTATTAGTCATTGGTTATCTCGTTTAACCAGCCGTTTTAAAATTTAACGAAAACAGTGCTGTTAGCGCAACAATTTAATTTATGGTTTTTAACGTTTAGATAGAAAACTATAAAACACCAATAGAAAAATAAACCTGATTTCCATGATTTTCATTCAATTCTGAATCGAAATCATGTATTTTAAGCAAAATTTGAAATTTGGCCAAAAATGAAAAAGTGGGAAGGGTATAGCCTTCCCACTTTTGTCAAAATCGGCAAAAAACGACATCTCTTGAAATTCTCCAAAAATCACATGGCATATTCGAAATTGAACGCTGATTTCGATTTAGTCATTGGTTATCTCGTTTAACCAGCCAGCCGTTTTAAAATTTAACGAAAACAGTGCTGTTAGCGCAACAACTTAATTTATGGTTTTTAACGTTTAGATAAAAACTATAAACACCAATAGAAAAATAAACCTGATTTCCATGATTTTCATTCAATTCTGAATCGAAATCATGTATTTTAAGCAAAATTTGAAATTTGGCCAAAAATGAAAAAGTGGGAAGGGTATAGCCTTCCCACTTTTGTCAAAATCGGCAAAAAACGACATCTCTTGAAATTCTCCATAAATCACATGGCATATTCGAAATTGAACGCTGATTTCGAATTAGTCATTGGTTATCTCGTTTAACCAGCCGTTTTAAAATTTAACGAAAACAGTGCTGTTAGCGCAACAACTTAATTTATGGTTTTTAACGGTTTAGATAGAAAACTATAAAACCAATAGAAAAATAAACCTGATTTCCATGATTTTCATTCAATTCTGAATCGAAATCATGTATTTTAAGCAAAATTTGAAATTTGGCCAAAAATAAAAAGTGGGAAGGGTATAGCCTTCCCACTTTTGTCAAAATCGGCAAAATACGACATCTCTTGAAATTCTCCAAAAATCACATGGCATATTCGAAATTGAACGCTGATTTCGAATTAGTCATTGGTTATCTCGTTTAACCAGCCGTTTTAAAATTTAACGAAAACAGTGCTGTTAGCGCAACAATTCAATTTATGGTTTTTAACGTTTAGATAGAAAACTATAAAACCAATAGAAAAATAAACCTGATTTCCATGATTTTCATTCAATTCTGAATCGAAATCATGTATTTTAAGCAAAATTTGAAATTTGGCCAAAAATGAAAAAGTGGGAAGGGTATAGCCTTCCCACTTTTGTCAAAATCGGCAAAATACGACATCTCTTGAAATTCTCCAAAAATCACATGGCATATTCGAAATTGAACGCTGATTTCGAATTAGTCATTGGTTATCTCGTTTAACCAGCCGTTTTAAAATTTAACGAAAACAGTGCTGTTAGCGCAACAACTTAATTTATGGTTTTTAACGTTTAGATAGAAAACTATAAAACCAATAGAAAAATAAACCTGATTTCCATGATTTTCATTCAATTCTGAATCGAAATCATGTATTTTAAGCAAAATTTGAAATTTGGCCAAAAATGAAAAAGTGGGAAGGGTATAGCCTTTTTTCGCATATTTTTTTTTTTAAAATTTTTTTATAATAGCCTTCCCACTTTTGTCAAAATCGGCAAAATACGACATCTCTTGAAATTCTCCAAAAATCACATGGCATATTCGAAATTGAACGCTGATTTCGAATTAGTCATTGGTTATCTCGTTTAACCAGCCGTTTTAAAATTTAACGAAAACAGTGCTGTTAGCGCACCAACTTAAATTTATGGTTTTTTACGTTTAGATAGAAAACTATAAAACCAATAGAAAAATAAACCTGATTTCCATGATTTTCATTCAATTCTGAATCGAAATCATGTATTTTAAGCAAAATTTGAAATTTGGCCAAAAATGGCCAAAAAAAAAGTGGGAAGGGTATAGCCTTCCCACTTTTGTCAAAATCGGCAAAATACGACATCTCTTGAAATTCTCCAAAAATCACATGGCATATTCGAAATTGAACGCTGATTTCGAATTAGTCATTGGTTATCTCGTTTAACCAGCCGTTTTAAAATTTAACGAAAACAGTGCTGTTAGCGCAACAACTTAATTTATGGTTTTTAACGTTTAGATAGAAAACTATAAAACCAATAGAAAAATAAACCTGATTTCCATGATTTTCATTCAATTCTGAATCGAAATCATGTATTTTAAGCAAAATTTGAAATTTGGCCAAAAATGAAAAAGTGGGAAGGGATTAGCCTTCCCACTTTTGTCAAAATCGGCAAAATACGACATCTCTTGAAATTCTCCATAAATCACATGGCATATTCGAAATTGAACGCTGATTTCGAATTAGTCATTGGTTATCTCGTTTAACCAGCCGTTTTAAAATTTAACGAAAACAGTGCTGTTAGCGCAACAACTTCAATTTATGGTTTTTAACGTTTAGATAGAAAACTATAAAACCAATAGAAAAATAAACCTGATTTCCATGATTTTCATTCAATTCTGAATCGAAATCATGTATTTTAAGCAAAATTTGAAATTTGGCCAAAAATGAAAAAGTGGGAAGGGTATAGCCTTCCCACTTTTGTCAAAATCGGCAAAAAACGACATCTCTTGAAATTCTCCATAAATCACATGGCATATTCGAAATTAAACGCTGATTTCGATTCAGTCATTGGTTTTCTCTTTAAACTAGCCGTTTTAAAAATTAACGAAAACAGTGCTGTTAGCGCAACAACTTAATTTATGGTTTTTAACGTTTAGATAAAAAACTATAAAACCAATAGAAAAATAAACCTGATTTCCATGATTTTCATTCAATTCTGAATCGAAATCATGTATTTTAAGCAAAATTTGAAATTTGGCCAAAAATGAAAAAGTGGGAAGGGTATAGCCTTCCCACTTTTGTCAAAATCGGCAAAATACGACATCTCTTGAAATTCTCCATAAATCACATGGCATATTCGAAATTGAACGCTGATTTCGAATTAGTCATTGGTTATCTCGTTTAACCAGCCGTTTTAAAATTTAACGAAAACAGTGCTGTTAGCGCAACAACTTAATTTATGGTTTTTAACGTTTAGATAGAAAACTATAAAACCAATAGAAAAATAAACCTGATTTCCATGATTTTCATTCAATTCTGAATCGAAATCATGTATTTTAAGCAAAATTTGAAATTTGGCCAAAAATGAAAAAGTGGGAAGGGTATAGCCTTCCACTTTTGTCAAAAGAGCATTTTAAACTCCAAAATACATGCTGAAAATTGAATTAGTCATTGGTTTATATAAAATTAGCGAAACACTAAAAATAAAATTTTATTTTTAATTTTGATCAAATCTGTATTTTAAGAAAAATTTGAATAAAAAGTGGGGATAGCCTTCCCACTTTTGTCAAAATCGGCAAAAAACGACATCTCTTGAAATTCTCCATAAATCACATGGCATATTCGAAATTGAACGCTGATTTCGAATTAGTCATTGGTTATCTCGTTTAACCAGCCGTTTTAAAATTTAACGAAAACAGTGCTGTTAGCGCAACAACTTAATTTATGGTTTTTAACGTTTAGATAAAAAACTATAAAACCAATAGAAAAATAAACCTGATTTCCATGATTTTCATTCAATTCTGAATCGAAATCATGTATTTTAAGCAAAATTTGAAATTTGGCCAAAAATGAAAAAGTGGGAAGGGTATAGCCTTCCCACTTTTGTCAAAATCGGCAAAAAACGACATCTCTTGAAATTCTCCATAAATCACATGGCATATTCGAAATTGAACGCTGATTTCGAATTAGTCATTGGTTATCTCGTTAAACCAGCCGTTTTAAAATTTAACGAAAACAGTGCTGTTAGCGCAACAACTTAATTTATGGTTTTTAACGTTTAGATAGAAAACTATAAAACCAATAGAAAAATAAACCTGATTTCCATGATTTTCATTCAATTCTGAATCGAAATCATGTATTTTAAGCAAAATTTGAAATTTGGCCAAAAATGAAAAAGTGGGAAGGGTATAGCCTTCCCACTTTTGTCAAAATCGGCAAAAAACGACATCTCTTGAAATTCTCCAAAAATCACATGGCATATTCGAAATTGAACGCTGATTTCGATTTAGTCATTGGTTATCTCGTTAAACCAGCCGTTTTAAAATTTAACGAAAACAGTGCTGTTAGCGCACCAATTCAATTTATGGTTTTTTACGGTTAGATAAAAAACTATAACACCAATAGAAAAATAAACCTGATTTCCATGATTTTCATTCAATTCTGAATCGAAATCATGTATTTTAAGCAAAATTTGAAATTTGGCCAAAAATGAAAAAGTGGGAAGGGTATAGCCTTCCCACTTTTGTCAAAATCGGCAAAAAACGACATCTCTTGAAATTCTCCATAAATCACATGGCATATTCGAAATTGAACGCTGATTTCGAATTAGTCATTGGTTATCTCGTTAAACCAGCCGTTTTAAAATTTAACGAAAACAGTGCTGTTAGCGCACCAATTCAATTTATGGTTTTTTACGGTTAGATAAAAACTATAACACCAATAGAAAAATAAACCTGATTTCCATGATTTTCATTCAATTCTGAATCGAAATCATGTATTTTAAGCAAAATTTGAAATTTGGCCAAAAATGAAAAAGTGGGAAGGGTATAGCCTTCCCACTTTTGTCAAAATCGGCAAAATACGACATCTCTTGAAATTCTCCATAAATCACATGGCATATTCGAAATTGAAACGCTGATTTCGATTTAGTCATTGGTTATCTCGTTTAACCAGCCGTTTTAAAATTTAACGAAAACAGTGCTGTTAGCGCAACAACTTAATTTATGGTTTTTAACGTTTAGATAAAAACTATAACAACCAATAGAAAAATAAACCTGATTTCCATGATTTTCATTCAATTCTGAATCGAAATCATGTATTTTAAGCAAAATTTGAAATTTGGCCAAAAATGAAAAAGTGGGAAGGGTATAGCCTTCCCACTTTTGTCAAAATCGGCAAAAAACGACATCTCTTGAAATTCTCCATAAATCACATGGCATATTCGAAATTAAACGCTGATTTCGATTTAGTGATTGGTTATTCTCGTTTAACCAGCCATTTTAAAATTTAACGAAAACAGTGCTGTTAGCGCAACAACTTAATTTATGGTTTTTAACGTTTAGATAAAAAACTATAAAACCAATAGAAAAATAAACCTGATTTCCATGATTTTCATTCAATTCTGAATCGAAATCATGTATTTTAAGCAAAATTTGATATTTGGCCAAAAATGAAAAAGTGGGAAGGGTATAGCCTTCCCACTTTTGTCAAAATCGGCAAAATACGACATCTCTTGAAATTCTCCAAAAATCACATGGCATATTCGAAATTGAACGCTGATTTCGAATTAGTCATTGGTTATCTCGTTTAACCAGCCGTTTTAAAATTTAACGAAAACAGTGCTGTTAGCGAAACAACTTAATTTATGGTTTTTAACGTTTAGATAGAAAACTATAAAACCAATAGAAAAATAAACCTGATTTCCATGATTTTCATTCAATTCTGAATCGAAATCATGTATTTTAAGCAAAATTTGAAATTTGGCCAAAAATGAAAAAGTGGGAAGGGTATAGCCTTCCCACTTTTGTCAAAATCGGCAAAATACGACATCTCTTGAAATTCTCCATAAATCACATGGCATATTCGAAATTGAACGCTGATTTCGATTTAGTCATCGATATTTTCCTGTTTAGTATTACCCTCTTCAAATTTCAAAGAGCAGACTAAAGTGTTTCGTAACAAGTCGACATGCTAAACAAATAATAAATATTGGCTAACTTAACTTAAATGTTTGCAACTTTGCTTCTGAGGTAAATTCTAGAAAGTAATGTAACACATCGTGCAATTTAACTTTTTTGCTTAATCGTAGTAGGTGATCATGTTTGTTTGTTACCTTGGTTGTTGGACCGTCAAAAGTTCCAGAAACAGTACAGGCGCTCTCTCGATTAGACCTTTACGCAGGTTTCTATCTTCGAAACAAACTCGACCTCCAGTGAATCACTACGAAATTCTGGGATTGACCTCCAAGTCTACACAAACAGAAATCAAAGCTTCGTTTTATAAATTGTCAAAAGTTTTCCATCCAGATGTGAGTGACCAAAGTGAAGAATCTGCTGTCAAATTTAGGCAGATCTCTACTGCTTATGAAATCCTTGGAAACCTGAAGCTTCGTAAAATGTATGATAAAGGACTTCTGCCACGTGATGGTTCCCTTTCCCATGGAGTTGATGTGGTGTATGAAGAAAGTGAAACAAAATCACCATTTAAGAAGACTAGATCACAACCAGCTACAGGACGAACAACAGTTTATGACTATGACCAATGGTCTAGACTTCATTATGGGACTACATTGAATAGAAGAACTGTAGCAAAAGAGAGATGGCAGGCTAAAAATAATGCAAAAATAAATGAAACTGAATTTAAAAAATCAGACAATGCTATTGCATTTGTTTTATTAGGCATAATCATTTTGGCTGGACTCCACATGGTAGGAAAAACTAACTATGATGAAATAAAAGAAAATTACAAGGGGCCATAATGTTTTTTGGTTTGTGTACAGTTGAACCAACTATTGATGTTTGTAGGCCTTTAAATACAAGACAAAGAAAAACAGAAGACTGCTTCAAATATTGTAAACCTTCAATTATAAGCAGGATGTTTCCAACTTACATCCTAGGGTTATATACATTAGAATTTGGATAGATAGGGTAGGGCATACTAGAAGCATTGTTTGGGGGGAAGATTGGATAGGGAAGATTTCCAGGAGCATTATGGATAGGGTAAGGAGGAATAGGATTGGTGCTTGAAGAATGAGTGACATAGCTTGGAGGTGGTGGAGCTGGCCTTATATGGGTTGAAATGCCGTGCTGCTGAACAGTATGTTTTTGCTTTGCCACAAGCTCTTTCATCTTATCAGCTTTAACTTTCCGTAGATGAGCCATCTTCCTTCTCTGCTGAAATTCTTCAACAAAAGTATCCACATCCAATGACTTGTCAAGAAATTTTTCAGCAAGCTTTTCAGATTCTTCGTCAGCTTGCAATGTAGCAGATTGAAGTAAACCAAGCGCTGTATCAAGTGTAATGCTTTCTCCTTGCCCCACCATCTCTTTTTCTTCTAGACTTTTTTCTAGCTGAGAACCAATCTGATAGAGCTCCACTAGTTTTTGCTTTCCAGAACTAATTTTAGGTTCCCAAGTTAAGTTGTATTCTGCTAAAGATTTGTTGCTTGCTAGTAGCATATCTTTTTCTCCTTCTTGTTGCTTGACCTAGAAAAGGAAAATTTAATCATTATTCTATTAAAATAAATAAAATAAAAAATTTAGTAACTAGCAGTGATTACTATATATACATATATATATATATATATTTTTACCAACTGAGAATCGCGAATGATAAACTCTAGGCGGGCGTCTTCGTTTAAAAGTTCTTTCAATTCAGATGAATTACAATGTTGCAGGAGTCCCATCACGGTGACCGTTCGAGGATCGTCCACTTCAATTAGCATTTTAATAAAAAGCTTATGATCAAATATATTAATTATTATAACAATTATGACTAATCATTATAATCAACTCACTTGTTTTTGTTGAACAGCGAAGTACCATACATACATCAACATGGCCTAACACACAAAAAAATAAAAGAGATCCTGGAGTTGGCTCTCAGCGACAGCTGGGGGTAACAATTGACATTAACCATGTTTTTCCCCCTCTGTATCGAAACGTCCTTGGAAGAGAACAAACGATTGTTAACCGGTTTGAGGCTTTAAATCCGATTTCATTTAAATTTTAGAGTTCGATTTTATAAAAAGTTATATTTTAATATCGTTTTCAATGGCTTCAGGTGTAGCAAAGAAAAACTGCAACTTATTTTGCAGAATGCCTCTCATAATCTCATATCAATAACTTCTTTTGAGAAAATTGTCTCTTTTGCAGCGTATATCTTGATAAATAACCATGCCCTAGAAAATAGTTCGTGAATTTCAAAAGCAGATTTTTTTTCCTGTTGTACTGTACCATGTCAGGAAAATTGAAGCCAAATAAATATCAATAATCAAGAACGATACATCTAACTGTGGTTGTATACCTTTTGTTTTATTGTTAGATGTCGTGGACCGCATTCATACAGAATAAGGAAATGGAATACGTGGTGGTCTTAGTCTAAGAAGTCTCTACACGCAGGCAAACGATCACACTATAAAGGTGAGAATCTACGCAGTGCCCAGACGCACGGAATAATAATATTTGTATAAGCTAACTTTACTACAATGCTACTTTTGTGTACCTTACTGATAGTTTATGGTGACAGAAAACACTGTTACGATTGCCGAGAATATGACCGTACAGCACGCAGTGAGGATGACGTTTCCAAATATCTATTTTCTTAATTCTATGCCTATTCAGACAGTAACTACCGAAACAATTTCTTCGATTTTGGAACCCGATTGTCCGTCTGTGAAGATCGATTTAGGCTAGTTGTAGGCTTAATCTTCACTTCCTTGTCAGCAGAATTGGTTCCTTTGTTTACGGTGACCAGCCGAACAGCAGAAGTGGTCTTCTTACTTTTATGTTTCGGTGGATTCTTTTTACCCAATTCTTTTTCATCTTCAAATTCTGAGAGAGTATCTTCTGCATTTAAATCATTTGAATCGGAGGCAACAAAACTTCTATTACGCATTACAGCAGACTTCCGTGCTACTAGGACGCCAAGAACAGCTTCTGTGGAGCCTAGTTCTCCGGACGTATCTCTCGCGTACTGGCTATTCGGACGGACTTCTTCAGAATCTATCTTGTTCCTTTCTATGGGATCTCTTCTGACTTCCTTCGAAATTTTACGCTTGGACTTCTTCCTTCTTCGACGTGCCCTTATTGTTCTAAAGAGAATGAAACGATACCACCGCTGGATTTTGATAGCAGCTTTTTCGCGAATCTGGTCTTCTATTTGCCGTCGTAGCACTTCTTCAGCTTCCTTTTGGCGTTGTTCCATAACTATGTCGTAATCTATTGTCACGATTGCTAAGGCATCTTCTAACTCTTGAAGTTGTTTCCTTTCAAGTGAAACTTCACGTTTCAGATTATCTACTTCCTCTTGACGTTGGCGAATATCTTCATTCATTTTGATCGTCATCGTTTCTATTTCTTGCTTCCGTTCTTCACTAAGCAATCATAAAATTAGAAAGATAAAAAAAAACTATTGATATCAAAACTATTTATTAGTAACTTACCAACATTTCGTTAACTGATTTTCAGTGATGGCATTCTCCTTTATAAGGTTGGCAAGCTGAGCGCTCAGAAGTTCAAAATGAAGTTTTTGTTCCTCGAGCGGTTTCTGATTTTTTGAATCCCATTCTTTTCTTGCCATTTCTCTGCATTCTCTAAAAAAATAAATAAAAAAAAAATAATAAAAGAAAATAAATATTAAAATTACAACTAAATAAAATACACGAGCGCACAGTTCTGCCTTCGTTAAGACGTAAGTTTGAAAATTTTAAACTGTACTTTGCCAGGCGGAGACAACTAGTCGTCCGTTCTTCCGTCTCTCGCAAACGGGTTTTCAGATCTTGAATGAGATCAAATCGAGATTGCAACTCTGACCTTTGAAAAGCTTCCTCGTGTTCTCGATCCACCTTCAGTTGGCGTAATCGGGTTTCCATTCTTTCTCGCTCTTCCCGGAGCCGTGGCAGCCTTGTCCGACATCCATCCACCGTCTGTCCCTTTGCTATCTCGTCCGCTACGTACTGAGCAAATCTATTCACTGCATCAACCATTTCGTCCATCGACTGATTACAGGTCGATATTTCAGTAATTTCTTCGTTTTCCGTACAAAGTGGAAAGGGTGCTTTAAGCCACCGATAGAATCTCTCCTGCAATGGTTCATCACCTGGTTGTTTTGTTAATTGCAACACCACTTTGATATTGTTTTGCATGTCTTTCAAGATATTAATCAGAACCTGGCGATTATCCATATCTGCTTTTCCTTATTATAACAGCACTAAATAAAGATAAGCATAGTTGATTTCATGTTGCCATGCCAACTGAATCCTTACCCCTCGAGTTTGCGTCGTAAGCGTAGCGTAAGAACAATTAGTCATTGTGACAAGGAAACATTTTAATTTTTTTGCATAGAACATACCTTAGTAAATTTTAGCAATTATGAGGCCCACCCCACATTATTTAATCGTGACACCTAACTTCAACAAAACCCGTTTGCTAAAACCATGCATGAGCTATAACAATGAACAGCCGTACAATTTGCATCAGCCATTCGACTATAGGGGATGGTAAGGATTCATTCCGAAACCAAGGACGTAAAAACCACATGTTCCACACGACGAAATATGCATCGAAAGACGAAAGAACTGACCACAAAGCCGACATGTAAATAACAGCTGTGCATGGGATGCAGTGTCCTTCTAAGGAATTGTAACCTGGAATCAGTTACAGTCAAATGTTCGTAAACAGCAACCAATAAATTCATCAAAATGTTCGAAAACGGAATAAGATATGAAATGTTACCTCGTCCGTTGGCGAATCACATAAATGAAGTATAACCACAAACACCTGTGTACCTTACCAATGCTTTACAACTAATAATTGTGGACAGCTTGATTGTGTTGTATTCAACAGCATCAAATTGTTTGGCAACAGTACAGAAACTGCACTGCCTTATCTGCTTGCATGCACCATTATTAGAGTTTAACAATGCAAGCTTCATACAAACCAATTGAAATTTGAGCTTTTTGAAAACAGCATACAAAAGCCATCAGATATTTTTACAAACAAATAGATTCATGTTATAAATCCTCTTTTGGAAAGTATGGACCATTCAGTAAATGTTCAGGGACCTCATCCATTGTGTTTGACTTTTTAAAGAAGCCACGGCGCAAAAGGAAGTTGTTGCACTCCTCTCTTGAAAATTCTGAAATATCAACCTTCTCCACGACTTCATCGAATTCATTCAAAAGGAGAAGAGAGGGAGGTGCACCTGGAATGGACTTGAACAGCACATTGTGACTGTCAAACAAAAGCAGTCAAGGAAAACATCCTTATCATAGATACTTCAGATTATAGCTAAAACAAGTTGTTTTGTCAAAAGGATACAATAACTCAACATCCTCGTAAATGAATTTCTTCACCTGAGGAAGCCTGTTCAGACGTCACCCACCACAGCTCTATGAAATAAAGCAAGTGTAAATTTTTATGTTTGGAATTGTATTAATATTACATAAATTGGTAATGCTTACCTCAATTCTAGCCTTGACTACATTGGTGCTTTGTAACTCATCGGCTAATGCAATGCATGACAAAAGAAATACACTTGCAATGAAACTCAGATTAGGAGAACGCATGACTGTAGAAGTGACGTGACGACTTAGAAAGACGATTGCTTTAAATTTTTCTTACAGACTAGTATGCATCAGGTTGGGAACCGACAAAATGAAATGGGCGGCAAGAAAACCCTTGTATCGCGGTTTTCACGAGTGACAATAGCTGGTGAGCTGTCGGGCTACGTCTGCCAATCCCACCCATTTTATCTCGTAGAACCAATCAGCGAAGGCTACCTGAAAAGTCAATGGATTTACATCATGAAGGCTACCAAACTAACCCCAGGGTACAGACGAATAAGAGGAAAATGACGGTGTATTTTCAGACATTGCCACTTTTGCTGCCGACGTACAAAAAAAAAAAAAACGACAATGTTTCGCGCAGGGAAAATGAAGAACGCTTCATTGGTGAATGACGGGTGTTCGATACTCAAAATATTTTTTGTTAGAACTGACTTTCGGACGTGAATTCAGGGCTGAAACTCTAATATCGTAGATTGCCAAACCCTGAAACCAAATAATTCCAAGAATCCAAATTCAGAACTTAATTTTGTTTTTCTTATTCCAGGGTAACTTGAGCCTAATTCATATCCAAGCACAAGGCTCATTATGTTTGCCAATTTTTTGGTGTACACTTGAGTGATGTAGGGAAAAATTGGCATTGAGACCTTGTGCCTGAAATGAATTGAGCTTGCGGCGAGACAAAAAAAAATACATTCCCAATTTTTACATGAAGTATTGCAAAAAAGGGCAATCCGTGGATATTATTTTGGTTTTCTTCACGCTTCAGCATGCCAACGCTTACAAGTAGTTGTACGCACATGAGAATACCGAGCAAGTAGGAGGAAAATGACAGGTAGTCACAGAAATAAAATTAGGAAAAAGTAAGAACAATTTTCAAGACCTTCTCTTAAGCAGTTTGTAAAACAGGAGAAGAATGTCTTCTTGACCACATGTTCACATAGAATCTTAAAACAAGGGAAGAAAAGATCTATAAAGAAACAAAGAGAACCAGAATAAAACCCTCGCACTGAGGAATCCCTTTATTCGTCATCTTCTTCCTCGTCATCCTCGTCGTAGTACTCATTATGTGGCTCTATTTTCGATTTCTTATACGCATTCATGTCCTGAGGGAAACCAATGAAAGTAAGACACTGTGCTTAAGCATGAGATTATTACAAAGTGATGATAACTTACTCTTTCGTAACGCGCTCTGTCTTGTTCGGCTTTGGCGGCGTACTGTGCTTTCGTAGCATCGTCTGATACTCCCCAGCGTCTTCCCAATTCTTTGGCGATTTCTCCCAAAGTGTATTCGGGATGTTGTTCTTTGACGTGTCCTCGCAGATCATGACAAAACCTATCCCGCGATTTAAAAATATTAAATTTAAACATCAATTTCTACACTGTTGACGTTTTTGTTTTCTTTTTCAACATACCAGAAGAAAGCCGAGAGGGAACGTTTAGGAGCATTTGGATCTTTAACTTGTTTACGCTTAGTTCCTCGACCCGTCGCACCTTGTGGGGGTGTGTAGTGCCTCATTTCATTTTCAAAACGAAGCTTATCACGCTCTGCCATTCCTTGAAATCTCTTTTTGTCATTTTCAGTCATGAGCTTTAATGAAAGACCAGAGGTAAATGTATGTCAAGAATGATGAACCACATTATAGAATTTACCTTCCATTGGCCAGCACATCTTCTAGAAAACTCCAAGAATACTACATTTTCATCTGGGTATTTATTTTTGTGCTCTTCTCGGCATGTTTGCATGAAATAAGCATAAGCAGTCATTCTACCACGAGGCTTGTTTGAATCTCCTTTTGCACGGGGCATTTTGAACTATCTTGAAATCTAGAAGAGTTCAAGAAAACAGGCACACTTAATACAAGAAAACCTTACAAGTATTTTTTGAGAAAACTAAACAAGCATGTCTGACTTCGAAAATCATGGCAAAGGAGGGGCTTAGTTTGCGTCCAAAAGCGTAATTGTGTCTCTCGGACGTTATTGTTTTTGCCCAATTTTGAAGTATTTGACAAGCGAAAATATTTGAAATAGTACAAAACAATACTTACAGACTTTCTGGGGGATAAATAACGTAGAAGACAGGCCAGAAGATTAAATTTAATCAAAGTGGCAGTCGAAAACTTTTTCAAGAACGTTATCACAAAGGAGCTTGGTGCTTGGTCTATGGGGCTCACAAAGCAGCATCAGGAAGCTAGTAGGTACCAGGGGTACACTTAGGTTAAAGCCAAAATAGAAACCATGCGCTAGCCATGTGCGCACCCAACTAAAAGCGGACGCATTTGTATTTGTTTATATTCCTGATTCGCTATTGGCCTATTGAGCCGCCTTTGCCGTTGGATATTTTGAACCCCTCGCATGTTTTGTAACGGTCGTTCTAGGCGCATTTCTCAAGCATAGGCTCATGGGATATGTTTTGTGCATCCTTTTTTTATGCATTGATATTTCAACGCATGGTACCTATTTATAACTCTTTTTGAAGGTCAGGTATAATAATGACCTTAGACAGGATAAACATCCTTTCACTATACAAGAGGTTCACCCTATTTGCAGTTTGCGCAAAAATGTTGTTTTTTGCTCATGTAACGGAATAGTAGCAACCAGGTGTGTAGTAATAAAGGACTTGTCCGCCTCCGTCTGAAGTTTCATTCTGAGTCGTGATGTGTTGGAGAAATATTGGCGATACGAACGTTTAACAAAGAAAATGTTTCATCTTCTTATAGTTTTGTTGTCTCGTTATTATTAATCGTGGTTATATATCATTCATTTTTAATTAAAACAAAAAATAAGTTAGAAAATAGCCTTTTGAAGAGGCGGAAGAGTAAATATAAACGGCAACAGTGAATTGTCTGTCAGCAGAAACAAAATGAGAAAATCAGCTTATGGGAGATGGTTATCAATATCAAGTAATAAGCATTAGAATGAAAAAGTATGTTGATTAAGGTGGGGAAGGTCTCGATTCTCGTGAAACGCGGATGTTGGTGCCCAGTGGATCAAATTTACAGCGGCATCTTAGAAAACAAAGCATATTAAAAATTGCGTAACGTGTTAACTTATAAATGTAAAACCGTAATTACATGCATTCGTTAACATCTTCAGGACAGCTCCACTCGCAGCCAGGCTCGGATTTGCAGCTCTCCGAAATATCAGATTGCAATGATTTGCTATTAGAGTTGCTGCCCGAAGCAGTAACTTGATTGACCTTGCCATATGCTCTAGTTTAAAATAAAGTAAATAAATAAAAATCAATATTACAATCGCAGATGTCGTCAAAATTATAAAAGACACTGACCTTCGTTGATGTAAAAAAGGAAATCGAGGAGTTGCTTGTGACGCAATTACATTGCCGTCAGCATCAAGTTCAGCTTGAAATGGCCGACGGCGGCGTTGAGGGCGTTCGGAGGCTGCAGCTTCGGCGGTAACGTCAAATAGAGCGAGCTGTTTTGTTTTTGAGCGAACATATTAAATTAAAATAACTTGAAAATGAAAGTAAGCCATACATTCAAAACGGTATATGATATACAATTGGGAAAAACATTTAGACTCAGGAAATAAACAGATAAATTCGAGCACTTTAACTAGGTCTAGCCCAGTACTATTTTTAAACCAGAAATGCGATTTAGTTTGTGGTATTAAGACTAATTCTAAATAGTTTAAATAAGTTTACCATAGCAAATGATGCTATCAGCAACAGTGTAATAACTTTAGTTGATTTCATGGTGATTATTTCGGGTTGTTGTAAACTCAGATGAAATGGGAACTTTTTCAAGACTAAACTGCTCCTTCAGAGAACACGATGCTAGCTAATATCGACACCGACTGCTATTTGTACCTCCTGTCCTGTCCGCACTAGGCGCGTTTGTCCATCCCGCCGGGCACAAGAGCGGGCGGCCCGACGCTCATGGCATTTGTTGACTCAGCCGTCGTCTTTCAAGTGAATTACCATATCAATCTCTCTCTCGGCAACTTGTTTGAACATTTTTCCGTCTATATTTTATTTTAATTTTGTTTTCCGTCTCCGTCCCGAACGCACTCCGTCATTCTATCCTCGTGTTCGTCTATCAAATAAGGCAGACATGTAGGTCACAATTCGACATTTGACCTATAAAAAGGATAAACAGAATTCGCGAATCTGGTGTTGATGCGTTACAGTGACATTCAAAAACAAATGAAAGAAAAAGGGCAAGAACTACGAGGACTTATTTTATCACACCAGCTAAAAATCTAGGTCATTTCCATCTCCTCCACTTCCTTTTAAAAATATTAAGGATGAATATTATCGGACTTGAAGTTCTCTGGAAAAAATCAAATGTTTTTGCACGAAAATCATTTCAGAACCCGGTTTGAAACATTCCAAAATGCTAATCGCACAAATATCTCTTTTTAACATTTTGAAAGGGTGCATTAAACTTTTTTTTCGGAATTTATACATAAGAATAACTAATCTTTTACCTTGGATGTTATCTTCTCATTGAAATCGTGGTCTGGATTTCTTCATTTCGAAGTATATTCAAGTATATAATAGACAGCTGGCTCGTCAATTTCCAACTAGAACTGTTTCATGGGTGTAATGTTTTGTGCGTTTTTTGACCGAATTCAACCATAGAATGTATGGTCATACACATGTATTCAAGATAGCTTGTGTTCAAATTACGGCGTCAGGTACCGGAAGAACGGTTTGTGAGGAGAGAACAACAATCTTGAAGAAATGAAAAAATCCCTCGGTAAACATAAGCTCTGTCGTTGGCTTCTTGAGATAGCAATCTAGTTGGTGCTACTTTTGAAGTTGTGACATGAAAACGGAGCTTGGGAGTTGGGAAGAGGGATTGGGACTTGAGAGCATGCTATTGATTGGCATCCATGCTTCTAGACCAGAGCTTCTGGCTGGCTAAACAGTATGGCCTAAGCGCTTCACCATTCCCACCTGAATAAATGAAACATAGAATCTTTCTACAATTTTTTACCTAAAGAAATAAATTTCTATGATAAAAAATTATAAAAAGATTATACAATAAAATGAAACTTTCGACTATTAAAGAGGGCGTTGAAGCACTCATCCGACGGCGGACAAAGTATGCCAGGGCGGAGCCTATATTTTGACAGCAAGTTTTTTTGTGTTTTGCTCTGGAAATTTAGCTGTTCTTAACCCAAATTTCACAGTCATCTTAATTATACCAAAATATCAATGATGGCTACTACGACTATAAACGAGCAATTATCTCTAGACAAAGGTAAATTGGAAATATTTTCACATTTTTTGTGCAATGGCATTGGTTGTTCCCTCAACTGTTTCTTATTGCTGTAGATATAAATCGAGCTGTGGAACTGTTAGAAAAATTGATGAAAAGTAAGAAAAATGCAAAAATTTCTCAACCAAAGTTTTTAGGTCATATACAAATTCATATCTAGGTGGAGAGGTTCCAACGGCAAAATTGTCTGCCTTGCATAAGGTGTTGCAGAGTGATTTTCTTAGGGCTGTGAGAGAAGTTTACGAACATGTATATGAGACAGTGGAAATGGGTGGTTCACCTGATGTTCGAGCTTCTGCCACAGCCAAAGCTACAATTGCAGCCTTTGCTGCAAGTGAAGGTCATGCCCATCCACGGGTAGTAGAGCTTCCAAAAACTGATGAGGGCCTTGGGTTCAATGTAATGGGGAGGTGAGAAAAATCATACAATTATGTTTTAACATCATCACTTTAAAATTAAATAAATAATAGGAAGAGAGCAAAATTCACCAATCTACATATCAAGAATCATTCCTGGTGGTGTGGCAGACAGACATGGTGGTCTCAAACGTGGAGACCAATTGCTCTCTGTTAATGGAGTGGTAAGATAAGTTTTGCTCATTTTTCTTCAACAGCTGCTAATGTTTCACTATCTTTAGTCGGTAGAGGGAGAAAACCACGAGAAAGCAGTTGAACTCCTCAAAGCTGCTCATGGTTCAGTGAAACTAGTTGTTCGCTACACACCAAAGATATTGGAAGAGATGGAAATGCGTTTCGACAAACAAAGAACGACGCGCCGGAGACAACCATATTGACTTTATTCGAGCAAACTTCAGCTAAAAACACTATCATCTGCATCGCAAATACTGCATTATTAATAGTTTAACCATTTCCCCATCCTGATCTGTTTTTAAAAATCCTCAAAATTGTGTAGCTGTATTCATTTTGAAATTGAGCAACTGTGACAAAAACGGTCAAACGTTTGTCAATTGTTTTGTAGAGAACAATTTCCTTGAGTTATCTTTGCTGTTGTTTTCGTGTTTGCAGGAACACAAGTTTCCAGAAATAAAAAATAGTCGATAATCCTAATCCACACGGCAAACTGACCACTAAACTCAACTACCATTTTTATCTCAGTTTGTTGAAAATAATAAAAAAATTCCTTGATGAATAATAACAGCAAAAACTAAAACTGAGTTGTGATTAGCAGATTGTAATAACATTAGTTTCTCAAGCGGACGAAAATAGTGAGCCGGAACGAAATTAGAATTCAAGCAGATTGATTAGAAAAAGTCATCCATTGCTGCTCAGGAACTCGGTGGAGCTTAATACATGGACTTTACTTCAACGATGACAGACCAGCACGCATAATTTCATCCACCAAAAGCAGATTGCTAGCAATGACCGTGCTGGAAAAAGAAGCATACATAGAATAAAAAAGTAGATTAGTTTCAAATAAATAAAATTACCAAGAATGAAGAATCTGTTTCTTAACACGGTAGTTATCATAGATTCCTAGATCTGCAGGGATCATTGGCTCTCCTGATTGCAGATCAAAACCGATGAAGGGCCCGCCTTCAGCGAACTCTTGTTGCATTTTAACAATAGAATCTTGCGGATCAAATCCCGCATTCTGTGCCAAGACTTTGGGAATGATCAGCATGGCATCAGCATAAGCCTGAACACCCAAACGAGCACGTCCCTTCACCTGTTCCTTGTATGCAATCAAGGCCTTGTGAGTTGCAACTTCAACGGCTCCTGCTCCGGGAACAACAAAACCTTGAAATAAAACAAAAAATTAAATTAAATAGAGTTCAACGAAGAAACAATTAGCTTCCATCACACCATCTTCGAGTGCGTTGACAACAGCACGAAGTCCATCCCTAATGGCATCTTTCGTTTGCGTCAAAGTATACTTATTCGGACCCTTGATGAGAATAGTAACACTTCGTGGATTACGACAATCTTCGACGAACGTGTACTTTTCTTCACCCTATCGTAATAGCCGAGTTAAGCGTCAGGAACTGTTTAAGACGTTAATTCAAATTAACATAAAATTATTATTACCAAAACATGTTCATAGACAGAACCAGCATATCCGAGACAGGATTCGGAAATATCATCAAACGAATTCATGGCGATACCACCACAAGCCAGAGTCAAGCGCTCCATATTGCGGCGTTTGGCGCGACGAAGGGCAATAATGCCCTCCTTGGCCAACATATCCAAAGATAGCGGATCGATACCCTGTCATTGAAATAGTAGGATACCACGCTTCTCTGTAACCGTGCAATATTCGAAATAATACCTTCTGGTTGATGATTACGAAGTTCTTGTCAGTGCCATCGCAAACCTTCTTCTTCAAATCAATTACTTTTTGAACGCGACTCTCAATGAATTGCCTTTCAGCTTTCACGAGTTTCTCGCGTTCATCGGCGGTCTTGTAAAAGAATCCTGAATTCACCTCACTGTTTACATGAAGGATAGCAATAAAAGTATAAGACTATGCGTGTTCTAGAACACTATACAGCCGGAATGGTAAAAACTATGAACGGCCCAAAGCCTTTCTATGAAAGAATAGAATACGGTAAGACCTGCAAACTACCTTTTCTCGTATTCCATTGAAACATTGCAAGTGAGAATGTAGGCATTGTCGACCCTCTTAGGCATATCGGGGTGGCGGGAGCCATGATCCATAACGATCCCGCGGATAAGTTGGGTATCTAGTTCTGTCTTGTGTTGCATCTCCATAATTTCAACCATATGCAGATCGATGGGTTTATCTAAAATTTGCATGTAAAAGTTGTGAAACACCTGCAAAAATTTGTTGATTTATTTCTACCTTCTTCCTGAATTGCTAATGTGGCATCTACGCAGGCTTCTGTAAGGAGATCAGCCAAAACATGGTGAACCTTTGTCCGCAATGAGGTTCTTGCAACTTGAAGCAGAATATCTCGCTTAGATTCCACTGGAATCTTTGCAGACTCAAGAACTTCTAAGGCTTTCACCTTTGCAAGCTCAAAACCCTCAGTCAAAATTCCTAGGGTGGAGACCCTAAAATTCAGATATTTATCAATGCATACTGCAACTTTACTTTCTTCTGATGGAATATTTTACCTCAGATACATAGAGATCTGCTTGTTTAAGCAATTCCCCAATAACCAAAACAGTGCTAGTGGTACCATCTCCAGTAACCTCATCTTGAGCAGTGGATGCTCGAGCAATCAATGAAGCAGTAGGATGTTGGATTTGCTACAGAACATAAGCAGCTATTAGGGAGTTCTAGCAAAGAGACTGATTCTCAATTTTACCATTTCATGCAAAAGAACATTTCCATCCTTAGTAATCTTAATTTCTCCAGCACCTGAGACAAGCCTATTGCAATTGTAGAGAATTAATCATAATTGTGCAATTGTATGGCTTGGTCATTTCACCATTTAGAACAATAATTAAAATCAAAATGAGTTTCAATGTCAAATGGGACCTCCTTTTGTGCAAGAGTCTTGATGCACAATCACTTAGGCAAATTTATACTTACATTTTCATGGTGCCTTTTGGACCTAAATTAGACTTCATTACATCTTGAATTCCTTTTGGCAGCAGAAATATTGACAGCAAGGGCCTGGGCAGCACGAGCTATCTCGGCTTTGGGATTCAGAAGACTGATGGATGCCATGACGATCTACGAGAAATTGGGATTCAGTAGTGACCTAGCAAAGAGGAATAAACACAGCAATGTAAAAATTATAAATATCTGACTCGAAGGAATTATGAAAATTACGATTGAAAAACGGTGCTGCAATGGGGGAGAGCCGGTAAAAGTAACTCACAGAATGACACACGTTGAGTCTCTTCAGAATGACTCTCAAAAAAGCACGAGGTGTTCTCTATACTAGCCTTAAACTGGTTTCGCTAGATGGCAAGCGGCATTTGCTCCAAACGACTAATAACGTTCTGTAGCACTTTTTATTTAATTATAAACAGAATCATGTGAAGTGATCATTAGAATAAAATTTGAAATTTTTTTCTAGCCCTTAAATAATTTTATTACGGCTCGATATAATTTATTTTGAACTAATACCGAACAATGAAAGTCGAAACCATATGGCTGTGGTGGTGAAGTAGTCTGAACTAGTGATCGTTTCAAACTGTACACAACGTGAGAAACAGTCTAAAAAAAGGTAGAGCGAGGAGTGTTGGACTGTTAGTGAAGAATGAAAAACTGGCTATGAGATGTTTCAATTCAATAGAGGTTTAAGGCAATACTTCTTTAAAAAATATGTCCGCATCAACCGTGTATTATCACGATGTACATTCTGCGATGACCTTCCCTCACTATCTATATGCTTTAATCGAATTGTTCAACCGGATCCTTTGCTCACGGCTGCCTCCCGAAACATTTTATTAACGTGAGAAAATTGTAAAAAAATCCCCTAGTCCACATCCTGGTTACTACAATTAGGCAGAGAAATCATGCAAAAATGCCAACAGTTGCGCTAGTCAATATCTGAATTTGAGAAGTAAAACTTACGATTGAAAACGTGCAATGTGCACATGATTGGAACCGCAAAGATAATGATTTACTGTATGTCAGTGTGTCAAGGGAAAAATATCGCCTTTTTCACTCTCCAGACGTCCAGAGGCTACTACTGATGGAAGGACGTTGGCTTTTTCGGCTTCTTCATACAAAAAGATGTAAACATATACGGAGTAAGAAATCTCATTTTCATATTTTTGTTTCAGAACAGCCTAGACAATAACTGCAAAATCGTTCTTGCCATAGATTACGAAGGCTCACACGTTCGTGTAAATGCAAGAACATGACCTTCACGAAGATTTATTACTAAAACCCGGAACTTTCTTTTATGCAGGACCACTTGATGATGTTTTAATTGACAGCAGATCGATGGACAGGAACCGAAAGTAGGACAAGTAAAGGAAAAACATAAATTTTTTCATGGCCAAAAAAAGTAATAAGTCGGCCTTACTGCCAGGTGAAAAGCATATATCTATCACCACATTTTACAGCAATGTTGCACATTTCTTCTGTTAGGCTTACAGATCGTACAACGAATTTTTACGCGGTGCTAGTAAACGGAAGTGAAGTAATCCCGCAAAAAGTGATTTTGCTGCCAATCAGGGGTCCATGCATTGCAGTTAACCAAGACGTGTCCATCAGAACAGTTTGAAACAGGTTTCGTCCTAGTTGGTGCCTAATTTTTCAAAAACACAAGCGACACTCCTCGGACTGTCCCCAAGAATTAGAAAGAGGTGAAGCCAGCTATAAAATGAACGTCACATCAGAGAATGATTTAGCCGATGGAACGCCATCCGAACATGAAAATGGAGCTGCACCAACTATTCCATCTTCGCCCATTCATTACTTTCCTCCAGCAGTAAGGCAAGCTGCCTTCAACAATAGGTCGAGTTCACATAGTTCAATGGGTTCTTTTCACCACCGCGGGCCTTTAAATGACGGTGATCATCAAATATCACGACCAAGCACTCCTCTAAGCATCGCTGCTCCAGAATCCATAGCAGTAAGTTACCTGTAATGAATTAGTCATTAAGAATTCGGTGATTACAATTTTTTAAAGCGAGATACCGATCGTAGGAGCGATTCCTTAGGAAAGAAACGTTTTTAATTTCGACTAGGTGAACAACGGTGTAGGAATCCCACACTGCGAATAATTAGGTAGCAGCTTGATGGTTTTAGTTGTGGCTCTATCGGTGATGCGTTAGGCTTGAGGTATAACGGGATAACGGAAGATCTGCCTTCATTGGGGTATGGTGAACTCGTTGACATCTACATTCTGACACTGCCACTAAACAAGCATAAACAAGGCAACAGTTCAAGTAACAGACACTACTTCAACCATTTCCTCTTCCCTGGCGACAGATGAACTGACGTCCAGCAAAACCTTGACCAAAATAACAATAAAAGACAGAACGTGACAATGGCTGGTTTGCTAATCAGCAGTTGTACATCAAGGCAAATATCTATCAGATTTGACGCCAATACCTCACACAAATTAGTAAATTCTTCGGCTGTAAGAGGACTAACTCCAAAAAGATTAAATTTAGATTCTTTTCTTTAGCCAAGAAACTTAGTATCCCTAATATTTGTCGAAATGCTCTGTCTTGATTTTCTAGATTCGACTGTGCGCAACATACTCTATTATCCGACGATATAAATTTTAGAATCCAAAAACTGGGAGAGACTTATACGTTAAGGTGAAATAATGCAAGAACAGTCGAACGATATACACAGCTTTTTCATATGCAAATCTTTCAAAACCATAGATGTTGCCATAACAAAATTAACCTTCCCAAGAAATCCAGACGCGTTTATTCATTTTTGAAAGTCGAACGGGCAGGAACAGTTGCTTCTAACTTTCAGTTTCGTACAAGAATGGACAGATACAGGGTGGTAGGACACTGTCCACCAAACGTAAGGCAACAGCATTTCTATGCTAGGTCGAGATCATTTAGCTCCATCAGTTCGCCAATAATTCAAAAGTGTCCATCGTGTAGTGCGTGCTCGAGTACTAGTGCTACAGGGATTTCATTAGTAAGTTAAGTGCTCGACTTGTCTAACCATTTAATCGACTTTCCCCCAAAAGCCTATTGTGTTTTTTTCTCTTTAATACTTGTGTTAAACACGATTAAGCATATTTAGTTGATGGTTACTAATCGTGATTCAAATGAAACTTTATTTAACACTTTGTACGGAAAAACCCCCAGCCCTGGTTAAGAAACTGCTATTTAAAGGCACGGAAATCATCTTTGAACAGAAAAGAAATTTTTTTCTAGACTGTAGGTCAGCATCGCTTAGGATTAATGAAAATAATTGCATGTTTATAAAGGTATTACCCTTACTCGCATTACGTAAAACCTATTTTATTTTTTAATTCGAACGTCTCTGCTTGTCTTACTTCCCAATAGCTTTTTGGTTCGTGACACTGAAACAAAGCAGAATGAGCTGGATCCGACCGCTCAAAACAATGCTTATTGAGTAAAGATTCCGTAACACATACCCCTACATAGTAGTGCCCTCGTGTGTTTGCATTCCTTATATGGCGAATCTGCTTAGTATTTTTTCACAAGACGTTCTATGGGATTCCTATTGGCCAGTCCCAGTTCCAAGCTTGTTTAGACCCATACACTCCTTTTAAGGGAATAGAAGGTTATTAGAAATGTTACAGAAATCTGCAACTATGCACTAAATTAATCCATCTTGAGCTTCAAGCTTGCAGCTATGACTACTTTCTAGATAGCGTTCAATACATGGTAAAGTTTTTCTTTACTTTTATAGGGGGATTCTGGAATTTCCAGATCATGGGCTTCGAAAACGCAATCTAGTGTGCTACAACATTTGCAGAAGCATGCCTCAACCTTCGGACTTGATGTTTCGTCAGTGAATTCAACCACCACTTGCTCCGGTGGCAATGTTGAAAAAACCGAAGATAAAGTAAGTAGAATTTAAACAGATAAAGTACCTAAGGAAACACTTAGAGAAGTAAATGACAACTTAAATCGCCATATCCCTTAGTAAATTACAAGTAAATCGCCCAATCAGTGTTCGACTCGTCCGTTAACGGAGCGAAACCTTAAGCTACAATGAAATGGTATTTGTTGGACCACCTGAGCTATCTTAACACGAATTCGAACGTTTATCTGTTCCTGATTTTACTTGATCAGACATTTCCTCCTATGAGGAAGAGCTTAAATTGCCACAAACTGACTCGGTAGCTGAAAGTAATTGATATACCCTAGCTGTACAATGATTATCCTGTAGGGCCCAAACCAAAATTACTGCTAATTCTTTTTGTCAGGCCATTTACGGTCTGGATTCCGGAAACAAAGAAAAGAGGAAAATACTACTGTGCAATACCTTACGGATTAGTTGGTAGATGGTGGTCAATCCAGCGCATGTATTGCCAATTGCCAAGAAACTTCCTCATGTTCCTGGTCCATACCATGATAATTTGAAAAGAAAGGAAACTTAAAAAATAATAATAATGATGATTAACAGACAGTACAAAACGTACAACTTTGGCTCAGTGTCAAAACTCTCGTTAACGAGTTTTAATATCTGACTTCGATGTTGACAAATTTCAAATAAAAACTCAGTAGTCAGTTTTCTGCTAGGAAATGCTCTGTTTACAACTGTCAAAAAATTCTGCCCATATGAATTTTTACGAAAACAAAAACAAAATAGATTCTTTTATTCTGTGGTGAAAGGCTCTCTGCTCTCTCTTCAGTGATTAACCTCAATTTCAAGGTTCACACTGTTTTTGGTTTGTCTTCAGAGTTTTTAGTGAATTATGTAGCTTAATTTTGCAGAGCATTACATAGCTTTTATTTTCTGCTGCTCGCCTAATTCCGTAGCGTTTTTAAGAGCAAAATTTTTTTACAATATCTGAGATCCTCAAGAATTTGAGACACTTATGTTTTTACTTTATCTTTAGTAAAGCAGAATAGACCACCAGCAAAAAAGAAAATTTGAAATTGGCTTAACATACATAGTAGATGTTCTAATAGTTGTTCTGATTTGGTATCGGATACATTTTTTTCTGACAATTGTTTATCATGTGACAGAAAATGTCAACTCAAGGGGACAGTATACATCACCAAGGCCCAGCTTTCTTGTCATGGAGAAAATTACACTTGAGCAAAGCCAAGCTGAAAGCAGCAAGTAACACATCAGCCCTTTTAGCAGGATTCGCAATGGTTTGTAATTTCAATCAATACTTTAACTTTAAATCTTGAGGTTCAGCATGCATTAAACTTTCTTTTTGTTTTCTATTATGTATCTTCAAGGTAGCAGTGGTTGAAATACAGTTAAATAACAACAACTCAGACAGTGAACAACTCCCCAAACCACTTTTGTTTTTGTTTGCTATTTGCACAACCATGCTAGTCGCAGTACATATGCTAGCCCTGCTCATTTCAACATGCATCTTACCCAACATGGAAGCCATCTCCAACTTGCACATACTTAGGTGAAACACTTTGTAATTTTTCTGGTTGCACTTGCAGATGATATTAATCTAAATTTAATTTCTTTGTTTAGTTTAGTGAATGAGTCTCCACATGAAAAGATGCACATGTATATTGAGCTGGCATGGGGTTGTTCAACAGTTTTGGGTATTCTCCTTTTCATGGTTGAAGTGGCAATCCTTTGTTGGATTCAGTTCTACAGTGTTTTAAAGGAAGCTGCTTACGTTGCCACAGCAATTCTAGTTCCGTTCGTAATTCTCTTCATTTGGTTTGCTATAATCTTTTACCGCAATCTGGTGGCGCATACCTATGAAACGCGAAAGTGTGGCATCCAAGAGCTTGAAGAGCTCAAACATGTTCTTGAAATGGGCGATGAGTTGACAACCACGCGGGAAATTCGCAATGGCCCATTGGTTAACATAATTTGAAAATCTCTCTTCATTTTAAATTCCCAACCAGGTCTACCGATCGCCCAAAATGTCGTCTTCCTATCGTTATTATTATTACTTTTTTTATAAATTACGCACATAATTTTGGCCATTGTTGGTTGTTTAACTCTGTTTTCTAATTCGAGGTAAATAATTCCTTCGTTTTTTTTGGTTTTTTTGTTATTATTTTTTTTCATTTGCGTATTGCATCATTATCGTCGTGACTCTTCTGGAAATCATTTCTTATGGTATTCGTGACCAGCAGCCAATGAAGCAATGAGTATAATAGTGTTAAGTGTTTCCAAACCGAGATGAAAGGAAATCGAAAACCAAGGAAATATTACTATTGAGTGACCTCACATAATTATTATTGTTCCTGTAAAAACTTGGCAGGGACTTGTTCTCCGCATACTGCTTTTTAGAAAAGTGCATGAGCTTTAAACAAAGTTACATTCACAGTATTTAACCTAAAATGTATTAAAATTAAAAAATTTTAGTTTTCAGTGGTTTCATATTACAACTTGAATGTAAATAATAACACTATCGAAGTTCTACAATTATAAAACGGCCTCCGTATAAAACAGTTAGTGCTGTTGACTTTAGATCGGGCGCTTTAGAGTTATTTTAAATTACACTAGCCTACAAGAGATAGCACAATTCAGGTACGATGGGCAGAGTTGTCCTATTGAAATATTCAACATCTTGTTAGCAAAGTTCACTGTAGATTGCGCTGATCACCAACTATCAGTGCTATATACCAACATTTAGAAGAACTGTAAACCAACACAAAAATATAATAAGGTAGATTTCTTCAATTCTTAGTTGTCGGACCAATATCTTTCGTGATGTTTTGTTTTCTAGTCAGCGAACCATAAGTTTTACGTCACACCACTTTAATTTTAAAGGAAAAAATGTTGACGTTTTCTTTGGTCATCTCGATCTTTAAAATTTCAAAAAGTTACGCATTGGCTACATCTAAACCATTTTGAGTACTCAAAACTGGCAGTAACTGGCGTACAATTTTTCGGCGGTTTTTAAATCTGTATATAGATATAAGTTCAAGAAATGCCAGGTCAGTCAGGATGTTTTGTGCCATATTGTGATACTGGAAGAAAGGGATGTATTGGGAAGAGAACTGTGTTCAGTGTTCCAAGGGTAAGTTTGTGCACAAACCCACTCATAACCAAGAAAAGCAGATTCATCACCTTCAGTATTGTTCTTTAAAGGATGTTGAAATGCTGAAGAAATGGAAAGAAGTGGTGCCTACAGCACACAGAGAACTTGGCCCTAATGACAAAATTTGCCATGTACACTTTACTGAAGATGACATCAAGAAAGGCTTAAAGGTTGTTGTTGGGGGAAAAGAAGGTTTGCAGTTGTCTGTGATTCCTGCTACCACCCATTTTTAAGTGTTCATTCAGTAACTAAAATTTTCTCATACTGTAGATATCTTTCCAATGCTTTGGAGACTAAAGCCAACAGCTATTCCATCAATTTTTCCAACTAAAAGCCTTGAACCCAACCTTATTCCAGAGGGTATTTAATTAACCTTTATAAATAATTAATGCAAACACGTACCAAATGTTCTTAATTTTCCAACGTTGTAGGCCATCGTTCCAAGAGGGTAAGAAAGGGTCCCCGATTTGCGAATAATATTCCCGTAAAATGTGCAAGAGCAAGTGCATCTACAGAACATTCAATCGAAAGTGCTGGTACTAAAACGTTGAATAGTAACGCCATCCCTAGAATCAAAGATCAAGAATCAAACCCCGAAACAAACATTTCAAGCATTAGTTCTCATGCAAGCCTTGCTGATAAAGATCCTGCCTCAATGCATACAATAACCCTTACCCCCTCTAATGAAAATATCCATAGAGCATCCACCAAGCAGCCAGGCGTATCGAAAACCACATCAGGCGTGACCGACGGTAACGGAGAATCGTTGGTGGATCCACAAGACGCCAAGTTGCCACCATCATGGAACTGGCATGCTATTACTCACCCTCACAAAAGACTAGTTTGTCTCCTGCCATCTCTTACTCTGAGAGAAGCAGTAATTGCTAAAGCGATAGAAATAGCAACAAAGAATTCTGTCATATACTACGTGTTTGGTAAAAGATTCGATTCTGTGGATCTGGAATACCATTTTCAGTCCCTAAACGAGTTTCAAGAAATTCTGAATAATTTTGATAAAGCAAAAACGTGTGACGGATGCACGGATTCAGCATTTTTCGATATAAAATTCTGTGCCAGTGGTCGTTTCCATGGTGACGTTTGGCGTTCAAATAAATGTCAATTGCTAGATAAATCTAGTTGTTATGAATGTGTCAAACTCAAGAATGTGCTTGAAACAAGAGCTAAGAAGATGAACAAGACCAAAAACCCTGATTCCCAAAAATGATTTCTTAGCTCTTGCAACTTCCCAATTTGAAATACAAAACATCATCGCTTTCAAAATCCGTGAAATATTTCCATTTTCCTGAGAGTTTAGTTATTTCTAATTCCTACTCTTGAAATGACGGTATAATTTCATCGAATGTGAGAAAAATGAAACAAGTGTATATCCAAACTGATGTGAAAGATTTCAAACATTCGCTTACCCTAAGCGGCAAGCTTTTTCTTGACTTGCTGCAAACTCCTAAGTAAGCCAGCAATATCTGCGCTCCTGAATAGGAAGAAAATCGTTAGTTGCTCTGGATGCATCAACATGATGGAAAATTTAAAAGAAATGGAATTTACTGAAGAACTAAGGCTTCGTTCACGCTTGTTTTTTGTTCTTCACTCAGATGGCCTATCGTTGTACTACGGTCTTGCTGCTGGATAGCCTAGACGTGAAGAAAACGATTGTTATTTGTGCGCCAAAGCCTAAAAAATTGGAACTGTCTTTTTACGTTGGCACCGTAGAGTTGTTCTCGACGTTTTAAAGATTCTAAGGACTGTGTTAATGAATGTAATTTGGTTTCCAGCAAACGGAGTTGTTGTCCCATCTGTTTTTCGGCATCCGTCATGAATGGCGAACGTCGTTGAATTTCATAAAGCACTCTCTCCACCCTATAATTAGTCTCATTCATTTTCATTCGTTCAAATCAAAAGTTATAAAAAGATAGACCACCTTTCAGTCAAAGATCTTTGCTTTTCCATTGAATCTTCATATTTTTCCGCCAACTGGTGGGCGACTCCCGTCAATTCTTCCTTAGACTGTTGTATCAAACTCAGTTCATCAAACTGCTGGAGTAGATGTAATTCCAGTAACCGACTTTTCTTCTCCAATGCTTCACGCACCGCGTCCTGCTTCATGATATATTCTTCGCGAAGAGTTTGAACGCTGCGACTAAATAACTATCCAATAAAATGACATATGCTAGAAAACAAACAGGAAAAAGAAGCTTTATGAAGATTCGTACTTTGACCACTTCGGCCACTTTGAGTTCGGTGCCAGGAGGAAAACTTAATTTTGGTTGGGAATGTGTGCGCTGCAGCTGACGTCGAATAATGGTGTCAAAAGATTCTTTTTCCACCTGACAGAAAATTTTAATAAATGCGTGTAATACTTTGGCAAAAATAACGTGTCCACCTTCGTCGTGTTAGTGGTCTGTACGGTCTTGACTGCTGGTTTCAGTAGGCGGGAGAGAGAAATAACTTGAATATCAGCCGAATCCAATAACACCAACAGAGTTGGTGGAAGTGGGTATACGACTATTCCTTGAGGAGGTGCAGCGGCAGACGATTTCGTTCGTGAACACAAAATGAATTCAACAACCGTTTCAGCCAGCATTACCCGTTTAGTCTCATCCTGATCGACATCCGCTACGAACGTAAAGAGAAGTGTTAGTCTAGTCTAGTCTGGATATACAAAAAAAAAAATATGAACTGCTTACAATCAGGTTTCGAGGCCAATTCACTGAGAGTATCAACTAGTGGAACGACCACGCCATGGACTCCATAGTCGTGTACAACAAAGTAACGACTGGAACACGCAGGATCCCTACGGAGCTGAATCGCACCTTCATTGTCAGCAACATTTTCATCACTGCTGAAACTTTCACTTCCGTCCAGAATGTCACCATCCAATTCAAGCGTCTCGGTAACATGTAACACTGAATCAGGTTTCACGTCCGTAACCGTCAAACTTGCTTTCGATAACAACGACTTGATACGAAACACGATCAGGATATTAGTCAATACGATCCATATCTTCTTAATTCAAATCGTACCTCGAGATCGTCGGCAATATTAGCATTTTGGTCGGAATCGTCATCGTCATCTGTCGCTGCGCGTGGAAGTAAAATGGCATGATGTATGTTTCCTGTGCGGTTGGCGATCACTAAAACTGGTGGCAACACCGGTAAGCAGAGAAGAGAACAAGCATCGTCTCCATAATTGTCCAGGGCAGCTGGCTGCATTAATAATGGGCCAATTACCGATATTTTAGGAGCTCTAGAACTACATCATGCAAGATAAAACAATTGGTATTAGTTTTGCTCTTTCAACTGAAAATATTTATAGTTTTACCTATTCGACTGCACTGAACAAGAGAACGTATAAACATCTCCGTTGGTAAGTAGGACGTATACTGGAAAAAGGAAGATTGGAACCCCATCCTAGAATACCAGAACAAATGAAAGGAATAGACACAATGAGACATAAAATGAATATAAGTAACACAGTAATTGTCAGAATGTCATTAACAGAAACGTTAATAATGTGGCGATTATACGGATATAATTCAAAATAAAGAGGTGAACGCTTTACTCTTTTTTGTTGATCTCCGCTGCTTCGAGTATCTTCAAAGGGCGTGCCAAAATCGAAAGATACGGCTTCATCCAAACACGAGGAAAACGTTGTGCCTGATGTCATTGAAGAATGCAGTGAATGGTTTCCCACTTTGGGACCAACCGGAATTGTTTTTTCTGGGCGGCTAGGGTTGAACACATCATAGATTCTAAAGAAACAGATGAATTAAATTAAATTTCATAAGTAGAAGATAAACTTTGAATAATTTTTTCTATTTCATTAAAAGTTAAAAGATGAAATTTACTAAAAATATTTGTAAGTTTCTAAAAATGTCTATCACTTTGTCTCACATACCTAATGCAATTATCTGATGTCAACACAACCAAATGGCTATTTGTTGGAGATCCTGGATGAAACTTGACTTCCTGGATTCTCACCCGTGAGTTGCATAATAAGAGCTTCTGATCGATGTAAACAGATCTAAGAATTGCAAGAAAATTAATATTCATAAACTTGACTATCAGCTTTTTAGTGTGTTGCACACCTAGCACTTTTAACAGAAAGTCCTTGTTGTTTGGCCTCAAGACTTGGCCAATTACTTGGTAGTTCAACACATGCCACACCTTGAGGACCATTCAAGACTATTAAACTACCTGTAATGTTCAGAGAAAGACTGTCAGCATTCTTAAAGCAACACCAGTTTATAATACATTACCATCCAAATTAGTTTGAACATTTTCAACTTCGAAGACAGGTGCATCTGTCAGGGTGATTTTCTAAGTTGTAGCAAGCATAGAAATTAAACTCATGTACAAACAATATTGAATGTAACACTCACTAACCAGAAATCGATCTGCTGACGGTTTTTGGTCTGTGTTTTTCTTGCCTTCGGCCCATTTATCAACGTCTAACAAATTTTTTACGAGCAGGCAACAATCTACTTTATCCCACGCGAATAAATAATGCTCGATGGTTGTTAGCGTGCTACGAACTTTTTTCACCTGTCCCTTAGACTGTCTACTTCTTTGATCTTTAATAATCTTTGAAAATTGAGAGTTATTTAAGCCAGCAAGCGACCTAAGCGTGGCCATCTTTCAAAATAGTTTATTAATAAAAAAAAAAAATATTACCACATTGCATGCCATCTATCTGCGATGCAATCGTTAATAAAAAAATACTGCCACTTTGTAGCCATCTATCGGCGATCAGTTCATGAATAGAAATAATAGAATTACTGCTACACTGCACGCCATCTATCAGTGATCTGATACACTAATCTGTAGTTTTAAAGCCTTCAGTCTTAGCCAGAGAAAACTACCAGTTCACCAGCAATAAAATAAAATAGAATAAAAATAATAAAATAAAAATAAAGTGGCTTTCTTATTTTCCGAGTACGAGAAAGCTAAAGTTCTGATAATTTTTTTATAAAGGTGACACAACAAGAAGGCATACCAAATTACCAATAAAAGAAAGAGTGGTTTGGAAGGAAAACGTCAGCAGTGCCAAAACCCAACAAAAAAAAACATAGTCAACATTGAACAAAATAATTGGAACTTATAATGGTTGATAAGGCTGAAACCCATTATGATAATATTTAATCATGCCCGTATATATAGGTGAATCTGGTAAGACATTGAAGCCATTAAAAATTGTGCTGACAAATTCTGTTAGATAACCTTCGTTTTGAAGCCATACCGCCATACTAGCGTGAATAATAGTTGGCCTGTTTCCATTTTGCGTATTCCCTGCTAAAGTCAGGTGAGTCAAGTTCATTGTTCTCGTTTGGGTTTTCAGTAGGAAGTGTATTCTGGCGGAATTCTGAACGTGATACTGCATTTGCGCCTATTAAAATAGTTAAAATCGTAAATCATCCACCCTTTTTAGGTTAGTTTTCTTACATCTTTGAAATAATAGGTTTTCTGGACGTAACAGCCTCTTAACGCAATCACGATTTTAGGGCAATGTTTCTTGAGATATCCGTTGCCTTAGCATAGAGATTTCGTCCTATCTCTTTCCTGAAAGAACTGCACGACTGGCTTGTTTGGATAAAAGGAGGCAAATCTGTACATAATGTGAGTGTAGAGTTTTACTTTCCGCTTGACAATTAATTATTTTGGTCTCATTTTGTTTCCTTTTTTTTTTTTTTTTAACACAAAAAAAGCTTTTTAATGAAATTCACTTTTTTGTTTTTTTTTATTACACAAGCAGAATTAGAACAAATAAGGTAACTGATGCAGCAAAAACAGCTATAGCTACGTATGGGATGGTTCAAGTGGATTCACGGGCAATTGCAAGCAGCACCAAACGGACCATTCACAGCAGGGCAATGGCACTAAACTCAATGGAGTGCGGATGATTTACGGGCCAGGCCGAAAAATAGGCGTTTAGTACGGATGGATGTGACATCGGAAGGGACCTCAGCGGTTGCGGATGCTGCGGTATCGACGGGGACATCAGGCTGACCGTCGTTATTCGTATCGACACCCTTGAAGTTCAGGTTACTGACAAAATGGCGAATTGTGTGGAGACGATTGAGGAGCGAATTGAGCACAGGCACAAGCTAAAAGGCAGCTAAATATCTGTTGACAAACTTTGTACTTTAAAATGATCTCAAAATGGAAATGTGGAAAGACTTGAGTAAAGGAAGTGCGTTATACCAAAAATTTCATGTTTGATGATGTCTTTGCTGGGGAAACGACAAACAAGCGAACGGTTGAATTATCGATTACCGTTTTATATCGTCCAACATTAGCCAACTTTATAATAGAAAGTCTACTTACTACGAAATAACAAGAGCTAGAACAGACCTAGAAAATCTGTAAGAGGCACCCAGAATTTTAGGATGGAAATCGCCGGAAAACCTAGAAAAACCCGCTACTTTAAGGAAATCCACAGAACAATAAATATTTTAGATGAATATGTCAGCTTGGGCGTGAAGCCTTGAGCCTAATTTGTTCGGCATCCGATTAAGGATGAAAGGCGTTCATGCTAAACCGCTCCGAATTCAATCTATCTAATCGATATGCGTTGATGTGCTGTGCAATATAATTTAATGTGCGATTAGAAGAGGATGGCAGTTAAAAAATAGATAGCCTACTGACCACTTATTGGAAAGTGTAATAATGGTGCACTACAAAATGAACTTAGACACAAATCAAGCCAGTGAGTGATTCCACAAGTCAGTGAAACAATTCTGTACCCAGATACCCAAATACGGATTTAAGCGCATAACAGAGAAAAACGTTGTAAAAAAAAAGAACAAACACCTTTAGCACATCTTTGTTGTGTGCCTTTAAAGACATCGAAAACCATGTCTTTCTAATGCTCAGCATTCAATCTCTTTTGAAGATCCCTGTTTCATTTTTAAGCGTAATTGCAATCCGGGTCGGCTTCGGGATAATTACGCAAGACGCGGTTAATGGTCCTTAGCAATGGATAGCGTTCGCATCCGCATCGGTTTCTGAAATCATCAAGATCCAACGCCCAAATCATAGCACCACCGATTTTCATTGATTTCACCAATTCAGATTTGCGCCGAATAATAGCGACATCGTCAAACGAAGTCCACTGATTTCCTTTGTAAGCGTAAGGACCCATGGCTTCTTCAGAGTCTTGAACCACTGTCCAGCCACCTTGCTTCATACGGTGGCAAATCTAAAAAAGCGGAGAAGCAATTAAGAAAACGCCACATATACAAAAACGACCAAATCAAACCTCGTAAAACGCGAGGAAACCTCCTTGTCGCGTGAATTCTCCTGCTTCACCTGGTCCTTTAGCCTTGGCGTTCAAGCCATTGCTGGCGGGGTCTTCAAGAGTGAAGGACTGGCCGTACATGGGCATTCCCATGATGATTTTGGACGGATCAGCGCCAAGTTCTATCCAGTAGTTGAGCGTGAAATTCGTGTTAAAGAATTTGTTTTCAACTTGCGAGTGGGCATATAGGGGAGCAACGTGACCCGTGTTCTTGTCCCAGTTGCCAAAATAGTCGTAAGTCATGACACCGATCCAGTCAAAGTAGGGGGACAGTTCAGCAACTTCATAGCCAAGATCGATGACAGTCTTTGACGGTGAAACAGCTGACGATAGCAGCCAGCCGCGAGGCTTGAACGCTTCACTCAGTTCCCTGACCCAAGCGGTGAACGCCGGTTTGTCTGAATCGGGTCCAGCTTTGCAATCCACCTAGTAGTACACCGGTTGTTAGATAGACATCTACATCTCTTTTAAGGCAAGGCTAACCTGCCAACATTTTGGGTATTCCCAATCAAGATCCAGTCCATCGAAACCGTATTTCTCAACAAAGGCGACTGCGTTATCCACGAATCGTTTCCTGGCTGATGGATTATTTACCAGCTGGCTGTACTTGCTGCCCAGCGAATCGTTCCAGCCACCCAAAGCAATCAACACCTTGATGCCCTTTTTCTTCAATGCGGTGACTTTGGCGTAAAGATTTGGACCGTATTCGTCCGTATCGGCCCAAGAGTCAAAGACGCGCATAGTCAACTCACTCGGACTGAGTGTGGCAAATCCGTAAATGATGTGCGTGCACATTGCCGGGTCAATGTCCTCCGGCTTGTATTTGCCTTCGCCCGTTCGATATCCCGCCCAATTCGTGAAATAACAGATGACTTTAAAACCTGTATCGGGCAGGGCTACTTCGGGAAACGGACTAGGCGTGGGTTTAGCCGTTGTCGTCGTTGGTTTCCATTCGACGTACGCGCCACTCTCTGTCGTTCCAGTGGAATCAGGTTTAGCAGGAGCAGCTGTTGGGGCTGCAACTGCAGGCAGGTAAGTTTCACTGCTACCTTTGCACTCGGTGTTGTATGGCCAATCGCAGTATTCCTAAGACAAAACATTTTTCAATAAAAGCCTGCGTTACAGGAAGACCCAATTTCTTTTCACAATTCACACCGACACAGTACCTTGTTCCAGAACAAACCGTTGGGGCAAGTATATCCACTCCATTGTCCGAAAACGCAATGATAGTAACTAGCACAATCAGACTCGTGTGATTTGTAAGAATTCTCTTGACAGGTACTCTTGGACAATGCAGTTGGTCTGGTCACTTCTGGAACACCTGCGTCAATAAAGAGCTATTATCTTGACCTTTTTTTCGGTGAAGACTTTGACGATTACTTTTAACGTCACACTTGGCGCTCGATGCCGGGTAGTTTCTCAAGACTCTGTTGATTGTTTTCAGCAAAGGGTACGTCTCGCATCCACATTTATTGCGGAAATCGTCGAGATCGAGGGCCCAGATCATGGCACCACCGATTTTCATTGCTTTAGCGATTTCCGATTTTTTCCGAACCATGTTTACATCGTCGAACGATACCCATTGATCGCCACGATAAGCATAGGGACCGAGAGCTCCTTCTTCATCCTGGACGACATTCCATCCTCCATTGCCGATCATCTTACAAATCTAAACAAACAAAAAACCAGTCCATTTTCATTACAGTATAATTATTCTCATTGCCTTTTTCTTTTGAAAATACTTCGTAATAAGCGAGGAATCCAGCTTGGCGAGTGAATTCTCCAGCTTGTCCAGTTCCTTTAGCCGGAGCGTTGAGGCCGTTATTACTGGGGTTTTCCAGTGTGAAAGACTGGCCGTACAGTGGGATACCCATAATGATTTTGGCAGCATCAGCTCCACCACGGATCCAGTAATTGAGTGTGTACTCTGTGTTGAAATAAGCCACATCTGCCTCCGAATGGAAGCCAAGTGGAGCCACATGGCCTGTTCTCTTGTCCCAATGGCCGTGATAATCGTAAGTCATGACACCGATCCAATCCAAGTCACGCGACAGAGACGGGATGTCATAACCAGCATCGATAACGGCTTTGGATGGTGAAACGGCTGCTGTCAAAAGCCAACCTTTAGGATTAAAGGCTTCTCTCAATTCTTTAACGAAGGCTGCAAACGCTGGTTTGTCGGAAGCCGGGCCAGCGTTACAATCGACCTGACGTGAACCCAAATGTCGCGTGATGAAAACGATTAGCTTTGGCGATGAAATGATCTAATTTGAGAAACGTACCTGCCAACATTTAGGGTATTCCCAGTCGAGATCGAGTCCGTCAAATCCGTAATTCTCGATGAAAATCACGGCGTTCTCGATGAAACGGCGTCTGGCCGCCGGATTGTTGACCATAACACTGTACTTGCCACCGGCTGAGTCGTTCCAGCCACCCAAAGCAATCAAGACTTTGATGCCATGTTTCTTGAGGGCCGTCACCTTGGCATAAAGACTGGGGCCATACTCGTCCGTGTCTGACCACGAATCAAAGACCTGCATGATAGACTTGTTTGGGTCCAGCGTGGCGAATCCGTAGAGAATGTGAGTGCAGAGCTTCAGGTCGATGTTGTCAGGAGAATATTTGGCTTCTCCTTGGCGATACCACGACCAATTGGTGTAGTAGCAGATCACTTTAGCCTCACCTGCGCGTTAAAATCAAACAGTTTAATGAAGAAACTATGGAACGTAAGGATTGAGGATGATGATTACTGGACGTCGAAGATGGCGGTGCGGAAGGTGAGGCAGTTGGACTGGGCGATGTTGTTGATGGGGCAACTGGCGTGGTAGAAGAAGCTGGAGGCCGAGGTGTCGTGGTAGAAAGTTGGGGAGCTTGAGTAGCTGGAGCTTGAGTAGCTGAAGAGGTGTCTTCAATGGCGCATCGGACATTCGACGGCCAATCGCAAATGCTGTACTCGGCATTCCAGTGCAATCCATCAGGGCACTTTTGATTTTCCCACAAGCCGTGGACGCAGCTCTGATAGCCGGCGCAATCATCAGGATTCGGTCGCAAAGCTTGGCCGTTCAGGCACTCTGAACCATCTGACATTCAACAATACGCATCAAGTCAATGTTTAAATACAAAAAAAAATGCTAAAAATTGTCAGTTACCCTTTTGGATAATCGAATTGCTGATTGGCACCGGAAGCACAGCAAAGGGAGTATAATAATCGGGATAAAGCTTGCGGAAATGATCGGCGTACAGCGATGGATAGTAAAATTGCGACAGGAAAACGGCGCTGTTCAAGTTTCGGAGGGCGAATGGGTTGATAGGGCGAAAATCGGGATTCGGGCGATATTCAACAGCACCTCGTTGGAACCCTCGTCCGGTCTGGACGGCCGGTGGAGGAGATTCAACTGCTCCGCGGTAAAACGATCCCGATTTTGGAGCTTCAGGTTGAACAGCCTGTCGTTTGACAGCCAAGTTCTCTACGCCCGGAAATCCAACAAGAAGTGTGGCGAATAGCGCCAAAAGACGCAATGATGTTGCGGTCATTGCCACCTGCAAACAACAAAAACAAGTTTTGTTTCCTTCCTCCCAAAAACAGTTTGTGACCTTGCCACTTTTACTTTTTGTTTTCAAGTTTTATTTTTGAATCGTTTTCCATCTTAGATCGTCAAATGTGCAGGATGGCACGACTATAACGAGTAACGCGTAGCTCCAGGACTAGTTTGGACGACCACACCTAGATGCTATCTACTCAAGGTCGCTTTTGCTCGTCGCACAAATATTTTATTTTATTTTTTTCATTTTATTCTTTTTTTTTGGGTGCGTGCAATTATTTACCCGTTGTTTCGGTTCCGTCTTTTGCCATATATGACTCGGTTGAATGGCAATATACGGCCAAATGACGACAGAATCATTGAAAAAGCAAATCGCTCACTATTCTGGCAAGACGGGACCGTTGGCGATTTATCGGATTATCTGATCTTACTTTTCAAAGTTCACGCTTCCCCCAACGTTTTACTGTTGTTCAACCGACATTATAACAAAATCAGCGAGCTAGATTTGACAGAAATTGATACAGCGCATAGATATAACGTCTGCAATGCATTAGAAATCCAGTTAGATAGGCAATATCGACGAGCCATTCGTTAACAAGCCACGCAGTCGACAGGACCAATAAAACATCGTATTTCAAAAGCATTTACGATTGACATCAATAAGCATTTGAAACAATTGAAACGTAGGAAAGAAAAAAAACAAAACAAAATACATTCGATTTGCAACTTACGGTGATTGAAGCGGATGTTGAAGTGAAGAAGATGCCAACCTTGCAGGACGGCGAAACTTCTCAAAGTGTGAGGGATGAACTGGTTTAGCAGGAGGCTTTATAGCAAAGCGCCAATCTTTCCTTTCTTTTCTTTTTCTTTTTTTCACTCACACAAACGAAAAACAGCTCATAGCACCAGACGGGTTGTCTCCTTGATACCAGCATTTGGCCTCTTGTCGCTAACAGCAAAAAACAGCCAACAACCATCCAGGTATTTGCAACCAACAAAACTTGCTCTTTTTTTTTTCTTCTTCTTCTTTGTCTCCTTACTAGAATAATCATCTCAACAAAAGAAAGGGAAAAAAAATAAAATAAAGGTACACGGTTAGCATTCGTTAAAGTGTCATCGCTCTCAATGTCCTGATAAATTTTTGGATATCAAATAGATTGCACCACCATCCTGAATATTGATTGCAGAATTTCCACGTTTGATTCAACGAACAAAAAAATAATTTGTTCGGCTTCGGGTTAGAAACCAAGCTCGACTTGTTGTTGCCACGTATATTTTTAATTTGGGTTGATGAAAGACCGTTAGGCGACCCCGGCTGTCACTTGATGACATTCATCAAAGCATCGTAAAGGTATCGTAATTCATCATCAAGCAGAATAAAGGATGACATTTCTAGAAGGCCTTGTGCAATGTTCTTTTTTTCGTTTTTTTTTTTTCAAGAAATTTTGTTTTTGACGCGTTTTGTTTGTTTTTCAATTGACCATAAACGATGCGACAACAACCACTTTGCGGCCGCAATCTTTTTTTTTTTTTTCGGGACTGGACACACCCTGAACACGTGAAAGTTTATCGGTTGGCCTTGGATGCGACGACTCTACGATACATGGCTTTATGACCGTGAAATTTTACACAGTGCCATGATGGCTCTGATTGTCTTATTGTCATAACTTAACAGCTTCCCCTTTATTAAGGACTATCTAAATCCAAAATGGTATACTATCAAAACAAAAAACAAATACGTTATCGAATATGATTTTGCATACACGAAATGAAACTGTGAATGATACAGTATAGTTGGTGATTTATAGATTTCGTAATGTTAAGTCAGAGTTTCCTAGGTCACGATGCAATCCCTTTTTAGAATGATGGATTTCAACCTTCTATCGCATATCTATTATCGAATTTGCATAACCGGTGAACGCTTTTTTTTTCTTTTTGAATTTTGAATTTGTACCTAGTAGGTTACGTTTACGCCATCTAGACAAAGAAATTACACGATCATTTATTGAATTGAAATGTTCGTTTTTCAAGTGGTTTTAAAAGGATTGACCACAGCCAGCCGTTATGGCATGCACTGAAACACTATTGGGATGAATTTACTTGTAAAGAAACCAAAATTTACTCTCAATCGTTGTCTAAAAATAGTAGCACAAAAGCCAAAAATTTGCAATATAATTAATGCTGACAAAGGCACACAACCTTCAATTTCATTTCCATAACGGAGAGAGTCTAATATCCAAACAAACTCTGATTCAGCATCTCTCAAACTCTCTCAAACAGGATTGCTAAATGAAACTTACCAATTCTTCCGGGAGCTTCCGGGTACGTGTGTCGTTCAGACACGATTCGAATTTCAGCGGGGGGTTCTGGTTTCCGTGCAGTGGTTTCGACAACGACCTCTAGATGACGTCGAGTCTGTTCCAACGAGAAAAAAAAAAGAAAATGCGTTACACAATGATCTGAATTGCGAGTAAATCGATGCTCAATTCTCGCATGTTATTGGCTTAGCTCTATTTAAACTGAAGATCCCATCTCAAAAGATAAAACTCGTTTCTTTTGCTTATAATAATAAACGGTTTAAACAACCCGGCGTGTTTAACATCCGTGTTTGATCGTTGACGTTCCACTGACATTTAGATGCCTAAGAATCACAGCAAACAAAACACACACAAAAAACAAGAGGCATCCAATGCATTACAGCCGATAAAACATCAAGTTCTCATCGTTCTAGAATAGGATCTCTCGATCTGTGAATGATTTGAACGAGAAGAAGCGGGAAAAAAAAATTACTTTGGAAACTAATGTTGCACAAGTTCTATACGTTTGGAGAGAGAGAGTCGCAAATGAAATGAGATCGACTTGGACTATTGCAGCAATCACGAAACGTCCACGATTGACTGCAAGGGCAAGTAGGCAATCGTCAAGCGCACCATGTGCTTTAACTTGATAATAACGGACCCATATATAGGCCGCCTATATAAACGCCACACAGCAAATGCCCCGCTAGAATAGGTAATGAGTTTCGGTCATAGAGTCTTGAACTTGCCCCTCTTCTTATGGTTTCATCCACTTCTTTTCTGTTTCTTATATTTCTTTTTGTTTTGTTTTTTTAGGGCGGGTTGGGGGTATTTTCCTTTTAGTTAAAATTTACGACTTCATTAGGACGAGTGGGGAAAATGAGCACTGACCCTCGAATTGCTCTTCTGTTACACATTGTGTGTGTGGGCTATAGACGTTGTGTTTCCGTACGTCACCGTAACCGATGAGTGTAGAGTGCAGGGGGCGGTCTAATGATGATCCCTTTCAAAACAATCAGAATGAAAAATAAAAAGCCCATTCGATGGGTTTCCGTTCCTCATTTGAAACGGTTGCATCTTTCAAGACGATTTTTGAAGGAATTACATCCGCACAAGTCTATATACCTGGGCGCCATACGTTAAACATGACGTAGGGCTTTACAGTGGAATAATAGAATGCTTTTGAAATTCAATTAAAAACAAAAAACAAAGCTGATTGAATCCTATAGTTTTCTTCTATTGTTTAGCCGAACGTTCTTTTTGTTTGTTACACATTACACTATACGCAGGGACAAGACACAAAATAAAAAAAAAAAGAACAAGTTTTGAACGAGATTTGCCTACTCTTTGATTGTGGAAAAAAGAAAACAAGTTATGTGACACAATCAGCGCTGAAGGAGAAAGAAAAAAAACGAAGAACAAATGTCACGGTTTCCTTTTTCGGTTCTATGTACCGTGGCACGTATGAAAGCAATAAAATCCGGTACTGGATAGTCTAACCCCATCATTGTCCGCTTCCTGTTTGTCTATTTTTTTGTTGTTGTTGAACAAAACATCTTCAACCGACCAAAAAAAAAAAAATCAAAAAAAAGAATAGAAAATAGAAAGAGGATTCGTCCGGGATCAAAAAGGAAAAAAGTTTCACTTTTGTTTTGTTTGTATTACGTGTCTGCGCTCGAGTCGTTTCGTTTCTTGTTGTTGCTCATGTTGTTGGCATATATTGCGTCCGCCTTGTAAGTGTGTAGAGCCTAGTATTTATTTTTGAACCATCCACAAATGCGGGCAGCGTGCCAGCAGCAGCAAACTCTCCGCACATCCGCAATCATCCCTCCCTCGTCGTCTTCTTTTATCTTTTTTTCTTTTTTTTTCTCTCTTTTTATTTCATTTCACTCGTTCTCCTATTCTATTTTTTTTTTTTTATCGTGTTGTGTCGTTGAGCGCCAGTCACGCAAAAAGCTCGGTTCGGGTGACACGGCCAGCAGCAGTACAAAAAACAGCTCTTCGTTTTTTGTTTTGTTTTAAGGACATAAAAAAAAAAAAACAGAAAATAAATGAATAATGGGATGGAAAAGATTTGTCGATACAAAAGAACGTCAGTTATTTCGTGTGCTGGAACATTTTCCCCCTGCGCTTTCCGTGTTTAGCGAGCGACATATTTAACGTTTTCTGGTCGACTCGGTCAGATGCAATCCAGATATAGAAAAAAAAACAAAAACAAAACAACACGGCGAGAAACTTTTTTCTCATCTGCATATCTTTTTCTCGTTTGGTGTTGGAAGATGTTTTCGAGTTGACTCGAAGGGCACACAGGGAAAGAAAAGGAGCTCACGCGATCTTCAGATCGCTCTTCGACTTAAAACGGTGCGGTCAACACCTCGCTGCCTCAATCCCTCGGCTCTTCAACACACGTAGGCTACACACTCTATGATTTGCCACGTCGTCGGGGGTAGTCTACACACACACATCTCTTTTATCTACATTATTTCCCGTAGCAAAACATTCAAACAGCTACACACATGTGGCCAGCCAGGTCGACATACCTCGTTTTTGGAACAAAACTTTCTTTTTTTGTTTTGTTTCCCCTTTTCAAGAAAAATCCTCCCCCCAACACACACAGAAACGAAAAAAAAAAATTTTGAAATTTCTTACCCAACTGGCTGTTCCATCGTCTATTCCTGCAGGCTTCGAGGGAGGTCTAAAGAGAGAAAACAAATAAATAAAAGATGAATTGTCGAGCTGTTCTTTTTATTGGCGAAGCGAGCGCACAAACCGCTCACAGCTATCACACACACACACACACATCCACGTTCGTTTTAGATATGTGCTGGTGATTACCCGCTATTAAGTTGTCCGCTGGGGGAAAAACAAAAAACGTGGAGCAAACAAAAGCCAAAAGAAACAACCGTTTTTTCTTGTTGTTTATAGGCATCTCATCCATCAGCAGACCTTATGCACAGGCATCTTGTGTGTGTGTGTGTTGGGGGCGGCGATTACATCATATCTTTATACGCTCTTCTGCCCCTATGTACATATAGACACGCCATATAGTTAACTTACACACACGCCTCTTGCAGTACGCGATCCTGTGCCAAAGAAACGGACTGAGGCACTCCAGTCATCGTAACACATGGCCGTTCTTTCAAATTTGAGTTACTCGGCTGTATATATATATATAGCTGGAACACTTTAGGTGGTGTACTAATGTTATAGACGAGATACATAACGGTGGTGATGTTGTGTATAAGGGTTGCAAGAGATTTGAGGGATTTAATCCTTTTCTAAAAAAGAAGAAGAAGAAGAAAGAAAAAGAGATTTGAGGTGACATCTGGGGTGGGTATTATTACCATGAACGCATATAGATAGCTGCTGTACGTACGCTATGGTGGGTCGCATCTCCAGCCAATGCGATTAAAAGCCGCTCGGGATTGAATCGATCGGTTCCACATCCTAAACAGGGACGCGCGCGTGTCATCATCGTTGCCATGGTGAATGCGTGCGTACAATTTTCCTTCTCTGCGACCCCACCCTTTTCTGCAGCTGCCTTTCGCTCTTCCTTCTATCCCCCCCTCCACTTTAGCCATCATTTTATAAGCAGACTAGATGTATTGCCTCAGTCTCTTGACCGGGAATATACACACACAAGATTTTTCTTCTTTTTTTTTTTCATTTTTCCGGTTGGCCGAACATCAACCAACGCCACCTCTATCAACGACCGACGAACAAGGCCAAAACTCCAGCGTTTATGTAGATCACACAGACACGGCCGTACGCTCTCAACTCCGTCGACTTCACTCTGAAATGTTTTCGGTTCCTATATATCAAAAGTTGTCGGGGCTTTCATTGTCATTTGCCTATCGTCGTCCTCCTCCCCCCTCACATCATCATAACGTTTTTCGTCCAAATTCTTTTTCAATTTTCATTCGGACGACGAATGGATGCCCTGAACAATTTTCATCGCCGAGCAGATATCGTTTTTTTTTTTCCTTGGATGCATAATTGAAAAGAGCAACAAAAAAAAAAAAAAAAAAAAAGAGAAATTGAAAGAGAGTTTGGCGTTACCTGTCGCTCTGTTGGTGACGAACGTTTCCTCCATTTGCGTGAAGTTGTCGTGGATTCCCGGTGGTCGGATACGTTTCTCGCAGCAGCGCTTCTAAAAAAAAGAAGAAAAAAAAGAATAATAAAAGAAAACTTGTTAGTATCTGCGCATTGGTATTGAATTCGTTTTATTCTGGATAGGGAAAAGAAAAAAAAAATCGCCGTTGATTGACTGTCAAAATGTCAAGACTTTGTGCTGTCGTTATTTCCCACTTGCGGCGACAAGGGCAATGTCGTCTACACAACGGCATCGGGTCGTGCGAGAAAAATAAAAGATGCTGACAATCAAGAAAACAACAACAACAACAAAGAAAAAAAAAACACACACAAAAAATGGCGGAAAACTGTCGATCAGTTGCACCGCCACACGTCAAACAACGTCATTTCAAATCATGTGCGGCAAACCATTGCAATAGGATGGAGGTCTTTGCTTTCTCGGAAGAGCCACCAAGAAACCAACAAGAATAAAAAACACGTCGGGAGAAGGAGAAAGAAAAAAAGAAAAGCGGGGCGAAGAAAAAAGATGATTATAGAGATGGCGCACGGGTTGCTCGTTGGTGGTGGTTGCGCATATATCCATCATTTATAATCAGGTGGTGAAATGATGGTGGGTGGCGAAAGCCGGTAATCACGGGAGCATCCACAAACGCAGCTGGGATAAGAACCGAGTATAGGAAAATGAACAAAAGAAAACAAAAAAATAATAATAACAGCAGCCGCCAAGGTACGTTTTTTCTTCTTCTTCTTTCTATTTCAAAAAAAAAATGAGCTGACGAGAGTTCGTCGTCCTCGACAACAATTTGAACCAAGGAGGAGGAAGGTAAAGCATGCAAGAGAATTGTACATGTTTTTTTTTGTTTTGTTTGCTCGGGCTGCAATCAGTTTGTGCAGCCCCGCGTCTCTTATAGACGCCATTGCTCACGAGGAGAACATTTTCTTCTTCGTTGGTGTGTTTTTTTTTTTCTGTCTTTCCCTTTTTTTATTATTTTTCGCTTTAGCGTTTTTGGAGGTCCGTCGTGGGTGGCCGCCGTGAGTCTCTTTCTACGTTTAACCACGTCGTCGATGACTTTTTTTTTCTTCCGTTTTTCATGCTGCGCTCGTCATATAGAGAGACACACGCATAAATATCGGTGAGAAGATTCAATTAGAAATCGCTCGCATTTACCACGGCGACGCTGCATTTGTTCCCCTCCCCCCTACATCTATGTAACACGCTCGAATTCCTGCTCTTTTGAAGACGACTCCTTATGGCCCGTTTGATGATTGGAGCAAAGCAAAAAAAAAAAAATGAAAATAAAAACAAACAAACAAACAAGAAGAAGTAATAATCAAAGTACAACGTTCAACAGCTGACAGCTCCGAACCTCAAAAAGTCAGATGAGCGCGTAATCGATTTTTAATCGCTGTACATATTTAGTAGAAAAGGACTGTGTGTGTGTGTGTGTGCGTGCTCCACTCGCCTCCTTTTGGCTGGTGGTGATTTCACCTTTTCTTTAAAAATTTTTGTATTTTTTTGTTTGGAAAATTGCTTAATAATGGACGAAACAAAATGATGATCAAAGGTGTGCGTTTGCTGCTGCTGCTAGGAGGCATGTGGTAATCAAGGGTTTTGCCATTTTCGCTGTAGCGCGTCCTGTTCTCCTTTTTTAAAGTGGGCGCATTTGTTTGTTTTTGTTTTTAAAAAAAACTAAAAAGAGTACAACAGAGAAGAGACTATTTCGGGGTGGATTCGCGAGGTGCGGTGCGCCCTCGTTATCGTCTCGCCACTGCGGTGGGTCTTAAACCCCCGGTAGAAACAAAAACTGTTGCCCCTCTAAAATTAAAAAAACAAAATAGTTAGGCATCCTCCCCTTCTTTTGCTATGCGAGCTCAAACAGCAGCAGCATCCGTACATGGCATTTTTGACGGGCCACAAGAGTCGGCCAGCCAAATCCGACGTGGAGCCAATACAAGAAAGAGGATAGGCGCAGGGTGAAAATGAGTGCATGTATATATCTAAATAGAGCTACGTGCAGATATAGAGTCAAGATAGAGATAGGCAACACACACCGTGTCATCTGTGTAGGTAGCACACACACACAGTACATACAGAGACGTTGTGTTTTTGCGCCTCGCAAGGTCTCTGTCTGGCGCCAATCTCAGGTAGAACACACAACTTTGATGCTATTGTTTTTTCCCTTTTTAAACTGCATTTCTGTTTTTTTACACACATGCCATTCAGTTGCTACTAGCAGGCGATATATACCCCCCGCTTCATCTTTAGCTGCCGCTCTTTTCTTTAAAAAGATCTCTCTTTTTATCTTGATTCACAAGTCGTCAGATTGTCACCAATGAGTGGCCAAAAATGAAGCCAATTCCTTTTGGCTTTTTTTTTCTCTCTTTAGGTTGTCCTCTGCCCAAACAGCTCAGCAACCAAATGCCATCGGCTTGTTCTTTCGGTCTTTGGTGTGTCTGTTGTTGACAGCGCTAGACGAGAAGTCAGTCGCCGTGTTGTGCGTCTATCGCTTCATCACAAAATCCAATCTGCTTAATTATTATTTCCTTTTTTTTTCTTTTCTGAACAAAAACCCCCAAAAAAAAAGGGATAAATATGAATTGATCCATCCCCACAAAAAGGCGGACGTTATTATCCATCCGACTTCTCTCTATCGTGTTGCAGAGAAGAAGAAAAAAAAAAGAAAGACGTTTCGTTCGGAGCAGCTTGCAAATGGATAAAGCTTGTTCTGCCAGTCCGTTTCCTCGTGTATATACACATACATATGTATAAATGCAATCAGCTTCTCTCTGGCGCTTGATTGCTCTCTGCTCCAACGGCGCGGTTCTATGTTAATTGCTCAGGTGTTTTTATGATTACAGTGTGTCGTCTTCGTCATAGACATCAATACTTTCCTCTGTCTGCTTTTCATTATTCCATTTTTTTTTTTTTTTATTTATAGAGACGAACAAGTGGGAGACGAAATACCATAGGGATATATATATATTCAAGAACGGGAGGGTTGTAAATAGAAAATTTATATGATTAGGTACTATATAAAGTTGTAAAAGAAGAAATACGAAAAGAAAATAGAAATGGGGAGAATTAGAAATAATAAGGAGACGAAAGAATCCGTAGCTGCCGTTGCTCGGCTTTTATTTTCGGGCGTGTGCTGCGAGTCTCTCTCTCTCTTTCTTTTTAGAAGGGGGATTTCAGATTGACGAGCTTCTTCTTCTTACAAATATTGCCTCTCTTTCTGCAGCGTCTAATCTTCTAGCGTTCGATATAATCACATATTCACAACAAGAAGAAAAAGGTTCAACAAGTTTACCTTTTTGTGTGTATGTCCATCACATAAATAAAAGGGAAAAAAAAAGGGGGGAAATGAAATTGACGGAGAGCGGCGGAAGAGAATGCGTGTCATCTCTGATTCGTCGATGAAAATTGAAACCTTTGGAAAAAGCAGCCGCAATGCAAACGTCCCAGTGCGCTTCTTCACTGCTCCCCCCTCTCGTACTACCTCTTCGTCTTGAATAATTCAAAAACGTTCCACAGAGAGAGACGCCATTTGCCTGTACAGCCTGTCGTTTGATGTGGTTTGTGTGCGAGCAGCACAAGCATCAACACATTCCCCGGCTTAGGGGCATGAAAGAAGCGAAATGAAAATTCATCGAGGTCCACTCACCTGTTCTTATTTTTATTTTTTATTTTCAGCCAACACATGATAGAATACGAGTCGACCCCCTGCAATAAGACGCGACGAGAGGCGGCAGAAAAAAAAAATGATATAGGGCAACAACAAAGTTTAGTTATTTTGGTGGCGATGGAGGGGAAAGAGCTTATTACATACGATGGGTGGAAAAAAAAAACAAATAGAAACGCCACGTCAGAAATGGTTGATTCATTTTCCTCTCTCTCTCTACGTGGTTGGAAAAAAAAAAAAATCTGAAATGGAAGAAGAAGAAGAAATTTTTGTGTTGGTACGTTGATTGAAAATGCCACGTGAGCTTCGTCTTCACGCCTTCAAGGTGCGAGAGAGCCACGCATCCTGACCTCCTCCTGCCTCCTTAACATACATGAACAGCATACACTGGATAACCGAACAGTAGAACGGCCTAAGAAAATCGTATTCGGGTTCCTCATCTCTCCGAATTGCATAAATAAATAGGAAAACAAACAAAAATACGAAAGGAGGGGGGGCTGCTGCGGTGAATTTTGAGAGGCCTGTGTTACATTCCCCCGCCGTGTTGCTGTTTGGGTTGTTTGTTTTTTTGTTTCCGATTGCAACTCTCTTGTCTCTCAGTTTCTATAAGCTACCACTTGCACGTCAGCTCATGTTCGTTATGAATTATGCATGTTTCTTTATTTACCTTTTTGTTCTTTTTGCCCTACATGTATAGTCGATGTATTGAAAAGAGGAACCCCCCTCTACGTTGGTAAAGCTCACAAATCGAATAACAATTAAATGACATTCGTAATGTGGATCTGCGGATTAGGGCCATGCCAATGGGTTGAGCTATTATGTGAACTGCATCGATTAGGATCTGCGGATGTTTAATCTCTGCGCTTCCTTCTTCTTTGAATCATTTAGAATGCGCCTATAAGAAATAGAAAAGAAAAAGAAGAGACGGAACTATTTGGCCGGCGCCTGTCCTCTTCAGCAACTCCAGCAGGGGGTCGACTCCTGGCCCTCCCCCCTTCTTTTTCCGAATAAGTTACTTGGAAGATTTCCATGTCTAATAGAATCGACGCGCGACCCCCGTCCTTTCTCTTCTGACTTACTGCTCAAACTTTGGGGATCTATATACAGTATATATATATTCGACTTTAGTGGCTCTCTTTTGACTCGATTATTTACGGACTCGGCCGGGTCCTCTCAGCCGGAATTCCAGCCCTACTTGACCCCTCCTAAAATAAGACAGGAGAAAGAAAAAAAAGGTACACCCGTGTACCTAAACACACAGACACTTTGAAGAAAAGGGGGGGGCTAACATACTTAAAAAGGTGGTGATGGCCTCACGGCCAGTGCAAAGCGGAGAGATGAGAAAAACACACAGACGAAAGGGGGAAAAAAATGGGGCCCACCCCCCGGTGGCCTCGTTAATGATCTCTTTCATGTTTGTTTTATTGAATTTTTTTCTTCCTTCAAAAAATCTATCAAGAAAAAAAAAAGGAAAACCTTTGTGTGTTTATATTTTTTTAGCTTTTAACGGTGAAACTGCCCATCATTGCAGCAACGTGCGTTAAACGAATGGATTGCAAGGCCGTCTTGTAAGAAAATCACTTCCTTTTACATTTGCGGTCTTTTTAACTTGCGTATAAATGACGCGCAATTCAATAGGTGAAAACAGAGTTGTGGAAAAGGCTTGCCACAATTAATGCGAACGCTGTTCCGCACAAGTTTTTCAATCGCACAGGAGATTATGCAGCAACGCATGAAAAAGAGAAGACCAAACTCGACTTTTAAATGCTCTAGATCAACTCAATAGGCAGTTGGTCGACAAGACAACAGGTGGATAAACAAGAGAACTTCAAGAGGCGTATGAATAAACATCATCGTTGAGAAAATCCTCATTAAAGAATCAAAACTAAAGTTGGAATCGCAGTCGCATCTCAAAGATGCAAATCGCACAGCGTCAACTTAACAAGAAAAATGAAAAACAAGATTCTGTGTCGACATTTGAACGAATCAGAAAATGAAAAAGCCCTGATTTCACATCCATTATAAAACAAGGTGCGCAGCTTTACCCCCTAAAGGTTAAACTATAGGTTTGACATGAAAATAAACGAAATAAAAATTCAGAGGACGAGCTGATCTTTAAAACATTTCCCTCTTATCTGTTCGTGTACAATGAAAACCCCCCTCAATTCTAACGATACGTTTCAGGAAAATGTTGGCTTGCGTACTGGAAGTAATGGGCCCTTTGAGACGCTTGGCTGGACAATCGACATCTCCGTCGTGCCAGCCGGAGGGGGGGGAGAGACGGATGGGCGTCGGTAATGGGCCTCTCTCTCTCTACTGTCCAGTTATTGTCCGATATGTCTAAGGTCTTCTACGACCGTCTAAATGCGTATAAACATGGGGGGGTTGGGGGGAGATATAACCAATACACAATAGTCGAAAAATACATTTTGTCTGCTGTTTTGGTATACAATTGAAATAGAAATGGGAGAGATTGTTAAAAACTGAAAATCGAAAAAGATCGGGGAGTGGGGGGCGGATGACCGTTGGTCAATCGAAATTGAATTTCCTCGGCAAAATGAAATAAAAAGTGGGAAAATGGTGGCTTACCTTGTATAGTTGTGTGTGTGAGTGGAGAGTGGGCGACGGTTGATGGGTGTATTTGGCTGGAAAAGATTGAAAGAGACGGATGACTTTAGAATTTGTTTTGCCCCAACAAGATGATGAGTGTGTGATGATAGTTTTGGGTGGCAAACTAGCACTCGCTTTGAGCTGTCCGAGCACAAACGCACGAAAATGTGGGGGAAAAATTCAATCGGTTGGCATTAATGGCGAGTCCGAGGCATTCGTACACACTCTATTAGACACAGTTGGAAGAGGGCAGAGAAAAATGGCGGACAGGTCCAAATCCGCCCATCGAAGAAAATGGCCACACAAGTGCAAACGAATGTTACAATCATTTCAACACGCCGACACAGAGGCTCACATTCTCTGCCGTCGAAACTGCGTGCATCTCTAAAACATTCCCCATTTTGTTTTGTTTCTTTTTAAAAGGTCGATAAATGTCACTTTGGCTGAGCCATCATTTCTCAGGGCCTTTGGGTCGGCAAAAGAGAGGCTGGGCTTGATTCCTAAATCCCAATGTTGCCTGTTTTTCTATTAGATGCAACCGCCAAAAAAGAAATAAAGAAAAGTGTGGTGCTATTTATTTCATATATCCGACAACATTCCACACTGCGCTTCTCTCTTTTGTCTCTTTCTCGATGATGATGATGATGATAGCATAAGGAGGCGGGGATAGATTCTCTCTCTCTCTCTGCCCGGCTGGCCGGTTATTTACAGTGTTTGTATAAGATGTTGAAAGCGTCTTTCTCTCTCCTCTACGTCTATCTGACTCATAAAAATCCTTATTTTCGGAATGGTTGGCCCTTTTGCGTGCCCGATTGTTTGCACGCGTCACGGCGGGCCCGATGCGCGCCCATATTAAATCACGCGCGCGCGCGCGAGTCCCGGCCCTCAACAACCGCCGCCTTTTTAACGCGCCCACATTTTCACAGGAGGTCGACTCTTTCTCGGCCGTCTCTCCACACACACACACACACACTGGCGAGAGAGTTTGAAGCAACAAATAAATGAGGGGGAAAAATAGACAAGAATGAGAATAAATAGACAAGAAATCAGACAGAGTCTCATTAGCATAGGTATATCAAAAGGAACCGACAATTCAGAGTGAAAAGGCCGACTCTTTTTTTCATTCTTTCTCGTTGCGTGATGTTGGCCCTAACAGTGCCTCTCGATGATGGACGCTCTTTCCCCCCCCAAAAGCGGCTCATTTCCCGTTTCGGCTTTTTTCTTTTTTCGTTAGAAATTTGTCCGCTATCCGATTAACGGCTTTAAGAAAATACACAAAAAGTCCATGCGAAAAAAGCACGAATTCAAATCATTTTTTAAATTTTTTTTTTTTGAAATCCCAAAACTTCCATTTTCACTAAAGAAAACGTTTCTTCCAACCACCAACAGCTACGTAACTTTTCGTTTGTCATGCAAATTAAAGCCCCCGGACGAAGACAGCCACGCCCACATCAACCATTGCAAACGACACCAACCGCAGCCGAAATGACGCCTTTTCAAAGTGTCTGGCGATGCTTGTTACGTTCTGTACACACATCGTCGGTAGTAGCCAAGAGGCCCACCTCATATTATTTTTCAAACGATGAGAAAAAAGAAGAAGGGGTCGGCTAAAAAAAAAGAAAACAAACATCACACGACCGACAGAATGATGAACAGGGGGGGGGTATTTCTTTCTATTGTTTTGTTTTACACATTACCCACCTATTTTTGACTCGAATAAGAAACTAAAAAAACTACGGAGCTATAAAAGCAGAGAAACACTTTGAGTTCACGGTTTGGGGGGTGGGGGGGTTTTTTGGTGGCGGCGCGATGCCACGGAAAATTGGTGTGTGGTTTTTTTTAAATTTTTTTTTTTCGCTCGTCGAGTCGTTTTTCTTTTGTGCAACGGCGGCCGGCAAAGGCAGCGCCTCTCATTTCCACCGCCTATTATGCAACATTATATTAGACATAGAGAGAGAGAGAGCAAGCCGCCGCTGTGCCACACACTCGACCGCGCTTCTAATCACGCTCCCATCATCCGTGTTGTTGCGCTCTGTCGTATTTTCCTTTTCTTTCGTGAACGTACAGAAAGACGTGAATTACGTCTGTTGCGGCTCGCCTTTATTTTTCCTCTTCTGTCGTCTGGCAGGGACCGTCCGCGCTGACGTTTGTTTATGGACACGTCGTCCAACTATCAACCACCACCACACAGCGCAATGAAGGCGGCCTCTGGGGGTGTGAGTTTACCTACACGCACACCTTCTTTTGTTTCTTTTTCACTCGTTTTGTCTTTTGTTTTTTGTTTTTTTTGGGGGGGAGAAAGGGGTTCGAAGGCTTGGTGATAATGAGACATGAACAGTTCAGTACATCGGCCCCTTGAAATAAAAAGACGGGCAATGCAAAGTCGTGAATATATCAATATTAGAATGTACATACGTTACATTATACACGACACTATCAGCGTGAAAGAAAATGTCTTTGAAAAATAAAAAATCCAACCTTGTTTTTGTCTTGTTCGCTGCTGACGTGCAAGTGTAGGGATTCCCCAAACAGGATTGGATAGAATTTCCTTATAATTAGCTCTTATATATCTATGAAAGAGAAAGGAGAACGAAACAACGAAAATAAAAAAGAAAAGGGTGAAAAAAAGCAAAGCCTTATTACGTATAGGCTATACGACACGCGTATGTGTATAGCCGTGTGCCAATCGAAGAACTATGGGCACTTGCTGTGAAATGAGCGGCCCAGGAAAACTGGAGAGTGTCATCACGCAATAAGTCCAGCAAAAGACAAACAAAAATTGATGCGAAGCCTCGTCGACGTTGTTGGAGAGTGTCGTTGGGAAATCGACCGTTGCTGATGCGATCAGAATTACATACACGCGATGAGCGCCATCGTTCAACGTGATTTTCTCGTCCCGGCAAATTGTTGATCCCCCCCCCCCCTCCGACGATTAAATGCAAAAGATGGCGGTAGTGGCTGCTCTTTGCTGGTCTTATACATCCACTGGATCGATTTTTTTTTTTCCTTTGTACAGTTTAGGTCGTGGACGTTGTCCAAGTTTCCGATGAAAGGTTGAGAAATGTGATAAAAAATCATCAAAATCGGATCCACCTCATAATTCGAAGCCCTTTCAAATATTTTTGTGCTGGGAAAAAGGTTTCAAGGGTCCCGAAAGTGGAGAGAGACACACATCAAGAAAATGCAAATAATTGCGACAAGTATAATCAATGCGGTCAGTGTTCGTGTCGGCATTTCAAATAGATGTCAGTATATATAACATTTCTTTTTGTTTCACTCAATCAGTTTTTTGTTTTTTGTTTTTTATTATTCTAGTTCAAGTGCCGCTGTGTGTGTATAATCACGTCGCCTCCAGACAGCCGGTTTCCATTTCTCATCATTTCCTAATGTCTCTTTCTCGAATTGTTGAATGTTTTTCTTACTTAATGATGATTAACGGCAAAAAGAAAAGCCAGTTTGTGTTATTGTTGATTATGTTTTTGTTTTTTTTTTCATATAAATTTATTCTATTGTGGCGTGCCGGCAGTCCCTTTGCGGCTTTTCTTTCGTCAGGAAAAAACCCCAACAGTCACGCCAGATCGTGCCCCCATTGCTGCCCGTTTCCCCCCCCTTTTTTTTCTTCTTAAATAAATAAACTCTATTCAATATCATTTCTTGATTTTCTAGAAACATATTTCAACTTATCGATTGAAAATGGACCGCTCCGGATGGCCGAACATTGCCATCGAAAAAGAGAACGTTCGGCTTGCAACGCCAATTGTGCTGCTGTGTAGTGGGGGGGAGGACGAGGAGACAATTTGGAATGGTCCAACGCCCATAGCCAACAACACGAGGACTTTCGGATAAGAGGGGAATCCGACCAATAGGCGACGATGGTCTCATTGACACCATCCAGGCCTTTGCTGCCATCAGATTGGTCGGCGGCTGTCTACATAGTCCTCTCTTCTTCTTTCATATTCTGTAGACGGGGAAAAAGCCAACAACATCACAAAAATTGGAGGGTGGGCGCCCACCAGCACGGCCGCCGACCTGCCGCCTCACGTCTCTGCGGATGGAAAAAAAAAAAAATCCATCCATTCGCTCCTCTTTTCTAGATGAAATCCCCCCCCCCCTCTTTGATGCCTCCTCCTTTTCATCCACATCTATTCAAATCTTTTTCCTTCTCTGAAATATTCTCCGCTGTGTATAATATCTCTGCCATCCCCCTTTTATATTAAAAAAAAAAGAGAAAAACGTAGTAGACACACACTACGATCCGTTCTTCTTATAAGCAGGGGGGTTACACACACACACACACACACTATAAAAAAAAATTGTATATACAAGAAGAGGAAGAAGAAGAAAATAGTTTGCCTTGGCCTTGGTCGCCGCCGCCGTCATCAACGAGTGGACCGCCCGCCGGTTGCCTGGACAACCTGCTGATAGAGAACCTCACCACTCCGCCGTATGTGCGTGTGTGTGTGTGTTTAGAAGATACATAATTTTTTTTCTTTCTCTCTCTCTCTCTGCTCAGATTTCTTTCTTGCCCTTCTCCGCACTGTTTCGATGGAGAGAATACATTTTCATATTTCGTGTGTGTGTGCGCGCTGCGGACGGAACCAATGAGAATTCAAAGGGGCCAAAAAAAAAAAAGGAAAGAAATATATGAAGAGAGACGAAGGGAATCACGATGCGGAGGGAGGCGGAATGATCGTCATCATCCGCCGCTGAGCGTCATTTTCTTTTTTATCGCGTACCAAATGATATATATAAAGAAAAAGAAGCGCCGCCGCCGCCGCAATTCTAGCCCACCCCCCTTACGATTGATATAAAAAAAAAAGAAATTTTGTTTTCCTCAAGTTTCTTTATCTCGGTCGACTAATCGATTGATATATACGAGAAGAAAAGAAGAAGAAGAAAAAAAAAAAAAAAAATCATCCCCTTTTCGGCGGCGGCGGCAGCGGCGCCATCTGATGATCAGGCAAACCGGATTCGTTTGGAAAAAAGAAAAAAAAAAAAAGAAGAAGAAGAATAATGTGTCTTGATGATTCTTCCTCCTAGCGGTGAGTGTTACATACAACGGGCGCAAAGGAAGACTGTCGGAGGAAGGGGATCGGGTCCCGTGTTCTCGTCTATTATAAAAATTCAGGGCAGCAGTTCACCAGACAATCAACAAAAAAGAGGGGATGAATGTGGTTCCTCCTGTTTGGCGGGGGGGAGGGAGAATCTAAGGGGGTGGCATAGGATGATAGAACTCCTGATCGATAACGTGATAGGGATGTATAAAAAAAAAGTTTTTTTTTTTTTTTTTTTAAGTAGAAATAAAAAAAAAATCAACTGGCCGGCGGCGCGGTTGTTCCGGAGACGCGTCTCGGACATCATAGAAAAAAAGAAAAAAGAAAAACGTATAGGGTATATATAACAAGACGAAAATCTTATTTAATCTTTTTCTTGTTCAACTTATATAGTCGGATAAGTGGTAAGAAACTGAAAAAAAAAATTCAATAAATAAAAGCCTGGACAATTTGCTGTGTATAGCTGACGGAGAGAAAAAGAAACTAAAGAAAAACAAGACTTTTTTTTGGACGGAATAACTTGGAGGAGGGTATCAATGCAAGACGGAGGCTCATCCATTATCATCCATGTTTTGTTTGTTTTTTTGTGGGGGGGGTGGGTGGGGTAGAAGCGGGTTGTTTCTGTTAATCCAGTGGTAAACACTGCAAACACACAGACACAGGGAAAAGAAAAAAGGGAGGCAGACACGGAGAGGAGGAGTAAATGGAAGGAACCCCGGAAGGTGGGCGGAGGCGATGAGACACGGCAAAAAAAATAAAAAATGAAAATGAAAATAGTAAAGGTATGTGTGTATAGTATAGAAGACGTGATTTTCCACTGCCAACGTTCTTTCTATCATCATCAATTTCATCACTCGTTCCCTCTTCATTTATGCCCCCCATCTTCTCCTTGGAGCAGGCGGAGGTATTTTCATTGAAACGAATATAAACATTCCTCTATACGTACATCATCAGATGTATTGATATCAAACCTCTATCAAAAAAAATTCATTTCATTTAGTTTCGAATCAAACTTGAAATGGCCAACGTCATTTGGAATAAACAGTTCGTTTGTTCATATAATATAATAGACTATATGTAGTCGAGTTTAGCGGGTGTTAACGTGCGTGGTGACGTACTAATCAGAATCTATCGATCTCTTTGCCCCCACAATCTATACCTGGACTATTCTTCTCCCTTTTTTTTTTTTTTTCTTTTATATTTCCCTTTTTGTTTGTGTGTGTGGTCTATTACCGGTGGGGAGACCACACAACTTTGCGGTGCATATCTTCCTCGCGTTCATTATATAGCAGAGATATATATTTCCTCTGTGTGTGTGTGTGTGTTGTGTAAACTCTTTTCTCTTTCTTCCTATACACAGAAGAGACACACACGAAAGGGGAAAGAAGAACAAAAAAAACACAAAGTTTTCGGTGTGTTGTTGCGTGTGTCACACTGCGAGAAGGAAAAAGGAAAAGATAAGAAAAGTAGAAGCCCTGCTTTAACACAAAAAGGACCTCAGATGTCCGATCCCGATTGTTTGCTGCTTGTTCTCTTGCTTGTTTTCTTCTTTCTTTTCTGGATATAGCAAAAAGCTCCCCCCCCCCCAGCTCCATGCTTGGAAGAAAAAGAAACGTGACACACAGATTTATCTTTTGCCTTGTTAGCGGGTTGTTTACCTCCCCCCCACTTTTTTTTTTCAGGGAGGTCTACAAACGCCAAACTTTTATAACAAGAAAAGAACGAAATTTAGCAGAACTTTAAAGAAAAATTCTTTTCCCAAATCGAATCGGTGGCACGTCATCCGTGTTTCCAGGAAAGGAAAGGAAAGGGGGGGCCTTTTTTTTTAACTGGATCTGTGTGGTAGGATCTATATACTTAAATGCGTTTATATGGTGACAAGATAAGACATCAGACAAAAGAAAGAAGCTAAAAAAGCAAATGGAATTAAAATAGACGGGGGTTAGCGATTGATATAATACCAAGTGAAAACTTTTGGTGATTGATGCAGAAGAAGAACAAGGGGCGAATAGAGCGGGAGGAGGGAACGAAGGTCTCGTTATTTTCATTGAGAATTCACGACGACATGCTCAACCAAACCGTTTTCACCCGGTCTGTTGACATTGAAGCTCTTCTCCCCTCCCTCCCTCTCCCGGCATTATACAACGTTCGTTAGTAACTCTATTCTGTAACAGTTTTTTCTTGGGGGAGGGAGTATATAGCCCTTCATTTTCAGTAGATTTACTTGTGTGTGGTTTGTAGGAACGCAGAGGGGGGGCTTCAAAAAAAAAAAACTAAATAGTTCCGTTTCATGTATACGCAGTTTGGCCAGCAAGGCCAGCAATGAGACTGTTAATAGAGCAAAAAAAAAAAAAACTGTCTGAATATTCATTTGTAAAGATGATTGACCCGTGTGTGTAATAGATGGGGGGGACTTTCATCATTGGTGGTCAGTTATATCTTAAAGCAGCAACAATTTCTGGATGTATGGGATAGGAGAAGGGAGAGGAGGCATATACAGAGGTCGGGGTTATCCCCATATAGCCCCTACATCCGAAATCTATATGCATATACGATGATATATGTGTTTCTCTTTTTTTTTCCAAGGGGGGGGAGCAAGAAAAAAATGTACTTCTGGGGCGAAAGGGCGTGTTTGGAACATCTTTTAGGTTAGGAGGCACACAACCCCACCTCCTCTTTATGGAAAAGGAAAACTTTGTGTGTTGCTGTTCTCCCTATTTCTGACTAGGCTACCATATACAGCGGGGTAGTATGGTTCCATTCGTCCATCATCATGAAGACATCAAGGAATGTCAGACTAGACATTACAAGTTTGAGAAAGAATCCTTCAAACAACAGAGAAAAACTCCTACCCCCCTCCCTACACTCTCGACGACTTGTTATCTATTCATAAAGCTGCTCTCACTTTACTCGCCTCTACAGCACACACACGTCTCTGTTATATACGCTCACAAACTACTTGTATCTTTGATGCCTTTGTCTATTGCACACGCAGCAACTGCAGCTTTCACCTCGCATATACTGCACATATAGAGATACACACACACAAACAGAAGGGGCAGGCCGATGCAAATCCCCTCCGATATACAAGTGATGCGATGAGTAGGAGGAGCCACGGAGACGGCTCATTCATAATAATATCAATGTTTGCACGTTACACAGACACGCTTGGAATAACGCTAAAGAAAAATAAAAAAAAAAACGAACATTCTGCATCAGGAAAAGAATAAGTTGTTGTGCATTTTTCTTGTCCGCAAGAGAATGGATTATACCTGAGGCGCGGTCGTAGAGACTTTGGCTGCCATTGAGGAACGAAAAGACGAGGCCAGTTATAACTTGGTCTTTTTGTTTATGAAAATGTGAGAGAGGCGGCGACCACCCACCATTTTTCTGTTCGTGCTGGGCCAGGCTGTTGCGGGCAAGACGAAAATCATTATCGATAGAGGCAGGGCTTTTCAAATTGGCCAATTTCTCTCGATTTCGATCGAAATTGAAAATCGTTTATGACGACGAGCCTCGTTCACCAACCGGCATTGCCCATTCAGTTTGCATCGTGAAGCTGTCGCAGACCACCTCGATCTTCTGCTATTTTCTTACATTCAATGACCTCCCACACTCGTCGTTCAGTGTGTGTGACGGAGTAAGTCGCGGGCCAACGTTGAAATAAATAATAAAACAAAAAAAACTATCCGATAATGTCCGCACCGTTTCTTTTGCCTTGCTGACGGCCAAATGGACTGCATGCTGGGCTGAAGCCGCCAGCCGGGCGGGCGCAACCCCCCTTCGTGCGCGTATATACCACGGCCAAGAAGGAAACCCAACAACTTTTTGTTTTTTTTTTTGTATTTTCTGTGTTTGTTTCATGTGGTTGTTGTTTGTTTTGCGTTCGGGCGAGAAAAGAAAACGAAGGGGTTTATCACGCGGCCGTATCGGAGTGTGCTGTGTTGACGGGTCATGGCATTCACGACATTCCAGCACCGCACGACGGGACACACACAAAAAGTAATAAGCTCCCCCCTTTCGAAATGAAGAGAGAGAAAATACAACTATAGAGCGATAGAAAGAAACAAACATGGCCGTCTCCATTTTCAAGTGCTCCTATAGTATATAGAGATAGAAGACATTGAACGCAAGTGACGCCGCCTCTTTCGTTCCGTTTTTATACGTGCGTGTGTGTGTGTGGGCATCAAGTTGGCCGCACGGCCCTCTCTCTTGCCACCCGATCAATACTTTGATCTGCCTCGGCCATCAACGGTTCTTCCCTTCTTTCCAATCTTGTAAAGGGGAATTGCGTGTCACGAGGCGATCATGTTTGTGCCTCGCAACTCTTTTTCTGGAATAACTTGTCAACTTCCAACGGATGTCTATAGTCTATATATACACGTATACACACATTGTGTGTACGTGTTCATTGCGCATCACTGATGCAGCGCTAGATTAAAACGATTGACCAGCAAGGTGATGCACACGAGTATTATAGAGGCAAATGTTGTCCAACACGATACTTAATTTCGTTTGTAAATCGAGTGGCATGACGTGGAGAAGAAGAATCTCCTTGAAGGGCAAAACGCGATGAAAGGCATCTCATCCATCTGGTGATGCTGGCTGCCATGGGTAACGCCCTTTCCATTTGCTGCTGCTCGGTTCCATTTGCCGCTTCCATCTTCCAGCTTTCATCCGTTTTTCTTTCGGTGCGGACGCATTGAATCCGTGAATTCCGTCGTCAGATTCACGTTTTTTTCCTCCTTCATTTTCTGTTGATGCGCACGTCTTTTTTAAACACCAGACTTGAATCATTTGGTTGTTTCGCTCCGGCAATCAAAACGAGTGGGGAAATAAAAATAAAAATAATAAAACGTCATTTAAAAATGTTGTTTTTGGACATGGCAGTCGTCAAACTCCGTGCGTTGCGTATATGTAAAAATATCGCGTCAGAAAGAGCAGCAGCTTTGAACGCGCGTGATTGGACGTCGTTATTATCTGTTTGGCGTCTATAACAAGGCCTCTCGTTTCTCGCTGGAAAGAAACCGAAAACGATGAGACGCGCAATATAAGGGTCCCTTTCTTCTTTCTACTTTCGACAAGATGACGTCATCTGGAAAAAAAAAAAATGAAAAGTGACCGAATCATTTGAGATAAAACAGGCACGCCCAGCATTTCTTTTCCCGAATTCGGAACACACGCACAAAAATAACGAAGAGATATAGAAATAATAATAAGGTGGTTGATGATTCAAAGTTCATCTTTTTCGTCGTCCGTTTGCGTTTCTCCGCGTAGATAATGGAAATATTAAAAAATGAAAACGACACGGTGCATCGGTATGGACTATTGAAAAGGGAGCCTGTAATAATGAATTGAGAGACGCAGTCGAAAATGCTGTTCCGACGTGAGATCCTCAGGCCTTATTCGGCCGCAGGGAGCATTTTTCTTTTCCGTTTCTGTTGTGTAACGGCGACGATGGCGGCGTCTCGTTCACAAACAGATGATTGTGTTGTGTTTTCAACCATTTGCTGCACAAACGCCAAACAAAACAAAAAATAAATAAATAAAAAAAGGGGGAAACGATGGCCAGAGCAGTTCACACACATGATTCCTCCTGCTAACGAGCACCTCAATTAGCGCACGAGTTAAAAAGAGAAGCGGACAAGACCGGCCCTGCCACTCCACCATTTCAAGTGAAATAAAAAGAAAAGGGATTGCTGAGAAAAAAATCACAAGGGCAGTTGCATCAAATGAAAACAATCATCTCCAAAATGTACACATATAACCCCCCATAAACTGGTATCTTTTAATTATTAAGACACCGTCAGCTGATTGTTTGGTTTGTTAGATTTATTTATATGTTTTATTTTTTTATTATTTTTAAAGGAAATGGTGAGAAAGGTCCGTCATGTCGAACACGAGTCGAAAGAAGTGGAGAACGGAGGAGAACGGAACACACACACCCAAAAAGGGGAAGTAAAAGCGGAGAGCGGCGGAGACCGCGGGAACGGGGATGAAAATCGCCGGATAATCCGATTAGCAAATTATACATTCGCTCTTCTGTGTGTGTATATCCTATTCTGATGGCTGCTGCGGTGTGTGTCTACAAAGTTGATAGATATACACATGCGATGTGCTGGACGGCGGCTATAAACTCTCGTCGCCGTCTTCTTTGATGTGAATAAATCAGTAGGACATGCCAGTCAGAGAGAGACGAGCATATCCCCATCATTTTCTATAGGAGCAAGGCCTCAAAAACTCGACCATTATCAACCATGTTGTATATAAATAGACGGACGCGGTTCTTTGGTGATGCACACAGGATGCCATTGAACATGTCCCTTTTTTTTTTCTTCTTTTTCAATGCTGTCTGCATGTATACATTTCGAAAAAAGAAATGCAATTCACAGACAATCGCATTATTTTCATCGAAACGATGTATTGTTGTAGATATCCAACTAAAAAACTTGAATGGTTATATAATAGAGGCCTGCTTTTTGCGTGTGTGTGTTGTATAGTATATACGCTCTCTTGTGTTTGCGCTTATATAGAACTTTTACTTATATTATACTGCCGTGCATAGATTTGTTGAAGTGGCCGGACACACTCTCAAGAAAATCTCCTCCTTTTCCTCTTTCATTTCACCAATGATCCCTCCCACTTTTTGGCTGATACACTTTATTTCTTTTAAAGAGCAGCTTCATTTTGCCGCACTATACAGAAACCCTCATAGACATTTACATAAGAGCATTTATACAAGTATTTTATCTACTGTATGTTTATTTTTCTTTTCTTTTCGCGAAAACAGAAAGAGGCTAAAAGTGTAGAAGAAGGGAATGAAAGAAGAGAGCGATGCCGAGATGTGATAAGACTGTCTCTTTTCTTCTTCTTCGAGAAGGAGGGGCAGTCTAGGAAATTCGTTGTGCTGGGCCTTTCCTTTTTCCCCCCACAGTCCAAGACACTCTATCTAGGCCGGAAAGGTCTACATATCAATAAATAATCCACATACACAGACACATTAAAAGGCCATTTATGCATCGAATTGTGAATTTTTTTGGTTCCTTTTTCTATGTAGAAGAAGGTCAACGATTGGCACGTTCAATCGATTGCTCACCTGGTGGATAGCTGTTGCATCACAACTCGATTCTCCGTGTGCCCAAAAAAACTGGGTGTCTGGACTTTTTCTTTTTTTGTTTCCCCCCTTCCTCCACTATAGTTGAGGGGGGCTGAATTTTGTGTTGAGGCAAAAGTGATGAGCCCATGTAAAATATATAGCGAGGTCCCCTATACATGGATGCGACCATGCACATAAAAACAAAACAAAAGGGAAGAAAAGACGTGCGAGACGAGTGTCTCATTAAAAAGAATTCATGACTCTTGCTCGTCTGCCAGCAGGTCGTAAATCCTTGGCCGCTCGGGTTCACCTTTCGTCGAGGCCCAATCGACACACACACGGGGTCCATACGCATCAGCAGCAGCTAAAGGAAATCAGTACCATAGAGTTTTGGCCAGGTAGATATAGTTTTTTCTTCTTCTTCTTCGAGAAATATACAAGAGCCAAGAAAGAATTTGATTCCGTTTCATGTTTCCACTCTGTAGAGGACGACATGTTGGCCGAGCAACGCTGAAAAGCATCTTCTCCGATGCTTATCTCTATGGGAAATGAGCGAAACCAAACACAAAAGTATTCGACCTTTTACGCTACTGCATCTCTGCCTTATATTAAGAGACTTGCCGCAGGTTAAATAAAGGCCACACACACACATTTCCGATTATTCAAAATATTTTTTTTTTCTTCTTTCAAACTATAGCCCTTCCATTATAAGAAGAAGAAGAAATGCAAGAGATCGGCGCCTTCAGTAGCGATTTGCCGATAGTTGCAATCCCTGCCCCCCTTTCTTTCCCCACTGCTACTATATAAACTTAAACATATATAGCGCACACATAAGCCTATTGACTGTATCCTATACTACTACTACTACTACGGAAAGATAAGAGGTATACCCCCACCAATCGGATTAATCTCTGTGTGTATTTGCTGTTGATGATATGGTGGGTCTTGCTATATACCACCTCGTATTGTCTATGCGTCTCGCATGCTTGTGCATGTGTATCAATGCGACAATAATGAGACGTTGATGCATATTTTTGGGAAGCGTATCATCAGCTGGCTTTCAATTGATGCGACCACCCTCGAACAGACACACACACACAGCGCAAGGACGAAATGATTTTTCTCATGGAAATGTCTTGTAGCCAGCAGGGGAGGTATATATGCACGCAAAACGAAGCAGCAAATAACGGTGAAGAGGAAGAGAGAGAAACAAGAAGGAAATGTTTGTTATTCGTTTCTCTCTCTCTCTCTTTTTCCTAGATTTCCACCTTTGGCTTTTTATCTATTTGACTAAAAGGGGGATAGGCCGCCACCACTGATGGATAAACTGAAAAGGAGGGGGTAGGAAAAAAAACATCAACAAACAATAAAGACAGGTATCGATTTATTACATTAGATAGATATCAAGAAATGTGGGAGTGAGAGGACCCCCAACATCAACCCTTTCCTCCCTTCGACGATAAATGTTCATCTTTTTTTCTTTTCTTTTTCGATCAAGAATTTAAAAAACCAAACAAAAAAAGGAGAGACAAGATGGTGGAACGGGAAAAACAAAAGGTGGAAACTTGGCAACGGCGTCGAGACCATCTGTTCAATACGAGTGATGATTGGCATTTCAAATGTAACGAAGTTTTCCCCCCTGAAAATCATTTTCTGGTAAAAGAAAACCTCGAAAACTTTACTGGGGGGGACTTTCGTCGTCATACTAATGAAATCAAATGATGATGAGCCTGTCTAATCCGGCGCTGATCGGATCTCAAAGTTATGGAAGAGGCCAAATGACTTTTTCATGTCGAATGATCTTTGATTTCGTTTACCCTGTGTGGGAACGAGTTAAACCAAAACAAAAATGAAGAGCGTTGCTGCCCATCTAATACTCTATACGATAATGTTCCATACAATTCCGAAATCTATTGAAAGAATATAAATATACGTTGCATAATATCTACACCAAATGGTCCGAGATGAAAGGCGTCGGCTTTCTGCTGCGTCGTCGCCTGTGCATTACCGGACGGAAGTCATACAGACACGGAAGAGCCACACACACACACACACACATAGGAAATTCTAATATTATATTGATGCTAATTTTTCGTTCTCTTCTCGTGTCCGTCGGATGTGTCGGCTCTGATGGTTATTTGTGTCTTGCTGATGGCTCTTACGAAATAAAGAAAAAGAAGCCATCACGCCATTTGCTTGGCGTATGTGTGTCTCTATCGGCTGATGCCAGTCGTTCTGTGTGTCTGATATACTCGTGTCGCTATTCAAATGCTAATGCCTTGCTATAGCTGCATGCTGCAAAAGCTATGTATGTATGCACCCATCGGCGCAGCACCGTTTCCGGTATGAACTAATGGGGAAAAAGAAAAAAAGACTTTCTCCTACCCCCTCAGTCCCCCCCGCCCTTACAGCTATCGTCGTAATATTTCGTTTGACTGTGTGCAGCCCCACACACATATACAAAGTATATAGCGACAATGTTGAAGGAGGGCTTTTTTTTTTAAATGAGGGGGGTTGAGAAGGAACACTAACAAACCTAAAAATACTACACACACACACACATTGATGTATTTATTTTTTTTTTTTTTATGTTTTCTCCCAGTCGTTAATGTCGTCAAATGTCCGGAAAACGATGGCCGGCGTTTCTCGTGATGAGCCACTTTCGTATTTATTGTGTGTGTGCGATATAGAAGGCCACGTGTGCCGCCTGCGGCCAAAAAAATCCGAGTAAAGCCAAAGTGTGTACTATTTTGATTAATTAGAATTACGACGACCTTGTTTTAGTCGACCTAATAGTCTAAACAGTGGAGCTGGATTACATCATATTCGCGTTTCGTGCATGGGTGGATCAAACAAGAAACTGCTAATCTGTATCGATCGAACCTTTCCAATCGAATTGTGCCTGGCGGCGATGTTTAGGGTCATTGATTGCGAATTCATTCCATATTGTGGGGTGGGTGTGTATGCACGCACAGAAAGAAAAGAGGGTACGGTAGGCTCATCATCGATTCGTGTCAGTGACGAAACAACATTAACTGTGCCGTTCGTCTTCAAGTCCTTTCGTGCGTGGACATGATGTAACTCTGCCTTCATGTATCACCGCCATCTATATTTATGATTGACGTGAAAATAAATAGCAACATGAAAAATGAAACATCAGTCCGTCTGTGTGTTTATCTTAGAGAGATTGGTCTGTCTCTTTTAGACAAGAATAAAGGCCTGCCACTCTATCCAGTCTGGGTGTGTGTATGCGTCTGCTGGATGGACGGGGGAGACTGGATCAATACGCGAACCCGTGGGCAGGGCCCAAATTGACCGCTCGATTACGTCTCTACTGAAAATCTCTAGACATCTCGAGGCAAAATAGATTTTTAAAATATACACACAACGTTTTTGAAAAAGTGTGACTAATACTTTTCGGAAAAACGGCAATAGTGTCAAGTGATTATTATTCCATACAACGAGAGGGGATCCTGGCACGCGTGAGCGCAATACGTTGAATGATTATACATTGCCAGTGTTTTTTGTGTGGAACGAGGCCTGGCACTCTACGATGAGCAGTTCATCTTCACATAGAGTCCGAATCGTGTAATGCCGACGTCTTTCTACTCGAAACGCACACACAAACGGGCCCTCCGTATTTTCGTAGATGGTGGAGGGACATCATCAGTCAACAGCAGTAATAAATGATCTTTTCGTTGATGTGCGATAGATCAATTATTTTTCGGACGAATGGAGTAATCGCTGCGAAGAAGGCGAGAGTGAATTAGCGCCACGATTGGGGTCTTACAAGTAGCCAGCTCGCATCCGGTCCGTCTGTCTGGCCCTCTCTCGGTAGAGTGTCGACTAGATTCAGGGGACTGCACCAAAGGTCCGAGAAAATAAAAGGCTCCGCCCCAGACTCCGCCTCTAAATGTGGCAACTATGGAACCTATTGGTCGACACGATGGGATGACCGAAAAAGAAAAAAGGAAAAAAAAAGGAGGAGGGGAGGCGTCTGCAAGTCACACGACACTCCATCGCCAACGCCGCCGCTATGTGATGACACATAGACGCCTGTTTCTGTTCGTCCGTGTCCGCTCGAACCACCCTGCTTGTGACTAGCAGCGGCGCCTGGCGGTCTTGGCCAGTCGTTGATGGTCGTCGTCGCGCGAACACGCGGCCCTTCAGCCCATCCGTGCCGCGATCTTCATTTTCTGCTACCGCTGCTGTTGTGCGAAGCGCATGGCGCGAAACTAGGAACAAAACATTTCGGCGCGAAACTAGGAGCAAAACATTTGAATACTGAATAATTTAGAAAAGAAAAATACTTTTTTTATCACCCCACCTTCAAGTTGCATCTCTAAATCGTTCAAGGTCGTCCTAGAATGCAAAAAAAAAAGAGGATGACGAATAGTTTTTGAAAAATATTCAAGGTCACTTGAGTTGTCTTGTTATTCACGCGGCTTCATGAGTGGAGAACTGCGGCGTTCTTGAAAACCAAGAGAAAACAAAAATTACAGCAAATAAAAGTTCGATAACCAAGTTCACGCTGTGCTTGGAAATAAAAAGGTGGTGCGCTTGTCGTGCGTGAATTTGAGCACCCCGCCGTTCAATTCCTCCTGATTTTTATTTTTTCGGCCATTTTTTCCCCCCTCTTTTTCTATGTGACGCTCCTCCCGCCATCGCCCACCCAGTACACTGGAAGCGTCGTCCATTTTCGTTTGCCTCCCACACACGCACACACACGGCGGACACTTTGGTGCTGTTTCCAACAACGTTGCCGGACTAGAGTCTTTTATTATATATTTTTTGTTTTTATTTATTTTTTGCCACCCCTCAGTTTCGGTGGGTGGTGTTGGGTAGGAAATAAAAGAAGAAGAAAAGAGGAGGTGTTTTTTGTAGGTGGGTGGGAGGGGAGGTGGCGAAAGACGAAAAGAGGACGAAGGCGATTGGATGTGGCCACGATGGGTCGACCAATCTCCGTTGGTACAACATTAAAGCCTTCGCCAAAGCGGTGTCGGCGCTAGTGTCGGCTTCGGCGCGCCCGGGCTTCACTTCGTGGTGCTTCACGGCCGTGTGGACATCCAACACCCTTCCTCCTTCTCTGTCCTCTGCACACCTCCTTCTCCTCCTATTTTCTCCCGTCGGGTGCTGATGCCCATCACCAACCATCACACACCACACAGTCAACACCTTCCACCTCCCACCCTACCTCCTTGCCTGCCTCTCTCTTGGCTGGTTGGGCTGGCCTCTAGCTCAGTTGCTGTTCTGATGGTGGTGGAGCTAGCTGCTCGCGTACACCAGTGTTCATTAAACAACACGTTCCGTTTTCCTTTACACACGTTTTACACAAAGTCGTAACAAAAACCTTTTCACTCAACGACAGTTTTCTTTTTTTTTGTGTGTTGAGACATTTTTCTATCGATTTCAAGAATGGGTTTGTCGTCGGTTGACTTGTACATTGACTGAAAGGTTTGCCTCGTGGCGAGCAAACGTTGATCCTAGGCGGCTATCTTTTTAGAGTTCTCTACAATTTGGTGGTAGTGCCATTAAGTGATTGGAGGTGCATCGTGAACTAGTGAACTGTTTTCTCACGAATTGAATTTTTTAGTCTTCAAAAAATAAAAAAAGTGCTGGTGATTTTACCCCCCCCCCAAAAAAAGTGCTCAATTTTTCGTGTGTGTGTGTTTTGCGAAAAGTGGTGTCTTGAGTAAAAATAAAAAAAAAATTGTGTAGGATCGATCAACTGCCGTGACTATTGCGACCCAAAAGAAGAAGGCGAAAAGCAGCACGCTGCATAGCCTCGCGCTCCAAATGCGTTTCGAACAGGGCGAGCAAGTCAATCAGCTGTTCTCGCAATCCGAGATGGCTTTCCATCCGTTCCTGTTGCAGCAACAACAGCATCATCATCATCACCTTTCGCATCAGACGACTGGCGGCAGTGCAGGCAATGGAAGCAGCGGCGGTAGTGGTGGCACTAGTGGTCGACCTTCCGATTTTAGCGTCAGTTCTCTGTTGACGGCGTCTCAACAACAGCATCACCAGTTTAATAGTGCCGATCGAAACAACGCACTCACCTCACCTCCTTCCAGCAATTCCGTTCAATCAGCAGCCGTGGCCGCCTTGGCCGCAGCTGCGGCTGCTCACGCCGCGATGCGAGCTCATTCGCCCCCGTCGGCTGTCGGTTCAAACAACAACAACAATAATAGCGCTAATTCTTCATCGTCATCGGCTGCTGTGGCGTCCAGTTCTCCCGCTGGATCGGGAGCTATAGGCCCGTCTTCAATTCCCAATCCGGTTAGCGTTAGCATGGCTCAATTGTCGGCCTACAATGCGGCAACGTCGTCCCTTTTAGCCGCCCATCCGGCCTCGGTCCGTTTCCCACATCCTTACACGACGGCCGAAGACGTGCTCGCCTCGGCGGCTGCAGCCGCTGCTGCCGCCGCCCAACATCTTCGACCGCTGCGCACTTTGCCGGCGGTGGAAGACGACGGTGTTACCGACGATCCCAAAGTCAGCCTCGAATCGAAAGATTTGTGGGAAAAGTTTCACGGACTGGGCACCGAAATGGTCATCACCAAATCTGGCAGGTAAATTGTACCCGAAAATTGGGAATAATTTTTTATTTGATATCCAAATTTCGATTTTTCGATGTAGTGTCGAACGTATCAGTGTCGAGCATTGCTAGAGATTCCTCGATGTTTGTGTGTACGACCTGCTATCGTGTACTTGTATGTTTTACATCGGAAAACGGGGAGATAAGTGTTGAGGAGGAGGAGTCGGCACGAAACGAACGCGGGGTGAAAATTGGGAGGATTTCCTGCTCTCTTAACACTCCCGACGGGATTGTCTTCCCCTTCTCTAAAAAAAACAAAACGAGTTATTTTCTATCCAATAATTTCATCGATAGGTCAACGAGTCATGCCCCTTCCAAAAGTTAAATCATTTCTTGAAATAGATCAATTTCTCTGAGAATCGAATGTGTGTACATTGAAACCCACCCTCTGTGGAAAAAAAAAAATATTGTATATCATATAATGTTTAGGGAAAAGAAAAAAATGGCGACTGGCGCCAGCCGACCCTCCTTTTTTTCTTCCGAGTCGCGACAGCTCGGAAGGCCTCTGGTGGATCGGTCGCAGGAAGAAACCAAGGGAGAAAAGAAATTAGGCCTATACAGAGCGTCTAGTAGTAGTGACATGAGGGGGTGCAGTAAAGACTATCCCCTCGTCCCTTCTGACTCTCTCTCGTCTTTTGCTCGATATAAGTATAGACTTTTTTTTTTTCTTTGGGTGTAGGTGTAGGTATAAATACTAACATCGTCGCCGTATATCTATGAAAATATTAAAAGAGGACCAGGGCAATCAGATGTGTAGGGGAGAGGCACTGGTGTCTCAATGTCCAGTGGGTGTGTTTTCACTAAGAAAAAGTTGTGTACGGCCAAGACTGGCGCCATTGAGGGTTTTCCTTCAGCCCCGTATGTACTCGATACATACGTTTAAGTAGCCAGATGCCCTAGTCAGGTAGGCTTTTTTATTTTTCGGTAAATATTGGACACAGAGAAGAAACAAAACGATGTAGAGAAAATAGACGATGTGATAAAAGATCTGACTGTATTTTTTCGCCAAGTCATTGCCAAGTTAATCTTTTTTTAGGGGGGGAATCTTTTACGGATTTTTCTACATCGTCAGAGAGTCGAAAACATTTCATAATAAAATTTGTGGACATGGCCCATGACGGGTCTAAACACACTCGGATGATTCACGAAAAAGATGATTTTTAAATTTTATTTTTATCAATGAAAAATCTCTTTTTTTTTCGTACTTAAAACCATTTTGATTGAATGGACGAATAAAACAGGAAGAAAAAGAAACTGTCGTCGTATTTTTGTAACTGAGAAAATCATATTTTTGCTGTTGTGAGGTGGACTGTCGTGTCCGCCTCGCGTAAGAAAAATATCCACGGGGGGTGGGGTGGATGTCGGCGCACGCGCGATTCACGCCGGTCAGGATCTTCTCCTGTTTTGTTTTTTTCTCAGACACGAAAAAGGCTTGTTGTAAATGAAAAAAAACTTAATAAAATAAATCATTGCGGTGTTATCAGATTCCATGTTTCTTGTCTCGTGGCACAAAACCATCGAAAATTGCGCCGCTCTTGCTGCAAATCACCGACCACATACTCTAAATCAATATTTGATTGTACGTTTTCTTTGAACAATTGAGGTTTTCATTTTTTTAAACCGCAACGTATTCGGGTCTTTGGCATCGTGATCGATCATTGATAAATCGTTCGTGAAATACATTTGTTTTCTTTGTTTTTAAATTTGAGATGGGAAATCAAAGGAAATTGAGCCGCGCTAAGCTTAACGGAAACAAAGCGACACACACATAAGACGGTTATGCCGTCCAAGCAAGGGGTCGTGAGCTTGTTAGACACGTCGAAATAATAGCCGGGAGAAGAACGTTCGTATAAAGTCAGGGCCTGTGTGTCTGGTCAACGGTGTGAAAAGAGGCGCTGCGCACGTTTTCTTTTTCGGGTTTCTCTGCCCATTCCAACTGTTTTTTTTTCGGAAAACATTTTTCTCTTGTGGCTCCAAAACCATCTGCATGGCTAATGAGGCATAATGAACCGAGAGAGAGCAGAGTTTTGTTGGAAAATAAAATGTTTTAGGCCCGTCTGTCGTTCATTTTTGCGGTGCCAGCGTGTTCGTTCATTTTCGCTGAGACGTTGATGATTGGCCGATTTTCAGTTCCGTCACATTCAAACAATTCGACTCGCAAAAAAGGGGAGACTAAAAAAGAAAAATCGGAAACAAAAGAGGTGCCGCCGCCGCCACAAGAAACCTTATACCTACGCACACATAACACAGTCGACTGGATGAAGGCGGCGGCGCGGCTATTCAAACAACACACAAAAACCCACACACACACACACACAGAGAGAAAAAGAAGCAGCAAACCCGACAGACCGGAAGGAGATGCGATGAGACAGCCGCGAGACATTTATTGAATGAGATGAGATACTCTTCTTCTATTTGTTATCAGCCGTAGAATAGATGAAAGCTCTTCTCTCTTTATACACACACGTCTAAATACGACTGGAGAGGTTTAAACATTTGTTGTTATGTACTACCTGGCTTGTAGATACAACTGCGCGCTTCTTTATTGTCTAATGCCACCGTTGCGATGTCTCTCTTTCGTGTGCAGCGTCTTTTTCGTCTCCCCATTGAAGGTGGGCCCCCCTCTTGTTCCGTGGCAATAGGCGAACAAACGCGCGCTTTGACATGTTTTTCACCGTCGTCGGTGTGCACAATAACGGACCAAATGTGTGTGTTCCCCTCTGTTTAGCCACTCGAACGGGATAGGTAGTCTGCTTGCCTGATTTTTCGAGTAGCTTTGACAAAAATGAGGAGGGGAGGTTAAAAGATGGAGCACCAAAGGGATTACGAGGATCATCAGTCTGGGCGCAACAAAAGAGTCTCGATGCTGTTCTATTATCGAAATTCGATTTCATTCCCATGAAAATTGGTGGCTGTATAATAATAATTTCCTTTTTTGTGTGTTGTACATCTAGGCAAATGTTTCCGCAAATGAAATTCCGCGTGTCTGGACTCGATCCGAAATCCAAGTACATTCTGTTGCTGGACATTGTGGCCGCAGACGACTACCGATACAAATTCCACAACAGGTTTGTTCTTTCTCGCGTTTGGGCGAGAGATTTATCTCGAAATTCACCTCGATCAATTTGTCTGTTGTAGTCGTTGGATGGTGGCCGGCAAAGCCGATCCCGAAATGCCCAAGCGAATGTACATCCATCCCGACAGTCCAGCAACGGGCGAGCAATGGATGCAAAAAGTCGTTTCCTTCCACAAACTGAAATTGACCAACAACATCTCGGACAAGCACGGCTTCGTAAGTGTCACATCTTGAATTTGTTTTCTTCTTCTTCAAACATTTTGGCGGGTCTCGTGAAATGGTTGTCATTGTTTATGAACAACTTCCGCCCTAGACCGCAGAACCGTGTCATCATTAGACGCAATTTATTCTCCCAACAAAAATTCTTGTTGTCTACCACCTGCGTTTTCCTCACTTTGCATAGCGCACACACGGAAAGTTGACTTGTCTCCGCTACCCCTCAGACAAAAGTTATTCTTGTACAATAGAGACATCATCACCCATAAAGTTACCCTGTGGCGCGTCTGTACACACACACACACACACACCTGTAATTACCGGCCATTTTGTGTGATGCCTGCCTGCCCCTGAACGCCTTGTGGGACTTTGTGGGTGTCTCTCCACACATTCCCTCCCTTTTCTTTCCCCCCCTTTCTCTCTGTGGACGTTTTTCTCTCCCACCGACGCCCACCGACACCACTCACCTCTTTCTCAATGGGTGTGGGTGTCCGGGCTGTTTTGACTGTGAAAATGATGATGAATCGAGTTAACAGCACGTAGTTTTTTTTTTTTTAGTTTCAACAACTGTCGTTCCTTTTTTTTTCCCCTTTAAATTTTAAGTCGTGTTATACAGATAGGAAGACACACGGTTTCGTTGTTAGATGCGTATCGACATTTTGGCCATCATTTTAAAAGAATTTTTAAGCAACGGTGGTGTGCGTTGGGAATCAAATGTCATCGAGAACTGCCCAACTCTTGACGTTTATTACGAAAAAGAATAAGCACCTGGGCGAACTTTTTTTCTTTTTCGCTAGACGTTGGCTGTTTTATTTTCAAGTTCTGTCTAGTCGGTCAGGGTTTTGAATATTTTCGTTGGTCGTCGGAGCGACATGCCCTTTTTATAGGTACGTATATCTATATTCTGTGGGGAAATCATGAAAAACACACACACACACACACAGAGGAGAAGGACAGGTATAGGGCAACAAAAAACAAAACTTTTCTTTTTAGTTGGATGATGGAAAAAAAGAGTGACGGAGTGTCGGAAAGTCGAAACCCTTCGCGCGCCACCACGTTTGCATTCACGGAATGAGGGGGTCTCGGCACTTTGGCACCTACCCCCTATGGTTTTCTCTGGGTTTCTTTCTCCCTGCGGTACACACTGCGTTTTTTTCTTCTTCTTGTTTGATCAACAGTTTTTTTCTTCTTCTTCGTCTCCTTAAAAGAAAAAGGAATAAAACAAACAAGAAAGTTTGAACCTCGCCTGAAAAATGTTTGTCTGATTTACGAGCATCTTAACGGCCATCCAAAAAAGGGGTTTTTTCTCTCTCCCATTTTTTTTTTTTTGGGTAGACTTTTCACTTTTTTGGCTGAATTCTTAATCGATGCTCCCCCCCCATTATTCATAAATCTAAAAAAAAAAAAAAAATCTCTGGGCCTTATTAGCGTTTTTGGGGTTATATGGCATAATTTATTCACGGCCACAAGAGAGCGCTGGCCAAGGGAAACTTGGGGGATTCTTTACGAGGGTGCCGATTGATTTCAAGCTGGTTGCGCGCTGTTGGGACCCTTTTCGGTCGAGTTGGTTTTCTCTCTGGGTCCCGCCCTTATTCGTGATGGAAAACAATCAAGTCGATTGAAAATCAGCTGCCATCCAACAGCGAAAAAAAGCCCCAAGCTCTCTCTCTCTCTCTGCCCTTTTGCTTCTGCTTAGCAATCCCCCCCCTTTCCTCATACCATATGCATGTATATATATATATACCACCACGGATTCCCTTCTTTTCTTGGCCCTTCCGATGGATAGATGGATGGTTTATGTTCTATTTGTTTAGGCTGGCGGGGCCCGTGTGGAGAGTTTTACGATGTCGGTGTATATACTATATAAGACGCACACACAAGCTTATTGAGAAATCTCTTATTTGCTTTGCACACAAACTGGACAGGTTATAACATCACACACAAAAAAACTGCTTCCAATTATCTTTTTTTTTCTCTTTTGGAGCTCATTTTACTTTAAAAGAAAAATCCCACCTAGTCCCTTCTTTTCTATTCTCGTTTCAATTAAAAACCAAGCCTGAAACAAAACAAAAAAAATTGTGTTGGATGTGGTCTTTCCACTTCTACGTAGTTGACACACGTTTTTTTTTTTTCAGCTTCAAAGATGATAACGAGAGGAAGTTGATTCGTTTTTCTCGAAAAATCATCACGAAAGGTGAAATTATACGGTGCGATAGGGATGCCGTGAAAACATGAAACGGCGTCCGACCCTCTTCCTGTCGCTCAACTTATTGGCCTCGTTGCATTCCCCTCTTTCGAAAAAAAAAGTTTAGTTTTTTTGTGTGTGTGTGCCTGTCGCAGAGGGGCGGTCCTCCTCATCATCAACCCCCCCAAAAAAAAAGAGATGAATGGCTGCTGCTCTTGTTATATAAAACTGAGAACCTTGGCCGTCTATCGTAATAGATTGTAACGTATAGCGTATAGAAGCCTGAAAAGTGTGCGATAAAGAGGGGAACTAAAAGACGAGCTGAGAGACTAACAGAAAAAAGGAAGGAGACGCGAGTTGTTGATGAAAGAAAAAGGATTCGATATCCTTGTCGGGTTTTCTTGTGCGTCTACCGCAGTGGAAAATTAACAAAAAAATATGGATAGGTTCGAAAATATTCTTGAAACACTTTAACCGACACCCGAATTCTTGTTGCGAGGAAATAAAAATAATCTTTTTTTTTTCCCCACTACGGTCAGCTGATTTTGCCTGTCATTTATAAGCAAAAATAAATAAAAAAAACGGCAGCCAAACGCACAATCTTCTCATTCGTTTTTTGTTTTCTGGCGCCTCTTTTTGAATTCATTAAGACTCTTCTTTCGGGTCGCCGTTCGTATAATAGAGTTGTTGTTTTACTGGCTGCTGCTGCATCTATTGAAAACAGAGAGTAGCTATATTTATACACTCCATCATTTCGGCTCATCCGACACTAACACGCATCGGGACTCGGGAAAAAAAAAAAATTCCCGAAAGAGAGCTATAAAAAAAAACGCACATTTTCTGTCGGCGTGAAATGTGTTCACTGTTGCAAATGCCTATAGACTGTTGTTTGCCCACCTAACCAAAACATCTAGACACACTCACAAAGTCTCGTCTTTTTTTTCTTCCCCTTCATTTTTATCTTACACCGTTCGTTTCCTTTCGGCAGGGCGACAGAATAACGAGCGAGCTGGCCGATTATCATATTCTCACGCCGCGAGCGGCATGCGTCTCGGGCGTGCGAGAAATAGAAAGACAGAAAGAAGAAGGACGGAGGGATAGCGTGGCAACAAACACTTGCTAGATTGAAAAAAAGAAAAAGAAAACTGAAAATGAGGGAGAAACAAAAAGAAATGAAATCAAAACAAGAAATCATTCAGCATTTTTGGTCAGTTGGAAAAGGTATACAAACTAATTGTCGATTCCGTGCGAGTATTCGACTTGTTTAAGGAAAGCGACTCCCGATTTGGCAACAAAATGGGGCCATGTTTTTCTTAACCCGATGCCCCCCCACACTCACGAATCTTTTTGGCCAAACACATTTGAATTATAAAAGAAAAAAGGGGCAAACATATTTGAATGGGGGTATTGAATCTTCTTCCTGCTGTCAAAGAAAAACCCTCATGGAGGCACCTACCTTTTTAAAATAAAAAAAAGAAAAACAATAATATGAGGGTTGTGTGTTGTTAAAGAAGAGTGTGTAATAGCTGGCGCCAGTCGTTCGGTGTAACAAATGGCCTCTAGCCGTTTTGCCTATCCATTGAAAGGCATCGCATTCCTCATTGACTAAATAGATTTCTCTTCTTTTCGTGATGATGGGAAAGGGGGGGAATCCAGTGGGCCGTAACCGAAATCGTGATAGTTTCGAATGATGTGTGAAAATTGGTCGGCCCTTTTTTCTCCAAGCAAAGACATCAAACTTGATGAGCAACGGGCCTCTTATCAATTGTTTCCTTTTTTTCCCCTTCCAAACGCAAAATTCTGACGAGGCATCTTATTTAAATAAATATTTTTAAAAAATCTAAACTTGGAAGGAGGCGTTGTTGATTTAAAAAACAAAAAAAAACCAAATTTTGTGTGTGTGTGTGTGTGTGTGTGCCTGAATGGGCCGGCCACACCTACCCAGGCGCCAAACAATCGACGTGTGGCTGAGCATATACGTGGCCGGCCGTAGTGTGTATGTTTGCGCACAGTGCATTATACACTATCATTATATGATTATTATCATGATTATCATCTTTCCTAACTCTTGTATACAGGGGCTCGGTTCAGCCGTAGGCGATAGGTTTTAAGTTTCACATCAAACACCACAAGAGGGAAATGAATTTGTCTGCACCTTTTCTTCTTCTTCTTCTTCTTTCAGAGAGGATTTTTTTTTAAATATTTTTTTACCGGATGATGATGTATATGTATATTTATTCGTTTTTCTACGGCACGGGCCGTCGAAGAAAAACAAAACAAACTACCTGTGCACGATCGAATAATAAGCGAGTCAGGGGAGTGAAGCCGATTGGGCGGCGAGGCATACACAAAACCGCCGCACGCGGGAGCTATAAAAATTGGCTGGATCTGTGTGCGAGTCTTCTCGTGTCTCTGCCGAGAAGAAGGAAAAGCCATTTGTTTTTCCTGGTCTGATCGAAACGCATGACTCGCATTTCCTTTATTTCACACATTCAGTGGTAATCGCACGGTGCGTGTGTACTGCCGTTGGTATTTTTTGGCATTGCTCTGATATAAAAAAGAAAAAACAAGAAAAAAGGGACCTCATCTGTAACACATAGTTTACAACCTGTCCGCCCCATCCACCGTTGGGCAAGAAAAATAAACTTGTGGGTTCCCGAATAGTTGGTTGGCGTAAGAGAATTTGCATGGAAATGGGCCGGACTCTCTCCCTCACCTGTTTGATGATTTATAGCCATCAACTTTATTCTTCTTTCTCGTCTTCATCGGTGCCAATCGAACCATAAAAAATCACGCCGCCATTGTAGGTCCCGACGCCTTTTAAATGTTTCATCCCTCCGACGATGTGTTCCATATTTTCGGCTTTTCTTCTCGTGGATGGCAGGAGCCACTTAAACACGTCTTACTTTGAAAGAAAGCTCTTTTGTTCTTCGTCTGCGTTCTTTTCTCGACAACAGCAACAACAATAGATGACGCCTTTCGTCGACGTTTGCGGCGTGGATAATAATAATGGGTCCTAGAAGCCACACTTTGATTTTCTTTTCTCTTTCTTGAGAGGTTGCGTTCCCAAAAAAGGGGAGAGACCTGTTTTCTTTTTGGTTCTTGTTGTTGCTGCACTGATCGGGGCCGATATCTTATTACATCCAACACCTTCTTCCATCCACGAAGAGTCATCACACGGCGAAGAGCAAATAGCCCGCAGACGGGCGTAATCATCCCACCCAACACACACACTTTAAATCCTTAGAATTTATTCCTGCGGTCATCTGCCCTCCGCTTTTCGCTACAATCACGGGGAAACGAGCACGAGCTGCTCTATTATTATTATTTTTTTTCCCGTTTCTTTTTCAAATTTCGTGTTGGGTGAAATCGGAAAAATATCGAAAAGAACTTGATGGTGTTTGATATACAAACACCATCGAGTCCTGCGGGCTGTGATTGGGTGTCCGTGTTTTTTTTTGTTTTTCACGCGAAGAAGAAAACGACCACCAGCAGCAACCAGATGGTCGTAGCCGCGGGATAAGAAACAAAACAAACACAACCAAAATAGTTTTTTTCTTTCTTTTTACTTCACCGTACCTGTGCGTCCCTTTTTTATTTTTAAATTTCAATCCCAGACGACCGCCCACATCGATTCTTTTATTTTCGCGGTGGCTATGAATAAACTTAAAAAATAGACACGTAGCAAAATCTTTTGAAAAAAAAAAAAGAATGCGCACTCAATAGCTCAGGTAGTGGTGTAATGAATGACAACATTTGTCATTGGTGACTACCGTGCACGAAACGTTTTTTTGCCCAGTTTCCCGTTTCATTTTTTTTTTCTTCGGCCAAAAAAATGAAAATCTTTCGACATTTTTCTTTTGCCTCCATGTTCTCCAGAATTTGTCAGCTACATTCCAAAGGTGTGTAAGTACGCACAGAAAGGCGGCTAAACATAAAAGTACCTGCGGGTCCCGATGATATATCTGTGCGCACACGTGCGCTCGTTCGTTTTCCAACGACTCCCGTTTTTCTCTTTTTTTTTTTTGTTTGTTTCAGGATAAAAAATTAAAAAAATCTTGATTCATTCCAGAATTTCTGGATGGCAACTTGGTAGGAGGCACAAAATGGACACATTCCGTCCTTGTTGTCGGGATAGTGTGGGCCGCCATTGTAATCTATCGTTAAGGCAAAGAAGAAGGCAACGACGAGAGAGTCCAAGGTCCAAACAAGCGGCACATAATCGGGAGCTGTACTAGCCCCTGTCCAGTAGCCGACGATGGTGCCCCCCTCTCCTCCTCGGAACAGCATTCCTACACTCACAACCATCTTCGGTCTATATCGCTAGACGTAGAAACGCATTCCACGATGGAGAGCAGCTCATTTCTCCACTTCTATACGTTTTTTCTTTCTTTTTTTTATCTTTTGCTCGGGCTCAGGTAGTGTGAGAGAGAGACAGTGAGAAATAGATATACTTACAGGCAACAGAAGCAGGTTCCCCCCCCCCCTCGACATTGAGGGGGGGGAAATACAAAAACAAAAAGGAAATAAACTGGTTTTTTCCCATTTTAGAATTGTTTCTAGTTTTTGAAATGGCCAAACACTTAAGTTTAAGCAACAACAAAAATGGGTTTTTTCTAGAGAAAATTCAGATTCAAGGAATTATCGATTTTAAAAACGTCATTGTGCATTACCATTATTAGATGCGCCGCGGCAAAAGTTCAAAAGAATTGTATAATAATATTTAAAAGACATTTCCGGTTCTCGTTGATTGTTGTTACCCTTATTTTTTTCCCCCCTCCTCCCTTATTGGAGGATGAATGCGTGTGCATTTGTATAAATAGCTAATTTCCTAAAGAGCTGATGCTATCTAGTTGGCTCTTTCTCCATTACCACTGGATGGATGAAGGGGATACCAATTCTCATAGAATTCGGCATCTTTTGTGACCCGCGTCTCTCCTCTGAGGATTTGCTAGTCTGACAGCGTATAGGGGCGTATATAAGGTGCTGCTGTTTCTACGTCTCTCTTTGATTTTTCTTCTTTTTTAGTCGCTCCGACGTGACTCTAGTTGCATGCCACCCTTTTTTTTTTTATTGTTGACTCGTCTTTGTGTCTGCCTGTCTGTGAAAACAGGGCGATGCAAAAGGCGACGCCGTTCTCGTGTGAGAACAATCGGTCGTCGTTTGCCACCGTTTTTTTTTTTCCCTCTTCGTTATTGCGGTTCACACAGACGAACAAACCTCCCCCTCCCGCTGCTGACATTCGGGGAAAATAACACATCAAATCAGTCTGGAAAGCTTCGTCGATTCCGATCTGATGGTCGACGATGCGCAAAAAAAAATTGGGGAGCGCACGCGCACCAATGACAAATCAACCGCAATGAACCGTCCACCCGACGACTCAGAAGCAAAAAAGAAAAAAACTAAAATGAAAGATGACAACATAACGAAGAGAGAAAAAATCGTATAAATATTTACGATCGAGTGAATTCTACCCTTGGTCATTGTGGGGGGGGACAATGAAGGCTGATGACGATCGTTTTATTGATTTCTTGAAACTAGAAAAAATTGGGTAGTGTCAGATTAATCATTTTTTCCCTTTTTCGTGTCGTGTTTTGCCTTTTTTCGTGTGTTAAAGCAGACGATATTGAATTCGATGCACAAGTACCAGCCGCGATTTCATCTGGTGCGAGCCAACGACATCCTCAAGTTGCCCTACAGCACGTTTCGCACCTACGTCTTCAAGGAGACGGAATTCATCGCCGTCACGGCTTATCAAAATGAAAAGGTAAAAGGTGTCGACGCTCACACAACACGTCGAGGGCTTTTCAGTTTGCATCGATAATCAACTCATCCTTTTTTCTTTATTTTCTAGATCACGCAATTGAAAATCGATAACAACCCGTTCGCCAAAGGATTCCGCGATACGGGAGCAGGGAAGCGTGAAAAAAAGTGAGTTTAATGGTTTTCTTCTTCTTTGTTTTGTTTGGCCAAACGCGACGACATTGGTCGGGGTAGGGCCCCAGTGTCCAGCAGATTGACAAATAATAGAGAGAGAGAGCGAGAGAGAGGCTCTTTGCTTTTGTTGACACTGGCGCCAGTTAGAGGGATCACGAGCCGATGAAATGGTCGTCATTTGTTGTGCAAACAACGAGCACACGCTCGCTTATGCTTGTCCCCTACACACTAACAGAGACAGCGAAACCTCCCCAACGCCCCTCTCGTTTTTAGTATCCCGCTGGGTGTAGGCCATCCCCTTAAAAAGAGCGCATACAATTCTCTCCTTTTCTTTATCTACTGTGTTTGTACACAGTGGAGAGAGAGAGACACACACACACACAGAGCAGAGAGTAAGTAAAGTAAGTAGTCGGACAATCTCGCTGTATTCACCCTTTGCCACACCACTTCTCCACCAACACACACACACGCACACACCGCAAGCTGTCATCCGATCCGGGGCTAATTACTCTAAAACCCCCGGGCAGATGTTCACATTTTCACAGTGTGTGTCCGTCGTATTAGCCGAGAGAACGACACACACAAATATATATATATATATAGAGAGAGAGAGAGGCCAAATGAGGTTCCAACAAGAAGCAGATGCGACCTCGTTATATAGACACACACACACACACACACACAACCGACTGTCTATTTGACAGTTCTCGTCTGTTAGTTTTTTTTTTTTTCTAGTTTTTATTGTTATCTTTTGTTTCTTCTTCTGGGGGCTTGTTGTTGGGACTTTTGAACCTTCCAACGAGCAATTGCTCACCGAGTGAGAGGGAGAGAAAGGTGAAAGGAAGACCAAGACATCATTGTGGTAATTGGGGGTAGGGAAAGAGAGATAAAGTTGATCATACGTTGAGAAGTTGAGACAGGCGACTGGCAACCCATAAAACAATAAAAATAATAAAACAAAAAAACCGTCTGTCGTCTCAGCTTCTACACACTCGACTACACACCGACATAGACAAATAACTTGAGGGCATTTACGAAATTAGAACCTCAACTTATCGGTTTGATTCGATTCAGCAGGCAGGCCATGTTGGCAGCATCTCAACGGCATCACGACGATCCCTCATCGCACAAGCATCATCACCATCATTCGTCTAGTGGCGGAGGTGTAGGTGTAGGCAGTACGGGTCTGCACGGACATCATCACGTCGGCCATCACGGCCATCACCACGGACACCACCACGCGCATCACCTTGCCGTCCTCGGTGGCGGCGTTCACGGTCACGGCACGGGCGGCGGTGTGTCCATGTCTTGCTCCCCGGCTCCCGATTCCAGTCAAGATGGCGTTCACGATTTGGACGATGAGAAGCTGGACGTTGTCGGCACTAGCGACGGACGAGACGGCGCATCTCCCCTTCACATCTCTGACGGTAAGTGTCTCACCTTGTCCATTCAATTCTTTTTTTTTTTTTTATTTTTAGCTCTCTCTCTCTCTCTCTCTTCCCCGTCCGTTTTACTACACACACCTAAAGAGGGCCTCCTCTTTGATTTTTATTTTTTATTGTATTTACCTTGTCCATTTTCTTCTTCTTAAAAGAGAAAAAAAAAAAAAATAGAAACTTAAAACGACTTGGGAAAAGTGAGTAGTGAAATGCCCATGAAGCGTGAAAAGGGGGCACAGTCGCCCTGCCCGGCCATTGACACGGACTTGTTAATGTCTCTCGCGGCTATTTTACATAGTCTCTCTCTCTCTGTGTGTCTCTCTTTTTCGACATGTGTGTGCCTCCTTTTCGTTATTTCGTGTCTAGTAGACAGAAGCAGCAAAACAAGCCAATGAGCTAATAGACACACCTGTCCATATATTCTCCAAGTGTCGTGAAACAGCCGCCAAACTCTGTTGGAAAATGACGGCACTTTTCACGTTTCGTGCGTGTCCTCCTTTTTCCTGGCGTTTTGCGCAGAAAAATGCGGCCATTTTTCCACGGCGTCGAGGCAATTGTGTTTCCGCTTTGCGGTCTGCGTCCGTTGACAGCTCCAAGAATTAAAGAAAACAAACAGACAAACAATGGAAGAAGAAAGAAGAAAATAACGTATAACTGGCCAACTTATTATATAGACTTTTCGAATGGCCTTTAAGGACGAGACTTCGATACCTTCCTCCCCCTCCTCCCCCTCCTACTCCTTCAAAAAAAAAAGAAATGTGAACGTTAACCACACCGGAAATACTCCCTCCTTTTAAGCCATCATTCTATATATATACAGTATTATATATTTAAGTACTATATAGGGAAACATCAAGTGTTGTTCAAAAAATCGTAAAAAGTTATTCTCGGTAAAATAAAAACAAATGTTTTTTTGTGTCTATTTTCTATTTTTCTTATTTAAAAAAAAAAAATTTATAATTTGAATAGATGCCAGCATGTCGGAGGATCTGAGCCGGACGGGTACGCCTTCGCATCATCACGGCGATTCGGATTCGGACGGCAACAACGACCACCACCACCAACATCAGCCGTCGTCTTTGCATCATCAACTACACAACCATCACCTCAACAGTCTTCATCCGCACCACAATCAGAGCCTGCAGCATCACTTGCTCGTCCAGCAACAGATGCAACAAATGCAGAGGAATCGAGAAAATCATTTGAATCAAAGAGTGTCGTCGGCCGGAGCCACGATCGGCGGAGGCCAACAGCAGCAACAACAACACGGCGCCGCCAGTGGTGGCAACGCTGCCGGAGGACCGGGTTCCATGTTGTCTCCGGGCTCGGCTGCTGCCGCAGCTGCGGCCGCCGCCGCCGCCGCTGCCCAGCAAATCCATTCGGCGTTGGCTTCGTCGGGAGGCGCGGGCGGTTTGCTCTCGTCCGTCCATCCGAGCACGGTCAGTTTGGGACCGCCACTACCTCCACCACCTCATTTGCTACCCTACCTCTATCCGGGTGCTGGATTGTATCCGGGAGGTCCTTCTCTGCATCAGCTGAGTCAGTTCCTCAATCACGCTCACGGCCACGGCCTCAATCACGGACCTCACGGTCCGTCTGGTCCGTCTGGTCACGCCATGGCCGGCCTGGCGGCCGCCGCCGCGTCTGCGCACATGGGCGCGCACATGGCCGGCCACAATTTGCTGCTGAACGCCCAGTTAGCCCTTGCCGCCCAGCATCAACTCTTCCATCCGCACGCCTATCAGAATCTGTCGGCTGCCATTGCGGCTCATTCGGCCGCCACCAACGCCGGAGCTGCGGCGGCAGCCGGACAAGTTCCAACGTCACTCCCATCGACAGGCGTCGGCCATCCTTTGTCCCAGCCTCCTTCTCTTCCGTTGGCGCCGATTCCAGCAGTCACCACTCCCCTGTCGACGACGCCTCCTTCCACTGGCGGAGGAGGAGAGAGCGGCCAACGTCTCAGAGGTCAGCACCGTTTCGCTCCCTACAGTTTACAGCTGGGCAGCAGTAGTAGTACAAGTCCACCGGCCGGACACAAATCGCACGTCGCGTTGTCGTTGGGCTCGTCCGCTTTCGAGGCGGTCAGTCCGAAAGGATCCAGTCCTAAAGGATCACCTCCGCCGCATCATCACCGGTCGCCGTCTCCTACACCGTCGTCCGTCTCCAGCACGGTGAGCAGCGCAGCCAGCAACGCCGCATCGGCTAGCGATCTAAAGAACATGGAGAAAATGATTAACGGCTTGGAAATGGCCAAGGGGATGATTGCCGCCGGTGCTGAATCCAACGGATCCATCGACAGTTGCGATCCCAAGTAGTTTGACTTTTTTTTTTTTTTTTTTTTTTTAATCCACTCCCCCAATTTATTATTATTATTTTTTTTTATCGTCTCGTCACATCACAATTTTTTATAATTATAGTTTATATATATATTATCTCTCTCCCTTTTTTCCCCTCATTCATCATTTTTTTTGGTTTTATTATTGAACTTGATCTTGTTGAATTCTATGGCAACTCCCTCTCTCTCTCTCTCTCTGTGTGTGTGTATGTATACATTTGTTTTTCCGCGCATGTCTTTTCTTCAATGGCACAATTCCAAACCACTAGCGCATCTGGCAAGGACTTTTTTTTTATTATTTTAAATGAATGTGAATATAATAGTTGAAAGAATTTCGAACAAATCATTCTTGGTTAGGGTTACACACACACACACACACACACACGCGAGAAAAACAGAAACATCTTCGAAACCAAAGAGAAAAAAAAAATAACGTGTGGTCTTAATAATTATTTTCATCTGGTCCCTCCCCGATTCCACGACGTTTCATCTCTCATGTGTATGCTTGTAATCACGTGCGTGTGTTGAGAATTTCTGTTGCTGCAATTTTCAAATAAGAGAGAAAGAAAAATTGTAGAAAAGTACACGTACACACAACCTCCCTCCGATCACACTGCTCTGCCTACCTGCCTCCTCGTCTAGTAACATACCCGGGTACGAAAACATAATTTGCATAATTTAAAATTTGTCTACACACAATTTTTCATCGCTGTTTTTATTTGGGTCGTATAGATGAGTGTTTTTTTCTATACGAGCGACATTCATTTTGTGCAAATGTGATCCCCCCCCCTAAAATCCGTTCGTGTGCCAATGAGTTTGACATTTTCACACACATTTCTTCTTTCCTTGACTCCTACACACACGTCCGTATGTTTTTTTATTTGCGTGCTATCATTATGATATAGGCCTATACGTATGTCATGTCAAACTATTATATATACGGTTGTTCTCTTTGCGTTTCGAGTCTTCATTTTTATTGTTGTTGTTGTTGTTGTTGTCGGCCGAACGTTGGGAGTGATTCCGTTTGTGCGCTTCTTCTCATTTTTGGCAAACTGTCCTCTCTCTTAAAGTTCTAGTAAAACACACATACATATTGAATATATATACATATATATGTACGTGTGTGTGCTGCTCCTGTGTATCTAATAAATGTACATGTTGATATATATATATATTAAGTCCGTGTGTATGCTGCGTGAAGTTGCGTACGTTCCGTCAGGTCCGGCGGAAGAGAACAAACACAAAGAAAATCGGTGAAAACTTAAAAAAAAAAAATTCTAAAAAAAATCACGGGGCGGTTTGACAGTGGCGTACATTTTTTTTTGGTGGGGGAGGGGTATGCGCGTGTCCTGTGACAACATTTCAGTGCGTTCAATTTCGTCGTGTATTCATCCCGTGGACCCTCCTTTATATTCTTTTGAAATTTTGTGGTCATTTTTTGTGTGTGTGTGTGTGTGAATTTCATTGTCCGACTATTGGTTCTCTGATCCCTCCCTAGCCGCTATACAAATGGATGATTATTGCCGTTATTTAGCCGACGAATTGCACTTATTGTACAACACGGTTTGGATGATGATATGATGACACGCCCTTTATATACAAAACGTAGCGCGCGCAGCCACACACACAGACATCTATTATTTTCGTGTTCCGTTTGTTTGTTTTCCGTTTTTTTTTTTTTGTTCATTTGAAATTTCTTTGTATTTTAAACTCAAAAAAAAAAAAGAAAAGAAAAAAAAAAAACAAGAACAACAACTATACATCTATATGGGTTCCTGGTTCCTTTTCGATGTGTAACAAAGTCAAAGTATCAGTTTTGTAATTGAGCAATACAGCTTTGTTATGTGCGTTAAAACTGAAAATTGTTTTCGTTCATGTTCAATCGTCAATGGAAAAGAAATCGAGGACTGTTATGTCTGGGTGAGAGCGATGGCTAATGGAAAATTGGCCCCAAAAACTAACGAGAAAACGAAAAGGCGAAGACAAAAGTTTCAAATCCTCGTTCATTTCGAAGTATAAACTAGTCGCAACCGACAGTAGTTCCGTTAAAAAAACAAGAAAAAAACCGAATGAAAAGCGGAGCGAAAAAGGGGGTCACGATGTTCGTGTATGACAGTCATGTCTGGTCTGATCAGCTGACAATTAAAGGCGGATCACACAATAACAAGGTATTTCAATTTTCATTGAAACAAAACATTAAGGAAAGTTGGATGTCATTTTTGCGGCTCTGTCGGCCACAATGAGCGGGGTGGGTTAAGATTTACGAGCGACACGTTACGACGGCGTCGGCTCAAGTCTCCAGTCCTAATCGCCCCCGTTGTGCAACCCAAGATTTTCTTTTTCTTTTTTTGTTCCAGTGAGCCGAGTCATCGAAACTCCCATGCCGAACACAGCGCCACCCACCGCTGCTTTTTACGACCGGCTCAACTCATCAATATCATCTGTTGTGTGTATATCGATCCCCCCCCTTTTTCTTTCTCAACCTACTCCAACGGCATCATTTCAAAGAAAAAGAAAAGAAAAAAAAAAACAGAAATCAGGAGAGAGAGGTAAACGTCCATTTAAACGGAGTAATGCAACGGTGTGTGTGTGTGTGTCACGAAATGACGAGTAGAAAGGAGAGAAAAATGTGGTGGGAAAAAAGAAGTTGACGATTAGGCGGGAGACATCGACTGGAACCTGGTGGACAATCAGATCGAAACGGAACTCGTTCAAGAATTCACGCTGCAACGTCACGACGCTCTCCGTCTGTAATACACACCCACACATTTGTGTGTGAGTGGTTTTTCTTTTTCTATCCCGTCCTCTTGTTTTGTTGTTTTTTTTCCGTTTTAACGACCGATTTGATTGGGAAGCGAAAACGACCTCTCTCTCCTTTTTGTCTTTTTTTTTTTGTTTTTATTTTCAGCGCGCACCGTGTGAACGTTTTACGTCCTTCCTTTGTTTTCTCGTCCCTTTTTTTTCCGTTTTATTTGGGAGGAAAAGACTGGAACTAAAGAGACACACACCAAAAGGTTGTTGCTTTTTATAAGATGCAAAGGGAAAATGCTTTTTTTTCGCAAGCGCGTTTATTTTTTGCCTGTCGAAGATAAAAATCAGCCGAATTTCATGTCACAGACTTTTGGCCTGCGGAAGAATTCTTCCATTTCTTTTTCAAAAAACGATCACGTGACATTATCTAAGGCCGTTTTGGAGAGAAATGCTCAAAGTCGATCGCATAACGTCCTTCCGAAACGAGAATGATGTAGACAAAATGGAAAAAAACTCAAACTAATTTCTTCCTCTTTAGAGATAATAGAAGAACACAACATTTTCCAGCTCCCGAATTTCACGCAGCTGTGCGCCCTATCTCCGTCTTTCTTCGGACAGCACCATTTTTTCGTGTCGTCTTTTTGTCCTCGTGGTTTTAAATATTTGGCTTTTATTTTTATTCAAGGAGGAAAAGGGGTTGCATCTCGAGCAGGTGATAATGTCCAATATTTCATCGTCACCTTCCAGGTGTTTGTTTGTTTGTTAAGGAAAGGGGTACGAACCTCCGGGCAGCAACTGGCAGTTTTTTGTTTCGTCTTTCGAAGGCCGAAATAGATTTTAAAAATTCAAGGTAATAGATATGTAGGTCTGCAGCAGTTACATGTATGGTCTATTAGAGGGTATAGGTCGATATGGCATCGTGCCGGAGGAGCCAATGTTTCACACGCTACCTGTCTTGGCATCTTTCGTTTCTTCCTTTTTGTATTGTGCGTGTTTTTGTGGGCAGGGTTACGTGAACTAGAAATGGACCAGCCAAAAGTGCTGGGTTTCTTTCTTTTTCGTGCTTATCGGATTTCTTTTTTTTGTTTGGTGGTGGGGTTGATTAGTTTCAACCTATTTCCCTTTGCCTTTGTCAATTTTTGTATTTTTAGGAAAGGGGGTTATCATCTGGGAGAAAATGAATGTCAAGTGTGTCATCGCACTAAACGTCAAACTGTTGTGCGAAGAAAAGGCCAGCAAAACACACACAAACACACCACATCTGGCTCTCCATTTTTGGATAGGGGCCTTGCTGGGATACAACTAAGCCTTGAAGAAAAATATCAAATAAACGTTAACGGTTCGTTCGTTTGGTTTCGGCCGACTGCAGTCAGCACTTATCACCTCGACATTCTTTCGTCTTTCTCGTTTTTCTTTATATTTTAAAGCGGCTGCTGCTTCTGTGCTGTCGACTTGGGGCCAGAAAACCGTTTGATATGGTCAACGCAGATAAGACAACGAGAAAGACCTGCGTCGTCGATTTCCCGACCGTTGCGACTGAGGAAACACGCTGAACAGTCCGTGCCCGTTTCTCGGTATCGCCGTACACACATAAGGGAGGCCAACAATAAGAAAAAACGTTAACCGCGCAGCTAATTCCAACTCGAATTTATCCAATCCAATCGATTTTCTTTCTTCTTTCCAAAGAGCAGAACGTCTCGATTCGAAAAAACCGGTTTTTCACGCTGATCAATTGGGAGGAAGGTGCAAGGCAAAATAGGAAAACTTGTAAATGAAAAGTGAGAAGAGCCGTGTTTTGAAACACGTCAGAGTCTATATAGAAGACAGAGCCTCTTCGTGGAGGGCTGTACAATCGTCATTAGTCAGGAATTTTCCCTCTTTTCGTTTTTTCTTTCTTTTCCTGTTGGAAAAAGAACTGCCTCTTGCCGGTCTTTCTTATAGTTTTCTCTCTTCTACATATACGTACGTACGACATCATTGGAATTCTTTTTAATGGACTTTTTCTTTCGATTATTCTCCCTAGTTTCTAGTTCGTTTCCAAGTTTCTCTTAAATTATTTCGCTGTGTTATTGTGGGTTTGTTTCTTTTCAGTTATGACCCACACAGCATAATACATATTCACCGTCCATTTGTGAGGGCTAAGGACTCTGCCGCCCCCCTCGTTTTCAACACAAGCGCCGGAAATTCGTAAATCTGTCTTTTTAACTTCTCTTCCTCATCGAATATTCCGTAAGCTTTTCTTACCTGCTCTTGTACAGGTTGGATGGTTCGTTCCTAAGAAATACAGTATCTGCGAAAATGCAGTTTGTGGCTTTTTCATTTGGTTTATCGATTTTCTAGCCTGTCACTAACGAGCCGTTTTCTCCAACTGTTTTTTTTGTTTTTGTTTTTTAAATATTCCCATCCTATTTCTTTATGTCGTGTAACATATGTGCGTTAAGAGAGACACACTGGTAAAACTGGAAAACAACAGAGGGAAAGAGAAACAAAATAAAGAGAGCCATCCATTTTGATCGTGTTTTATTGAAGGAGATTAAGCCAAGTGCACCTGCATCAGCTGTCGGCACACTGTCGCCTCTACTTATTTGCTTTTTCAATTTCTTTTTTTATTTTCTAAAGGAAAAGAACACATCACTGTAATATTGTACAAACATACTAGTCCAACCGAGAGAGCTTTTGTCCTTGCTGTTCGTGGACAACAGAGAAAGGGGACACACACGGCACAGGGACACGAATTCAGCTGCATTGCATAATCGATGCCCCCTTTGCGTCGTCGATGTTGTTGGTACCGAAACTGAAAAAGACTGGCGTGACTCTCGATTTCCACGGCCGTCAATGACAATTTTTTTTTTTTGTTTCTTTCCAACTGGCCAAAGCCTTTTTTTTTTTTAAACCTGAAACCCCCATGGAACGTGGCTGGACAAGGAAAAGAAAAAAATAAATAAAAAGAGACGGACAACTGGAACGCCGCGCCCGCTGATGTGACACAAGGGACCGTCGTGTGCTTTGCCAGACTAGCTCGGATCACGCAATGTATCCATCACAACAAGAGCACCAGCCATTCCCTCCTTCGTTTTTCGATTGTCCCATAGAAATTGAGACCCCCATTTTGCTACACCAATGTCTGCACGTGTGTGCGTCACCTCCCTATATCCATACGCGTAGTATTTGATGTGTGTACACTTTGATGTTTCTAGTTGATGCAAGTGTCACGTAAACGCTCTTTTCTTTAAATTCGGAAGGCCCACACCATGCCGTTCTAATATCACCCTTCCCTCTTAAAGACCTTGACCGTTTAGACGCCATTTTTTTTCTTTCTAACTCTTCCTCCAATTTTCCTTTTTTTTCGATTTGGCAAACATTTTAGGGCAAAAAAAAAAAAAAATCAAATCTGCCGATCTGGCAAGTGTGTCGTTTTGGCTCCAATTATTTCTCCGAGAGTGGCCCGAACTAAGGAAAAACAGTTTTACGTGTGTTTCGTGATCCGGTGACACACAATATAAATGGGGGCAATAGACACATAGTACCTAGAACTCGTGTACACATTGAACAATGCAGGTAGATGCACGTTACCTACATCTATATATATAAATCTAATAAAATAAGATTGTGTGTGTGTGTGTGTCGTATAGCAACAGCAAAGTGTCAGGTAACGAGTGAGATAGAGGGTCCTTCAACCAACACGACTGACGCCGTGATGATACGACACGCCACGGCATCAAAAAGTTTTTGTTTTTACTTACGATGACTATGTTAATCAGCCACGATGAATCTCTTTCCCTCAAATGATTAGTTTTTTTTTAATTTCGTTAGTGGTTCAAGAAGGTCCAAGTGCGTGCACCTGAGCAGGTGGGAAAAATGGTGTCACAACTGTCGACACCTGGACGTGAATCGATGCGTCGATGAGCAGGGCTGAAAGAGTGTCAGCTCTTGTGGGTCGACGTTCATCGGGATTAGATTCCTCACCCCGACACCACCTACGGCTACGTGATTATGTAAGTTCCAGTTCTTTTTTTGGTTTTCATTTTGGTCCAAGTCAGCCACAAGTCTATACATGCTCCAGATTTGGGTTTGAATTGTTTTATCGAGGGGTCACTTGATTGAACGGCGTTTGAATGGCCATGGCCAGCAAAAGCCACGGGCAATGGTTTGATATAATCAGTCGATTGTGTGTGTGTGTGTGTGTACGCTGGGTTCATCCAGTTAGAACCGAAACAAATATGACGCGCGTATGTGTGTATGTTATTTTTATTCCATGAATCGATCCATTCGTGCGTGAACTGTTTACGCTGCAGATCTGGCACTCACGCACTTGCACTTGTCCACTCTATTTCCCTGAAATGCAGTTGGACGTCTGACTAGGATTGCGTCATTTTCGTTAACGTTTGTTGATCTGAAGAAATTTGAATTTGTTCCCCCCCCCCTCCCCAACATGAGGAAAGTCTTAATTGAATGCAGTGGGGAAAAAAAAAAAACGGGTAAAGAAAAAATGCCGTTAAAAACTTGGGCCAAAAATGGCTTTCTGTGTCTAAATCATGTGCTATCGTTAGCCATTTGCTTGGCTGGTCGGTTGAATCGTCCCATTTTCATTCTTTTTTTGGCTGCTGCTTTTATTTTTTCGCGAATGATTAAGTCTGTCAGCAGCAGCGAATGACCCAACTTTTTGGCACGGCCCCTTCCTATTTCGCTTCTTTTCGGCCCTTGTCTTTGTCACCATTTGATTTGGCTCCTCCAACGGGGGCATGTTTCATTGTGATGTTGATCTTGTTTTTGTCTAATTATACGATAGCAAGAAGTAAGAAATGCGCGAGTCCATTGCTGATTCATCCTTGAAATGTGACACGTGACGATTAGGATCAAGTCAATCTCACATATATAGGCTATTAGGGTGGTATCAGATGGATCATTGCGAGTAGATTGAAAAAAGGAAAAAAAAGTCGATGAATAATGCAAAATAGTGGTGAGAGGGGATGGGTTGGCAATATTGAGATGAGTTCATTCGTCATCGGGGGATGTAATCGAGAAGGGGAGGACGTGACGAAAGAGATACCGGGCGGAAGTTGACAATTTTTCACGAGGCCTCCCCCACCCTGTTCCTCACATCAGCGTGGGCTTTTGCTGTTGATGCAAAAAGAAAAAAAAAAATGCAAAAATAATAATGAAAGAAAATGCAATGACACGAGTAGACTGACTCGACTTTTTTTTTAAGGGGGGTGGATGTAAATTGTCGCCAACTTCTATCCGTGAGAGACACACTCGTGGCGTTCATCGGCGCCTGACGTCACGCGTCGCTTACCCTCCTCCATGGCACGATGGCCTCGTGTGTCGTTTTTCAGCTCCTCCCTTGTTATTTTTATTCCTCATTTCTTGTTTCGTCTTCTTCTTCTTCTTTTTACTTCATCATTCCAATGTGCTGCCGCCACACGCAGATAGGAAAAAAAGAGGATGGCTCAATTGACTCCCCACCACGCCGCAACCGAAAAATAGCCCCAAAGGAAAAAAAATAAATAAATCGGATGCTCCGCTTTTTTTTTTTTTTCCTGTGAGGATGGATTTCCTCATCGTCGTCTCCCCTAGCGCGCGCGACAATCCCATCAATCCTCCCCATTGCGCTCCTCCTCCTACCCCTCGGCTGTTATACAATATAGACGAGCAGTTGTATAGACTACAGTATATATATATATATATATACATATATATACCAGTCCGCCTTAATTGAATTGATCCTAACCGCTGGTGACATTCAATGCCGTCGTGCCATGGCACGGCATTGCGGCCAACAACGTTCCAGCAATACACACACGACGCTGGAAATAAACCACACGGACTTTTGACTCTTTAAAAAAATTATAAAAAAAAAAACTTGGAGTTCTTAACGTATGGGATGTATATCCGAAAGCCATTTAGGTTTGTTTGCTTTTTAAACAAATGGACTAAAAATTGGTTTAATTGTTTGTAATAAATAGTGGGGGGTGGGGGAACGAGTAGACTAAGTCGCACGGAAATGGATTGGCCGTGTATCTTTTTGATCGAGTTATGTCCCCACATTGCTCCTCTTTTGAACTTCCTGTTGTTCGCATGCGGATGCTGCCAAGTGAGATGGCGCTTCTTGCCTATACAGTGTCTCCTCCTTTTTTATTTGGCTTGTCCCGGATGACACGGATCAGAGGAGATCACAAGCCGCTGAGTGCGGCCCGAAAGGAATAATAATCACATCAATAGAATATACAACAACAACAACAACAAAAAAGATCGTCTGCTGTTTTGTGTTGCATGTCGTCGTCGTCTTGTATTTTTCCCCAGTTTTTGGGTGGCGCGCGGATGTCGGTGCAGTGTGTGAGGATTCAGTCGAGCGACGCGCCGCTTTCCTTTTTTTCTTTTTTAAATAATAGGAGCGACGGCGGCGACGGCCGGCGTCCGGATATGAGAGTTCGGTTACGAGTCGGTGACACTGACTTCTCTCTGGCGCTCTTCATTTTTTTTTTCTTTCTTTCTTTTTTGGCACGCCGGATGAACTCTGTGCAGTCTCCCCCTTACGGTCGACTCTCATCCGCAATTGACTGTGTATGTGTTTTTGCTCGACGTGCGGTAGGAAGAAAAAAAAAAGATGAAAATAGGGAAGGAGGAGGACGAAGAAGAAGATTGATCGTCTTTCAACTCGTCGTCGAGGTTTTTGTGGCACAAGAGAATCGAAGCGACGGCGGTGGCTGCGGTTTGGTTGGCGGCGGCGACGACCTCCCTCTCTTTCCTCCTATGTGTCTGTCTACACACGCATACACACACGCAAAAGGCTGCAGCTACGGGGCACACGCCAGTGGGAATGTTGGGTGGCTGAGAGGGAGGAATCCACGGCTGCTGCTGCTGTTGCCTAAATTGCGATTAAATAAGGGACAGACGAGGCGAGTAGATAATCGAAGTGGAGGACGCCCACCCGCTGCCAAAGTGCCACACACACAACACACACACAGAAACAAGAGAGAGAGAGAGAGAACCTTAAACTAACGATGGGTCGCATTCTCTCTTATGTATTATATTGCCGTCGTCTTCGTTGCCGCCACAGTTATGTTTTTCGGCCTGTTTGTTCGCATTCATACGTCCTGTCTTTTCCTGCTCGCAGCGGGACTTCACTTCCCCCCTTGCCTTTTCGTATAGACCTAAAGGAATCAGGTTAAACGCACGTATACCTATAGAGGCATATCTTTTTTTGTTTTGTTTTGTTTGTTTTCTATATTAGATTTATTGACCCGTTGATACATAAATAAATGAATAGCCTTCCCCCCCTTCCTTTTTTTTGGGGGTTTGCTTTTGAATTGTTTCTTTTCTATCCCACATGTTTTGACAGTGTGCCTCTCATCGGGACCCCGTTGTGTTCTCTATGTCTCCTAGTCTTGTGTGCATCGCCGACGTCAGCAATCAGATGTTATAAATCAAAGTGCTGTGTATGTACAACGTGTGGTGGAGGAGGGGAGGCAGAAGAGGGGGAAGGAGAGACTTTATAGGATGAGGAAGGTGGATTTTCTTTTCCAAGGCAGTTTTCTTTATTTTTTTTTCGTTGTTGGACAGCCTTACCAGGGGACTGGCGGCAGTGATGGCGACGGATTCTGTTTACATTATACATAAGAAAAAAAAAATTCAATAAAATTCAATAAAAAAAAAAGGAGATGGGGTGGCTATGCATCTTCCTTTTTTTTAATTCCATTATTTGAATCTCCTTCACATTTGAAAACTCCATTTTTTGATTGTTTCTTCTTGTTCTGACCACTCGATTGTCGTCATTGAACATTTCCTTTTAGTCTCGTAGTAAAACGGCCAGTTGGTTGCATCAAATCTAAAATTGCGCCTTCCCTACAAAAAAGAGAATATTTAGTTTGTTATTTTTATTTGTGTTGCATCCGAAATTCCACCCCCTTTCGATCCGGAATAACCCCACAAAAAAAAACTTGCCGGTTTGCATAATCAGAATGAAAACGAGTTTTCTATTTCTTTCATCAAAGAAACGTCTGTACGTCTCTGTCGCAATCTCGATAAAAGCTTCTAGGTACTTCTTACGCGTACATTTACGAGTCCGTCCATACACTAGCGCCGCTGCCCTTTATGTTATGATGATATTATACATGTCTCCATAACGCCAGTTATATGCTAATGGTAGACGTACACTAAACATATCAAAGGCTTAAATCCCATTAAAAGAAAAAAAAAATGATAATATATGGAATGCAACAACAGAAAAGCGACAGAGAGATCACAGAGTGGCTGTGCCAATTTGGGCCGGCTTCTTGTAGGCCCTTAGTTAAGTGTTTGTGCGCTCTTGGAGAGAGAAGCTCTTTGATGATCTGCTGACGACTGGTGGAGCAAAAGGGACTTTTCTTTCTCTCTCTCTCTCTCTATGTCTACGTAGTAGACATAAAACTTGATACGTCGAATAGACAAGTATATTTCATCTTGCTTTAAAAAAAAAAAAAATTTCTTCTTCTTTTTTCACGGTGGTCTTCTAAAAATGCATACAGTCGCTCTATAGAGTAGCCAAACTGAGCCAGAAGAATGGCTGGCATTCGCTTTTTCTTGTGCAGAGAGGTTGAGGAACGCAATGCGATTGGCGGCTAATTATTTCTAGGCGGTTGGCGACGAGCACCGACATGTTGAAACGATTTTTTTTTGTTTTTCTTTTAAAAAAGAGGCGCCCCGTGAAATGTTTGTGCAAGTCCCCCTCATTGGACGAGTTATGCGCAGACTGATTTGGTGTCGACTAGATAATGAGAGATGGATCGATCTGGTTTTCTAAGCAGCAAAGGCGGCGTCTCTGCTTTTTTCACTTGTCATTTCAAGTTTCCGATGAGTTTTGATGTTTTTGTTTCTGTTTCAAATAGCTCTCCATCCTCTTTCTAGTTTGTTTTTACCATTTCAAAAGAAAAAAAAAAGGGAGAAAATGTCTGAGGCGACAGGTCCCCGATGATGTATACGTCCGCCTCTATTAGCAGGCGTCTTGTTGTTGTTTTACTGAACGCTGTCCGTCTATTTTGGTCTGCACAGACTCGGGCAAATGACGCCAATGGGTGGGCAAAGCAAAAAGGAAGTGACGATCCATTGTGCAAAAAAAAAAAAAACAAGTCGATTATGCAAGAGAAAATGATCCAGTGACAGCAGGCAAGCCGACACACAGCTTCATTCTCTTAACGAAATGTACAACAGTTTGCGTGTAGGATCTCTTTTTTAATTTTTTTTTGTTGTCTTTCTGTCGTGTGTGTCACAAGCTGTGCCTGTCTACGCACTCCCGACGAAAAAGGGGGAAAATAAGTTGTCGTCACAGTTGTCTGCTCCTACAGCCAGCCGCTTTGTATATATGTAGTACTAGAGTTGTACTATAGTATATATCCTATATGTATATATATATGTGTATGACTGAGGCTATTGCTGGCGCCATTCTTTTCTCCAGTAGGAGGGGAGGTGCACGCACATCACGGTTGCCTTCATTTTACTGCTGCTGCTGCTGTACATATGAGTTGTGTGTGTCGTCTTTGGAAAAGAAAAATTGACGAGGCAAAAGAACACACGCAGATGGAGGGGCACAAAAACCAAAAAAAACAGCGGTAGTTTATCTCAATTCATGCGTGGATTCACTTGTTTTTGTCTTTTGCATTGTTTATTTTCGCTTCTGGATGAATTCGAGTCGTGATGACTCGTCTGTTTCAATTTGAAATCGGTGGGGATAAAAATAGAGACACGTTGAACGCGTTTTTGAATTACGATGGACTAGCCAAATGCTGCGGGACATTGTGATGCACAAAAAGTTTTCCAATTATGTCGTTTTCACTGTATTTTCTTTCTTTGAGGAATAGGCTCGATAACAATGAAAATCAAGACGTAAAACTGAAACTTGTCCGAAACTGACCGAAAGAGAAACTGGCGTTTCTTTATGCAAATAATCAAGTTGAGCCGATCTGTGGGCAAGTCGGGGGAGATGACGAGAGAGCCATTCATTTCGGCTGTAATATTTTTAAAAGAAAAGAAAAAAAAAATAATATGTGCCACATGCCTCGTCTCACGTACCGGTTTTTGTCGTGAAAAAAAAAAAATTGCGGTCGGGACTGCGTCTGTTTTTGCCTTTGGTCGTTGTCTTTCTTTCTGGAGTCTGCACAACACACAACATCGCTGCCCATATTGAGTTGGCACGGCAGTTGGACACATTCCCGACTATTCACGCTCGAAATTAGACATGTCAAGACTGTTACATTGAAAGCTATCCAACGCATGTTGACGTATTCAAACGTGCAACCTGATGACCAAGAGTGTTTCACACAATATGTTTTCGAATTAAAGTGAAACAATAGAGTTTCCAATGACCCCCAAAAAAAGGTGCATGTATAAACAAGGAATGGGTTTAAGGGGATATAAAAGAAGAAGAAAAAAAAAACCATGACCACAGCCTCTCCCTGTTGTTGTTGTTGTCTGTGTTTCCACCTTTTATTGGAGTAACACACACACACACATACGCACAGAGAGAAACGGAACGGGGTGACAGAGAGCGCGAGAGCTGTTCCGTCTAGCCATTACGGCACATTGGGTGTCATAAACGTGTCTCTCTGGCTACATCTAGATATAGTATATTATACTATATAGACGTAGGTATATACTGTTAGGTTATAGGTTTTCCAGTATGCAGAACAGAGACACACACTTGGGTGTTATAATAGAATACGCGTGTGTATATACCGGGGGGAGGAGGAGGAATGGCGTCAACGGGCCTGGCGCCATTCGACGGATCTTTTTGGGGAAAACAAAAAAATAAATAATTTTTATTTATATTTATTTTTTTTCTATTTCGCCAGGGAAAAAGAAACAATTTAATCCGGTCAAGTGTCGATTTCAGATGAATGAAGCGACATTTGCATAGTTTGTCTGATCATTTCTCTCGTTAATTATCCGATGGCGTAGGTGAAAGTTGGAGGCCAGCAGATGCTTTAGTTTCACCCATCAAAGTAACAATCACCTTTTTTTTTTCTTTCTTTTTTCTTTTTGTTTTGTTTTGATTGTTTTACAACAACATGTCGCCGCCGTCGTGTATATGCCAAGGTGTGTTTGGTGCCCTTTTGGAAAACAGGAATGCAAAGCGTATACACGTTGAAGAGGAGGGCCTTTTTTTTTTCATGTTAGAAAAGAAGAAAATAATAATAATAATAAAAAATAAAGAAAAAAAACAAAAACAAAAACAACTGAGCTTTAATTATTAACGGCCATGCGGACATGAGATGTCTAGCTCATCCGACAGTCCCTTAAAGTTCCCTTTCGGCTTGTTTGTGTTGCTGCTGCCCCTTTCGGTGAGTGGATGGACTCTTTGCGTTGGGCCGCTCGCATAGCGGGATGGGCTTGTTTGTCACTGCACAGCACACGCAAACAACAAAAAACAAACACCACTTTATTCTTTGCCACTAAAAAAAAAACAAAAACAACTGGGAGTTTATTTATTTTTCTCTCATTTAAATGATGCCGTGATGATTCTAGACCACCGAATGGCTCACGTTTAAAAGAGAAATTTTGAATTACCCAACGTTCGTTTTCCTAGTCTTTCTCGTTAAATAATAAAACAGGCCATTTCGATGAGGACATTGTGTCGTGCGCCTAAATGAAACGAAAATAGGTAGGAGGATGAAACGTCAGCAGACGATGATGAGAGGAAATCTTTTGTTTGACGTTTGTTGTTGTAACTTGCCATTGGGAGCGTTGCGTCCTTCGTGACGTGGGCAACAATCAAAACGTGAAACTGATTCATCCATTCCATTTTTTTGTTGTTGTTGGAAATGTCTCAACAGGATTAAAATCTGAAACACGTGAGGGAGCATAATCAGCCTAGCTTGTATTTGCGTATTCATTATTTTGAAAAATCCTCAAACGTTGGCGGTCAACTGTTTGTCGGGTTGTGTAATACCAATCCATCCAGGATATCTTTGATTCTCCGTCTTGTGTCTTCTCAAGTGACAGTTTCTCCTCGGGGTATTCTCCTTGACGCTGCAAGAGTAAAGATGCACAACGTCGCAGGCGGAAAAAGAGGTGCAACCTAAAGAAAGAAAGGCCAAACAATTGGCTACAATGTCGGCTTCGACTTGCTTCTTTAAAGCTTCTTGGCTTAATACTAAAACAGAAACTGTGGCGCCACTTATAATCAGCTTTATGGGACATTATAAAGAAATCCATTCGATTGTTGTGCGTCAATGTGTGCGAGTCCCTTTTTTTTTCTTCTTCTTCTTTCAATTGTTCAATCAACTTTTTTTGTTTCTTTTCCTCTTAGAGAAACAAGTTAAACCTCGACATCTTATTGAATTCCCCGTCTCTTTCCATTACGGTTCGGACGTATGGAGCCAGTTCACTGCTGGAATTTGTTCTACCGGTTATTGGAAGCGACAATTTTTTTGTTTGTTTCTTAGTCGACGCGATTGATCTCTGTCAAATTCTTCCATTTTTGTTTTCAGTTCTTCCTCACCTGTTTTTATTTCCGTTAGGCGATTGTCTTGGTCGTGTAGAAATCAAAAGGCTAGAACCAAAACAAACAAGGTAGCCATGCATGCAGGATGATTTCACGCAGATAAAATAGCCGGGATCCAGTTAACGCCGATCGATGGAGCGTGATTTCAAACGGGAGTGCATACACCCCAAGATCCAGTCTTTTCTTTCTTTCTTTTATATGATGGCCATCGCGTTACACTCTACACCCTATCGATGAATCGTTTTTTTGTTGTTGTTGTTGTTGTGTTGTCGCCATCACTCAATCAAACGATAAAAATTCCGCATTTTGATTTTCTATACTCACCGTACGTACCACAAAGAGAGCAAGTTCTCAGGTGCATGTCCACTTCTACCTGACGCCGGAATAAAGGACGTGTTTTGTTTTTCGAAATTTATTTGGAAGGGGTTATAGTCTGTCCTGATTTCATTCATGTCGTAAGTGTGTGAAAGCCATGTCTATAAGAGCTGCAAACTAGAGACGCGGAAAGCAGTTCACTGCTCGGCTATTATTACACACACACACACACACATGGAAATACACCGAGGATGGAAATAAAATCATCACGTGTTCCACCCAAATGGATATACCTGTCGACATCTCGGATCAAAAAGACGTGATATCTAAATCCACCGTGTGTCTCTACTGTAGTCAAACATTTTTGAAGGTTTTTTTTTTAAATTTTTCCTTAAGTGTTACGGTTACCTTTGGGGTGGGGTTACTTTGAATTTTGTCCTGACCCCCCTCCTGATACGCGTTATCAAGTCACCATTCTTTTCTTATTTACTTTTAAATTATTCTATTCTTGTTTGGTTTTAATTGAGAGAACCCTGGGGAAGAAAAAAAAAAAAAATAAATAAATTTAAGAGTTTGAAAAGCGGCGAAAATAGAAAAGACGGTCCAATAATGCTGGGCTACTGTGGCGCTTCAGATTCGTCTGACTTTTTCTCTCTTTTTTTTTCGTATCATCTAGAGACCTCCACCACTAACAAAAGTGTATGTCCCAATCACATTTAGTAGCTTCTTTGATTATCATCATCGCCCGTTAAAAGCCAAAAAATAAGAAAGGCAGAGGTACTAGAAGAAGTGGGGGGGAACTATGTGACGATGGAGGGACAGGATGAGGGGTGGTCATGGCCATTTGTCAGGTGTGTAATGGAAGGAGCGGACAGCGAGGGCAGACAGGCGTATCGAATGTGACGAGATCTGGCGACAAGACGACAAGACTCGCAGCGCTAAGAAAACGAAAAAAAAATACGTTGAAGGCGCAGATGGGAATCCGGTCATCGCTACTTGAAAAAAGCCAAACGTTTTTCTTTTGTTTTGTTTTTTTTTCATCCCTTTTCTTTTCTCGTTGTGTGTCGTTCAGTTTGAAATGTAACGAGACGCATGTACCCGAACAATTGGGTCCGTTTTCAATGCCAACTCCTTTTGTGTGTCCATCCGGATTGGATGTTTCCAATTGTCGGATGCAAGGGCAACGGAAGGCACTCGCGTATTGCACAAACTCTGTTCCTTTTAAGAAAAGAGAGAGAGTAGATGTGGAGCAAGATGTGGGCGCCAATCTTTTCCAATTGAACGTGTGTGCACACAATGGGGCAACGGATCACGGCCGTTAAAAAACCAGACACGAAAGGCCATTTTCGTTCCATTTACAAACGGATAGGCTAATTGCTTTGAAACGAAATTTGGAGAAGGCCCTTCATTTTGGCCGGCTCACATGGAGACTGCGTGCGATCTTGTTTGGTCGGCCGTCCTTAATCATTTCTTTTAAAAAAAAAAGTGTATAGAGAGGGATCATTTTCCTAATTCCCCACCTATTCAAAAATAGAGGACGTGTTTTGGCTTTATTGGCAACTTTTCAGATCCATTTACACTCGGATCGATGAATAAAACAAACGGATGAGAGAACATCATCTCGTTTATCCGCCTCATCTCCCCTTTTCTTTCCTGTTTTGTGTTTGTGCCGCCGTTGAAGCTGATTATCATCAGCCGCTTTTTTGTTTTTTTCTTGACGAAGAACAAGAAGAAGAGGAAAGAAAAAAAAAACTCATTTGACCACCGAAAACGGGGCGCCTTAGAGTCTCTTTCTTTAGCTGCTGCCAATGAAATCACGCGCAAATGCAAGAGAAACAAAAGCCGACATGGCGACGGAAAAAAAGACAAAAAAAAGACCGACACACTCAAAGAATATTTATTTAAAGGCGTCTCTTGTCAACACTCCCCCCCACCTTTTTGCTCCTTTCTTTCTTTTGCTAAAGCCGGATCATCATTATACCACACTCTGAGCGAGACGTGTGTGTCTAAGTCGGGATTAATCTTTCAACCCATCTCCTCCCCCCCTCCTTATTTTAATGCATCATTTTCTATTATTAGATTTATAGTGAAGATTTATTTTATTTTTTTTGTCTCATTCGACCTCGACTCCCGCAAACGAAAAATGAACGCGCGGGTAAAATCCGTCGAGCGAAAATAAAAGTCTTAAACAAATCTGTTTTTTTTTTTTTTTCTACAAGAAGAGGGGGGGGGAAATATTTTCAATTCTGTGAGAGAGAGAGAGAGAGAGAGAGCTTTTATCTAATAAGACAAAACATTTGAGTAGACAATGAAGGGGAGAGCGAAAAAATAAAAAACTGAGAAGTCTGCGGCACTGTTTAAAAATAAAAAAAGAAAGAAAAAGAAAGAAAGCCGCCATTGCATCTAAGGTTTCGCAGACGATGACACCCTCTATTCAAATGAGTGTCATCGCATCTATTAGTGACCGGAAGAATGTCTATGGCAGAAATCAGTAGATGCAATGTCCGCCCGTCGTCCGGATGCATTCGCTATGCGGGTCTCCTCCGCGCTAATTCCGTTTTAATTTTCAGTTGTTTTGTTGTTGTGGAAAATCACATGCAAGACTAAAAAGGATGGAAGGATGTGTGGGAGGGTTAGTGGGCCGGCAATACCACAGAGTGTATTTAGAAACACATGCCGAACAGTATCGTATGTTGTTCTTCTTTTCCCCCCTTTTTGACGCAACGAACTTGACGACCAGCGTAACAAAACACGACGCATTTCCCCGTTGCGAAGAAAAGAGAAACATGTTAGTGGGGGAGGGATGTAGAAAAGAAAATCGGGCGAGAGTTGCCATCCTCAGTTCAGTGGAATGCGTAATAACGCGATAGGTTTCCTTTTTTCTGTACGAGTTGGGAGGGCGGAAGGGAAAGGTCGATATCCTCGTGCCGCATCATCATTTGGATACGACGTGCATATCACACATGGTCCATATATTTGCCTTCAAATCTAACATGTATAGGACATATAATGTGCGTTGCAGTCGAGAAAGAAAAAAGGACCGTTTTGTCCGCACTTTCTCGATAGTTTGCCTGCAGTCGACCATCAGGTAGAAAAGCGATGAACATTGTCATACCAACACAACATTTCCAATCGACTGATGATGGGCCAGTCAGTCTATACAGCAAGTTGAATCTCGCGTGCCGTTCTCTGATGGCCGCACCATTGGCCTTTTCTTTTTTTCCGACTTTAACTCGGCGTTTGCTATTGGGTTATTTTCCTCCTAGTTCCATCTATAGCCAAGTTGAAACTCGTCAAAATCGAAACTCTTATCTCCACTTGAAGCCACCCCAACCCCGTTGGATGTCTATATAGCCTGTCTATATATATATGGCACATGTATTGAAATAATTGTACAACATTCAGAGTTTGAGCCATGTCCCTGTAAATCCATTTACAGAATGCCGACCCTCTTCGTTTTTCTTGTTCCGTTCAAAGTTGAATATTAGTTCAATGTTTGATCACGTCACTATCCCTTCACGAACAATGCGCACACGTACAGAATATGCGTCCAGAAAGGAATCTACTTTTTTTGTGTTTAGCTATCCTCTATCCAAAACTTGTGCTTTCACTCAACTGGACAAATTGTTCCGCGTAGTTTACAAGTTTGGACTGATACACGGCCTCACTTTTGGTCTGAATTTACGTTTCATTTCTTTGCTTGAAAGTTTTCTGCCGCCCAATAACTCGTGCCTTTCTCTATACGTCATTGTGAAATGCCGTTGACGGCGTCGATTATATCGATATATCGCAAGAATTAATAAAATTTAATTTAAAAAATGCGATGAAAGCCAAACCCTGAGGACTAGCCCCACCCTGAGGCAACGTGTCGATACAGAATTATTCAATCTGAACGGGAGTGGGTTTGGTCGTTTGACATCATCACCTTTCACTCGTACATCCATTGGAAGTTTTAATTTCGCATTGGCCGAGGAACCGCAGTCGCCAAGTTAGCGGCCGAAATGGGCGAAAAGGAAGGACGCGGTGCTTTGTCGCTGTCTTCATTGCGAATGCGTCGTCATCACGCCACCCACTCGACTGGCCGAAAACGCAATCGGCAATGACTCTCTTATTTGCGTCTATTTCAAGAGAAAGACGCAATACGAAAATCTAATTTTTGCTCGACTATTGCATTTGTCGCTGGCAATTTCGTTGCTCGTCGTTAATTTAGTCCCGTCATTGGCGCCTTCGTTGTATATAAATTTACATACCACCACTGTCGTCGCCACTGGTTTTTTTTTTTTGTTTTGTTTTGTTCCCCCCCGTCTCGACTTGATAAAAGCATGTCGCCTGTTCATTTGCTTGGCGGCAATTAAACGTAACGCGCTATCGCGCCACACATTTGCCAATTGCGACTCCTGTATTTGTTTTCTGTTTTTTCCACCGCCAGTTTCAAACGGGGTGGACAAATAGAGACAGTAGCCGGGAAAGCCATCAGCCGTTTTTGCATAACGGGCACGTCCCTGTTGACGTTAATTACTTTGTTTTATTTTTAAATCAAATAGAGGGGGTACGTCACGGCAGTATCTATATTTGATATAGACATTGTGTGCGCAATTAAGGTTAATGTAAACAATTGAAGTTGCGTCAGTTTTGTTTTCAAATATAAGGATAGAAAATAAATAAAATCAAAATAAAGGGCTGTGCTGGCGTTTTGCGTTTGTTCGCTTGTTGATGAAGTTGATGACCTTTTGACGAGGAGACAGACGAGCTCGACATCTTTCACTGCACCAAATCGTCGTTGATGAGTCTCTTATATCTTCTCTGTGTACACATAAAAGCGGGTCGTATATGGTGACACGTACGTGCGCCACAGCACAAACGAGCCCACCAGCAGAGCACATTCCCCTAGTGGCTTACGACACACAGACAGACGCACACAAAATGCGGCGAGAATACACGCTCGTTAACGGAGCTGTATCATTATTGTCATCATCATCATTGTCGTTCCATCATCACCGTCTGATCCCCCCCGTCTAAGCCAAAAGATTCGTGATCGTTCACTTGTGTGTGTCTGAGCGCGCCATCACGACACGCAGCCAGCCCGCACAGAGAATTCACCTGTAATTGCCGAGTGCCTGCGTCTGTGCTGTTTCTTCTTCTTCTTTTGTCGTGTTGTCTTCGTGATTAAAGGTGATGGGAGAGACGCTATTGTATTACACGGCCAGAAATCGTGAGAACTCTATTGCGCTTTTATTTCGTGGTGGTTTGAATTGATCCGCATCACCCAGTCAGCCACACACTAAAGAGGTTATCATTTCACAGTGTATCATCAAATCGATGTGCTGTGCGCGCATATACAGCACGTAATTAGAGGAAGATGACATGTGTTGTTCTTTTCTTACGCGCTACGAGATATAGAGTCTTAGTGGGAAAAGAAGGGGGACGAATAATAATAGGCACACACACACACACACACAAAAAACATACAAAAGAAGAAGCCAAAGTTGGAAACGATGTCATCCATTAAGCGGATGTAACTATACGGATATTTATCGACAATATCTGTAATAGTGCTGGAGACCAGCTAAACACAAAAGTCTTTTCTATTTGTTTATTTTTTTGTGTGTGTGTGTGTTCCTGTTCCATCCGCCTATTGTGTTGATATGCTCGTACACTTTTTCTTTGGTAAGGCGCATTACAAAATATACAACGAACGTATAGAGAAACATAATGGCGTATACGAGTCCATGTCCGTTTCCGCTCCATATAATTCCAGATTCGGGACTGATTTCCCCCCAAAAACAGGACGACCACCGACACAGTTGTCTTTCGCCCCTCTTTCTTTCTTTTTTTTCAACTGAAATAGTCTGATTTTTTTGGCTCCCAATAAACAAACGACACGCTATTCTCTTCCATCGTTTGCAAATGTTCCGCGTTGACCTCGCGTGGATGCAAAGAAGTCGTCGTAAAAATGTAGATGACTTGAATAAAGAAAAAAAGAAAGAACTTTGGGTCGGCAGTCATTCGCTACCCCTCGGAAACATGTAAATCCACGAGAGGAAGAAAGAAAAAAAAAATTGGGAAAGGGAGGGAAATCATATAATCATAAACATCAGAGCAGATATGCATTACAACCGATGATTGTGGATCAGTCGAAAGTGCTTTGCTGAGTTGACGTTGTATATAGTATACAGTTAGGAAAGACCGAGTCAAACAAACGAGTACTTGCGACGAGTGCCTTCCTCTAGATGAAATAATATTTGATGTCATCCTCAGGCGTGTCATCCGTTAAGTATCTGCACGAAAAAACAAAAAAATGGTTCAATATGCGATGAAATGGTTGAGATTGACGCGATATGCAGCAAGTCTCGTTGTGTTTTTTTTTCCAAATGGCTTTCGAAATGGCATCACCGTTGGAATGACGGACAACAGATGTGTTATAGAGGGTCGTGTAGTATACACATTAGGAATGTTTTCGCCTCACAAATTCAGCGTCTGAGAATCCGCAAGAACGCGGCGATGCTTATTGCCCTGTGCCAAACCGACAAGTGAGGAGAGACACATCTACGAGCAAGAATTGATCAAATGTTGAGTTGTGCATTTAGAAATCTGGGCGTCCATGCATTATTTGATTATGCCATACGTGACGGTTTGCGTGTGGGGCCCAGTCCAAAGCGACGTGTTATCAACACATGTGACAACAATACTGCAGTCTCTATATGTAAATTGGTAGCGCGTCGCGGACGATGGCCATTGCAGAAGAAAAAAGAAAGAAATAAAAAAGAGGTCGAGTTGTCGCAGCGCTGCTCTTCGTGTTTGGCCTGTATGCGTTTCTTTTGTTGAATAAGAAAAACATGTAACCATAACAACTGGTAGATATCGCCATCACTCCCTCTCCTTGTTTCTCCCTATTGCCCAATTGCCATGTAGACTTTGCAAAAAAAAAAAATAAAATCAAAAAAAATTTCTTTTGGGTGCGATATCGTGCTAGCCATGTCCGGCACTATCTACGATCCATCTGTGCCGATAAAAGAAGAAAAAAAAGAGAACAGAGGGATATATCCGTTCCGTTTGCTATATATACTTTTTTGTCCCCCCCTCCCAATAGTCCGGCCAGTTTGGACACGGGCCATCTTTTCCCTGACGGGCAAGCGCCCCCCTACTTGAAGGATGAGAATCGCGCACAGACACACACGCAGCCAAACGGATAGGCTATATATCGAATAGATAGATATATAGAGTAGCAGCATCACTACTAGACATCAGCTGGGTCTCTCTCTTTTTTCTACCCCCCACCCCCGTCCAGCAGCCGTACAATATTCTATAGAGACACTCGATGCTATAGAGATGACACATAAAAACGTGTATAAATGTATAAGAAGAGGGACTATCACGATGGAAATAAAAGCTCCTGCAACCGTTGGTGCCTTTCCTTTGTCGTCGAATGGCGTATTAGTTTATGTATCTCTCAATCGCGGCAATATGTGCTCGGCGATCCGCTTGCCTCTATGCGCACCCAGAAAGTCTATATAACCCGGATGGGCTGGCCAGCATCTCTCCCCTCTTCCACTTATTCCGATACTTAACCTTTTACTGACAACTGGGGCTTTGCTCGTGCCCGTGCTCTCCTACACCCATTTTTTAATACACATGAAAACACAAAGATCAGATGTGTGTGTGTGTGTATGTATAAATACGCGATGGACTCTTTTGCGAGATATCGGATCGGCCCGTTTCATGCGACCGAGGTCAATCTAGTCGTCTGATCAAGAAGAACGAATCGCGTTTCTACAACGTTGCAACTGTATAGGTTATATAGTGGCCTCTCATTTCGCTTCGCTTTAACCGTGTGTCAAGTGCGGCAGATTGACATCGTTCCAGCTGCCCTTCTGTACATTTCTCTTTTTTCTTTTTCTTCTTTATTTTGGGCGTAATGTTAGAGCGCTCCTTGCACGACGCAAAACTCTTTTCATGTGTTTATTATGTAGATCTTTGTGTACGTGGAGGGTATCGTTTCGTTTTTGAAATTTGGCTTTTTTGGCTGAAGAGAAACTCCGTCAAGGAGGGCCTCACTTGAACGAAAAAGTTATTGCCGCCGCGATGATTTCTTGAAAATCCTTGAAAATATTTTCCGAGTTTTTTGATTTTCCCCATTTCGAGACGAGAGACGAAATGATTCCTCTTTTTTCATTTTTTTTTTTTTTTTTCGTTATATTTTCATTTGTGGTAAAGTGTGTAAAGAGCCCCGGTGGCCTCCGCCTTGTGAAAAAGGAGTGACCAATGGCAGGTACGCGAATGGGCGGAGTTTTTTTCATTCGCGCACAGGGGGCAATTTCTTTTTTGTTTTTCTCCTTTACACGTCTGTAAAAAATAAAGAAGATGAGGACTCACCCAGCAGCTGCCGCCATCGCGACATCGTCGTCGACTCATAAAAATAGAGGGAAAGAAAAAAAAAGAAAATTAAAAAATCCCGGCGTCCGTGTTTCTAGCGCAAAGTAAAAAGCGAGTCCATGCCAATCAACTATAAAGAGAGAGAAGGAGTTCTCATTAAGAGTTTGCCACGGGGAGTCTAATGACACACGGCGATGAAGAGAGAAAAGCCTCTTGGCTCTTGGTTGCCCTCTCAACGGGGGCCTCCACTCATTCCGGAGGGATTTGATTTAGCGCCGCAGTGTCACTCGAGTTATCCGTCGTTTGAGAAAAGATGGCAATTGGTCGTGATGAATTATAACCCGGAGAATTGCCGCCGCCGCCGCCACCACCACCACTGGGCTATGTGTAATATCTTTAGTCGCCCACCTGGCGCCAGATGGGCACCTCACCTATTGCCTACAATTTCCAATGAAATGAAATTTTTAAAAAACGATATTTTTTTTTTTTTCATCTCTTGGAAATTGATTATTATTTTATTTTATTTTTTATTTTTTTGGCTTTTTCTATTAACCGACCGATGATGATAGACCTCCCGTCGATTCCATCCACATCTTTTTTCTTTCCTTCCTTCTTCATTCTCCTTTCTTAAACAGGGAAAGCCTTACGTCAAAATCTTCAACAACAACAAAATAAGGAAGAAAAGAAAAACCTTTGGCGGAACCCGCGTCTTCTTGTTTATGATTGATTTTCTGTAAACTCAAAAAAAAAAAAATGAAAGAAAACCGAAAAATTGACACACACTGCAATGAATCGAAACTGCGATTCGTTTGCAAACGATTCTAAACCGTATAACCGTACGTTTAATATTTTGAAAATAAAAGAACAAAAATAAGGGGAAAGGTCATAGTGTTAGTCTTCTTTCTCATACTCGTGTGTCTGTGTGTGTGTGTGTGTATAAGTGGTTGACGCACGGTAACAAATGCCTCAAGACCGTAGAAGGATGGCGTGCCCGTAAGACGGTAGCCGGTCGCGCGGTTTCTCTAATAGATGGATTCGCTCCCGAACTTGTCGACCAACACAAGAAGAAGAAAAACTTTGGGAGAGCAGGCGCCGCCAAAGAAGGCTATCCGAAGGCCAGCAGAGCAAAAGAGCAGCACGCTACACGCACTTGCCATGACGACGAACGACAAAGATCGTCCCCAAGGAAAGAGAGAGAGAGAGAGAGAGAGAGAGCTCTATGCTGCACTGGACGGATGGATTCTTCTCCTCCCCCCGTCCCTCCACCATTTTCCTATACATATACACACACACACGAGGCGGTTCAGGTGTGTTGACCGTGTAAGTGATGGGTGGATTCTTCGTCTTCGTCTACATAAAAAAAACAAGGTCCTTATATAAATGTATCCGCCTTTGATATTCTTCTTCTTCTTCTTCTTTTTTAAGTCAAAGAGTCTGAAATAACGAGAGCCACCACGGGGATGTTTTTGGGAAGGAAACGCCACGCCAGAGAAAAAAGGGAAACAGACAGACACATATCAAAGCAGCCTGTAGCCTGATTCAGATGCGGACGGACGTCCCCCCCCCCCTCTTTCTTGTTGAAACGAAAGAGAAAAAAAAAAAGAAAAGAAAAACTTCAGTCGGGCCCGACAGGTTTCTCGTTCTGCTGCGCTCTTGCCCGCATTAATAAGCTGAGCAGGTACCAAATGCTTCATGAGCCTGTCAATTGGGAACCGCGTTCTCTCTTCGTCCCTTTCCATCTGGACACACAAAAGCAAAGCAAACAGCCCCCCCCCACCATCACCTCTCTCTATCTCCTGTCCCTCACTCTATTCCAAAATGCTTTGATGCCTGCTCCTCCTCACATATGCAAACAAACCCCCCTCGCCGTCCTCCTTCATTTCCACCCGAGTGTCCGAAAAGGAAATTTCAGCGTTAACTTTATATACCAACACGCACGAATCAGAGATTAAAAGACATTTTTTTTTTTGGGAAAGACACAAAAAAACCTTGAAATAAATCGCAATTTGGAATATTTATGTCGCAATAGATAGAGGGGAATGATACGCAGCAGATTAAAGGCGAAGAGGAAAAGAGAAATAACAAAATCATAGACTCCAACAACAATATAAAGGATTCGCCTTTTTACATGCAGTGACTGTGATCAAGTCCCGTTGAATTCTTCACTCGCTCTTTCTTGTTTTCGCTGAAAATTCTCGAAATATTTGATTGGATTCGAAATTACAGCCCCAAGCAGGTGAAGGAAAGCATTTCCATCAACCGCGTCGAAATCAATATATGCTAGACGAAATTTACTCAAATGGCAATTTTTTTGTTTGTTCATGTTTGTATCCTACTTGGCTTCTCAAATTCTTAGGTTTGGCCTTTCGCTTCAATCAAATTCCTTTTCTTCATTTCATTTTGGAGTGGCATTGTGAAAGACTAATGCGATAAAACTTTTTTTTGTAAGATCTTATGTAATTCCGTTCCCGATGAACGCTGAATCACGGTAGACGGCGTCATGGATATTCGCCTTCGACGCCACCTAGTGACACCGTTTAAAAACTTTGGTTCGTTGCTGTATATTTGGTGACACATTAGGAAGCATTATTCTAAAGCCTAATTACCGTAAAATTAATAATCCATTAATATATACACGAACAAATCGGCTTTCCATAAAATAATGGAAATTTCTGTCGTTAAAAAAAAAATTCTTCAGATAAATCCAAGTTACGAACGCGCCAAAAGAGAGCAGACGAAAATTCCAATTCCGTTGTCATTTTCCCGGCATTTTTTGTTATCCGATCCTGTCCCTTCACCACGTTGTTTTTCTTCTGTTTTCAGTTTCTTCGTCCTTGAAGTTATTTTATTAAAGCTATCAAACGCAAACCAACAAACCAGTTCGAAGGTAAGATACGTGTTACCTTGTACTACCCGTTAATTATTCACTCAATCGTCAGTATCGTTGACAAAAGTAGGATTGCATACACGATTGCCTACCATTATGATGAAATCTGTTTAGCTCGACTACCTTGCCATTAAGATTGAACCAATTTACGTTGACCACGTACACAATCTCTTGTTCAGCATGGCAGAGATACTGCCTCAAGTGATTTGCAAACAGTAGCCGGAAAGAACAAAAAATTGCGATACAACTCATTAACATGAACTTTGAATTGCAGCTGGTAGAAAACTGGTGACAATGTGGAAAACCTGATTCTTGTTGGCTGTTCCTCAACAGAGCTATTTGACTTGAATACTTTGGGTTTTCATTTCATTCTTTTTTAAAGATGGGTGGCCTAATACCCGTCAAGGGTGCACAAAATATCCATGCAGTTTCATTGAATTAATCAAGTTCATAAGACATTACCTCCTGATGCTGGTTTACTTGATGAAAGTTAGAATCATTTCAAATTTATGTAATGTAGCACTTGAGTTTGATGCAAGTGTGGCAGGCAGGCAGAGCATAAAGTGTGTGAAACTTGAAGAAATGTGTTTCGTCTAAAACAAACCTAGTTTAAAAAAACATCCAACACCACCCTTTGTTTGCAAACAGGTTGAACTTTGACACTTAGACACCTAAATGCCAGATCAGTTTCGTAAAGCCGAGTTGGTGTTTGTAGTACGACAGTGTTAGTCCCTAGTTTTTTTGTTGTGATCTCTCCCCCCTACACCTCCTGTCATCTTGCTAGTGTGGCTGAAGTGATGGCATGCTTGTTGTTATTATTATCGCGAGGCTGTAATGAGTTTTCGAGCGTCCTGTTCTCATCTCCTGGCACGCGGGAGACGGACGGACCAAGGCCGAGCATACGTTGCCTCGAGTCTTGACACAATCAAATTGGATGTTTGATCGTTTAGAATCTGTCGGCGTGACTGTTACAAGTTTTCCCATGAGCTAGATGAAACTTCAAAACGACGTTCGACTTGACAACCCTCTGCCCAACATGCAAACCCCGTCGACTTGTAACGTCCCCTCCACATAGAAATTACCCGACAAGTTCAAATTCGAGAATCTCTGTGGGGGTGATTTGACTGTTTTGCCCTTATAGGCCCCAATGGTTTTGGTGTCTAGTCTCACCTGATGACTGACAGGCGAGAAACTTCAAATGTCGAGAAACAGCTTGAAGTGTGGAATCTGAATCGTAATTTGAACCAGTCGTGTGAGTGCGTTTCCCTCCCAAAAAATGAAACTTCCAAAGCGTTGCTAGAGGTCAAACGGACAGCAAGTACCGAAGAGGTGGGTGATTTGTTTGTTGGGGAAATTATGTTTCCTCAAGCTGTCGCCTAACCTGCGCTATTTTGTGTTCCAAATCAACTTTGTCCATAGTAATTTTTAAATTGAAAAAAAGGGAAAAAATGGTGGTCCGACGGAAGCGTTAGACGCGCGACTTCGTTTTCATTTGATTTTGTTGTTGTTGTTGTTGTCAGGTTGATGATAGAGGTGGCCTCTCCCGTTTTCCCAATTTAGTCCAGTTCGTATTTTTTTTTCTTCTTCTTATTTTGTACCTAGTCATTAGTGACCTTGTCGTGTCAAGGAAACAGCGTAATGATAAGGAGAGCAAACAAGAGGTTTGCGTCGAGACATTGAATTCTTCTTCATTTGTTTTGTTGTTGTTTTTTTTTCTCCCTCTCGTCTTTCTCATTTTGCACCTGTCAGCTGCAAAGTATAACCACTGCGGTTCTCTCCATTTGGACGAGTCTTGCTGGTGTGCCTGTGTGTTTGTTGGTCATTTTATTATTTTTGAATTATGTAGCACGACACACGCAGAAAGACTGTGACCATTTGTTTGTAAAGCTCTCGATTATTAATTGAATGCGTTTCAAGCGGCGTTTTGCGTTTGGTTAGTTAGGTCCGTGTCCAGGCAAACAAAAGCCTAACGTTTTCGGCGTCCTGTTTTCTTTTTTTCTAATTTAATTTTCCCCGTCGTTTTACGAGGAAAGTGAGCACACGTTCCAGGTGCACGGCACGTGGAAAGAAGAAATGGTTGGACAGAAATCTTTCCGTTCTATTTGATTCGCCCCCAAACTTGTTTAAACCTACATGTATTTTCTTAATGAATAATGAATCAGGTGGCGACCCCCCTCTCCTTTCCTTCTCTCCGTCACCTGCGTTAGTCGGCCATATTATCCGATGAGTATCATCGTCAATCAAAGTAAAATAAGAAAGAAACAGTTCCGACCATCCAGAAGTGGAGAGATGACGATCGCACGATAGACCAAACAAAAAGCGCAGACAGTCCTTATTTGGATATGGCTGGATCAAAATTTGGTCGTTTTTTTTTTTTTATTTATTTTTGTGTTCATTAGAATTGTTTGAATGAAAAGAAGAAAACAAAAAATGGTTGAAATTGCTACTGTTTTCCCCAATATTTGATAATGAATAGAGGCTGTGCGTTACGCAATCGATTCGTTCTTCTGATCATTGATTAGCGAAGGAAAGAAGCTGCCAATGAGAATGTCTTGTCTCACTAACTCTCGGCACAGCTAGTCAATCCATCTATGCATTGAATAATTAGGACTTTTCAAGGTAATTAATGAGTTGGTTCGTTACGAGCACTGCCTCTGTGACTTGGCAAATGGACGACTTCAAATTTCCTCTCACTGTGAATCCCCCTTTTTCATTCGATGCAAGTCCAACAGCAACCAAAATGGAAAGATAATGACTGTGCCTTCATTGTTTGGAATAGCGAAAGTATAAGGGACAATGTACGAATGAAGAGAGACTTAATGGGAAGTCTACTGACTTACTCGTTGATAATAGAAAGATGGCTCTGCCCGGGTGGCTCTCATTTCCCTTCCAGCGTACGCCTTCCTTCTTTTTGATCGGGTACATCCCGAATAGGATGAACTGTATTTGTTTGATCGGTTAAGATGAATTGGAAAATGTAGCCGTTTTTCTTTCAATCAAATATGAAGAATTGTTTATTTTTTATTTATTTGCAGATGGCCACCACAGTCGGGCCGGACGGACGTCCTCACTATGTCTACACAATCAGTGGTGTCCGTGTCGAATTTCCGGCCAAAGCTTATCCCTCGCAGATTGCCATGATGGATAAGGTAACTATCGAAATAGATCAAACATTTATTGTCAGTTGGATCACACTCTGTTCACAATCGAGTTGATAAAAATGGATTCACCGTGCTAAACAGTCTTCATCTTTTGAACGCACATTTCTTTTTCTTTTTTTTTTATTGTTGTTGTTGACATTGATACGTAATGAGAGGGACAGACAAGGGTAGTCGATATAATTATTAATAATTTATTTGTTTTGTGGCTCGTTGCTGCTGTCCAGGTGATACGAGGATTGCAGCGTGGCCAACATTGTCTACTAGAGAGTCCGACCGGATCCGGCAAAACATTGGCCTTGTTGTGTGCCAGTCTGGCGTGGCAAAGAGCGGAAGCAGGTAAGAAAATGACCCTCTTAACAATTATTCCACGTTTTTTTGCTGTTTTTTTTTTTTCTACAGAATACGAGGGTGGGGTAGGGGGGGGGGTGGATTGTTTAAGTGACTCGCGTTTGTGTACGTGATACGTAGGGTCCATGGCGTAGTATCACTTAACTATAGCACGTGAATCTCTGGATCAATATTAATAATAAGGTTTCGTTTCCAGTGTCGTTGCTATTGTCGAGCTCGATGACAGTAGGAAACGGCAAATGCATTGAAAATTATTATTATTATTGTTATTTGTTTGAGTTTCCATTCATAGCGTTTTCTATGACGTTTTTGACGATGAAATTGGAACCGTCCGGTGACGGTCTGTTTATTCAAAAACCAGAGGTCACGTAAAGTGGGATCCTCTTTTTTTTCTTTTCTTTCCCCCATCTTTTTGTATCGGTTGAGTGGGGGCGATTGATCCAGTCAAAAGTTGGCGGCTTTCAAGTTTTGAAAACACATTGAAAATGTTCCCATTTTGATTTTGACTTGTGTTTCGTTTTGTTTACGGTCATCCGGTTGCGTGGTCAATCAAAACACGCAACCGGCGACGATGTTTGCTGTGTCCACCCCCCCCCACACACACACACACAAAAATCTCTTGTTCTGTCCGCTTTTTCTTCCCTGAAATTTGTTTGCTAAGAGGAGGAAATGCTGCACAGGTGCCTCTCATTTTTTTTTTTCCGTTCTGTCAAATGTTGAAAGAGGATTGCGTGTCTGTGCTAAGGTCGGAGATTTGGATCTGCGTAAACTTCCGATGTTTTGGCCAGCAGTAAAACTGGGCCGGTCTTGGTTCAATGGCTGTGTGCGTTAGAGTTAGTTGGACTGTGTAGTCAAACTTTTTCTTCTCATTGTTGAACTCGATTTACATAATGGTCTCAGCGCATCGGTTCCGTCTGCCCTCGGCTTGTCATGTCCAAAGGGTTCACCATTGACAAAGGCTGATTTGTTTGGCCGCTGACATCTGGAAACAAAAAAAAACGGAACGGATATGTTTTTTGTTTTTTTGTTGTTTCCCCTAATAACTTTCAGGTTATCGTCCATTTTTTTTTCTTTTTCGATTGTTCTTCTCGTCCTTTTCTTTTTAAATTGTCAGCTGGGGGATATTTCGTTCCCGCGTGAGCCGCGTCTTTGTCGGTATTTGTCCTACGTGTCCGTCTGTTGTCTGCTGCGCCGCTTCTCTTTCCGTCTCTTACGCGTTTTTCATTCGTTTTTCTTTTGTTTTTCTTTTGAGATTCCATTTGATGCGAGAAGTATGACCGCCTTTTTTTTCTTCTTCTTTTTCATTGTCTTGTCCTACAATGCCGCTGATTTTTACGCGCACGTCCAGCTGACAAAACGAGGATCCGTCTGGCTCGAATTTGAGAGCCGCCCACTTTCAACCTTTGATTTTCTGTTTTGTCGCATTTCAGCAAGGCATCAGCCGCTCGTTTGGCCTGTCAAAGGTCGCAGTGAATGCTAATCATGTCTAAACGCCCTCTCTTGATTGTGCGCCTCCTTCTTCCCGGCAACAACAAGAACGGGCTAGGGGATCGAAAAAAAAAGAAGATGGCCAAAACGTGTAATTGAGGGTTTCAGCGCGGACCTTTTGGTTTCGCTGCGATCCCACGTCGAAGGCAACGTGTAGTTTAACAAACGCTCTTTTACAATGGCCGTCTTGTCAATGACAGGTTATTACTACGGGACGTGCATTATTTGTATGCGTACCGTACGTGTGTCTCTTGTTTGCGATAGTGAGGGGGTTAGATTGTCGTTTTTAGTCAATCATCCCTCTCTTTTTTATTTTCTTTCTCTTTTTCTTCCCCTTCACCTTGTTATGGGTAAAGAAGAAGAAGAAGAAGAAGAAAAAAGATGGTTGACTGCCTTTACATTTGATTTAAGGCAACTATTTTCTACCTCTCCCGGTGCGAATGATACCAATCTGACGGCGTGTCTCAACTGTTTTTATTTTTCGTCTTTTTTTTCTTTTTGTTTTGTTGTTGTTGAGGGGTTACGAGGCCGGCCGTCATCGAAAGAGAGTCGAAGCGTTGAAGCTGGACGACACACACACACACAAAACACACACGGAGAAATAGAAAGGGAGACGTATAGGAAAATGAGGAAGAAGACAAAAAAGAAAAAAAAAGCCCCAAAACAAAAAGAGGAAAACTTGTTGGATGCATCGAACGAAGCCTCTTATTTCTAGAAAGAGAAGGAAGGGCCAGGATTGAAATAGATAAATAAATAGAATAAGTGGTGGCATGATGGAAAAAAAGAAAAGAAAGAAGAAGAAGAAACCTAACCAGATGGAAAGGCGAGATTGTCAAGACAAGTAGCCGGAGACTATCTACAAAGGCCATAAGATGCCGTGTCTCTCTCTCTCTGTGTGTGTGTGTGTGTGTGTGTGTGTGTGGATGACAAAAAAAAAAAAGATGGAGAAAAGAAGTAATTTGAAAGAAAAAGAAAAAGAGGGCGACCAAAAAAGAAGCTGTAGAGGTTTTATTTTTATTTAAGAGATTCCTTTTGTCCTGACGTGCATAACCAATCAGTACCAGAGTGTGTGTGTGTGTGTCGCCCTTTTTGCCGCTTTGCTTTGAAAAACGTCTTGACGGGGTCTTGTGTCCAGGGTCACCTGGCCCCAGCAAGAAGGAACCCGCACGTCTCTCTCTCGCTTTGCTCCTGTGTGTGATGTGTGTTCGTGATTGCGGCCAAGACCGGTAGCTCCGAGGCGGCGCCTTCTTCTTGCACCACCACCACCAGCACACACACACACACACACACACGCACCACTTCTTCAATTCTTGTGTTATTCCGTTCGCCTTATTCAGATCCCTTTTTGCTTATATTTTCTCTCTCTCTTTCGTCTTGTCATCATTCTTTTCGTTCCATTTTCGGTGTCCGTCGACTGCTACTGCTCTTGGCCGAGCGTGATGTCACCCGAAAAAAAAATAAATAAATATCCTGCAACTGTTTGTCCCTTATTTTTTTTTTTTTTGTTCGACCGGCTCTTTTGGCAGGATAAACTATACAAGGACAGACGTAGACGCGCACTACTGCATCAAATAAGAAATGTGTGAGCTCTTTTTTTCTTTCTTCTCTTCTATTCTCTTCTATTCTCTTCTGTGTGTGTGTTCGAAGAGCCAAGCAACGGCCAGCAGAGGACAGACAGTTAGGAAACGATAACAATTTATTCGACGACTTTTATTTATTTATTTCTTCTTTGGTGAAACATTCTCCCCGTGCTGACCAGTGGAGAATGTGAAAAAGAGAAGGCGCGATATACACACACGCAGCAATGAGGGAAAAAAAAATCAAAATCAAATTGTCGTTGACAAAAATGGAAAACTCGCTGGTGGACGTCATTGCTCCTGTTTTTTTCTTTCTTTCTTTTCGTTTACGTCCCGGTTTTGAAAATGTTTATGTTCGCCCTTTTGCTACTGCATTGTGATGTGGTGGCATTGGGCGTGAGATCGAGCCTCCCCAGTTACGCATTTCTAGTTACCCTTCAAGTTGAAATAAATTGGTCGCGTCCACTTTTGGATCCTTGTCCAATTTTTCTCCGACTCCGACATTGACCAAAGATGGGGCCAGCATGGAACGCGAGGCACTACTTTTCTTTTCTTTACTAGTCTCTGCTCTTTTTTGTTTTGTTTTTTTTAAATCGTGTTTATTGTTGTGCGCGCGTTTTATGAAACTGTTGCGTTTCAAGTCGGCCTTCAAGTACGCGTGCGTCTCTATATTGGTGCCGTGTCTATTTACTCGACTCTCGGCTATTTATGAAAGCGATTCCAGTTTGTCTCGCCTTTTACTCTTTTTTTTTGGTTATTCTTCTTTGATTGATTGATTTTTTATTTTTAGTTTGATTTGGGTTTTTTTTTACCTACTTGTAAATGTTGATCGATTTAGAGCCTTGCCTTTTTTAAAATATGATTTTTCTTTTCTTTTTCCGAGTTGGACTCTCTTTTTCATTAAATGTGTTTGGAAACGCGAGAGGGAGATTGTCGTTTGACGCTTTTGAAACTTGTTGTCCCGTGTTGTCATTAGTCGCCTTGAATATTAATAGTCAGCCCGTTTTAGACGCCCATACGGGGCCGAAACCAGGTCAAACGGGGCATCCATTTTTCGATGCCGCTTTTCCATTACGGATTAGGTCGACTCGTTAAGAAAAAAAGGCCGAGCACTAAAAGTTACGCAATCCGAAAACAAAAAACGAAATTAGCGAAGGGTATGCGGGCCGCCCTTGTTGTGTCAAAGTAGCATCGTCGCATCCCTTCAGTTTGACGCTCCTTTGGTCTTTGCCGCCAACGTGAGAACGATACAGTGTAGGCAGAGAACATTGAACGCCGTCAGTGAAAGCGTGTCTGCGTCTGAAGCAAAAGTTTCGACGAGCAACGATGCGGAGCTGTGCGCTTCAAAACAAAAACAAACAAAAAACAAAACAAAACACGCAAGTTTGACGGCGGCCCAAAACTTGACGCGTTCAACTATTTACGTACTGTATGCACACACTTGACACTATATACACACAGAGTCTCTCTTTCAATCTCGTGTAGCCAGACGCACAACTTTTCGCGTTTGAAGCCCAAGGTGTTTTCGTCAGACATTATTTCACATCCCCACTTGCCCCTTTTATCTATTGCCTCCCAACTCTTATTGATTTTCGCTGTTGTATTATTTGAGCAAAGACTTTGATTCCGAACGGATCACGAAATGATTGAAAATCAAAGAGAAATAACCTACGTTGGAATTTGTGGCTTCTCTCTCTTTTATTTATAGCAGAATCGTTTCACGAAAATTCGAATGGAAATTCTTAGTAGCTAATAGATCTTTTGACTCAATAGAAACGTGTCTGTGTTGTCGGCTCTATTAGCCTATTTCTCTTCTTTTGGATCGTTTCTCTTTTCTTGAATGGCTTACGAATTATGTTTCGTTGTCAAATTGTATTGAATCTACACGCACACACACACACACACACGAAAAATGTGCATTTTTTCGTGTTGTTGTGGGCAACGCGCCCTGAGTTTGCGTCATTTTCCCCCCTCTCCCCGACTATGTGGAATGATTAATTCTCTTGCTTAATAATTAAATATCGGGAGGGTAGAAACCGACATTCTACGAACGTGGGATACGCGTCATCGTCTGGGCTGTGCGGCCGTGATTTGGTGGAAGTTGTTTTCCCCTTTTCCACATTGAAGCTTTGATTTTCTTTTCTTTCTTTTTTTTTTTTTTTTTTAATTTTTTCTTCTAGTTTTTGTTGGATTATTAGGTGCTCATTAGAAAGAATGTTTGGAACTCGATCCAGCCAATAGACACGTACGCGCAGATATGGGAGCAATTCTTTGTTATTATTATTATCTCGCGTATCGCATTGAAGTTGGGTTCAAAAACTGCTGATTGTCTTTCTACTCATTTTTCCCCTTTCTTTTCTTTCTTTTTTTTTATTTTTCCAAAACCCCAATTGCTCTTTTATTTTTTTGTTTTCTTTCTTTCCTCCTTGGATATTATTTTTACTCCAGTAATTTGGTTGTTGTTTAGAGAAAGAGATGAAACTTTTAGATTTGGCTTAGTATGTTTTCTCTCTCTCTCTCAATAAAAATAAAAAAGGTGGGACTGTGAAAGAAAGAAAGAAAAAAAGGGGTCCAATTAGGCCTAATCAGGAGTGCCGGCGTATTCTTTTTTTGTCTTTTCATGTTGCACGCGCGCCTGCACATTTCGTATCGATATCCAACCCTTTTGTTTAGTCGGAATGTGCGTCTTCGTCATCGGCATTTTCAGCGTCGGTAAAAAAGAAAAAGGAAAACATAGGCGCATATCATTTTGATCGCCCCCTCTTTTTATTTTTGATTGAATATTTCGCTTTACATTTAATGATGATTGCCCCTTAGTTAGCAGAGAGAACTGACGTTTCGTAACACTGTTTTGAGGTAAGAGAGGAAGAAAAAAAAAGGACAAAAGAAATGAATAAACAATGGAGCTGTGCGTGTGTAGAACAACACAGACACTTTGTTGGCCGAGGCGACGAGTGGCAAGCATCACTAATTAAAAGCGAGTGACGTTGGTTGGTTGGCAGCTTTAGACGCTGCGGGTCTGAAAACTTGCAAGAAAATTAGCTTTTGGCGCACGATGAATTGTGATGATGATGATGGCGATTGTGTGTGCGCTTCTGATGTTGTTTTTCTTTTTTGTTCTTCCTTTTTCTGTCTTTCTTTCCTACGGGCACTCACACACGTTCGTCACGGTCTCTTGTCGCTCTGTTTATTTAGCCGAATCTGAAAGGGAAATTAAACTTAAAAAGAAGAGATGGCTTATCTTGTTGGTGAATGTGCGTACAGCACATGAATGTCCACACGCATACGCATCGGAAAATCGAAACAAGAAAAAGAACTAGGGATTGGATGCAATCGCCACCATCTGCCGGAACAAACATATCTGCCGACAGGGCGATCACATTACCTTTTATTTTGCGTCTTCTTCTTCTTCTTCTTCTTCTTCTTCTTTTTACGAGATAGCAACAATAAATTGCGTTTCTTGTTTTCTAGCGTGTGTGTGTGTGTTGAAATGTCTCCTTGTCCCGTGCAATTATTCACGTTTAACTAACATTTAAGTCTCAATTGAAATCGATTGTATGACCGTCTACGGGGGTAGAACCAGTAGCTTGACATTATTGCGTTCATCTTAGAGCTGGTGGTGCCAGCTACTGGAGTTTACCTTTCCTCTTGTATTTCTTTTTTTTTTTTCAAGTCTTATCGTCCGTTCGTTCGTTCATTTTTTTTTTTCAATTTTAAATTCCCTTCTTTGGTTCATAAAAAAAACAACAAAACAAAACAAAAAAAAAGAAAGAAGTGTACCGGGCGTGTTTGCCTTGAAACGAAAAGGGTCTCAACTCGAAACAATGCCATAAGCAGATAACGTCAATCTCCTTTTCGTTCATCGATGTCTACAAAAGAAACCGACGGGAAATGGTTTTTCTTTCTTTCTTTTTTCTTGTTGTTGTTGTTGATTTGTCGTTCACAAGTTTTGCGCGCCTGCTGCCGAGTAATCGGCAAAGAAACAGACGCGGGATTATTGCAGTTAAGAAATGTCGTTCCCCGCGCCCGAAGAGTTTCAGCAATGTCGTCGTTTGTCGTCTGGCCACCACCACCACCATCACCACCACCTTACACGCACCGGCATGTTCTCAATGTAATAGGGGCACCTCCTTTTTTTTGCGCAATTTTTTCCCTTTTTTCTTTTCCTAATTTATAATCGAGAAGAGATAAAAATAGAGAGACATGATTGATTTTAAATTTTCAGTTGGCCCCCGCTCTTTTTTTTTTGGTTTTGTGGTTAGATGATGTCGTGCTCGAATGCGAGTGACAAGTCTAAAACATGCCACCGTGATGACGTTGGGTTTTTTTTTAATGTCCTATCTCTTCATCCCACGACTTTCGCCCGAAAGAAACACAAAACAAAACAAACCTTTTGTCGGCGTGCACCTATTTTCCTATCTCGTATGTCCCCCCATTTTTTTATCTTTTTCACGAAGGTATTAGATGTATCGTTGCACCCGCTCTTTTTTTTTCTTCTTCTCTCCCTATCTGTTTTTTTGTGTGTGTGTGTGTGTACGTACTGTAGGTAGAAGCCGGCGCGCGGCCTACTTATTATTATGACAGACGCCCATCAGCTGCCTCTCGCTGTTTTTGTAATTTTCTTTTTTTTTTATTTGATTCTTTTTTGGGTCTCTATTGAGGGGGTGAATGTGATGCAGTTCTTACGCAGATCATTGCCATCTATTATCTGTTTTTCGGCCTGTTGTTACCGTTTCGTGCGTCGACCCCGCTCGTCTCCCATTGTGTTGTGCTCAACGTCGGATGCGAGTTGACGATGATTGGAATCGACGGCTTCCAATCAGCCGGAAAAACTTACACCCATCCCTTTCCCCCCGTGTCCTTCTCCTTATTATTTTTTTTTTTTTAATAGAAAAAATACGTATGTATTATGCAGATATTGAAGGCATTGAGGACAGGATGGATGGCGAACGAATGTAGTTTAAGGATAGCTAGGAAAAAAAAGGAAAGAATGAAAGGAGAGGGGGGGGGGTACACGAATTGTGTGCGATGTGCAGCTGTGCTCAGATGATAATCGGCAATTTTGTGGCGTGAAAATTTGCCCGTCACGGATGAAAAATGAGAAATATGGGCCAACTTCCGGCAATGACAGATTGTGAACGTTCTCAAACTTTTTTTTTCCAACGTTTTTTTTTTTCTTTTTCTATTCGAAGGGCTCTCTTTCTGTATTATTCCACGGATGGACATGTTTTCCTTTTTTTGGAGTTGTCACATTTTTATTTTCTCCGACGAGTCCGAAGAAAATGGAATTCCATTCGTGTGGAATGGTTCCGCTTTCATGTGAGATGTTTGTCAACCACGCTCGGGTCCACTCCAACGATGGATACCGTCGGCCCCTGTCCTCGTAAGATAAAGGGAAAAACAAAAACAAAACAAAAAAAGAAAGAAGAAGCAAAAACAGAGAGCCCCCAGAAAAGAAAAGAAAAGAAAAGAAAAAGCGTTTGTGATTACATCGCAGCGCCCCAACGCTTCCGTCTGTTCGGTGTAGTAGTAGTGGCAGTGGCAGTGGGCAGTAGCATACCTCTATATAGTTAAGAGTGTAGGCATAGATTCCAGTCGATTCCTTTTGAAGATGGACATCAGCCGTTCGTCCATCAGTCCGTCTCGTCTTTTTCTCTTCTCCTTTGCCGCTTCTGCTTTTACACACACGCGGGGGGACCCCTACGCGATGGAATGACAGATCGAATATCGACGCGTCTCGATTCCAAACAGATAAAAACATAATATTACATTTTCTTTTCTTTCTTTTTTTGAATGTATTTTATTTTTTTTTTTTTAATTTTTTGTCGTTGTTGCTGCTGCTGCTGTTGCCCTTTGTAGGCATATCTCGAACGGTGCAAGACAAATGTATTCAGGTTTCAAGAGAAGGTTTAAGTTTATAGTCTTGGCCAATGAGACAACGATTCGGCGAGATGCAAGTCTAAAATCTAGTACAGATCACCTTGATCCGGTACGTAATATAGCAGGTGAAGACGCTTCTTCTTTTTCTTTTTTGAAATCGAAATAGAGTAGGCATGGCTCCCTCCGATTTGATTATGCCAGTGAAAATAATATCTTTTTTTTTTTGTTTGGTTTTGTTTTGTTTTGTTTTCGGATCCATTGGCCGGCCTCTTTTGAACGCCGAATGTGAAATGGAGAAAGGTTCCAATGGATTCCGGCCATCAGTCAGCTCGCATTAGCGTCTCTTTCTTTTTGATCTGTTATTCTCTTGGTTGCGTTTCAATGGCGTACCTATTTTTCGAATTTCCTTTTTTTTTTTTCCTTTTTTCTTTTGCCCTTTTTCTGTTTTGCCACTGGTCGTAACGAGACTGTTTTCATCTCTACGCAAGATACGTTCCGTTGCGACGTATAGGCTACTCACCTATTAGTACAATTACGACAGCGTTACACGTCGCATGTGGAAATATCCGTTGCAAATCATTGGCCTCGTTTTTGATTGCAAGCTCGCCATCTCTCGCCATCCTCTTATTTTCAATCGGGTAAGATGACGTCAATTCGCTCATTTATTTTCATTCTCTTGGTAGTCTAAAAAAGAAAACAAAAAACGAACGCTTTAACAATAGTGTGTTGTGGCTCGCAAAGGGCCCTGTCTGCGTTGCTATGGTTTTTCTCCCCTTTTTTTTATTTTTTGCTTACGTCTATGGTCGGTTCTGATTGTACAGGCAGCGAAACGGGCAGCACTTAATCGTGTCGCTTTCGGCTTACGAACGGATTGTCCATCATCTGGGAGGGTCTAGTGATCCAGCGAGCGCCGGTCTTTTCTTCAGCTGCGGCAAAGCGAATGGAACAAGTGAAGGAGGCAACGAAGAGAGGAAAAAAAAGAAAAAGATATGAAAGTGATGAGCTCTAATACAGTCCCCGAGGAAATAATGTCGGACAGTTGGCGGCTAAGGGGGGCGAGCAAAAAGGAAAAAGAAGAACATGGGAAAGTCACGATGATGGTGATGTGACCTGTTGTCCCCCCCGTCCACTCCCCTGTCTCCAATGGACGTGATTATTTTGATTTGACGGGGAGGGCAAAAGGGTTTTGTGTTACTACTCTTTTCTTATTTGGTGCAGGGTTTTGACACGTTGTTTTTTTTTTTTTTTCAAAATTTAAATTGAATTACGTATTAGCGAGAGACCTTAGACATTTCGTGCGTGTACCAATCCTTGCAATGAGATTTGGTTGTGAGGGCGCGATTGGTCATCGGGACGTGGGCGTGACGCCAAAGCGGGAAGCCCTTTCCATTTGGTTAACATTTTTTTATTTCTTCTTTTTTCTCGTGAAAATACTCTTCGAAGATCCGGCATTGTCATTTGTTTTTCTCTCTTTTTATCAGGAAAAGAGTTGGATGGCCATTTTTTGCGAGGCTTCGCTTCTTTTTTTTTTTTTTATCTTTCCCAGCTGAACGTATTGCGACGTAAATTCGTGTAGGTTTTCTCTCTTGACAATTTCGAGAGAAACGCCTACCGCGACTACTATTACTGTTTACCAACTAACTGCGTGTATCTGTGTGTGTGTGTATGGCCCTTTCGCTTCCCACTCTTACTGCTCATCGTTTGTAATCTTCTTGTCCGACTGCGAAATAAGGCCGTCACAAAGAGAACGGCGCCTGCTCACGGCGACACACAACAGCTCCGGTTCAAGGCGCCGTCTTTATTTGAACATGTGCTGCCCCATTTTTTTTCCCCCCCTTTTCTTTATTTATGGATGGGCTTATTCGACACACTGATAGTCTTTACACACACACACACAGACACACATCTATAACATGTATCCATAATATCACGATCTTCTCGTGCGTGTTCCCAGCAAAGTCCACTCATCTTGAAGCCGACCAACTAATGAGCTCTTATTTGCTATTGTGTCTTGCTGTCCATTCTGACCGATCGATTGTTGACTATACTTCCCTCCACCACCACCGGATATCATTTCTATTTGATGGCCGCATGCGTGTGTCTCTGTGTCTGTGTCTAACTTTACTTATTTATCAGCATCGCGTCGACCTTGCGTTTCAAAGAAAGGGAAAATGCGTCAACGAGTTGTTAATTAGTCAGTTCAGGTGGAGAGTCAGAGGGAGAAAGAGAAAGAGAGAGAGAGAGAGAGAGTGGTCACGCCACTCATGACACATGTTTCGTGTCCAACTTATTAGCCGGATCGGTTCTGGATCGAATGCGATTGCCGATCGCTAATACGTGGGCAGAAGGAAAAAGAAAATCAAAATCAAAAATAAATAAATAAAAGAAAATGTGTATCTCTTGAAGAAGTGGGCGGGGACTGATGGCCAGCAACGATATAGCGACTCTTGAAATCAACTTGAGTTGGGGCAGTGATTCACATGTTTTTCTTTTGAACTGACAATCGCATCGTATTCGTCAAAAGAGAATTTAAAATGCAAGTAGAGGCAAATCCTGTTGAAGTGCTCTCCTCACTTATACTAGACTATCTTTATTGTGTCCGTCTCCCTTCTTCTTTTTTCTTTATAGAACAAAAAAAAGAAAAAGAAAAGATGCATCTCTTGTCGGCCATCGTGAAGAGATAGCGAACAAAATGATGGCAAGTAGAGAGACGCAAAGGCTCGGACAGACGCCGAGTTGGTTAGTCCGTCGTCGACGGAGTTGCAACTCGTCGACGACGGTCATCAAGGGGGGATGGGGGGAATCAGGGGGAAATTTCCCATACAAGGAGGGATCCAAAGACTTTTGCTCTATGGAGCTTTTGTTCAATTTGGATAGGGTCAGAGGTTGGTCAATAGCAAGACCCTCTCGTCTTCTTTCTTCTCTTTGACACAGAGACAGCGGAAAAGAAAAGAAAAACTTCAAAAGAGACCAAAAAAAGAAAAGCCTCGGGATGATGGCCAGCTGGACCGTTTTTTTTTCTTTTCTTTCGGTAACCGATCGATTCCTGTATACTTGGAAAAAGAAATCAAATTGAAATCCCATCGACGTTGTTCGTCTGATGTGATTTTGAAAATGTCTCGTCCCGTCCGTTTGATTCGATTGGCCCCCCCTTTTGGATTTTGATTCCAACTGGATTTGAAAACTGGAAAAAAGGGGAGGGGGGTCCAGCGTTTGGCGCCAGTTATTCTAATGATCCAATCTGGACCGTGTCCATGTCAATATCAGAGATTGGGAAAAAAAAACTGTTGAGGGGCGCCATGTTGTTTTTGTACGTCTGTACACACAAGAAAGAAACGCATGGATGGGAAATGAGACCTTTATTATCTTCCGACCTAACCGATTTCAAATCTCTCCTTGCGTTCGTTGTCGTCATTTGTCACGCCCTCCGTCAACCCGTACGCTCGATTCTCCAATCAAACGGAGGACAGTTGTACTAACAACAATCGAGCCCGCTCGCCTGTTACAATAACAACACGCACACACAAAATCTTCCCTCTTTTCTTTTTTTTCGAATTCTTTCTCAAATGTTTTTCTTCTCTTTTTAGACGTAATATCCTGTAGGGTTCTTAAATAGGATAACCCCCCTCCTCAGTTGGATATGATGGCGGAAGGTTGTGGCCCAAAGAGAGAGAAAGCGGCTGTGTGTCTATACATTTCTTTTTTTTCTGTTGTTGTTGAGTGATATTCAATCCGTCTGTAAGTTGTGTCGGCATCGACAACCGCAACTATAAAAAGAAGAGCTAGCGAGTTATACTATATGAAAAAAAAATGAGAGGGGGGGGGGAAGGATTCGAAATCCGTTCGGGAAACGGTTGTGGAAAAAACAACAACAGAAGAACCGCCGTCTGTCCATGAAGCGGCTCATTTGAATTAGCGCCGACTGCGGTTGGGTTGATGATGATGATGGTAACTTGATGCTGTGCGCGCCCTACAGTTTTTATCAGCGATTTCTTCTTCATAGATCGATAAATAACGACGGCCCGTTGCGTTTTGTTTCTCTTCTATAGCGGCACAATCGTTTTTTTTTTTTTTTCTATTTCTATTTCATTTTGTGTCGATAGGGACGTTCTCTCTTATTTCTTTCCCCTCCGATCAGCCGCCTCTCGAAATTCGTCAGATTCCATACGGGAAATGGCTCAATCATTCAGGAAATAAATAAATGATTTGGTATTGGTTATATTTGGTATGACTGTGTGGGATGGGAGGACGGGCGGATTTTTAGGGCGGGAATGGAAATCAAAAAATAAACGCGGGCGTCGTCTCCAATTTCTGATTCCTCGATCGACATCCGACATTACCAGTCTAATGTGTCGGCAAAGCCTAAACGCAAGACCCCCCCTCACGTTAAAAAGAAAAGAAAAGAAAGAAAGAAAAAAGTCGATGTTGAAGTAACTAAATCTGTTTGAAAGGATATGACTCGTACACTCTTTCTAATCATAATCAAAACATATTTCGAGATATAAAAGAAGAACACTATACAGATGGGGAGGACCAAGAATCTCGTCTTTCTCAATATCGGTCAAGTCTACTGTTATACTACCCTCCCCACCCTCCCCCTGCGTTCTCACTGTTCTTGTCTTTTATGATTTATGACGATTATTAGATATGTAATCATAACCACCCGCCCTTTACTGCATCCAGCGCGCGCGCTCTCCCCCCATCCTCCTTGTGCTCTTCTTTTTTCTTCATTTCGGGCACGTGTCACCTTTCCCTCGTCTGATGATTGAATTTCTCTCTGTCGCTCTCCAAAGTTGCTCACCGGCAGCGTATATTGTGTGTACGCAGCGCAGCGCACGCATATTATATGTATATATATATATACGTCGAGTGAAACAACATTGACATGTCTAGGCTACAAGGTGACCTCTGTGTCGCGCACCAACCGCTGCCAATCGTGATGATTTCGTATTTTTTTTTTATTATTTATTTTTTTTTTTTACTGTGGGGTTATAGTGGGAATAGGCCAATTGTTGTGCGTTGCCCCTTTTTATTCATAATTAACGTCCTGTTGAAGAATCGGGACTTTGGATTGATGACCAGGTGCTTTCGTCTATATCCACCCCGGTCGTTTTTTGTTTTTTGTTTAAATTGTTTTCCTTATAGAGAGCCGAGTTGTATTGATTCCTACGCGGTAATGATGAATGATTGATTGTTAAGCTGGCTTGTTTAACAGCCGTTCGTGTTTAGGAATATACGTCTGGACCTATAGAGTCTGTTGGTTATGGGGGTGACACGGTCAGAAATGAGAAGGCTAAAATGGATTCAAAATGGCGGATTCCTGACGAGAACGAGTGGATGTGGAATTGTATGAATCGAAGCTCGCAATTTGGTGATTATTCATCAATCAAGACGGGGAATTCCCAATTGTGAACGTGTCAATCACTAAAGGCTAAGCACTATTTCATTTGCGACAGTGCTATTTAAATGTTGCTCACCTTTTGTTGTCGAATTTTTATTCGACTGCAGTTTCCTATTTTGCAATGGAACTCATTTGAATTATTTATTTATTTTTTTTTTTCTCTTCTCCATTTGACAGAAAATGTCCGAAAGTTCAACGAAGCCGTCGAAGCCAGCGCGCGGGCCAACCTCAAATCGGTCCCAATCCAATCAGCTGGTGAGTCCTCTTTCATTTTCATTTACTTGCGCATTTTCGTTTCCACGCGTATACGTAAACCACCTCTCGCACTACCAGTAGTCACTTCACACTGATATGCAAATTCTAAAGTGACATTTGTCGAAACCTTAAAAAAAAAGGAAAACAAATCCTTTTTCGGCTAAACCCGTTTTTCATCGACTCTTGTCATTACCATTTGCAAAGACTGGTAGCTACTACCACGTCCCTCATGCTCACTCTTGCTGCATATCATAGATAACGTGGTTGGCTTCTGTTTTCGCTGATTGCAAATGCAAACTCTTGCCATCAACATAAGTAGTAGCGTGATGTTTACTTCAATTGATATTAGCGCCACCGTATCAACAATGAAGGATGCCACTTTCGTACATAATTCGTCGATTTTTTATTTTTATTTTTTTTTATTTGATCCCCCCCTCCTCTACTCATTCTTATTTGATTTTCATTCTGCTCGTGTTTCCTCCAATACCCGGCGTGAGAGAGTCGCACCGGGGGTCTGCAATAAAAGGGAAGGGCATGCCACTATATCGAGTGGGTGTATGTGTTTCTCTATGAAGGCAGAGAGGACGGTCCAATTGACAAAGAGGGATTGGCCGATACGTACATCAAACACGTCCTCGGGTGGAGTTGGAAAAAGATAAAGAAGAAGAGGGTGAGGGTGAACGGGGAGTTGGGTGGGGGAGTAGGGAGAGAGAGGAAGGGGAGGGGGTACGGTTGACGCGTCTATTCCGGCGTCTCTTTTTTTTTTTTCTATTTTGCTTCCCTTTAGCTTTCGAATTTTCCTTTTGTTGACGTCCCTGCCTCTTCCTTCTTTTGTCATAAAAAAAAATAAAAAAGAAGAAGAAGAGGAGGGAGGAGGGGTGGTAGAATGGTGAGTTCTATAGAAAAGAAGCGCATTGACGCAAGCAAAACAGAGGCGCGCACCATCCGGGTGTGTGTGTGTGTGTGTGTGTTGTGCATGTGTGTGTGTGTGCACCTCGTTATAGGCTACACTGACCAATGGCAGAGCGGCAATGGCGGCGTCCTCTCGTTTCGACGCTTCTTCTCATCTCACGCGTCGTTTTCTCTTTTGATTTTGATCTCCTCCCTTCTCATTTCCTATGGCTATTTGCTTGAAGATTCTTTCTCTCATGTTGTTGTTACTGTCGTCGTACAACAGCCTCTTTTTTTTTTCTTCTTTCTCTTTGACGTCGTCCGCAACCCCCCCATTGCGTGTCTGTTTGTACCGCACGGCGTTTCTTGTTAAGCCTCTGTCGTCGGCACATGTAACCGTATACAGCTTCATCATCATGGATTTTAAAAAAAGAACACGAAAAAATACATTCCCCCCTTTTTTTTTAAATGGGAGCTCTTAACTATTACACACACCCGAGCCAGACACTCAATTCAGTCCATGGCTTCCCTGCATATAAAGTCGATCATTTTTTTTTTTTTTATTATTTTATTTTATTTTATTCTTTGTTTAAGAGGGGGGTGAGCGAGGATGTACGACTGGGAGGAAAGAGAAAATATCGTATAAAAGGGCGCGGCTATTGATTGATTTTTTAAATAATGCTGGCGAGTTTTCAATATATTTATAAGAGAGAGAGAGAGAGAGAAAGAGGAGGGAATGGATCGTTCCCCTCATTTTGTGCATTTGCTCTTGTGAAAATAAAAAAAGGATGGATTTCCTTTTTTTTTTTGCTTCGTCTTTGGCTGCACACCCGTCTGATTTCTCTCATCATTTTCCCATATCTTTTGTGCCGTGTGTGCGGCATTTGTCCATCCATCCGTTCTTTTTCTATAGTACATATATTAAACACAATTGCACGGCACGGCCTCTGCACATCCGACGTCTACTTCCGCTCTTCTTCTCTTTTTTCATTTTCTTGTTCTTCTTCTTTCTCTCCGGTTGTCACGATCGTTCGTCCTCTGCAGAGCAACAACTGTGACGTGATTTTCGAATAGCCGACATTACAAAATGATCGTTATAATTTCACCGTTGAATAAGCTCTTTTAGATCGTACGCCTTTCATTTTGGGGACGTCTGAATTGTGCGCCAGTCATGCGGCACCCAATCAATCGGCCAACGGGCGGCCAGGACGAGAAGTATATAATATATTTGTTGAATTGCGCCGTGCACCTTTTCGATGGCTCACGAAGAGCAACACAAGCGTATAGCCCCTTATCACGTAATGATGAATATGTCACGGACCGTTGTCTTCGGGCCTCACGAATACGTCGCTCCAATCAGGCCACTAGCGAGTGACACATGCACCACGGAATGGCCATCCTTTTGCTATAAATGAGAAGCAATCAGCTCGTCGGTTTGAGCTGTTAAATGGGGTCCCATAAAACTTCGACTTTCGGCAACGTTGATTCGAATAATTGCGCACAATGTCTTCTACTTTATGGGGTGTGTGTGTGTGTGCATTCTGGAGGCCTACAATGTCTGCGCAGGTGTTGAAATACGTGCATTTTGGGCGTGCGAACGATGTGCTGATTGGGATGCCAATTTCGATCAAATAATAATTTTGTTGATGAAGACGTCAGGTCGTAGATTATTTGTAGACAAACAGGCATATGATTACATAGTTCATGATTGATATAGCCTGTGCGTTTGTGTGTATCGACCGCGGATTGCAATCCATACGAAGCAGCTGACATTTTACGGTCCAATTCAACTTGTTTTCGTCCGCTGATCTTTTCGTCTCACGTTCATAAATCATCACATCGATTGGTGTGTACCTTGTGTCTACACGCGTGGTGTTTTGAAAAATAGAATCAAACGAAAAACAAAACAACTCTGGTTACCTTTTTGTTTGCCAACTTTGCGCCCTACAAACTTTATTTCTATTATTCGTGATGAACACAACGAACTGTTGAAATCTGCGCTTCATCAGTTCAATGGCGACTTTTTTTTTTATATTTCAAATGTCTTAATTAATTGATTCAAAATGAAGGCCGACATTTAAAAAAATAAAATAAAAAAAGGGCAAGGAATCATGTGCACGCCATGAAAATTCAGCCCTTGCCTTTTTAAAAATGAAGTTTCGTGTTCTACATTGTTATCCGAGGAAAATGGATCGTTGGAGGCCGCATTCGGTTTCAGACTTATTTTCATTAAAAAAATGATAAATAAATCTGTCCCGGCGTAGATTCGTGTGCTGCCCTTCTCTAGTTGAATATGTAAAACTACGTCAATGCCGTGTCGCTGTAGATGCTGGGAGGTCTATATGAATAAATCATAATATACAGTTATACACGGTGCTGCTGAGCATCGCTTTCCATCTGTCGCCGGGCGCACGATTTTCTCTGCATAATTTCTTAATTCGATTCCATCCCTCTCGTTTAATATATCGGCGGGGCTCTATAGAGCGGGGTAACGGAGGAGGGAAGCAGAGATAGAACTGGAAGATTCAAGATCAAGAGAGAGAGAGAAACGGGAGACGTTTGGTGTAATCCAAACTCGGCTAAAAGCTCCAAGAGTTGCGGCACAAAATTCGGTTTGCGTCATTTTGGAAGGCGCTCTCGAGTCATGGATCTTCACATCAAGAGGCCTATGTTTTACACAAGATATAACATTTCAAACGTAACCTTAACATCTAACCGAATATCCCCTTGTTTTTTTTTGGTTTTTTTTTGGGTGGGGGGGAGGGGGTTTACCGTTCATCAACAGGTATAGATTATAGAAACCGAAACTGTAACAGCCGCGCGTATCGGGTACGGCGAGTTGATGAAATTTCAGTCTCAACTCGATTTCATTGGCCTTTGACGTTGGCCAACGGAGTCGTGTAGCTCGCCAGTTTTCTTCTTTGTCATATACGTACGAAAGGGATGACATTCGTGTGTTCGTGTGTTTGTATGTGCGCTTATCTAATGCCTTGCCTCATTCATTTCGGCTTTCCCCGATGACATTTCTATTCCATTTCGAAATCCAGTTTTCCACCATTTGAAAATCGAAAAAAACACGTTTCGACAGTGGCTGCGTGTATCGAGGTTATCAAAAGAATTCACTCACAATAATAATAATAAAAAAAAAATAATAAGAATAAGAATAAAAGCCAATCGTGTGAGATAACCGCGTGAACGAGAGAGAGAGAGAGACGCTAGAACGATGACGTTGTCAAGAAAGAAATTCACGATCTCGGCACTTGATTATTTTTGCCCGACTGGTGGCCAAAACGGCCAGTTACACTCGTTATGACGCTCATTGCGTCTCGTTTTTCCCCATTTCTCGTTCCATCCTTCTTGGAATCGATAACTTAATGAGCGTCCATTTGTTATTGTCGATGATTATTTACTAATCTTTTTCCCTTTTTTTTTCCCCCCCATTCGAACGAGAAGAAGAAAATGTGGTCACATTTTTGTTTTTAATGAGGAAAATGGACCGTCAAAGTGTATTATTATTTTTTAAAATTCAGATTATGATGTCGGTCATGTAGCTGAGACAACTGATCGTTGTGTAGCGCATTCGGTAATATCCTGCACATCCGCGGCGGCGTTTGTCATTTTTTTTTTCTTTCTCTCTCTCTTCTCAGTGAAAAAAAAAATATATATTATATTTGATACGCTTGTCGGCATCTTATGTGGGCCGCCCGTCTCACTTTTTTTTTTTTTCGTTTTTTTTTTTTTGGCTTTGGGTATTTCAGATCCCTCTTTTTGCCATTCGAACCCGTAATTTCCGTCTATATAATATTGGCCCTTTCTCCTCCCATTATGTACGCGGCTTGATTGTAATGACGATATTTATATCACATTGGATAGTCCCCGCCGAAGCTCTGCATTTTATAAGGGGACCAAACAAAACAAAAAACTCGTTTTATTCAATTTTTTAAAACTTGTATATAGACATTGAGGAGCGCGTATTTTTTTGAAAATACAAAATGGGGCGTTGCTCATTGGGTGTGGTCGTGAGCAAGGAAGAGAGGCTCACTTACACGACGTTGAAATACATAGTTAATCCGCCTTCTTTTTTTGTGTGTGTGTGTGTGTGTCCTCAACAACAGTCTGACAACAAACAAAAGACGATATCAAATGTATACAATAATACAACAGTTTTGAAAATGCCATTCGGAATATTGAAAGGGGACTGTGTCGTGAGCCCCGCCATTCCCGCTGGCTGTTGCTGTTCCAAGGAAATGTGCGCAAACATTTTCCGGTAGCCATTTCTTGAAGAAAAGAAAAAAGAAAAAAGAAAAAACTTGTTCATTCCTCGAATAGATTGGGTGCCAATTCCATTTTCTTCTTCTTCTTCTTCTTCTTTCGTTTTCAAGGCGAACGGATGACGATGGCGGGCGAAATTGAATTTTCGTGCATCAGCAGCGTCGCAATATCAAAAAGGGTGAGCGATACGGCAAAGAGGTGGGGGAGAGGCAGAAGAGGGGAGTGAAGTGGAATGGAGTGGGTTTGTGTCGGCTTTTGTGTCGCAGCAGCGGGTGCAATGACATTTGCAGCATCAGCAGTAAGGAGCCCCCGTGAGTTACGTAAAGGATCTGTGCAGGAGCGGCGGCGGTGGCGGCGGCAGCAGCTGTCACCCTCAGAACGCGCGCCAATTGGTTGGCACGGCATGGCTGATGGGCTAGGGAGGGAGGTTCGGCCAAGAGCAGATTCCACGCCCTCTTTTTCTTTCTCCCCCTCTCCGTTGCGTTCCGCTTTTCAGTGCTCAATACTCGAGAGGAGCTTCTTTTATTTTCGGTTATTTTCTGTAGATTCTGCCCCCTTCTACTACTCCCCGTGTTCGTCGTATTGTTGTTGCTTTCCTTCCTGTGCGCTGCCCCATCCAACCGACTGGCCAATAGCCGACCGTTGCAACCCTCCACCTCCTTCCTTTTTTATATACTTTAATCTATTGATGTCCCTCTCGTTTGTTTGTTTTTTGCTTTTTGAATTTTACGTTTTTATTGAAAGAAAGAAAGAAAAAAAAAACACATTTTTCTCTCGTGTTTCGTTACAGAGAAATAGGAAAATGTCCAGGAGCCTTGTCGAATGACATCCGAATCGTTCGTATGCGCTTCTCTCTCCTATCGAATGAAATGACAGCGCGTACTAGTAGTGGCTTACAAGACATAACTCGAAATGTTTCAAAATATTTTTTTGTTTTTGTTTGAATGATTTCAAGTCGCACTACACTTCATGTAACGACCACGAGTTATGTTTGAGTGTGCGCTACCCGTGTAAGAGGCTCGCATAGTCAAGTAGGTTCGTGATTTTCGGTCTCTCTTTTTTCTTTCTTTCTTTCTTTTTTTATCACATTTTTTTCGTAGTCACTTTGTCTGCAAAACTCGAATTCAGGCAAAGAAGAAAGATGAGAGACTCTTGTAAACTGCTGATGCTAGCCGCCTTCGTCATATCTGGTTGGTTTCTATAAGCTAGCGCATCATCTATACTTTATGCAACGCTGCTTTGATCTTCTCGACTCAATTGGCTTATCAAGGGAAGACACGAAGAAGAAGAAGATGGGGTGGGGGAAAGGTTTTTTCTACATCGTCTGCCAATTAGGAATGGCCGTCCATTTTTTTTTTTCTGACGGCTTGTACCCCACTACCTCTATGTCAGCGTGTATCCCTCCCCCCCCCCAAAATGATGTTACAAATCTCCAGAGTGAGCAATAACGCATAGGCAAGGATTTCACGACGCTCCGCGACGTCGATTACACACTCGATCGACACAGATGGCGTTGGGGCGTTGATGATTTCCCACGAGAGTCGAAACATTCTCGTCCTTGATTCATTTTTAATTCAAATAAAGTGCCCATGTTTAAACTTAAATTCTTGTGTTAAAAGAAGGGAACGAAAGTTTTGACGAGGGCCAGCGTAAGGTTGTCCAGTTAAATCTCCATGGTGACCGACCCGGACAACTGTATAGGTACACAAAAGAAGCCTTGCTATTCGTGCATGTATATATCCACCACCCGCCCCTTAATCGCGCTGAGCTTGTTACCGATGGACTCCTCATCCTACTCCCCCCCCCCCTTTTTTTTTTAATATTTTATTATTATTATTTCCCCCAAAAAATATGTATAGTGTATAATACAATATAACGAGATACGTTCGTATATAGAAAATAAGTAGCAACGATCCTCTATCTCATCATCCGATGCTATACTATCCGGATTTCCCTCTTATTCCGGTTTTCCCATTTCTGCCCTCCCCCTTACCGTCCGGCGTTCACTCTAGACTCGCTGAAGGGAAACGCTATCAAACTTGATGTCAATGTCGATCGAGTCTAGCGCAATCTGCCTTTCGTCGTACGTTGCCGGATAATGGTTTCAAAATGATGTTTTAAGTGACGCATTCCACCGTCCGAAACAGGATACATGGGGCTAGTGATTTATTTTGTCATTGTTTTTTTGTGGGGTTTTGCAGATGCCACCGAGACTCAACTGGGCTTACCGTCGTCGGCAAACTGGAACACTCGAGAGCCCATCAAGAGCGAGTCGGTTTATTTGGCAGACAACTCGAATGTGAAGGAGGAATCGGTCAGCGACATGTCGGCCTTTTATTCTGATGACAACAGCGATGACGATTTCAAAATGCCGACCAAGAAAAGAACCAAGGTAAACTGAAATCGTGTCAGATGAGATTCGAAAAACAAACAAAACAAACAAACGATTATCTGATTTTGTCTTTGATTTGATTTCGCGTCTTCGACGACAACAAACGTCAAACATCAGATGTCGAAATCGCCGCCAGGAAGGGCGGCCATTCGGCCAGCAGCTGGAACGGCAGTCAAAATGGAGGACGTGAAGAAGGAGAGAGTAACGTTGTCGACGGATGGACAGGTCGAGTCACCTGCCGAACAAGCGTTCATTCAACGCAAGCAAAGGTACAGCATTGGAACAGTAGCGCAGCTTTGTCAGGGTCGACGCATGGAGATAATCGCATGCGATTCTTTGTTTTTTGTCTGCGTATGGCGAGACGCGTCGTTGAAACTCGGTAGCTCTGTTTACTCTTGCGCATCCATTCCAGGATTCCCAAGATTTTTTTCGGAACGCGGACGCACAAGCAAATCACTCAAGTGGTCAAAGAATTTCGCCGCACCGTCTACTGCAATACGCCGTGAGTCACACGATGCCTCCCAACCCCCCACCCACTCCTTACTCGACAGCCATGCGAGCCATTATTTATTTTTCATTTAAACTTTCATGTTTTTTTTTTGTTTGTTTGTTTGTTTGTTAAAAAAAAAAATGACTTCGACGGGAAATGATAATCAATTAGGATGGGCGTGTTGGCCAGTCGGGATCACACTTGCATCCACCCTCAGGTGTCGCGTTCCGCCAACAAAAACGAAGGTTGCAAAACGTTAAATGACCGCCGGTTGGCCCGACAGGATCCGCAGCAAAAGGTATTTCATTTGATTTCATTGATTATACTCGTCGAACCTTGTCTCGTTTTCAAGCCCGTTCCAGCCCAAATGGAAACTTAACGCGGGTCTCCGTGTTTGGAAATGATGATTTCATTCGTAGGTCTAATCACCTCGTTTCTCCATGACTTTTGGCGATTTTTTCATTCGCCTCTTTGCTGCTGCAATCTAATCGTAGGAGCATCGAATTCGTTCGAATGAGATCACACAACACAGGGCAGACGTAAGGGGTTTGGAAATAGGAAAAAGGAAAAGAAATATGGGTTTCAAGTTTTAATTGTCTGTCATTAGAAGACGGTAAGAAGGAGGAGCTAGGAAACCATCCGGTTATTCAAGACGATGAGACACGATACACGTTTTCAAGATCAAATTCTTACTTGTGCTTCATCATTTCATTTCTAGTATTTCCTTCTTTTCTCCCATTCATTCCTATTCTTTTTCTTTTTCTTTTCTTCTTCTTCAAAAAGCAGGGATTGGTTTCCTCTTCATTTCCCATTTAAAAAATAGAAATAGAAAGAAAGAAAGAAAAAAAAAAGAAGCTGGTTGGCTGTTTGCCTCTTTGAAGGCGGTCTGGTAATGAATCCTATCTTTTAATCCGTTATCCAACCAGTAATGATGGCAAAAGGGGTGTCGTTCTTACAACTTATTTCGACATTTTCATTCACCGTTTATTTGCTTTGCCTAGTCCTTTGTAATGCGAGTCGAACAGTTTGTCCGCCGTCTTTCTTTCTACAATGACGGTTCCTCCGTATCTTTTCAACGAGCCGTTCATTTCTCCACAAGAATTTGATTTGTTTTTATTTTTTCTTGTTTTCTTTCATGACAAAATGACCATTCTCTCTCTTTTGTGCGTGTGTGTGTGTGTGTGTGTGTTAAACTCAAACAAATCCCGTTTTTTTGACAGTTTTTCGTGTAGATGTTGTTCATTGAGCAGGGCGATAGGAAACTAGTCGAGTTTTCGGTTTTTCTATCACGTTCCTACAAAAGACATTCCAGACAAGTTGACTACTATTCACCGGAACTTTAATGAGTTTTTTTTTTTTTTTTTCTTCTTCTTCTTGTACTTGTTCTTTTTTTCCCTCCTTCGTTTCTTATATTTTATCAATTTCTTTTATTATCCGCGTCTTTTTATTTTTTTTTTTTTGATAATTTATTAAACAGGGTGGATGTTCCTATCGTTGGCAAGGCAAAGAAAAGCTCAAAACGCAAGGACAAATTCGCAGTTATGGCTTGGACAAAGGCTGGGTAAGAAAAAAAAAACATTCTTTCTCGTTGTAGAAAAAAAACCAAAATATCTCATACTTTTTATTGCATTGAAAAAAAAAAAAACCAAAACAAAAAGGATATCGAAGATCTGGTTAGTTTAGGTCGACGAATTCGCGTTTGTCCGTACTACGGTTCGCGCGATTTAGCGGAGCAAGCGCAGATCGTGTTTAGCCCTTACAATTACCTGATTGATCCGAGGGTGCGTCGGTCAATGAAGATCCCTATTGATAAGAATGTCATCATCCTCGATGAAGCGCATAATATCGAAGATTGTGCCCGCGAATCGGCAGGCGGTTCTTGGTCGCAAGAGGATTTTCATTTGGCCCTCAATGACTGCGAAAAAGTATGACGAGATCAAGAGAGAGAGAGAGAGAAACACAAACATGGCGTTCTCAATTGTAATGTAAATTCTCGGTGTCGTTCAGATTGGCAACCGGCACCCAACAATGGAAAGAGAAATCGATCAGCTGGCCCAATTCTGCTCGTACATGATGCAATGGATCGGCAAACACGCACCGAAGATGAAGAGCGTCGGCTTTGACCGCGAAGTTCACGTCATGACGGGCACGGAATTTGTAGCCAATTTGAGTGTCGATGGTTACGGTCCGGAACCGTTGGCCGAACTGAAAAAGATCATCGACTACATCTTCAGCGAACAACTCGAGTCGGACTACAACGACAAGGAGGAGAATGAAGAGCCGCAGTTGTCGGCCGTCACTCAGGCTCTGCTCGAAGGATTTCTCATGATTGTCGATTTGATGTTGAGTGGCAATCACGTCCGCCGTGACGACTACCGAGCTGTCGTCGTCCGTACTGTTGAGAGGAAACAGAAAAAAGGAGCAGGGTCATCATTTTTTGGGTCAGTTGCCAGTTCCTTTCCCCTCCCCACCCCGATACGATGATTCCACGTTTTCTTTGATTTTGACAATGGATCTGACAGCAAAGCCAACATCGCGTCGCAATGGACGTACGCCCTCAATTTGTGGTGTCTCAATTCGGCCGTCGTGATGCACGAAATCAAGGAGAGTACGCGCTCCATCATCGTCACGTCAGGTACGCTGTCACCCATGGCTTCGTATCAGTCTGAACTCGATATCGATTTCAAACTGACTCTGGAGGCCAATCATGTCATTCCGGCCCAACGGGTCTGGATTGGCACCATCTCGCAAGGACCTAAAAACAGTCTGCTCAACGGAACCTTCAAGGTTACTGGCACTTTCGAATATCAGGTATGTACTCTTTTCAGACAGCGCCACAACAAAACAAACCGACACTATTATTTGATTTGATTTGATTTGATTTGATTTGATTTTTTTGTAATCTTTCTCAAATGGTATTGCTGCCAAGGATGAACTGGGCCGGTTGTTATTGTCCGTTTGCCAGACGATTCCGCACGGTGTCTTGTGTTTCCTGCCCTCTTACAGCCTGTTGGAAAAGCTCGTCGCCCGGTGGCAGGACACTGGTCTGTGGCAACATTTGTCCACCTTGAAAACGATTGTGTGCGAGTCTCGAGATTCGCGCGATTTCGAAGAAACGTTGAAGAGTTTCTATTCGGCCATCGAAGACAGCGAAAAGTAAAAAAGCTTAGCTGGTCGCTGTTTCAGCTCGATTTCTAATGAAAATGTCTATCCTAGTGCCTTGAGCTGCAATTTGAACGGCTCGTGCGAGTTGTCCGATGAAAGTCCCGGGAAAAAGAAAAGTGACTTTCCCAGCGGGGCCGTGATGCTGGCCGTGTGTCGAGGGAAAGTCAGCGAAGGGTTGGACTTTACCGACAATAACGCACGAGCTGTCGTCTGTGTTGGCATTCCCTTTCCTAATTTCAAAGACACTCAAGTCGAACTTAAACGGCAGTACAATGACAAATTATCGGCCACTACTCCTTTGCTCAACGGAAGTGAGTGGTATGAGATTCAAGCCTTCAGGTTCGTTCTGGAAATCGGTTTTCAACTTTGAAATGCAACTTTTAATGCCTTCCATTGAGCACGTCTATTATTCTAACATGAATCTAGTTCATTTTTGTGTTTTTTTTTTTCCCCAATCAAATAGGGCATTGAATCAAGCACTTGGTCGGTGCATCAGGCACAAAGCCGATTGGGGAGCCATTCTACTTGTGGATGACCGTTTTGCAAAAACGCCGCGATACGTCAACCAGTTGTCCAAATGGGTCCGCTCTTCTATTCGCCACTTTAATTGTTTCCCACCCATGTTAAATTCGCTAAAAGAATTTGCGGATAATTTTGTGGCCGAAGATGCTGCTTCTTTAATTGCCAGCCAGCAGCAATTGATTCTATCTACGCAGCAAGAATCTCAATCGTCTACTGCCATGGTCGTTTCCTCGCCGTATTTTGACAGATCTAGTGCTGCCGCCGCTGTGGCCGTCTCATCGCCGCAAGTAGTTTACGTATCGGAAGACGAGGGCAATTCCCTTCTATCTGAAAATGATATTTCAGTAGTTGAACCTTCGCCGGTGAAAATCAACCCACGTTCGCACGAGATGAACGCAACACCCGTCAGGCCTCCTTATAGTAAAACGGCGCCTGTTGCTGCTCTGCATCCGCAAGAGATGAAGGCGGCGCCTGTCCGGCATTCCCTGGCCGGCAAGAAACCCTTTGCGACTTTGTTAGGAAACTCAAACAAATTGTCGATGTCGCAGAGAAAATTGGCTGCCGAAAACGGGTCTCACTATTTCCAATTCATGGACCCAACTTCCGGAAATAGTAAATTTTCTTAAATCAGTACCTTAGTGCACATGATACTTCTATGTTCCGCCATGCCATATTCAACATTTCTTATTATCCGTCTTTCAAACACTTTCTAGTTTTCATTTGGTTGCCGATAAAACGTACTTTTGATTTTGTAAAAATCATTATACTGATTGCCTTTACTACCTTTGAATTATCACGTAATTTTTCTTGAATAGCAGTTTAGGGGAACTGCATTCGAAAGGGGAAATAAATCAATGTGCCAATGCAGCACTCGCTGAAATCTATGGTAACGCAAGCAAATTTTTTATATTATGTTGGTATAAAATTCGGTAAATTTTAACAACTGCCGACTAGCAGAATCACGAACCACAATTTCTCACATATTAAATAGAAGTACGAATGCAACATTGAAAAGAACAATGCCTACAGCACTAGTAGGCGATTGGACCGCTGAAGTCTGACAGACATTCAAGTCTTGCCAAATCTGAGAGCACTTTGGATCATCGTTTTCGGGATATAATTCCGTAATATCAATGAATTTGTAATACTTTAAGGCATGACTGCAAAAAAAAAAAAAAAAAAATTAGTGCAATTTCAGGTTAATAACACGCAATTAATCCAACGGTAAGCAGAAAATTCTTACTAATCTGGCGAAGTTTGATTACTGTTTGACGGAACCGGGTATAAACTGTTCCACTGACGTTTTGCATCAACGCCATGGCTGGAATGGGCATTCATTAAGTACACCTACCATACAACAAACGAATGGATTGTCACATAAACTTAATTATTATTCTCATTCTCACGCATACTTTTGGTGGCAGATAGATCAGTGGGATGAGTGCAGACCCAGTCCATCGTGACGCATTACGATTAACCGTATATTTCAGAAGGGAAACCAAATTTCCCACTTTATTGTAGTAGCCGTTCCAGAAGACGACAAGATAATGGCCCCATCTATCGTAACAAAAACAAGGTTAAATTAAAGAAAAGATCCTGTTGAGAAATGATACGTACGGTCCCAATTCAATTTCAACATATTTGAAATCGGGGTAGCTTAACAAATATAGATGGACGACTTCGTAATTGTACAAATCAGCAAATGGACCTCCGTTGGCTTCCTCGGGAGCTCGATCATCATAGAACGGGGCACTAACGTTCAGAACCAAATTTCTGCTGGATGCGTCTAGTTGGATATGCAAATCGACACTTTCACTAGGAGAAAGTGCTTTGCCGTTCCACGAACTGGCAATCTTAAAACTGCGGATCCTACGAACAAAACAAAAAACAAACAAATGTGATGTAAAAAGTATTATGTAAAAATTGTTGTCGAATGTCGGGCATCCGAGATCTAAAAATGATGATGCTTACCCTTGAATTGCATCCGACCAGACCGACGATGTTGATCCAGTTTGTTCTGCTGGTAAAACAGTCACGTCGAAGGGTTGATAGGCTTCTATTCGATGGCTAAACAGTGACGCAAATTTAATGGCTTGCAATAAAAAACGAACACTTAAGGGAGTTCTTACTCATCCAACCCTGTAGGGGGATTATTACTGACAGGATAAAGAGCGTTTACGACACGCTTATCGCTAAGCCCATGAAACGAATACATGTTCATTTTGGAAGTGTTGGTGGGCAAGTAGCTTAAAGGTATGATGGCGGTTCCGTTCCATCTTTTACCAATGCGGTCTGCGTTATAGTTGATCAACATTCCAAATTGTACGGTATGGCGATATCCGTTCAAGAGTAGCACAAAGTGATGCCCCCACCTGAAAAAGAATTAAAAGATATTTGTAGAAGTAATCCAACCTGAGTAAACAAACAGTGTTCTTACGCTCCCAGCTCAATTTCAATATACTGGTGTAGATTATTCATGAAGAAAATTTTTACCACTAGATTTTCAAAAAAAAAAAACAAAGCAGAAGTGCCAAAATAAATTATACAACATTTTTTCAATCTAAAAAATGATATACTTACATTCAAAATCCCAAAGCCTCCATTTAGATTCACCAGGATCACCAGGTGTGTCTGGAGGTGGATCATCATAGAAAGGAGCTTCAATCACAATTTTAAAAGATTTTCCATCATAGTTCTCCAGATTTATTTTGATTTGTTCAGCAGAATCTAAAGTTGCATTGTCCCATGAAGTCTTTATGACATAATCTGCACCACTAATTAATGGAAAAATTTTGCAGAATCATTCATTTATCAACTTTTGATAAAATTTTTGCATCAGTTATCTGAGTTACAGCATGTCAATACAATTTCAAAATCTCTTAACATCCAGTTGGAATTTGAATCAACCTACTTTGAATAAGAAATGAGCATCAACAAAAGACACCAAAACGATGTGCAATTAATGCAATAAAAAACCCTGCATTAATTGAAGCGAACATTAGAACAACTCAAAATAATAAAAAACGAAACGAAAATAAAAACTAAAATTAATAAATACATTTATGGTGAATTGCCTTATTGCACTTACATGTTCAAAACTTCAAACTTCAATAGACAGAGTGCCAAATCTCTACTGATCTGAAAAGCGACCCTTGTTGGTCACGACAGTCATATATTAGATGGACAAACTATTTCTGTACGCCCAACCTCACTTTTCACGAATCTCGCTCCCTCCAAAAGTGCTGCACCAAGCGGATTTTGACTGGGAAAGGTTTTGCCTTGTAGTGGATCAGGTCTCCGCATGGTGCAGCTCTGTCGGAGGGAAGCGAGCCTATGGTAAACGTGTAAAAAATCTGGTTCGCGAAAAGTGACGTTGGGCGTGGCTTATTTACAGGCGTTTAACATGGAGTATTTGAACTATCTAATCTATGACTCTGGTCATGACTTCCTATAGGTTTAATGTACAAATTATGATAATAGACCTGTTATTACACAAACGTCAGCGATGTTGTAATGTAGTCTAAGCATTTCCGGAAAAAAAGGAAAATGACATTTCCTACTTTTACGATTCAAAACTTCGGTAACCCAACACGGCCCGACAACTAGTGTCCTTGAAAAGTTCGGCAACTCAGAGTAGTGATTAACGACATCTACCTGCACTAGCTGTAAGCATTTTCTATTTCGCTTTAAAAAACAATGAACCCAATCAAGTCAAATAATTTCTTGATAATGGCAATATATTTAATAAGATTTGAACAATATTTATTTTAAAATTTCTATAATTGCTTACTATAAAATTATCAAATTCATAAGAATAGAATACTAAGAAGTAAGAAGCAAGATTTACGGGCCTATTTTGTATGACCCCCCGTTAACAGTTCCTTTGCCGTCTGCTTGCCAAAGTTTTGGCTTCTCGGCGCACGTGGTCCGACCAAATACGCAATAGAGTCGAATTGGATAGTGATCTGTTAAATTCAACAAAAAATTTAACCGATACAGAATATGGGTGCACCAATGAAGAAGAAGGTAAATGAAAATACAATTTATTAACTACCAGTTGCTGCGTTAGATTTCTGTTTTTCCGTTTACGGTTCTCTGACGTGGCATGCAGAGATAGAAAGGAAACAGTACTTTAAAACAACTTAATTTGGTTTTCCATAATTAAAACAACTTAATTTGGTTTTCCATAATTAAAACAACTTAATTTGGTTTTCCATAATTAAAACAACTTAATTTGGTTTTCCATAATTACAGTACGAGGCAGGCGAAGCCACGAAATACATTACAAGAGCTCAAGCATTAAAAAAGCTGCAACTGAATTTGAAGGACTTTCGGCGTCTTTGTATCTTAAAGGGTGTTTACCCGCGTGAACCAAATAACAGGAAAAAAGCCCAAAAGGGTAAACTAGACAAGAAGACCCTCTATTACGTAAAAGACATTAGGTTTTTGAGCCACGAGCCTCTAATATGGAAGTTCAGAGACTTCAAAATCTTCATGCGAAAGATGAAGACAGCAATGGAAAAGGGTGATAAAGAAACTGTTGCACGACTGAAAGAAAACAAGCCTAGCATGAAGCTGGATCATTTGGTTAAGGAAAGGTGAGAAGGGAATAGAAGCTGTTGCATATGTTATATTACTTGAAATTTCCTATTTGCTATAGATATCCTACATTTATGGATGCTCTCAATGACCTGGATGATTGTTTAACCCTGTGTTTTTTCTATTCAACATTGCCAAGAGACACCAAAGTCCCAGCAAACCTAATTTCACTCTGTCGAAGATTGACAGTAGAATTTTTACACTATGTTATAGCCGCCAAAGCTTTGCGCAAAGTCTTTATTTCCGTTAAAGGCATTTACTATCAAATAGAAATCAAAGGCCAGCCTGTGACTATTCTTATTAATCATCAGCGAGGCTTCAAGGTAATTCAAATCAATAAAAAAAATTCTATTGCCTTAGTCACCATGATAATTTTTTCTTTTTTTTTTTTTTAAAGCCTACTTCAGCGTCTGATGTGGATTACAGAATCATGACAAATTTCGTCGATTTTTACACATCGATGCTTGGATTTATAAATTTCCGACTCTATCATTCGATTAATCTTCAGTATCCACCAAAACTTCCTGGAATTACTGGTACCTCTTCTTATTTAATACATTATTTGAAATCAAAATTTACGTCACACTCTTTATTAGTTAAAGAAGATGCAACGGATGAAGACGCCGTTGAAGAATATAACGAACTAGTGGCTGCTTTGAATTCGAGCCTTGTTACAAACGTACCCCAGGCCGAGGAAGAAGTTCAAATTGACGAATTTCCTTCGGTAAGGAAAACGGGTTTTAGAGTTTAGCTTGCCTCGAAGTGATGATGATAAAATTGATACTCTTTGCTTATTCCACAGGCTGAAGGAGCAGAAAAACTTGAGGAAGCCAAAAGGGAAGCTGAAGCCATTGAACGACTTAAAAGCCTCTTCAAAGGCTTAAAGTTTTTCATTGGTCGCGAAGTTCCACGCGAGTCGGTTGTTTTCGTTATCCGTTCGTGCGACGGCGAGGCTTCATGGGATCCTTCCATCTTTGCGGGCGCCACATACGATGAAACTGACGAAAGCATTACTCATCAAATTGTTGACAGACCTTCGGTAGATAAACAGTATCTTTCACGGTAATTATATCATATAGTTTGAATTGTTTTCGTGCGGGGATATAACAATGCAATATTTCGATAGTTATTATATTCAGCCTCAATGGCTATTTGACTGCATTAATTTCCGCCGGTTACTTCCGGTTGAAGATTATTTCATTGGGGCTAATCTGCCGCCTCACATTTCACCTTTTGTCACTGAGCGTCTGGGTGACTACATTCCCCCTGAGCGACAGATGCTCTTGGCGCTACAGCGTGGAGAAACTCTTCCAGGTACATTTTTACGCGGATTGGTAGTGTTTGTGTTTGCTAAATGATTGCTCTGAACTGCCAGCTGAACAAGAGGAAGAGGAGGAGGAGGATGAGAGTGAGGACGATAGCAGTGAAGAAGAGGAGGAAGAAGACAAGGTGGAAAAGAAAGAACCAACAAAATCTCAAGTGGTTAAAGAGGTAATTCCAATTTGCGCAAAAAAATAATAATAATAAAGCAATATCTATATTTTTTTTTCCCCTGTAGAAAAAAGGTATGAAGGTAATGAGAGGTCGTGTTGAAATGCCTGATGTCAAGGGCATGGAAGAAGAGGACAAAGAGCACTACAAATTCCGTGAGCTGATGATTCGCAATAAAGACAAGCGACTCTATCGCTCTATGATGAAAAATCGCAAGAGCCGTGAACGTGAAGCTAAACGTTTAGAAAATAAACGCAAGCAACATGAAAAAGAGGAAAAGGATTTGAAGAAATCAACGTCTTCAGGGAAAGCATTGACCGCGAAATGGTCCATTCAACCCCAGTCTGCAACCTCAGACACGCAAACCAAGAAAATGAAGATGGTGTAAGTTTTTCATATTCTTCTCGCTTTTGTCTTAATACACGCCGTTGTGGAAATATTCTCTATGTTTAAAAGCATTAGAGCATAAATTTGGCAATTGTCAAGCTGATTGTGGGTCGAACAACACTTGTGTTGTTCGTTAACGGGTTATGACCACAATCAACTTAACGTATGCATACACACTTCCACGAGGCATCCATGGCGAGGGGGGTGGCCGAAGAGAGGTTAGCAAGCATTCGCCTTTGCTGTTGGCAATGCTGGTATCTCTTAACTGGGCCAACGGGTTTGCCTTCTGGCGATGACCGCGATTGTTGTTCCCTTTTTTTCCACTGGGAAAACCAGTGTGGAGCTCCCCAGTATAACCGGCAACGACAGAATAACGGTGCGGCAGGTATTCTTCAATGTGATTTAAGTCCCCTGCTTCTCCGAGACTTCCCGGAAACGTTTCTTTTTTTATTTGAGTGTTAATTGACAATAATCACATTATAATAGGTGGGATACGGTGTTCAAACATTGCCTCAAACCCTAATCAAATTGTTGAATTTACAGTTTGATTTCACTTAGAAGCTCTGTGGTAGTCACCTTTGTTCATAACTTTAGTGTGTGTTGCCTGCTAGTTTCCTTAGTCTGAAGAGACAAGAGCCGCTGCGATTTTGGCTCAGGTGCCTTCTGGGGAACTAGATTTAACGGTACAGAATTCTCTTTCGGGAGACCGAACTCTTTCCGAGTTTTCATATCGTCTCAAACCGTGACTTGGTTTGGATCTGTTTAGCTAGCTGTGCAGCAGTGAATTTTAGTGGGTTAGTTTCTTTTCGTGTTGGCCTGCGCCTCCGCGCGCACCGATTTCTCCTATTCTTAACAGGTACTTCCGCTGTTGTCAAGCTGTTGTCATCCCGATCTAATACGCCTGGATCTTTGCAAGTGTCTTAGCTACATCATAGAAGACTTGTCAAGAAAATCACGTTAACGCAAGAACCTATACGAACTTGAGGCAGTTCGTGCAATGTCGGTCCGTTTTGGGATTGTTGCGGTTTTCACCGTGACGGTGTTGTCGTACCTAGCTGTGCCATGCGAGTGTCAATCAACCGAAGATACTGTTGTAGTTCTGAGTTCTACGACCAGTACCGAATCATCGGCTAATGACACCAACACCCATGCCGCAGTCGAAGCCACCGTCGATGTTGGTAGCAACAGTTCCGGGCCATCTCCGTCGTCTGGTTGGAGTCGCCTGTTGAGGAAGTTCTTCGACCGACCGTCTTCTCAACAGAAACATGCTGACAAGAATCGCATTATCCTGGAAAACCTCAACAACATTCAGGCTAACCCTGAAACGGCCAACACGACTTCAAGTGTTGCCTTCCATGACGAGGAAACGGTGGCTATCATCACCTACGTCAACAAGAACGTTAATAGCTGCAAATTGATGGAAGTCAAGTAAGATGTTGTCTTATTGTTTTGCAGAAAGGAGGCCTTGGGAATTTAGAAACGGAATTTTCCTTTTGTTCTCAAAACACAATTTCAAACGTGCTGTTAGATACACGTTTATGGTTTTCTATTCACTCTTAGAATATCTTTAGTAAAAATTTAAAAGAAAAATGGGAAAATTTCGGATCTTTAAATGCGTTGAATCGAAAAGGGGGAAGGTTATTCTAATACTACCTGCATTCAGCTGTACTTACCCTGAGGGATAAGAGTTGAAATGAAAACTTTCTCTAGAAATGTACATTCTTAGGAAACCCACCTCATAAATGTTTTATCCGGGAGTTTTTAATCTACGTTAGTTGAGGTTTCGTTGCCCCCTTACTCTTTTTAGTACGCCAGGTGGCAACCCGTTACCGGGCTTTGTACAGAAGATTACAGAATTTTCACACAAAGACCATTTGGAAGATGTGTTTTTCACACGCGGACATGCCATGAATACTAGATTGATCTTGACATTTGTTAAGAAAATATGCCCCATATTATGAATCTCATTTTCACCTAAAATTGGTTTTGAAAGGGCAAAAGCTAAATTCTTTGTTTGATCTCATTCTTCAACAGTTACCACTACCAAGCTGTAGAGGTGCTGAAAAATTTGTCGGTCTACATGCCCATTTATCCAGTCGACACGCGCACTATGGTCAACCTAATTAAACAATGCCAGTTCCTCAGAGGACCAGTAGAGTCGAATGGAAGAGGATGGACATCCAGATCCATGAGGTCAGAGAATTCGACTTCCTCAAACTCCTGGACGACGTTTGTCACGACAATTGTTCCAGGTAAGTGCATACTGTATATTTATATATTTTAGTTAAAAAAATACCACTTGCAGCAAAATTGGGGGACAAAGTCGTCATCTTCGGCTACTTTCACATTTTCGTGGGAAGCGGAAGATGACGAAAGGGGGAGAAAGCTATTCTGTGATGACGAAGATTGATACGTCATCAACTTTCCTTGCATGCATTGTTTTCTGAAAGCCAATCACCTGTTTAAAAAATTTTCTTTTCCCTTTTCAAGCTGCTAACTGAAATTCTTTCTCTTTTTTTAAATATATTTCTATACATTTTTAACTTATTAGGAACGAAATGGTGTGGACCAGGAGACGTTGCACAGTCTTACGATGATCTGGGTGCTTTGATCGAAGTGGACAAGTGTTGCCGGGCACACGATCATTGTCCTATTAAAGTGAAAGGTTTTGCCAGCGCCCATGGCCTGATGAATCTGTCATTCTATACCAAGTACGTGTAATTCTATTAGATAAAGCTATGAAAATTGAATTTTACTTTGGCTTTTTCTCATTTTGCCAAAGATCTCATTGTGCATGCGACGACGAATTCTTTAGCTGCTTAAAAGCACTTCCGACTCCGGTATCTCGGATGATAGGCAATCTCTATTTCAACGTAATCCAAATGCCGTGCGTTGACGAGCTTCAGTTGGCCGTTGCAGATGGGCTACCAAAACCAAAATTAGAAATTTTGCAACCGGAGTTGTGTACGGCAAAAATCTCAAGGAGCGGAGAATGCACTGGACCTTCTGTCAGGAGGCCTTTCCAGCCGAGACCCTATAAATTCGTCACTATTAACCGTGTATTTTAATTTGATTTTTAATTTCACTGCAATTTTCTCTCTAAGCAACGAAAAAAAAAAAAAAAAGGAACTTTAATTGTTCTCGCATCCTTAATATACTGACGGATTTTCCACCGGTTGACCCCAATCTTATTTTGCAGCTATGCAGTCTCACAGTGAAGCTTAGCTGAAAATTCACAGTGTGTGGCTAGTATATCTACTTACTAGACAGTTGCAGCTGAACTGGTTTTTATCAGCCGATTTGTAAATATCAAAAGGTGAGTTTTGGTTATTGTTTGCCGTGTAAAATTTGCATTTCTCTTAACAAGTGTATCTCCTCGATTAGCTAGGTTAGAGTAAATTGTACATGGGTCACGTATTTTACTGTATCAAAAATCAATGTGGAAAAGACTGTCACAAGATTACCGTATGACGCAATGCAACAAGCTTGTGAAATGCGTTAGGTATTCGAGCAGGAGCAAAAATGGAACAAGACCTGGCATACAGTAACTGTACTTCTAACAACGGAGCAGCGACGAGTGAGGGCAGTGTGTACTTGTTTGCTTTGAAAATTAACTCCTCATGGCTTGGAGCATGCATGCAACTTTGCAGGTAAGAAGTAATTTCATCTGTTGTTAGCTGATACTATCCGAACTGCTTTTTTATGTTCTACGTCAACAAATAAGAAGCAGTAATGCGAATGCATGCGTCTTGAGGTTGAGGCCTTGAGGGGTCTGTTATTCACCTGTTAAGTATTAACTACCTAAATTGATCGTCAATTTGATTCGAGAATGCAATTGATTTCATTTTTTACATTTAGTTAAGTGATTGTTAGAGCACTTGAACTTAACATCAAGTTGCCGAGCACGGCTAGTTCCTCTTGGAAAAACGTTTTTTCTCGGTGATGTAGTGCGGGGAACAAACAAAAAATAGCGGAAACCATTTAGATTTCAGCGAAAACAGCGCAACACATGTGTCTTGATTGGGAAAGGGTCACTTGTAACAAGAAGGCAATAGGGATTTTTAAATATTAAACACTGGTGGCGCTGACCCCCCAATAACTATCAGCTGATCCACGGAGGAAACGGACCAATCTGTGAAATGTGTAGCTCCGCCCTTTTCCCCCACGAAATGGCACGTTGTTCCCACAAATAACAGATTAAAACTTTGTACTCATAATTAGTAGTGCCCCGAGATGCTAATTACTAGCTATCCAGCATCAAGATCTATAATGCCGTTTACAAGATATTAGTAGAAAATGCTATCAAGTCAGAAAAAGGGAGTGGAATAAAGGTCCTTTAGACCTCTTGGTTACCAAGAGGGAATTAAATTATAACCATGAAGTACACCAGGAGTAGTAACGCCTGCAAAACAACTTGAGCTCCGCATGTTAAGCTCCGTAGATGGCGGTCTGGAATTCACAGGAAGCGAATAGCAGGAAGCAGACCGATTTTTTAACTTCGTCACCAAACAAAACCGTAGCAGACGAAGTTAAAAACGGACTACCTTTGTTTCCCTCTATTCTCTTCCTTTAAAATCCAGATCGAACAACCGCAACGCCATCTATGGAGATTAACTTGCGCAGCTCAAAGCTCTCCAATGCAAAAGGTACCCCGTTACTACTCCTGGTGTACAGTATCCTGCACAAAAAGGTTAACACCGATTAATTTTGAAAAAGCCATCTGTGGGTAGTAAATATTAATAGTTTACCTTTTTAAGGAGAGGTAGGGCGGTTTTGGCGCAAAATCATCATAGTTGGGTAATGTCAGTCCAGACACCTTTTTTTTGCCCTAGGTATAAAATGTCTGGAAAAAAGTGTAGACTGTATTATCGGTAGACTCCCCTACCCCCCGGCTAAGTAGAACAATTTCTGCAATACAAAACAGAGTCTTTCCATTACTCGTTATTGTCATTATCGGGTCGGGTAATCGGGTAGCATATGGAAACGCCAAATTATTTTTATCAGTATGCTAGCTATCTGTTAGTAAATTGATAGTGGCTTATTGGATACGTTTCCATCGGCGACGCGAAAATCTGAGTTTGCCCTGGGTCACCCCGATAAAAACCCGACCCAACCTCATAGTTTGATTCAGGCACGAATTTTGCAAATGAAGTCGGGGCAAGCGGGTTAACCTCGACTTTTGCCCCGCCCCGCCCTGGCTGACAAAGTGGCAGCTTGATTCAGCCCCGATTGCCCTTTTCCGGGGCGGGCGGGGCGGTTAACCCGATTTTGGCTAATCGAGGCCGACCGCTAACTGTTACACAACAAGACGGCAATTCAAGCAAGGCGGCAAATCAGCGGCAGCAGACTACCTAAACAGTCATACTGATGGACGAAAAATTTGAAGGTAGAGAATTTTGGGATAGGTCTGAATCTGAAACAAAATTAAAATCGCAGCAGTCATCATCACCAGCAGCTCATCACTTAAAACTGTGGATAGGAACTATTAAGAGTTTAAAGCAAAACGGTTCTGACAATAAAACTGCGATATTTGGACAACAAATTATTGCATACGTTGACGTCCTTGGGACCGTGATCGACAAGTTGTCTTACGGAAAAGCTGACATCTATGTTTGTATGCCCTTCAAATTTGTATTCATTAATTGATCTTCGTTTCTTTGATTTTTACCTTTATCATATGCCTACATTTTTTTTCCTATATATTTACAGTGGATGATGGTTCTGGTGTTATCTCATGTCATGTAGCAAAAAACACTGCTGAACTTGAAAGAATAGAAGAAATTAGAGCATCGTTTCAAAATGATTCTTCAATTATGGTAGGTGACTACCATCTACATACTAAATATTTACCTTACTGATATAATTTTAAAAAAAATTCTTTTGCAGCTGATTTGTAACCAAGAGGATGATGGTTTAGAAAATTTGCTTACCATATTAGAAAAAGAAAAAAGTGAATATGCAATAGGGGACACCTTACATGTACAAGGGAAATTAAGTTTCTACAAGGAAGAGTGGAAAATTTTTGCCAATACTACACGTAATTTTCTCTTTCTATTATAATTTAAATCAATTAATTACTTAACCTTGAATTTGATTTTAGGTGCTGTTGAATTTGAAGAAGAAAATCATAGATGTATTGAACTTGATCACTTATACAAAAATATTTACAAAACAAAATGAGTTGTGAATCAGCGGGCACCGTAAAAAGCATTCGAGATGACAATCGCCTAGAATTTGGCAGGATACGAAGAGATAAGCGCTTTCAAGTAACGACAATACAACGGAGCGGGCTCGAACAGTTGCAGCCTCGTACATACTCGCCATCAAGTCTCCATTCGATGGCTACTACGTTGAGGAAAAAGAAAGATGTTAACAGAGAATTTCTTGCCGAACTCAGTCAGGCGTTAATGGAAAAGGAGCAAAATGCAATCATATTCTGTAGCATTGACGGGTCTGTTCAAGGCCTTTGCACTTTTTTAACTGGTATAGATCTATGATTCAGTCTTTTTACTTGTTATGCGTATTCTTTCATATTCAGTTCAAAATCTCCATGTTTTAAAACAATAGGAATTTTTCTTTATTTTTTTTTCTTTATTCTTTTTTCTTTATTTTTTTTTTATCTTATTTTTGTTTTATTTTTGTTTTATTTTTATTTTATTTTTATTTTATTTTTTACCAGGTGGTGATTCTGGCTTACAATTAGAAGCTGCTTATTGCATCGCTAATGCGGCTGCTTGGGAGGATGAAAATAAAACTGTGAGCCAACTGTCGTCCGCTGCTGGCGCTTATTTGATTACTTTGCTTGGCTGCGGAAATTCTTCATTACAAGAAGCTTGTTGTTGGGGTATTTTCGTTATTGGCGTATCATTATTGAACCAAAGAATATTTTACTTTCATTTTTTATTTTACTTTGCATAGCTCTGGGAAATATGTTACCACAGGGCAAGAACATTCTGTGTTCTCAAGGCTTTGTGGACAAGGTGTTGACTCTGATTGATTCGCCATACGAAAATGTTCGCACTTCTGCAGTACAATGTTTGGTTCAATTCGTATCAACAAGTTCATCACTGTGAGTCACAGTTAAGTAAACTTGTTGGGTTTTTTTTACTTAACCGTTATCCTTTCCCTAGGGATTCCGATTTGATTAAAATTTCAACGCAAATCGAAAAACTGTATCATTCTAATGATTTAGATGTGGAATCACTGTGCTGGCTGAATTACTTGCTTTCATTTTTCCCTTGCTGTGATACCACTATATTAGTTAGCAGCGTCATATTTTGGTCTCTTTGCCAACTTCGCCAGCAATTGTCGCAAGAAAAAAAAGTCTCTATTTTGGTTCCCATCATTCGCTTTCTGGGAAATGTCACTGCTGCTAGTAATGATTACGTCGTTATTTTATTGAACGAGAATGACTTTGTTTCAATAATTTTAAAGCTTTTGAATTCTTCTTATGAGCCAATTTGTAAAGAAACATTATTACTCGTAGCGAATATCGTCAACAATCCTAGCAGCACAGTTCGTTTGGTTCTGGCTAATGTAAAATTTAAAGAAACGCTTGAGAAAAGTGTTTGCAATGTATTAGCCCTTTTCTGATAAGGTTGTTTAATAAACTGCAAGTTAAACAGGAACATAAAATACCATGTTCTCTCTTTTTTAAAAAAAGTTTCAAAAATTTCCCGCCTAATTGCAAGATATCGATATATGATTGTCCCGATATAGAGGTTCAAAAACCGACTGCTCGGTTCCAACGGTTTTTAGGCAAGGCCAACATAAGGTTTGAAATTTTTGCACTGTTTTAATCTAATTTCTTTTTTTTAGAAACAAACAGTTTTATATTAGTTCATGTAAGGAACAAGTGAGGAAGTAATTACAAATTTTATACTTCTCTCTGCTATTAATTTAAAATTAGTGACGAGCAAGACAACGCATCATAAGTTTATCACCAAGCATTTGCTTGTGTTTGAGGGTTTTTTTTAGAAAATGGAGGGCTAATTTACGGCAACGTTTCTTTTAAGGACTGAGAGATTTGTAGGGTATTGTTTGACCTCACATATTCATTAGTTGTAAATGTCGTGTTTTGTTTCCAAAATGAATTAAATGGAACAAAAAAATTTGCATTACAGTTATTTTACTTGTAAAGCACCAAAAGAAGCTTTACTTCTTTCGGAGTACTGTCAAGAGGCTGGAGTGACAGATGAGGTTTCGCGGGGCCTAGCAGTGAATTCATCCAGTCCATTTTTGTTTTTTCAATTGATAGGATTAAGAAGGCGACGAAAATACCAAACAAGTATTAGTCGTTGAAATCTAGTCTGTCTATATATGGTCCAAAATTCTGCAGCTTCCCTGGTTCTATCTAATTTTACTATGGTGAAGCGAGGTATTGGCAATTTCTAACTATTGTTTAAATAAGCATACTATAAAATTGTGTTTATTTCCAGGTTCAACCACTACCAAGCGTGGTAGGAAGCCAGCTGCCTCAGTTGAAAGTAATAATAAGCAAGCTAATGAGATAAGTTCTCCTCAGCAGGAAGTGGCTATCCCAAAAGAAGCTTTAGCAAATAAAGCAAAGAACTCTTTTCGGGGAAAACTTTCACATACAAGCCCAATTCAGGATTCAAGTTCTCGAGACAAAAAAATCACAGTTTATTTTGCCACAGTCAAATTGGAAGAAGCTTCAAAAGGGGAACATGCTGAGATTGAAAAAGAAGTTGGGCAGGTTGCTAAATCTTTAGCGCTTCAACGTGTCTTTGGAAAACCCAAACGTGAGTTGTTTTCATGTTAAAGTTTATCTTCCTAGTTTTATGATGACAAAGTTTCTGAATGATCTGATATTAGATTTTTATCTTTTGATCAGAAAAGATGTGTTTAATCTTCTCTCTGACACCATTTGGTTTCTATTCACAGCATCGCTTTACTGTTTGGAGTAATTTCATGGAAATATTTCTCTTTATTCAGGTCCAGAAAAAGCTGATGCCGAAATTTCTCCTCACAAGATCCTTTTGGAAGAAGAAACACAACAGTTGGTTATTGAATCTCATGGGGTTTCTGAAAAAATTTTGAAAGAAGAAATTGCTTTTGATCAATCAGTGAAAGAACCCAAAGTCAAAGCTATGAAAGCAAAACGCAAATTAAACGTAAATCAAAGCCTCAATCAAGATGCTTCTCAAAATCACAAGCTGACTGAGTACTTTGCTGTCCGTCGCAGCGTTCGCAAACCTAAGACAGCTATTTTAGAGGAAAAACAAAGAAATCTTGAAGAATCCGTTTTGTCTGGGAAGGAAGACGGACTACAAGTATATATCCTCTATGGAAGCTAGTTTACCATTCTGTTTCGATAATTTTGACTTTTTTTTCCGGAAAGGTCCACAACTTCCCAGGGAAAGGGCGTGGAATAGTAGCGACTCGGTTGTTTCGAAGGGGTGAATTCGTAGTTGAATATTCCGGAGATCTCATTGAAATGGCAGAAGCACGCGAAAGAGAGAAACTCTACGCTGCAGACCAAAATACAGGATGTTACATGTATTATTTTCAACACAAAAATCAGTCATACTGGTAGGTTCGTTAAAAACATTTCCTGCATCTCAAATTTCATGCAACGTTATTGATCAGTGTCGACGCTACTTCGGAATCTCATCGTCTCGGTCGTCTCGTCAACCACAGTCGACAGTCGGGCAATTTAATGCCAAAAGTTATTGAAATCAAAGATAGGCCGCATTTACTTTTGGTTGCCCGTTCTGACATACTTCCAGGGGAGGAATTACTATACGACTATGGAGATCGCAGTAGAGTTTCCCTGAAATATCATCCATGGCTTGCATCTTAAAATTCGACCAAGTATTGTGGTGCAGTAATTCAAGTTCCACCAATTCTCAAAGGACCGCCCCTTTTTAGTTTTCTCAAGTCCTCTAGTGTTGATTTAAAGAGGAACATCCCTACACACTTTGTACAAATATATCATTGCCTTTTTTCTGTCATTAGCGTTGGAATGTACTACTATTATTTGACCATATGTAAACCGATTGCTTGTGTTCACTTTCAAGTAAGCGAACCGACATAACCAGAGTTGAAAGCTACGTTGCTTTAAATTCGTCTGCCAGGTTCGTGTTTTTTATGACGAGATTTTGTAAAACTAAAATGCTAATTCCCACTGCCAAATGAATTGATCCATTGATTGTGTAAAAGATTCATCATCACATTCGTATTTCTTTTCGTCGTAATCTTTTCCTTTTTTATGTATAGCAAAGTATGCCATTTTGGTTTTAAATAGTTTCAATGAATACAACTGAAGTAAGTAGACAAATTAATGTATAGACGATATTTTTGGTTCTTTCATTCAATATTCTGAAGATGAAAAAAAATTCAAACTGGTATTTTTAAATTTTTGTAAACCCAATTTCTTACCATGCGCTGCCTGTCTATAGCCATGCCTGAATGATTATCAGGAGGCGTTTTTTCTTGCTGTTCTATTGCAACAATAATTGTTACCTGATAGTCGAAATCCAAAACGTTGGTGACTTGAATGGGGTAATTTAACTTTAATTCTGCTGTTATGGTTGCCAAACCCCATTCAGAGATCAACGTCATAGTACCACCTGAAAATGCTTGCTATAGGTGGCGCACTGACAACTTTTGCATGAAAGTGTGTTGTTGTAATCTGTACCCTTTGTGCGTTCTTTCCCGTCTAGTGGTATATTTACCCGTTTGTCCAACTTGTGTAAGTTTTACTCTTTATTAACACATCTAAGATTTAAATAAAGACAAAACATTTTTAAAAACTTGTCTTGCGAAATATGGTCAAGTATTCGAGATCCCTCAAGGGAGAAAAGTGTGGGCTTGCAGGCAGACTGCTTGCTGCATGTTGCAAACTCTCGGCAATGTGCGTGGCATAGCAAATTTGATGCCAGTTATAGTAAAATTAGACTTCACTAAGTTATTTATCGGTAGATACTTACCTTTTATCTTATATTATTAAATACTGGTTCTATTCAAATGATTTAATTTCTAATTTTCAGGTTTATCCCCAATAGTCCATCTACAAACTGTGAAGTCTATTGTTCAAGATTGTTTCAAAACTCAACTGGTCTCTGATTCATTGTTCATTTTGAATTGTTTATCAATTTTAGCTCTTATTTTTTGAGAATCTTTTTGTAATTTAATAAGCATGGAAGATATCATAATGGAAAGTGTGGAGAACTTGAATGGCAATGTGAGCCAAAAGATAGTATCTTGTAAAGGTGGCCATGATGAAAAACAACAAGTTCCGTTGAAAGTCCTGCCGAAACTCTTCTACTCAAGAGACATGTTGATCAAACTAAGGAACCATCCTAGTTCAAAGGAGAAGCCCTCGATATTTGATGATCAGGATCGTGTGAAGAATGGAATGTGGGATCCAGAACATTGGCATAGTAGAACTGCTAAGGATACTAAAAGATCCAATGCTGGTCCTGCCATTGGAGCTGGTAACAAGGAAGATCAACAGGATAAGGTAATTTTATGAAGTTTTTGAACTGTAATGGATTTGTTCATTAACTGATCTTGGGAGCTGTTAAACAAACCTGTTATCACAAAATTAAAGTTAAAAACATGATCATTTTTTGTTTCAGAAAAGAGGAAAGGAAGAAGGAGACGAATTTTGTTTCACGCCACAGCGCCGTAGTTTCGTCAGCGGTTGCCACGTTGTACCATCACGTCGACAAGAGGCCGAGCCTAGTGTACCTCTTGGTGTTGCTGAAAGGTATACAACTTTCAGTGATTTAAATAAACAGCCATTAGTTATACCGTAATTGCAGTGCCCGAGAATCAACTTTGCCTGCACGCCGAGTGGGAAGTGGTCGCTTGACAGGTCGAGATGCAGAACCTGTCCCTGTCAAAGATACCCGTGATCGACGCGAACCTCTTCGAGCTCCAGCCCCGCAACGAGAACGGACTTTCGATAGAGAACCTCAGCGGAATGAACGTGGAAGCGAAAGAAACGATCGCCACGATCGGAGCGAGAGAAACGAAAGATCCGAAAGAAATGGACGAACATTTCAACCAACCCGACCCGATCCGCGGGATAAAGACCCGTCCGAAAAGGATCGTCGCAACTTTGATCGCTCAGGCTACGATCGTGACTATAGCGGCCGTGGTGATCGTGGAGATCGCTACAATGTGGGTTTTTTAGTTGGTTTAAATTGATACTGTTTATAATGTCTATTTAATTTATCCATTTAGTCGCGACGGAAAAATGAGGATGACACTCCTGAATGGTTTTTTGGAGGACCATCGTCTCAACATGATACTATTGAGTTGCGAGGTTTCGATGAGGAAAAAGACAGGAAACAAAATACAAAAGTGCCGGCTAGAAAAGAACCCGTCAAAGAACGCCAGCAAGTCAATGCAGCCAAAAAATCTGAGGAACCGACGAGTAGCTCTTCTCGCCCGGGAAGCGCGCTGTCAGGAAAGATTACCAAGGAAGATCAACCTCCAAAAACCGAAATTCACGGGTAGGTAGTAACATTTGCTAAATCATTATTTTTACTTACGCTATCAATTTATGTGCAGGAAAAAAAGCTCAACAAATCAGGATAAAATGGATTTTAACATTGAAGATTTCTTAAAAATGGATGGCGATCTTAACGGGCTCGGGTTAGGATCTACTGAAAGTGATGAGACGTCACGTGGATCTAAAGCGAGCCGTTGGTTTGGCAAAGCCTCTGACTTACCAGAGGCTAGTAAACCTATGGCATCCGAAAATGTCGCGACAGACCTTTCTTCGAATCAAGATGCCGCGCGTTCCCTGTTGGAGATGCTGCAGAAAGGAAGTCAACAACAACTGGAACATAAAAAGATAGTCACTGCTGAAGAATTGGAACGCACTAGTGGTAGGTGTCAATGTTCTATATTTTCCATGGTCGATGTGGTCATGCAGTAGTTTACGTTTATTTTAGGAAAATTTTCCAACAGTGCTGATGATGGTATGACTGTCTTTAACAAGCTGCTGGCCCAGGTGCAAGAGACTACTCCAAAACCACATTCCGTAATGAATAGCGCCCCAACTGAACAAGATATTCTTGCCAATTTACTTGGAAAACATATGAAGATTGAAGCACAGTTGCCTCAACCTGGTAATTGGAGTGTTTATTTTTTGCGTTTTTCTTTATCAGCTCCTTGATTATCGTATTACTTTCAGTTCAACATCATGCTCAACAAACTCATCCGGATGCATTGGCTAAATTTTTGCAACAGCAACAGCACAACCAGATGCATCATCAGAATAAGCAGCCCCTTTTAAATCAAATACAACATCAAAATCAGCAACAGCATCATAATAATCTCCATCAACAACAGCAGCCGCCGCCACAGTCACACCATCCCTTCTCGATGCACAATGAACAACAGCATTCCGACATTCACGCTTTGATGCGAGATTTGACCAACGGACATCCTCAGGTACCATTACACAGTCAAATCTAAACCAAGGCAATATCGAATCGTTATCCCTTTTTTTTGTTTCTAGACTGTGAATCATTTGCATTTAATGGCGATGCAACAGCAACAACAACAACAGCAACAACAACAGCAACAACAACAACAACAACAGCAGCAGCAGCAGCAGCAGCAGCAGCACCAACAACAGCAGCACCAGCAGCAGCAGCACCAGCAGCAGCACCAGCAGCAGCAGCAGCAGTACCACCATCAGCAGCAGCAACGCCAAGCCTTTGTCGGTAGTCCACAACAGTCCACTGCAAAACAGTCTGCTTCTTCTTCAAGCCCCTTATCATTTACACCCACGGCAGTTATGCGTAAAATGGGAGCCGAAAAAGACAAAGCAAAGGTGGCATCATTGGTGAGATATAATTTAGTTGCACCTTTTTTGGATTTTTTGTTGTCAGCGATCACAAAAATCCTCCTCTCTCCTCAAATAGGATAAAGGTGATGGAGCAGATGTGGGAATCGCAAGCAATTTGTCTCCTCCAACTAACCAAAGCTCGGCGACATCAAACCGTCTAACGGGGAGAACCGCCAGCCAGGTACAAGGTGCTTCACGTGTCAGCAGCCAAATGAGAATGAATGACATGGTAAGGGAATTTCTAGTAGAGAAAATTTGTTGAGCGCTACTGATAATTAATATCATATTTATGTTGAACTATCAGTCCGCAGCCCCGCAGCAACAACAGCTTTTAACAGGACGTCCACTGGTTAAAGGACAAGAAGGCCTCCTTCCGTACCAACAACAACAACAGCAACAGCAAATCGGAAACAGGCAATTTGGATTGGCATCCGCATCCAATGCCGCCATTACTGGTGTAGCCGTCAAGATGCTGGAGCAACAACAACAGCATCAACTTTTGGCAGCAGCCGTAGCCGCCTCTGCTAACCAAACGCAGCAACAGCTCAAACAACAAATCCTCCAGCAACAGCAGCAGCAACAACAACAGCGAACTTCACCCTTGCAACAATCTCTGTTGGCGTTTGCTGCTGGGGGACTTCAGTCCAACATGTCGTTGCAGAATCGTGGCATTCCTACTAATGTTCCAGTTGGAAATCGAACACATTTTCGACCCATTCATCCACAGCCAATGATTCCTCCCATATCAGGTTTTTTTTTTTTTTATTTATTTATTTTTTTATTTATTTATTTTTTTATTTATTTATTTTTTTTTTTATTTATTATTTTTTTTTATTTATCTTTTTATTTATCTTTTTATTTATCTTTTTTTGTGTGTGTTTATATATATATATATATATTTATTTTAATCTTTATTTATCACGATTAATGAAAAAAAATTGTAAATTTGTCATTAGGATACTCGCCGTATTTGGCTAATCAAGCGAGTCTTCAAACTGGTCACAGCCGATTACCGAGCAATATGGGTTCTTCCAACCAGTTTTACGGAGTCTCTCCCGCTTCTTCCAACATAAGAAGTAAGCACAAGTTTGTCCTCAATTTTGTTATTCATATAAGATAAAAGAATGAAAAGTTAAATAATATACGTCATTTACTAAACAGGTCAAGCGCAAGGTTTGAATGCGTTAGCCGCCCTTCAGCAACAAGCATTTAGCGGAAACAGGAGCCCCAACATGCCACAAGGAAGCAACTCGTTATCTCGTTGGTTCCCTCCCGAGATCTTTTCTCAAGCTAATTCTGGACAAATGCCGACGCTGCCACCGATGCCAAGCCAGAAAATTCTCAGTCTTGAAGAATTGGAACGTTTGCACACATCACCAATGTCTCATTAGACGTAACGGCAAGTTTTTAAGATGTTAAATACCAGCTTAAAATTTCAGAAGTCGAATTCCAGTCTATTTACTAAAGAGTGTGAGTTTCCAAATTAAGGAAAGCTCAGTTCCGAATAGTTTTGGAGCATCGTCACAAAACCTGCACGCAAAATCGAACTGATGATAATTCAAATCGGGTGTTTGTACCTTTGAGCCTTGACAAATGTATTTACGGAATCAGAAATTAATTCTCTGAAAGTCGGGTTGAATCAGAGTTGAGTTGAAAAAAAAAGAAAAAAAAAAAAACCATAACATAAAGCAACCTAGTTTTTCTTGTGATACGGAAGTTTTTGGATTTTTTTTTTTTTTTTTTTTTTTGTGTGTGCGTTTGTGTTTCGGGTATAATATGTATATTTTCTCCTAGAATAAGGCAAATTTTTTAGTTTTTTCTTTGTCACATCTGCCAGTGTACGTGGCCAATCTCTTGCTTTCGGTTATTAAGAAGATGGAATTTTTTTTTTTTTACACTATATTTTTCTTTTTCTTGCGTAATTTCCCCGTAATTATCAGGATTCTCGTCTGTTTATTTCCCCCTTCAGTAGCGATTCAAATTTCAAGATCGTCTGAAACCCATATCAGAATAAAGCAATTCTTGGTTAATTGGGTTTGAAAAATAACTAAAAATGTCCAAAATGTTATTTCAAAACTTGTCCCAGTTTCTGGAAAAAAAAATGATTCAGAAGATTCGTATATGCTCTTTTTTTCTGTTCGTCTCCATTTTCCTAACTTGAACAAGAAGAGCGCATCAAAATTTTTGTTTATTTTCTTTCCTTCTGGTCTGTCGAATGTGAGCGATGTTTGTATGTAAAATTTGCGCGAGCTAGTTCAGTGCTCTGAGTCTTGTGTAAATATTATAATCTAAGCATCTGTGGAAAACATGGTCATATTCACATTTTGTTTCAACAAACGTTATTATTATAGTCCGCCCTTATTAGAATACTATGGTCAAGAAAGAGGTACCTAACTTGATATCGGAATACGGTAAATATTCAATAAAATGTAAACTGATCATGTACTATAAATTTCCTTTTTATTTATTTATTTATGTATTTTTTAAGTTGGTGACGAAAAATCAATTTCACAAATGAACATAAATAGACGGCGGAGAAGTTGGCCCATTTCTAAATAGGTCATCTTTTGATGCAGAAGATTGAAGTCTGCCAACTCCAGATCGTCCCTCCGACTGATGCCACTACGTCCAATGCGTTCAGCTAGTGCCCCGATGCCAGCAAATTGCTCCCGACTCAATTGAGAAACAGAAACCAAGTCGATCAAATTGGATAATTTCTCTTCGGCTTGGGAATCCAAAGGAAAACCGAGAATTTCAGTTAGCGACGAAAAGAGCTTCTGTAACGCTCAAGGGTTTTTCACGTTAATTCATATTTGTGTACCTCGTTGTAGGCCTTCGTGATTCAAACGTTACCTCACTTGGAAGCTTCGAGTCCGTGGCGTGTCGTTCGAAAACAACATCGTTTAGTCTTTGACGGCAACGCGTCGCCACCACGTATTGGGATAAGTACTCAAGAGGAGTCATTACTGCAAAGGTACGCAAATTTGATTATTCAAGAAAGTTTCTTTTGAAAAATGTTCCTACTTTTTAGCTTTCGTAAATCTATCGGCAATTCAAAACGAGCTCCGAAATTGTTTCCAGCTCGGGGAAAATAGAGCCATGTCATGTCTTCGGCAATGGTTGTCTTTTCAACTTGATATAAGATGTCCTCATTGATGTCCTCATCTTGCAGTTGGATATTACGGAGACTTTCCTCAAGATCTTCAAGGGACTGTTGCTTGGTGTCACTCGACATTCCACAAACCTCAGATGGTTGAACATCTAGTACATCGTTCCGTAAAGTTTCGTTTAATTTGGTTTCGTGAAGAACCTGCTCGTCCTGTGTATACGAGTAGCGGTTAAAGGTTCTGCATCTTTAATGAATCGTGCACTAACGCAAGAAAATACCTCAATTTTTGTTGGGGGGGAACCGTCTCCCAGATCAATTTCCCGCATGGAATCGGATAAATTATTTGCATCGTAGCCGGCAAACGCGTTTTCGTCAATCATCGAGTCAGAACTGCGAAGTCCTCTTCCACCTTTCGAAGACAACTGCTTCGGCAACTTCTTACCCTGTAAATGAAACGGTAATTAAAGTTAAATCATACTACGTTAAATAGTTGACAAGTGTTATTAGTTCTTTGAAATATTCATTTAAGGTAGGCGCTTTTAGGAAACCTTTTGGGTTTTCCTTTTCGTTCGTCGTCGCCGACGTTGTTTTCTACTGCGAGTCATCTGTTTCCCCGGATTGATCGGCTGAAAAGTCGTCCCTTTTCTAGGGAGTACCCATTCCAATGGAAAATCAAACGATTGATTTTGGATGCTGCAATTCTTCGCTAGATTACGCGGACAAGGTTGGAGAGGGTTGGTTTTCCGAGGTTCTCTTCCTTGTAGATGGATACCTTTTAGACCGTCAGGGAGCTCTAGCCATTTTCTCAGATTGACATTCTTGCTAATTCGATTTTTCTTTCGCGCAAAAGGCGGTTTTTGCAGCCGGTCTGACGGACGAGGAGCATTAGAAGTCCAGTTCACATCATCTTCTTGCTCGGTACGGAAAATATGCCGATTGTCCGACCTTCTCTTCTTAGCTGTCTCGACTTCTGCCATGAGGCTGAAATTCGTTTGAAGGTAAATTTGAAAAGCTACGGGCAATAATCCTTGACGAGAGTTATTGACTACCGGAAAGGACGCAGGAAGTTTTGGGTTGGTTTTTGTAATTATTGGCGTTTCTACTTCCGGAGTAGGCAATTTTCTGACAATATCAACCCAAATGACTGGCTTATCTGATTCCCGAAGCGACGATCTCGAACTGTTGGATTCAGTGTCACACAAAGATTCAGTCGGCCTCTTCATTGTTGTTTCGCCACTCTTTTGCTTCCGGGTTGACAAATTGTTTGGTGGCGCCAATGGAGCACGTTGGAATGCGTTAGAATCTCTGCTGCGAATGTTTCCCAAAGCAATTTTCTGGGGTACTCCAGCAACGACTAGATCCAATTCTCCAGTTGCCATCCTTTCCGATTTACTGCCGAGAAGTGACTGTCGTGCTTACCAGTAAATCTCCTCTTCCACACCGTTAAAATTGCCATACTCTTTTCGATCAATTAAACAAACACTCATTTTTGACGGCCCATTATTGATTGCACAATGTTGACATTAATGAGCGGTCAGTCGTGCATTCAGGTGGCGGCAATATTGAAGCCTTACCTCTTTGAAAGACTTTGACAAGAAAGTTTCCGGTCTCCTTACGGCTCTTGTCAGGCGGCCTGGCTTGTCGTGCACTCTAGTTCGAGGACTCTTTAGCTCGAAACGCTGAAAGCATAAAAAAAGGTAAATATTAACTCTGCAAACATGGCCCTCATTACAATAACTAAGAGAAGGCTCCGTCTGGCAAAAAAAAAAAATGAAGATTGGATGACTGATACCTCAAAATTGTCGAGCGGTTCATGTGGACCGTCCGTTATAGTGCTAACGTTGTCAAAGCTTTTCCATGGACGTAAATCCAGTACGAGCATTCCTTCGGTTTTAGGCAATCGCCTTTCCACTGGCGAAGGCCCACCGCTTGCACATCTCCGTATCGCCAGTTGATTCCCCGAGGATGTCGTGGGATAAGCTCTAAAGGTTTCACTTAAAAAATGTATGCATCAAACTGAAATTTGTCTTCTTCATTATACCTGTCCTTTTCAGCGTACGATCCCAGTGCATTTGATACTATCTTTTGCTCCCAACTGTGATGATAAATGCTGCCCACATCGCTTGAGGAACCCGTACGGTTATTTCTCTTTAGAATTTTAGCATTTTCATAATGCTCCGCTCCGCTTTCTTGCGTCTGCGATAACCAATTACGATGTTGCATGCAGCACAACGGAAAACGATAGCAAAAGACAGCTAACCACGTATGAAGATAAAAAAAGGCGTAAGAGTAAGTGTTACCAAAGGTATTCTAGGTCTCCATATGACATCCTTCAGCTCCGGATCCTTTGGATGATTGCATAGTACAGAACAGCCGTACGGATACGGATTGGGAAGTCCTGCTAGAGGCCTAGTAGTTCGAGGTGCTGGTCTAGCAGTGATGCACAATCCAAGATCGATGAAGCTTGATCTGCCATTAAAAACTTCAACGAAGAAATGTCGTCGGTATCTGTGAGGTCCCATACTTGTTACAGTTATCCACGTAAATGGAATATGAAGGTTTCTATTTGCAAAACATAAATTACGGAAGGCTTTTGAAAAGAAGTTGAGTAAGCATTACCTTTATCGATCTCTCATCAGTATGTAAAGCATATCACTATGGAGACCATAGGAAAAGCGAGCGAGTCTAATTCTGTATTTATTCAAAGTACCATGGATATCCAAAAATGGATGGGCAAGTTTGGCGTCGTTGCAAATTGTCCACAAAGAATCGACCTGAACTTGACTGTGAGTCAGGCCTTGTTTTTGCTCTCGAGTACTTAACGGTATACCCGCCATTACATTCTTCTCTTCCTATTAGCCGAAATTTCTAAAATATGGAAAGGGCCATTAAGTCAGTGTTGAATTATCGTAATTCTAGTGCATACGAAATAGAAAACTGAAATAATTAATCGTAGGATATATCATGAAAATTGAATGTAGTTGAGGTACGCTGATTTTCTCGTTCCAAGAAAGAACATTTATCGATCAATTTAAAAGAAACCAGTATTAGTTATCTAGCTTTTCTAGGTCGCCAATGTCCCTGAATCCCTTAAACTGATGCATGCATATTTAGAACTGGGAATAGAAAAGAGTTCATAAATGTGAATAATGAACAAAAGCCTTACCTCAGCAATTTTTTAAACGTGTCCTTAAAGTACGTGACGTCATGTTCTTTATGAGTAAGGGACAAGGGTAACGGCAACCTTTCCCATTCCTCCTGCCTATAGTATGGAGCACACTTGCCATTGACGGCCGGAAGTCAGCTCTCTCTTAAGCATTGCGAACAGATCCAGAAACCAGAAGTTCTCGAGAGTTACTTGAAATTCGCCAAAAAAAGAAAGGCGACATTCCACGACCCAATTACCAATTTACCACTACCCATTTTTGCAGGCCCGGCGTCATCACTCGAGGCCAATAGGGTGAATTATAAACGAATTTTTTTGTATGGCTAAGAAGAATCTTTAAAACGTCAGCAATCGTAGCCATACACGAGGTGATTTTTTTTAAATAGTAATTGCAATACTAATATGTTTAATTCCATCAGTTAGAGTGATTATTTTAAAGTAGCATGCCGCCATGTTTTTTAGGCATATTAACTTACTTCGTCTCCTCATCCTATGCCGTACGTGACTACCACTGCATTATTGTCAATTCACCTTATATCGAAAGTCCTTAGTAAACTCAGTCCCAAAAACACGATTAGTGAGAAAAATGCGTAATTAAAATTACTTGAGTAAGAATTAGGGAAGGGTAGTGTACGCAAAATTATTTTCATTTCCCATGTTAATGATAGTTGACTTTGGCGAACATCTCAACGTTACAAACACCAAAGCATTCGTTTTTGTTGAAATGTTTTCTTGTCGTCTAGGTTCGAAAAGTTACACTATCTAAACATGGTTACTTATTGAGCAGGCAGGTTTCTACAGTTTTTTTCCATATATCACTTAACATTTAAGTATGTGGTGTGTTGCAGTAAAGATCTGTTTTTGATAATTCAACTGCAAAAGTTGTGTCTAGTTGCTGAAGCCATTCTCAATTGTTACTGATTGTCACTTTCTTTTCTTTTGGCAGGTTACATGTTGAAATCAAAACTAAAATGAACACATCCATGGCTGATGAATGTGAGGCAAGATTGCTGAAACTGCAGCAGTATGTTCCATTCTTGCAACGTGCAAAGGAATTTTACATTTCCTCCCCTGAAGATGGGAAAAAAATTACTCAGCTCATTGCCATAATTTCCAATGCAGAGCGTTGCAGAGAACAGTAAATGGATTTTATAATGAGATAACCTTTGGTTTAGTTAAGGATGGATGTCTTGATTTTCTGATTCTCTTTGCCAGATTACGACCTGAAACACTTGAAAGGTGTGAGAACTTCTGCAGAATGCAATACTCAAAATTTGGGAAGGTATGAAAAAATACTGTTAAAATTTAATGCCCTCATGTCAAGCAACTTAAAGTGTTGTTGGATCTCTATAGGAGGATGAACTGAGACAGAGAAAAGGAAATCATCAACACCCTAGCCATGAAAACAACAGGTTGAGCCCGTTTTCATTTTCCACTAATGTTATAACTTGTATGATATCTCAGGAGTTCATGGTTTTCTATTATTTAGATTTGACAATCCACAACACTATCGAGGCGGCGTAGATCATGACGAAACACCAAGAAGTCCCAGCCCAGAGGAAACAAAACGTTTTTCTGTCACCTGTGTACCCAAGGCGATTCCCAACCAACGGACAGATTCAGATTTACGGATCAATCCTGCTCTTAATAGTTCCGCAATGGTTAATCGGGACAATTATAGGCATTCTCCAGCCCTGGAGCCTCGTCCAAGTCCTTCTCGGCCCCTCCGAACAGAACCAGTAGAAATACCTACCATGCCTCTTCATACTGCATCAAGAGGACAAACATTTTCAAATCAGGACCAAGATTATCGCCCGGCATATGATCAGTCAATAGCAAATGGAAGACTTTCGCTGGAAGAGCGTCGAGTCTCCTACAGGGCTTCACCTGATGTACAACATGGGGGAACGTCTTTCCCTAAACGCGAATCTCGATTTGATCGTTATGTGGTTGATCGATCTTCCATACGCGTAGGGCCTCCACGACTTTATGAGGAGCCAAAGTTATCTAATCAATGGGATGCCCAGCCTAGCTGGGAATCTCATAGTCGTGACAGAACCCACTCCGCAGAAAGAGAGAGATCATTCCAGAGCCGTGGTTTCTTCAGCACGCCTCATGCAGGGTTACATTCGGCAAGACCTGGAACTCGATGGGACCCGCCAACAAACAGTCAACATGCACATTTTTCTTCGTCTGCCTCTAGAAATGTCCCAGGAAATAGGGCAACATATGACAACTTACGTGAACCCATTTCAGGTCACAATGTTTCAGCAAATTCCTTCCGAACTGGCGAGTCATCGTTGTTGTCAAACCCTCGAATAGATCGCCAAGGCGTACGTCAAGAGCCTAATCATAGTGGGAAAAACTGGTCAAGCCGTGACCAACCTCCATTTGTTTCCCAGCAGAGTTATGACCGTGACTCGTTAAAAATGGCCGGAAGGAAATATTGTCAAAAGGACACGTCTTCTAGACAAGGACTTCTAGCTCATCCAGGTTCTGCTGGTTTTCCTGTTCCTAACCCACCTATGTTAACGTCCCGTTCCCAAACGGCTCCACGAGTTCCAAATTATCCGTCGAATTCTGGGTCATCACAGCAGCCCCCAATAGCTTGTTCTTCTCAAGGCCCGGCTCGCAGGGAGGACCCTCGTCTAGCAAATAGATCCAAATCTTCTGGCCCTTTGCCTCCTAACTCAGCTAAATCGGTTTCCTCAGTCCTCAGTCAACCGATCCATGCACAGTCGGCTCCCAAACCACCCCCTTCTGTCCACTTAGTTCCAGATCCAACTTCCACGTCAACTGCACAGCGATTCTCCACATCTTCCACACCTGGTTTATCTCGTTTTCCCGCTGATTCGAGAGGAAACCAGCGGCCACCAAACAAAATGCCGATGCCGGTAGGATCGCCAAAAAGTAGTCAGAACAGTTCAAAAACACACAACAGCAATGAAGTTGATGTAAAAAAAGAGGTTGAAAAGGTTGTAGCTACAGCCGATAACGCTAGCGGGTCTAGTGTGAGAACTCAGGATGAATTTGTGTCACCATTAGACAGTTTGTATAGTGGAACATCCAAATCGGGTCAAACAGGCCGAGGCTATGGTGTTCAGTCCTACAAAATTCCTAAAAAGAAGGCTCCTGTCGCAGATAATTCGAAAAAAGGAGCGAAACAACTCACATCAGAAGCTGATGCGTCAACCGTGATCTCATCTGAATCTACGCCAGCCAGTGAAATTAGTCAAGATAGTACGGAAACAAACGATAATTGCCTTCAAACTGCAACTGGAAAGGATAAGGAACCAATTGATGAAGTAGAGGCTGCAAAAGATAATACTCCCATTCCATTAGAGGTGATCGAAAACTTTTTAAAAAAGAACCTCCCTTCGGATGACGCCAAAATGGTATTAGAACGACTTAAGACCAATGCTTGCTCCGACACGGGTGTAAATGAATTGGCTGGATCACCATCGAAAATACTGGAAGAGTGTTCCACCCCTCTGGCAGACTCAACTACTATTGTGAATAGCACTCCTATTCCTCTACCTTGTAGTGACAGTATTCGTTCACCAAGTGTGGACGCGACTGTGACATCGTCATGTAACACTGCGGTCATTGGCATGTCCGAGGATGACGACGAAAAAACCAATGGCACTGAAGATCTGGGGCAAGGGACGTCTAAAGCTATGACTTCCAGTGAAACGCTAGCTCTTGCGGAGCATTCGGGCAAAAAGAAAGGAAAACCTCGTAAATCATTGCCGCTTGAATTGGCACGACTACGCGAAGATCTCACAGATTTCATGAAAGGAGGTCTGGAGCTTGGTAGTCGAAGATGTCGTTCAAAATCCTCCCAACCAGCGGTGGATGCACCGTCGGAAGACGGCGAACAGCGCAATGAAAAAGCGGGACCTCCAGCAGTAAAACGATGCAGAAAAAGAAAAGCTGGTGGAGATGAAGTGCAAGAGACATCATCCTTTAGTCCCATGCCGCCATCAGAAGAAGGAAACGAAAATTTAGATGACTCCGGAAGTACTTATTCTTCATCCGTAGAACCCAACAGTGTAATCGAATCGCCAAATCCATCAAGTAACCCTATTCAGGCTAAAACGAATACTCGGGGCCGTCCCAAAAAAGGGACAATCCGCTTGAAAAAAGCTGAAGAGAACACTCCCATTATCGATCATAGTCCTGACGGTCCGGTCGGCAAAGCGAAAAAGCGGAAAAAACCGTTGGTTCCAACTCATTTATCTCTGCGCGGACGTCGATCCATGTACGAAGACGCCGAGCAAGAAAACCAGGTTGACCAGTATTTTCAATGCCAAACTTGTTCTTACCTAGGACAGAAGATTGTCCACCACTACGTGAATGAACATCCCGAATTAGAAAATCCTTACATTGCTGTGCCCGAAAGTAATTGGGATGACATTCAGAATTCGGCTAGTTCTACCCAACCACATCATAAACTAGACTCTGATCTGCTGTCTGATTTGTCTTGGATCCCTGCTCGACCAAATTATACCAGTCCGGTGCAATGTAAGCTTTGCAGCTACCACACGTCCAAGCGGAGCGAGTTGATGGAACATGTCATGATTCATGCCCTTCCACCCAATTGCAATTACCGGTGTTCCCTCTGCAGTTTCACGGAAAACAATTTCTTTGATATGCTAGACCACGTTGCCGGACACACTGGAGAGTTTCGATATCGTTGCAACTATTGCAATTTTCAAGTTGCTCATAGGGCTGGCATCAAGCATCATATGAATAGCATGCACGAGTCTCAGGATGGCCTATTTTACACGACTAAGGAATTTCCGGAAGTGGACCAGCAGCTGTGGATATCTGGATTTGTCTGCAAAACTTGCCACTACGTTCAGATCAGTGAAGAGGGCCTAAAACGTCATCTAGGTTTACATCCAGATTGCGATGGACATACAAAGGTTAATTTGATTAGCGCCTTTCAAGAACCTGTCCCGTGCCAAAAAGCTGAAACTGATGAAGAAACTGTGGCCGTCAGTATCCCTGCTGAGAAGGAGAAAGGAGTATTTTTGTGTCCAGTCTTGGAACTTGTCAAAGAAAATACTGGCCTCGATGAGGGCGAACTTACCGAATCTTTAAAATTACATTCGGTTTCGTTAATCGAAACACTGGCCGAGAAACTTGCTGATCCGGAGACTACAGAACAAGAGCAACAAACGTCAACTAGAAAACTTGAGAATCAGCTGTCAATATTGCCTGATATTCCAAATACAGATGCCGAAGAAGGAAGCGGTTGCCTCGTTATTGCGGAAGATGATTTGTCAACCACGGAGGACGAGAAGGAATCACCTGCTGCTGAAACTGCTAAAGAAGACCAAAGTATAGAACAGCCAGCAAAGGATGATCAGCCTCGTCTTCTAATTGAAGCTTGGAAGCCTAATGCGTTGTTAGAAACGATCATCTCAAAACTGACTGATAAACTTGGTGGGTCGGAAATGGAAGAAAATTTATCTTCAGACTTTGAGGAGGAAGACGACCTAGAAGAAACAGAAGAAACAGTGGAAGAGGAGGAGGAAGAAGAAGAAGAAGAGGAGGAGGAGGAGGAGGAACAAGAAGAGGAAGAGAAGGAAACCGGTGATGCAATTCAAGATTCTGAGGTAAGCTACAGTTACGTGAAATTTAAAAACCTCACTCATCTATGTTTTTTATTTTATTTAATTTTTATTTATTTATTTATTTTTCCATAAAGAATGAATCCGAGTTCGAATCTGCAAGAAAAAAAGTGGAGGATCAAGTGGAAGAAGTGGTAGCCCAGGAAATGTTACCTACCAAAGAAGAAATTGTTATCAAAGAAAACGAGGCAATCAGTGAACAAATTGAGGCCCCCACAGAGTCGGCGGGATTTCTTCGCATTGAAAGCGTTGTTAGCTTAAACGACGTCGAAGATGATAGCCTCGATCCTGTTTCTTCTATCAATCTTCATTCAAATGTAACGGTGGCCAAAGAAGAGGTTAAATTCCCGTACAGCACTAATCACGATCGATGCAAATTTGCCGCCAAACTGAAGGATGCAGAAATCTACAAGACAATGCTGGACAGCGTACGCGTTCGTTGCTTGTTCAAATGCATGGCTTATCGTTGTATCTTCTCAAGCGACTCTGCCAAAGATTTCAGACAGCACTTGCAATGGCATAACAAACACTTCCTCGCCACAAATCCAAGTGAGCCAGTCTTCGAGCATCGAATGCTCTCAAGAGCCGTGACCGCCTGCGAAACACTGACTTTCCCAGACTTTAATTTCTGCTGCTATTGTCCTTTTGTCGCCTATTCTACGGTAGAATTGGTGGAGCATATCGAAGGTATTCATGCATCGAGCGACTTCCAGTGTTCTGCTTGCTTTTTTCGCGCCAGACGGTCAAAAATCATTGATATCCATACCATCATCTGCCATGCAGGCACGAACGCACACGCTTTAACCTGCAAGACTATAGTTACAAGCGGGTGCTCATCGGTAATGGATGAAATGGCGCTGACGCAAGTCCCGCGATACCGTTGTTGCGTCGACAAGTGCACATTTGCGTGTATCCTTGATGATAGTTTCATCGAGCACATGTCAGGTAGTCATCCAGAATTGAAGCATCTTCGTTGCCGATTATGTACCGAACCAATTGCCTGCAACGATAACGATTACGCTGGGATCTTCCATCATATGAGCACACATAACATAGGATATTTCCAATGTGCCTTTTGCCTGTGGGGGTCTAACCTACCAACGGACTTTCTCATCCACCAATGCCTCCATCATCCCTCCGTGCAGGGAAAAGTACTAATTCGCTCCTCTCAGACCGCGGCTCCAAACACGACCCTTTCAGAGTACTGGAAACCAGGATTGCCGAGTACCTACTCGCAGACACACAAGATTGACTTTGACCGACGTTTCAGAGAACTGTTTGAAAAGGTCCAAGTTATGGAAAGTCCGTTGGTGCCCGAAGAAGATATCCAAGTTATATCGGAGGTCGAAAATAGCCACCAGAAGTCAATTGAAGAACAAATGAATGTTCCGTCAAACGTTGGAGAAGGGGACACAGTGTCAGAAGAAGGAAGTTCGACAAACCCATCAACTATAAAGGAATCGGAAACAGAGTTTCATGGTTTTGGAGAAGAAGAATTGGCTAAATCCAAGGAACAGACAGAAAGCATTGCCATAGTTTCGGATGCCGAAGATGAAAACTCTGCTAGTTCTTTCAACGAGGTATCCGCCGCCACTGCTATACAAGCAAACGAAGAATCGGCAGACCAAGAACTAGAGGATCACCAGGAAGGTTTGAGTGGGCGTCAGCTATACGTGTGCGGAAACATAGGTTGCGACGAGACAGCTGAAACTGCTGCCACCTTCAAGGTTCGTGAAATACATTAAAATTGTGAAACATTTGATTTAACTAATTATGTACAATGATTCGTCACAGGATCATTTGTTGGTGTGTGATTTAGCCCGAGATTCCCGCCTGTTGACTTGTCGCCATTGCGGAAAGAATATCAAACAGGTGTCTAACCTGATTGAACATCTGCGATCCCACGGCGTCAAACGTTTCCTTTGTGGTCTTTGTTCCCATCGTTCCAATCAAGCTGCGCAAATCCGTAAGCACATGAAGACGGTTCATCGTGTCAATGTGGTAGATGAAGTGCCAATCGGATCCGTCCCTGGTCAAGCAAACGGGGAAAATGTTCTTCATGCCCTTTACCCTCGAGAAATGATTGCCCGATTGAAGTTGAGAACGAGAGGATCGCCCGGCAAGAAAGGCACAACCAAAGCGTTCACGTGCCGTGATGCTCAAACGATTCCAATGAAAGCGATCCTACCTGCCAAAATCAAATGCGCGCATTGTGGCTACGCGAGTAACGTCAGAACCAATATGGTCCGTCATCTTTCCATGCATCAGTGTAGCGAGGTGACTAATGTTACCTCCAGCGAGGGAGAAGAAATCATTCCTCGGATGATTATACCTGATCAAGATCCTGTCAATCCTGTACCACATCTCGAGATGCCGTCGCAGGGGCTAATGTTTGACAAAATGGCTAATTTGGCTTATAGTTCGCACGTGAAAGAGAAACCGGCCTCGAAAGAGCGCATGAGCAAAATGAAAAATTCCAACGCGCATGACGATGCCATGGCAATCGAGAAAGCCCTTGAACCTGTTTTCGTTCCGGATCACCTACGTTACGTTTGTGGTTCCAACGGTTGCAGCTATTTGACTGTCAACGATAATATGCTCAAGTATCACGTCCAGGCCTTGCACAAGAACGGCGTCTTCTCCTGTCCGCACTGCAAGAAAAATGATGATGAACCCATGTCTATAGAGGTCTTCCGTGGTCACTTGAAAATGCACGGGCCCCAGCTCTTCAAATGTGGCCATTGCCCCTTTTATCATTGGCACCAACAAGATATTGAATATCACCTAAAAGAGAAACATCCTAATCGTCCCCCGTGGCGAATACTCGTTCGTGATCCTACCGATGCAGAGGTTAAACGGTTACAGAACACCAACCAGAATGCGGATAAAGGCGCACAGACATCGCTTTGGAATTGCAGTCTGTGTAAGCAAGTGGCTGCTTCCGCAGCTAATATGCTGATCCATGTTGAATCCAACCATGGCGTGAAAAGTCAGTACAAGTGTGCTTTGTGTCCCGTCCGATGCAACGTTCGGTCTGAATTTGATAGGCATTTTGCAGCAAAGCATCCAAACCAAGACGTTCAAGTTCTTACATTCTTTTTCAAGTAAATAGTATTCTAAAATTGATTGCCGATCTGCGATAACTAAAATTATGTCTGTATTTTTAAAGAGTGGAGACCAGTGAAGCTACAAACGAATCGGAATCCGCCCCTGTAGTAGCAACCAATTTCGAACCGCTCTGGAAAAAAGACATGAATAGGTTGCGTCACATTCGTGGTATTCTTTTGGATGAGAAGGAAATAAATGTGACCGACGAAGCCGAATCTCCTACAACGCTGATGCAGGATGACCCAGTGTATGGACGTTATGGTTCACCATGTGCATCTTCCGGCCAATATAGCTGTCCAAAATGCAATGCTTATCGTGCCTCCCAAGCACGTGACTTGAAGATACATCTTTACAGGGAATTAGATTACAAAAAGTTTCTCTGTTCTATCTGCAACGAAGGAGCCTGGAGTCGTGCTCTGGCACTGAGTCATGTAGGAAAGCAGCATCCCAATTCCGGTGCATACATTCGAGAAATTACTTCGAATCGAGCACTCGAAGATTGGGTAAGTTGTTTGGTTAACTGTTTTCGCTTTTTCGACTATTAAAATTTTGGTTTTTTGGGGACCTGTAGGTAGGAAAAGTCATCAAAGTTCAAACAGATGCCCTGAAGGTTTTGAAAGCTGCTATTCCAAATGTCAACAAGGCCAAGAAGAGCCTTCCGTCTTCTCCGGCCACCTCTGCTCCAGCTTCTCCGACCAAATCACCGGTCAAATTAAAGAAGCCAGTTACTCCAGTGCTGATCGCTTCTAAAGCCTCTTGTCCCGAAAAGCCTATAGTGATCACAGTGAACCTTGAATCTTTGGCGGAAACGAGTTTTTCACCAATCAAAAAGACTTGGAACTGTCTTTGTTGCCACTTTGTATCCAATTCTGCACAGCTTCTAGAAGAGCATGTGGTGGCGTCACATGCGAATGACAGCACAAAGTCTGGTAATAAGATATGTCTGGAGTGTGGTTTTAAAGCCACACCCAAACAGTCATTGATCACTCATCAAAAGAAATCAAATCATTCGAAAACTAACGAGTTGCCAACGACGGCAACTGAAGATGATGAAATCGAAAGTTTAGCGACTGCGGTTACTGAAACGGAGAATACATCACAACTTGTACAATTGCAACAATTGAAAAAAGGTCGGACAAAAACGCCCAATCCATATCGCTGTAAGCATTGCAAATTTTCAGCGGTTAACGAGCATGGCATAAACCTCCATTGGCAACGGATTCACTCGGCATCTGACCTGCCATTGGATTTTGAATGTGACATCCCACTGGAGATTACTGCAGCTAAGCCAGAGTCAGCAAAGATCTACTACAAATGTCAACTTTGCCCAGTGCAACCTGGTCTTTATGAAGAAATGCGCTTGCATTCTAAGACCCTACACCCCAATTGTCCTATCAAAATATTCCGAATAACATCCAAAGTGAAAAGTAACCAACAAAAGGAGCCTGCTACATCCGACGTTCAGGGCAAGGATTCAGGGCCAGCTCCAAAGATTGTGCGAGTCGAAAAGAATTTGACACCAAGCAGGGAAACTGTTGCCACACCGTCATCATCAGTCGCAATCAAATCTCAGCCTCCAAAACTAACTCCGAAAACGCCGGGTCCAATAACTTCTGGTAACGCGCAAACTGTCTTTGTAGTAGCGCCATCTGCAAATCAACCAACTTATGCTTGTGCATGGTGCAACTCTAAATTTCAACAGGAAAGCCAGGTAGGATATCTTGTATTCATGAATTGTAAAAAAAAACGCGATGTTTCATCCGATCCGAATTTGTAGGTTATTCGACATCATGCCACTCATCCAACCAACATTCCTTTGAGGTACACATGTACGACACCTACTCCGAAATCTGCCGGCAATGCACCTTCGGTGTCTGTAAGAGTCTTAGTCTGTTACCTCGATCTAAAGCTTCATTTCAAATCCAAGATTTTCTAGTTTTAATTCAATGGTTTGTCGTTTTTTATTTTAGACATCAACACCTAAACCGGAACTTGCAGTGATGGAAATCCGCTTTGGATGTCCCATCTGCTCAAAATATTTTATCTCATTGGCAGGAGCACAGCAGCATGTTGTCGAGCATAAACAGGTGTGGAAGTGCGGGCACTGCGTCATGCTGTTCGGTACGCCGACACTAGCTCTCCAGCATTGGAAAGAAGCCCATCCGGGCTTACAAGGGCAGCTTGAAAGCATAGATTCGCCTAGTCAAATAGTCGAAAGGCTTTCTAAAGGTATCACAATACACCGAGTCCAGTTAAACATGAAATCTCTGTTGAAAGACAAATCATCTCAACCTACTCAATCACCTTCTAGCGAATCCACTGGTAAAAAATTATTTCATGTTGCATGTTTGACCGGGTATCATAGTCATTTTCCACAGGAGCAGGAAAAGAAGTTAAGGAAAGACAAAGCACAGAGGCCCCCACCATATCGCAGCAATCTCCGAGAACTACACCAGTCGCAAGGAAATCAACTAGCACTAACCTTTTCCTCAAAGAAAACATTAAACAAGATTCTGCGACACCATCAGCTCGTGATCCACCTCTAGCAGTGCTTGAGGTGACGAGAATAACTTAGTCTAAGGAACCTATTAAAAAAGTGAATGAAAAAAGTACTGGGATTAATCAAATGCGTCCTGATTTACATTTCGATTACGTATATCTCCGTAAAATACGTTGTACAATTTTATCCACCGGAAACATGTCCTTTTTAATTTATTTCGTTACGCTATAATTTTTTTTCCGTTTACATTTTTGCCTGTCTGATGTTGCTTGATTTGACGCCGAATGAATGGAAATCTTGAGAGCTGATGAAAATGTTTAGTATCGCCCGAGTTGCACCTTATTCTGCGTGCACCCCAAACGATACCATAGAACAAGTCGACTATATTTGCATTTTGTAATTTCCATAATTGGTGTGTGGCTCTATAAGCGATTTGTCAATTACCTAACTCTTTTGATCATGTGCGTACCATTAAAAATAAACATCTTTGAAAGTGTAATTTTCTCACGGATACTAGGACGGTATCAAATGAGTGAAAATTAGATTCATCGTATCGACCCCCTCTCCCCCTAAAAAAAATATGTTTAGACAGAGTCATAGATTAGATTCTTATCTATGACCCTGGTTAAGATTATGATTCGTTATTTAAAAATTCAAAATTACAAAATCAGTTGGCCGTGTGCGTCGTCCTTGTCTGAATCTGACAACGTCGTTGTTCAAGGAATTTTCATCAAAACAAACACGTGTGTTAAGAAACATTTCCAAGAATGCACTTGTTTAGAAGTACATGAAAAAGGCATGTGGTAGTCTTGTCAGTTACAGTCAATAGTCATTTCACGATCTCAAATAGGTGTAGTATTCATTTAATATTTTACACTTTAAATTTATATCTTGCTTTGGAGTCAATCAGTCTTGCAGGCTGATCCACAGTCTTTGTTTACTAGTTCTTTAGAGAAAACCATTCTGTCACTATATTTCCATGGTTATTTTAGTTTGTATTGTACAAGTTTTGGTTTTACTCTTCCGGGGTAAAATAAAAACTGGAGCAAAATGTGCTGATTGTGGGGAAAATTACTTGGGTAACAGGAGGATAAGAACTGAGAGCCATTTTCCAGTAAGCTTTAGATTTTCTTGGTAACTATACAAAGATTTTTTTTTGTGAAATTGAAGTGGTTCGTTCTGTTTTGTATTTGGGTAGTACAACTATTCTAGAATCTTCAAGTTTTTTTTTCAAATAAATAATGGTTTTTCAAAAAGCCATTTTAGGTGATAAGATATTATAAGTTGAAAATGTGAATTATTTTTAGAAACACTCTGAATTTACCAGTTCGTCATTAGATTTTTATCATCTTTGACACTTGGAAGATCTTGCCACAAGTTTATTAATAACACAAAAGAAAAAAATTCTGATTAAAATTAAATGCATTTAAAAAATTTTTAGTGTTTCAAAGAATATGGCTTTCATGGAAGACGTCGCCCGTATTCGTGAGGTTCTTCACGCAAATGCCTTAGACCAAGTGGTTGACAATGATATTCTAGTCGCCCTTCTGCAACTTTATGAATCAGACGATCAACGTGTCGATTTAGTTATTTTAGATTTACAAGGCATGCTGGGTAAAGATCTGCCAGTTGGACACCATTTTGGTGTGCAGCAGCAAAGGTAAATATTTTCTTTTGATTTCAGACAGTATAAAAAAATAAATAATTTGTTAGATGGGAAGAGTTGCAAAGACCAACTCACTTACCAAATCCCGGAACCTTTATTGATTTGGAAGCCGTCACGCAGGCTAATATTGCAGCCGAAGTTATAGTGATTGATCAAGGTCGACCATCGACTTCGGGCACCCTTGATGGCCATACCCCTCGGTTGACTGCAAACAGAAATAAACGTCACATTTCAGATGTTTCCATTGACACAAGCCAAGCTAAAAGAGTGACGCCAACAAAAGCTGGTGAAGATCGCCTTCGTGTTTCTGTTACTGCAACAGCTGTTGTTAATCCAGGTAATGAAATAAACAAAATGGAATTTGTAACGGAATGGGTGGGTTACGTTCCCAAAAGTCTTGTTTCTTCCGATAATACTGCAATAAATTCCCATCATGCTGGCACAACAGGTCAGACAGTCCATGCAGGTGTAGTTACATACCAAACACCTAAAGCTGTTTTAATTTCAATGCCACCTTCAGGTAATATCTCATGATAAACATAATGTATAGATAATGTTCAATCAGTTTCTCCGTGACACAGACACAAGAACGAGTTCGTCCACAGATGCCAAGGTGCCAGTAAAGAAAGGGAACGTTTATGAATCCAAGTATAGGCATCATGAAAGGAATGATGTTCGCCCCGTTAACATATCGGAAGATGATTTGAATCCTAAAGAGCCCCTCGAATCAACATCTATAAAATTTCACAAAGCTACGCTAAGCGCCATTCCAGCAATTAATGTCAAATTTGCAGCCTTCAAGGCAACTGAGTTCATAACGTTGCGAAAGTCTGCTGGGCGTTTGGAAGAGTATCTTGCTCTAGTGAAATCGGACATGAATCTGGCCATACCCAAGGTGGACATGAATTGGAATCCACCAGTGGAAATGGAAGCGGAACATCAACGTCTGTTTCAACACGTTTACGACAAGTTTATTAACGAAAAAGTCGAATTTCTCGTTCGCGCTCTTCCTGACGTTGATCCTGACTTTTTGGAAGAAAAAGTGAACAGTGTTCAAGGTCGTCTAAACATCGAGGTTATTGTCTTATGTGAAATTTTACTTTCATTTGTATAAAGGTGATGAAGAAAGGATAAGAGGTTTCCTAACTGAGATTTTGGAGGGAAACATGGAATACCCCACGAGAGCTGATTATAATCGGCGAAAAGAATACAACGATTTAGCTAATAAATTCTTCACAGTCGAAGAATTTTTGGAACTTTACGACAACCCTTTCACTCACTTTAGAGACGACAACAGAGTCACTGATGCGGTAAGTCTGAGAAAAAAGTTCAATTACACTAAAACATAATGTAGAAACACGACAGTAATGCATGCATTATTTCAGGAATATCGCGAGGAAGCTATTAATCAACTGAAAAAGGACTTTAGATTTGCAAGTTTAACGAACATTCGCCGAGTATTCCACAACAAAAATTATCATTATACTCCAGCTTACTTTGAGCTTCTTACAAATTCAATGACCAATCAAAGAAAAACAAAGCGTTCCGCTCATGAATGCATGGGAACAGCAAAAGATCTGTTTCTAATCCAGGAGGTATTATTATTATTTTATTTTTCTTGCAAGGAATGAACGATCATTTTTCCACGATTAAACCTTTTCCAGATCGCATTTGTGGTCCTACAGCCGAAAATAGATTTTTACCTGAAGAACAAGGAGCAAATGCGAAAGGACGCTGTCGGTATTGCACGTGCCAACGGATCTTTGCTTGATTGCCCTATTTGCTGTGAGGATGAACTGATTGATCTTGATCTCATCTATTGTCCCGTGGGTCATGGGGTGTGTCGAAATTGTGTCCGCCGGTAAGTGCAACATTATAAATTTCTTTACTGTACATGTAAATATATATGTTGTTACAGGCAATCTGAAGAGCTTATTGGTTTGATGAAAAATCATGTTCCATGCCTATTTCCTGAATGCTCCACAGAGTATAGACTTCGTGATCTCAAGGTAATACGGTTGAAATATTGGTAAACTTTCTAACGTTGATCTTTACTGTTGTGAGACACCAGGAGGTGCTAAAGAAGTCAATTTTTTGCTGTTTGGAAAAAAGACGACAGGCCGAAGAAGTGTCTGCTGCTGGCATTGAAGGTATCAAAGAACATTGGTTTTTAAGTCGATAGTCCATACTTAATCAGAACTCCATTGTGTCATAGGCCTAGAGTCGTGTCCATTCTGTGAATATTGCGAAGTGCCTCGAGAGGATGACCGTTTATTTACATGTAAAAATCCTGAGTGCTCTAAAGTATCGTGCCGCCAATGTCGCGAGCCCAATCATTCACCGTTGCGGTGCGAAGAATTTGCCATGAAACAGAGACTCAGTCATTACGTTGAGACCAAAATGACGGAAGCCTTGGTGCGCCAATGCCCTACATGCAAAAAGAACTTTGTTAAAGCAGATGGTTGCAATAAAATGGTAATACTGTTATTGTTAGATTTTTCTTGCGTTTTTAATGTTCTATCTCTTTTCTTAAATCACATTGTAGGTGTGTCCTTGTGGCGCAATCATGTGCTACATCTGTCGTCAGCAGATTAAGGACTACAACCACTTCTCGAATAATCCACCTCAACAGCCTAATGTACCGGTACTGCCCAAACCCCCAAATTCTAAATGCCCTTTGTACTCAGATACCTTAAAGATGCACGAAGAAGAAGTAGCCAAGAGCGCTGCAAGGGCCCGAGCTGAACTAGCTTCATCTAATCCGAACATTCGTGTTGATTTAGTTTTGGGCAAAAATTAGCTGTAGCTCACATGAAAACAAATTTTCTACAAGTTCTTGTTGAAAAAGGAAAACAACAATACCTGATGTTTCAAAATGTTTTTCTCTTAACGAAGTCATCGCGATGAAATCTGTACTATTGTTATCTCATCGCAGATTCCATTCCTGATTTGGTATTCAAATTCCCAGGCCTGTTTTTGTCAATTTCCGTTCCCGTTGACTGCTAGCGTGAACTTTCAACTAGTCGTCGTTGCTTTTCCTTTTTTTTTTTTTTTTTTTACGTTTGATTTTAAAGTTGCTTAAAAAGCAGATCCAAAAATGTTTCAATGTTAATTGTTTTCATGTGTACCTTTCAAAACCGATCGGCAACCAGCCACCACTTATCACCGTACTTCTATATCTGCATTGTAAAATTTATCGGTGTCACCTAGAACAAACTTATCGATCAAATTCCTTAATTTAATTCAGAAAATGTGGATATAAATTAACGTTTTTCGGAAAAGAAGCAGTTGATTTTCCTTTTTGTCTTAGTTGAGTTGAGTTGTATCGGTGCTTCCACCTATTGTTCCATGTCAACAACTTCACTGGTGTACGCATCCTATTCGCAGCGTTCGTCGAAAAATGGCTGACAAGCAAAGCGACACGCTGTTAGCCGCCAAAGTTCCCAAACATTACGGTCGTGTAATCATTAATTTAGAAAATTGCCTCCTACCCCCAGAAAGACTTGCATGTACTGCTTCGTGTCTCGATGGCTTGGACCCTGAAACTGAAATGGATCTCAGGATCCTTGGCTGTGAGCTGATCCAAACTGCCGGAATTCTCCTAAGATTACCACAGGTTGTTGCTTGTTGCCTTAGAATTGAAGTTACCTTTATTTTTTTCAGTTAAAAAATTTATGTATTTACTAAGCTTGTTTCTTTATGTCTTTGGCAAGTAGGTTGCTATGGCTACAGGACAAGTACTATTTCACAGATTCTATCATAGCAAATCATTTGTTCGACAGCCTATGGAAATCACAGCCATGGGTTGTCTTTGTTGTGCATCTAAAGTTGAAGAGGCTCCACGGAGAATAAGAGATGTGATATCTGTTTTTGAGCATATCAAGCAAGTTCGAGGTGGCAAGTAAGTATTCATCATTTGCCACTGGCTGATGAAGTTTGTAACAACATTTATCTCTAGAACGATTGAGCCTGTCTTGCTTGACCAGGGATACATTAACTTAAAAAATCAAGTTATTAAAGCTGAAAGGAGAGTTCTCAAAGAACTTGGCTTCTGTGTTCATGTGAAACATCCACACAAGGTTCATAAGCAGTTTTTTATATCTCAGTGGATTTATTTTATTATTTTTCTATTGATCTAGATTGTTGTTATGTACCTGCAAATACTGGGATTTGAAAAACACAAGCGACTTGTCCAACTTTCCTGGTAAGATATCTTCACCTTTTCATTAATTATGTATGGACAGTCAATACTGTGTTGCCTAATGAGATATCATGGCTGAATCTTCAACGATACTTGACAATTGCAATTGAGGGTTATGGGAGTGTAACATCTTTTGGTTACACACTTTACCAATCATTAATTTGCAGTGGTAAACAAAATTACCTAAACTCAAATATTGCTTTTCCCAACTCTTTTCTGAAAAAGATAGGTACACAAAGGGGATAAGAGAGGGTTGTATTAGTATTGGGAAATCTTTTTGAGATATAATGGTTTTGGGTTGGGGAAATTCAGGCATGGATAGGTAATAGTCCTTGTAGTGACGATGGTATTAACTTTTCATTTTTGGTTCCCGCCTAACAGTGTTTAGGTGAGGACCGGGTGTCCCCATTGAGTCGGTAAGTAGCGATGAGAGGTTTAAGCGAGGGTTCCCCCGCCGTACGCCTGCGTATTGGCTCCTCCTCCTCTCATCATTCCATCAAGGCTGGAACGTCGGCCATATCGAGGCTGGGCTAGGCTGATCCACGCCCACTCCATCTGCCATCGGGTCATATTTACTTTGGCTTTTTTTTTTTCTGGAGAGGGCCTCAACCTCACTTCAATTGCCATTTGATTTGAGATGGCTTGACTCTCTACCCATTCTATCCAAATGTTCTCCATGAGTTCAGTCATTTCATGTCACCCTCACTTGGCGTAATCTCTCACTTGATGAATCAAAATTGGGTTTCTTTGTACAAAACGATTCAAATGTTTACTATTAGAATTTCAGCAGGCAACGATGTTTTCACTATTATTATCACTCTGGAGGCTTTTGCCCAGCACCGGTGAGCTCACATCTTCTGCCGAGCACCTCTGAAATCCACGTCTGCCGGCCGGCTTTAAAATTTGCCTCTTGTCACACATGTCGCTGCATCTCTTTTTTTTTTAGTTTGTTTTGGCTAGCCATTTGCAATTCATTTAGATATATTTTTCTTTTAGCCTTTCCTAATGTAAAGAGCATGCTTTTCAAAATCGCTTGACGAAAAAAAATGACTGAAGACATGGACACATTTGGATCGTGGTGTCCGTGTAGGGAAAGCCTAGCCCAATGCGACCAACGTGTTGTGCCTCAGTGATTTGTAACTTATTTATTTATTATTATTATTTTTTTTTTCGTCTGTGTGCTCATTTTTTCTCCTCCCCTGTACAAAAAATATTGACCGCTATTGAGGTCCGGTTCTTGTGCTTTTTTTTCTCTCTCTTTTGTCTTTCCTCCCTCCCGAAACGTGCCACGTTCTTTTTGTTTTCTTGCAGGAATTACATGAATGACTCGCTGAGAACGGACGTCTTTGTTCGATTCAGCCCTGAAACCATCGCCTGTGCCTGTATTTACCTCAGCGCTCGGAAGCTGGGCATTGTTCTTCCTAAGAAACCTGCTTGGTATCTTCTGTTCGGTAGCGTCGAAACTGATTTAAAGGACATTTCTATTCGCATTCTCAAACTCTATGCTCGCGCAAAGGTATTTCTATCCATCGACCCTCTTATCATTCTGTATTACAATTTTTTTTTTTTTTTGCTTGCTAATTTGTATTTGGCAGCCGGACGCTGACCAGCTGGACAAGATAGTGTCGAAGCTGGAGCAAGCGTATCAGGAAAGTCGCCAACGATTGAAGCAAGCAGTTCAAGAAGGCGGTGCTTCAGGAGTTGTCTCGGGAGGAACAGCCACGCCTATTAAAAATGAGAATCATTCGACTTTTAGTCCGGGTGTGGCTGTCGCTGCCGTAACCCAACAACCAGAAATAAACAAAGGTATCTCTGTCGATTCCGCTGGAAGCACGCCATCTAGTTCGAAAGGTATTGGGATGTCAGTTGGCGATGAAAACGATGCCAAAAGCCGTGACTAAGCGCAATAAAAATGTGTTTTCTTTTGTAGGTGAAGAAAAGAACCACGTGACGTCGACAATAACGAAAAAGAGTTCCAGAGTGGTGGACAGTCCTCCCCGTTCTCCGTCATTAAGTCCGTCTGAAAAGCAGGGCAAGGACAGGCGGCGCAAGTCTCGCCACCACAGTCACCACCACCACCACCACCGGAAGAAGCGCTCACGTTCGCGCAGCCGTTCTCGTTCACGTTCCAGAGACGACAAGCGACGAGAGCAGCGAGAACGCGGCGACAGGGCAGGCAACGATAAAGATAACAAAAGGAAAGAGAGGGAATCTACTCAAAAAAGCACAACAGCGACAAGTGATAGGTACGGAGGAGGAGAGGGTCGTGATCGAGAACGAGATCGTGAAAAAGAACGCGATTATAAATATCGTAGTAAAGATAACCACAGCTTAAGAGAAGAGAAGAGAGATTCGAAGAAGGAAAGGTCGAGACATCGGGATCGATCCCTGTCTCGGGACCGACGACGTTGATGTGCATTCTTTGAACATTTTGAAACAAAAACACAAAACCTCAACCAACGATGATAATGATAATGTCTTGTCATCCACACATCCTCTCCTTAAAAAAAAATCCATCATTTTTTTTTTTTCTCTCTCTCTTTTTCTTTCCCTATTCGTGTCGTGTGTCTCTGCCTTTCGTTTGTGTCTGCGTCTTTTCCAACACACCTTTTTGGCTGACGGCAGCTCACATGGTTCCATTCAAATGTATTTTCTTTCTACTCTTCTCCGTCTGGCCTTTTTTAGATTCAATTGAACATCCCCCCCACCAACCGCCCTGATTCCGACGTCTCTTTTGGTTTTTCCCTCCTTTTTCGTTTACGCGAAGAGGAAGTGTTTCCATTTTTATGAAATAAAAAAGAGAAGAAAAATACAAAATGGTGCATTCATCCAAAGCGACGACAGTTCTCTCTTCCTTTTAGCGGATATTTCAACTGTCAACATCACGGACGAATCTAATTCGATAACAACGGCACCTGAATGGTTATGCGCAATAATGAGTGGAGATAAAAGCAACAAATGCCAAGGGCGCAGTTTTTTGTAACGCTGAGCAAATATGAAATGGGTTATCAGCATCCAGCAACTCCTTCCGACGTGTTGGATGACTCCTTTTCTGGCCGTTTGAATCGTTCGCGTTTTCGTGTAACAAGACCAACCTTGGCACGACTATGTTGCAAGTTTCGTGATCTTGCCGCCGCCCAACTAGGTGCGTCTATTTTCTCTTGAAACTCCTTTTGTTGACTAAATTTGGTTTCAAGTCGTCGTCGAGGTCAAAGCATTGCGAAATGGCTTTGGCGAGAGGTAATCCTTCTTTTTTAGGACATGATTCTTTATCCCCGTTTGTAGAAGCTGGCGCCCAAAGTCATTTGAATAGTGCATCCGTATTTATCACGAAACCCATTCACATGGGTACAGGAAACGCGCAGCTGCGTCGGTTTATTTACATACATGCAATTGTCTGCATATCTGTTTTCGTACCTATTCGTTTCTTTCATTTTGTGTGTGTTTTGGTTACATTTTCTATCGCTAGGTGGCGTTGGTGGTAGACTAGCAGGTGCACTGTCCTCGATGTCCAGCCTTCCCACCCCATCCCCCGCACTATTTCGTATATCCTGAGAAGAAAAAACCTGGCTTGGTTGCGTTCAGAACGTGTCATTCTCGAGGCAGCTCGTCGACTCTTTGGTCGTACGCGTTTACCTTCCAGTTCTTTAGAGTCGTTCGGTTTTCGTCTTTGCTTCTATTTATTGCGCCATTTTGCTGGCAGACGAAGAGATCTGTTATTAGCTCGCAGTGTTGTTTGTTTGATTTCTCCGTCTGTGTGCACCATTCGATTTGTTTTCTTGTTGTTGGTTTCATCACCGGATATTCGACTTCTTTTTTTTTCGGTTCTCGTGGAAGAAAGTGTTTGCAAGAATCGACACAACTGCCGTTACTCTCTGTACGTTCACCTCTGCCCCATCAGCGAGTGACTTTTTCCTTCTGTTGGGAAATAGAAGGGGAGGAGGAGACATACAAACAAAATTCTCTGAAAAAAAAAAAGAAAAAAGAAACTTGTTTTCCAGTAACTTTTTCTTCTTCTCCTCTTTGATGCCGAGTTGGTAGTTGGGGAGGTTTTTAGCAGCTCACATTTTCAACGCGTCTAGAACCCCGAAATCTATTCTCCATTTTTATTTTTTGGGGGGGAGATTTGTTCTTTCCTTCATGGCTCGCTGGACGACGTTCGTTGTTGGTGTGGCCTTGGCTTTGTTCGCCGCTGCAGTGTCGAATGCCGAAACTCAAGGTAAGCTCAACGAAACTCTTTTTTTGTTGTTCTCCTTTTTTTTTTTTTTTAATTCTTTCAAATGTCTGGCTGGTGTTTAACAGCTGAAAACGAACAGGTTTTTCTTCTTGATTTCGTCATTGCATTAGACATGTTTTTTTGTTTTTTTAACTAGCACTGGTGTCTGCCTTTATGTCCAGTAACCAAAATGGGGTGTGAAAGACAAGAGAATCGTAATGATGGTGGCTGGTACACAAAAAAAAAGCCTTTCAGTGTCTCAATCAAGCCCCGATTGAATGTTTAATGTAAAACCAATTCTTTTCTATTTGCGTTTCTTTCAAAGCCTTTTTTTAACGCCAAATTTTTGTTGTTGCTGTCGAGCAAAGTAATGCGGTGCCAAGCAGATTCGATCACGTCTCGAGACGTTGGGCTGCGAGAGAAAGGTCTTCGTTGAACACATGAGTCATGTCCGCCCATTCTTGGGATTGTTCAACACGACACTCCTACGTGAAATAAAAACTGCCATTTTTTTTTAAGGGGAATGCTCTTGTTTTCATTGTTGTTGCCCTATTCCGCCCCGACAACAATTCCGTTCATTTTAACCAAAAAGAAAAAAATTGGCAACATTCATCTCGATTTTTGTTTTGTTTCGTGTGTTTTATTGTGAATTCGAAATGGCGTCCTAGTTAGCCAGTAGGTAGAAATGGGGGCCAATCAATATTTGTGAAAAGCCCCAGCTGTGCACTGAGCCAGATCTCATCAGCGTGTGTTCCTCCCCAAAATCTCGTGTGTCCGCGTGGGTTGTGTGTGTGTGTGTGTGAGAAATCCTATTTGAAGTCGACTGCCTACACCAACAGAGAAACGATGAAATTCTTTCAAAAAAAGGAAAAAAAAAAGAGACGACGACTATATGCCCGGAAGGTCATTGGAAAATGACGGAAATGGAGAGCTTTGGCCACCAGCTGCTGCTACTCAATTGTGAACAAGTAGAAGAAAACCTTCTTCTCGAGACGAGGAAAAAATAAAAAAATAGCATGAAGGTAGACAGATGGTGTTTGTCGGTGTCCAGATGACCTCCTGGATTTTCCTTTTTTTCAGCCCCCTCCTATTTAGTGGGGGTTCGTAAAAATTGGGGGCAGGTAAAAAAAATAAAGGTTCTACCTTTACGACCTTGATCGAGGTTATTTATCCTCTAAATGAGGTCAAAGGTCTCTTAGGTTGGTTTGGGTAGGGATGATCGTGATTCATGTGCACGACGCAGACAGAATGAAGGCGCGGGAATCGCTAGTTTTCGTTGGGCAATTCCGAACGAAGATTTTTCCTCTTAAAAACAAAAATGAAAGAAAGAAGAAAGAGGACATGATAGAACACGGATACAAGAGTGGTACTATCCTCCATATATATATATATGATGAGAGCTATGAAGATGGATCCGCTCCCGCTGAACATATATCCCCATCGTCTGGCGAGTCACAAGACGGATCGTACATCTTCTAAAGTCACGATGATATTACAAAGGGTGGGGTGACTTGCTGGCAGGAAGGTTGTGTGCAACGCACAACTCAGATGGCAGGAAATTTTCTCTTTTCCCAACACGATCGATACGACATGACCTGTTTTTTTTTCTTCTTCTTCTTCCCCCCTTACCTTTCGTTTATTCTTCGGCGTCGGCTCGCTATACATCTCTATTATAGTGTGTGTATGTTTATGTGTGTGTGTGTGTACATAAAAGGGGGGAGAAGAAGAAAGAAAAAAAAAGGAGTTAGGAATGTGCCAGAGTGGAAATTGAATTGTTTCCATGTGCGTGTGACTGTTGGCCTTTTGGACGGCTCAAGACACATCCATCCTCACTCGTTCTATTCACCATTTATGATGTTGCAGTTGGAGACGAAGAGCATTCCTCCTGTTCGTCTTATTATCTTACGGTGACACTGTTGTGTGCTATTCAGCTCTCTATGGCTCATTTCTCCTCATCGTCGTTCGTACGATACAGACTTGATTATTTACAAAGTGATGCCCCCCTCCTCCTGGTCGGTATGCGATGTTTGCCAAAGGCAGAAGGGGGGGGGGGGGAGAGAGTCTAAATTACATTCACTCATTTAATTACGGGCGAGAGTAGGATAGACTGCTTTACTTGATTGAAATAAATGCTAACCCCGTAGTTGGAAGTTGTCGGCCATCTTTGTCAACTGAGAGTCAATCCCGTCATCTTTTTTAACCGGTTTTTTTTTCCTTGGGAAAGGAGAAGAAAAATATTTTTTTTTTATTGTCAGCGTGACGTTCAAAGCAAAAGAATTCCTTTCTCTCTCTCTCTCTCTTTATTATTTGTCGTCCGTCCCACCACCGTTTGCTACCGCCCCCCCAAATTTTGGGTGTTTGTGGAATGCAATCAAAGCAAATCAACCAAACGGGAGAGATGCCAGATTTATAGGACTCCCGTTCTTCTTTACTCGAACGATATTTTTTATTTATTTAATTTTTTTTTAACTCCTCAAAAAAAAAAAAAGGTTCTTTTGATGTGAAAGGAGGGGAAGAATGTGAACGATAAGCAAAGAAAATATCAAGAATGTAAGAGGTGCGATTGTGATCCGGTTACTGCCTCGGCCTTTTTTCTTCTTTTCCTTATAGGCAAAGACGTTTTTAAGAAGAAGAAGAAAGATGTTGATGAAAGTTGGGAGACGAGTAAGAAAAAAGAAAAAAAAAAGCCAAACGGTTTCCAAAGGGACTTTCCAATGTGGGCCAACAAGCCTCCGGGTTTCTCTCTTCTCGGTCGCCATGTAAAAATGTATTTATACCCCACACACACACACTATCTCTTGGTGTCTCACGCTGGGTGACCTAGGTGGGTGGCTGCGGGAGGAGGGACGACAAGGGAACGGTCGCGTCACGATCCAACTCTAAGCCACTCAGCCGAAACCTTTTCCTTCTTTTTCCTTCTTTGATCGTCGTTTGGTTCTCCGAGAGACATTTTGGCTATTCTAGACACTTAACTTTTTTTAAAAATATATTCGAGACGTTTTCATATTTTGCGAGAGGAATGTATTTGAAAGCAAAAGGGAAAACTTGTTAAAGATGCAATGGATGCAGTACACATAACGTTCAAAGGTATAGCGACACGTATAACGAGCCCGTATACATCCAGCGATCCGATAGGTTAGGATTGCATGTCAAGCGTACAAGAACTATCGCTTGTTTTTCTTCTCTCTCTCTCTCTCTCTGTTTCGGAACAAAAGATGATCGTTATGCCACTCACGTTCTTTCGTTTCGCATCTCGATCCATCCGATGATGATGAAGTTTATTATATAGATATACGTACAGTACGTATATCTATATATTTTTCATGTTACGACGGAAATTGCAGCTTTCGTGAGCTGAATCAACGATTGGCGCGCGAGTGAAATACAATATCGATCCGGCCCATTATATTGCATTGTTCCATCGGACGGCGTTTCTTTATTTCTTCCTCTTTTCGACGTACGCTATATACACACCCGCGTGAATTTCTCGGGCTCTCCGCACAACATCATCTGGTTTCATCGTTATATGGACTTTATTTTTTATTTTTATTCTTTAATATAATGGCCGTCTGTGTGTCATATTCTGTGTTGAAGGGGGGAAAGAGGTGGGTGAGGGAGGCTACGCAGCAGCTGTTTGTGTGTGCCATTCTGCGCTTGTTGCTCTTCTTCCATGTTTTCCCAAGTCCCCCCGTCTCAACCGACGCCTTCGTCCGCCAAGCGCGTGAATCTATATATACACGGGACACGCGGACAGTCGACTTTTAAAAAAAAGAAAGAAGCTGGACAAAAAAAAACAAAACAAGATCGGCTTCTTGATGGATCGCAGTTTGTTATCGAAGCTTTTACCTGCTCATTTTTCATAGAAATTTTGTGGGGAAACTTTGAGGGCGTGGTCAAATAGGTTTGTTTCTAAACAAAAAGAAAATTGCGCATTATTTTCGTTGAAATCAATTTATTGATTCGTTTTCTCTCCAATTTTCCGTGTTTAGACTTGAGCCTATTAGAGAAGAGCTTAACCTTTAGCTTTTTGTTGTTGTTGTTTTGTGGCGTTGTCTCGAAACCCGGCCGAAAACTCGGAGACTGCCCCTCTCTCTGCGGAGGAGAACAAGGATCTCTGTGACTCTTTGGAGCAGATAAAATAGGAGCAACTTTGTTATGTGGTGACGTCGAGTTTTTTTGTATTTTATTTTTTTCCCCTCGTCAGTTAGGGAGGGAAGCGGAGGAAAGAAATAGAACGGCCTCTTGACTCGTTGGCCCATTCATCTTTCTTTATACAGCCGGCTGTAATCACACACAGGCGTCGTTCTAGTCAATCTCGTCGTTAAACAAAAAAAAATGTGTGCGGCGCCGTTATTGCAGAGAATACGATCCCCCCTTTTTTATGTACATTTTTCTGCTACGCCTTTTTTCATTTGTATGTATATAAAATATCCGAATTTGATGCAATCATCGTGGTCGTCATTATAATATCCACTCGGCGGAGCGTGTACAAAACACAATCTTCTTTGCCATCAGATGAGAAGTAGCGGCAAGACGTTGTCTTGCTAATGAACGCGCCATCGCTCGTATAGAATGCAAAGAGTATTATGTCTTTTCCCTTGTTCATCATCTCGTCTTCAATTCACTTTCATCCGCACCAATGGCTTTTTGTGGTGGGGCAGATTTTCGTCCCTTTTCTTTTGGCTTTTTTTTTTTTTTATTATCGTTTTCCCGCTCGTTAACGACGAAAAGCCATTGGCAAGCGACCGTCTTGCATCTCTTCTTCTTTTTCGTCGCCATTTTGTTCCCCCATTTGCTGGAGACTATTGAAATCTCGCGCGGAACGCATCCGCTTTTCGTAACTCGCGATCTGTCAATCTCCAACAGCTGACTTGATTCTATGAGTTCCTTAACGACACGTTCAATTTATTTTTCCATCTTTTTTTTGCTTCTTGAGCGTTTCAAAATCCGCATTATAAATTGTAAGAAAGGTTGGATGCGCATCCATTTGATTTCGATGGGTTGGCGGGCGAGGAGACCATAATCAAGAGCTGGTACACACTGACTCTTTGAGAAGCGCTTGCTTTGAAAATTAGGGAAAGGTTGGAGTTTTGAAAGGGTTGGTAGAGAGAGGGAGAGATAAAAATCAATACGCGGACAGCCGACGTCACGGCGTAGCGCAAAACTTCGTCGGCCACCTTTTTTATTTTTTAGGTTATTATTCCACCTAATCGACACAAAGGTTTAAACTACCCGCCCTCAGGGATAGGGTGAAACCGTGAGGGTTGGCTGGTTCACGTAATGAGCTTGTCAGGAGCACACAAGTTTTCATCTTCCCTTTTTCCACCCGCTCAGTTGATCGCTCATTTGCCGTGTGTCTACACGAAAAGTTTCTCGTATTTTTTTATGTGTGTGTGTGTGTGTGAATAATATTCCTCCACCTACTCGCGTCGTCGTCGCTCGTAATTAAAAATTAAGCTTCTCAGATGGACTAGCGAAATTATTTACTCAGCCGGGGAAGGAGGAAGGGGTGGGTGGGGGGCAGTAACAAGATGGGGTTCATCAAATTTCCGTTGTTGATACAATCGCCGCCAGTGTTTTCCTTAAAAAACGAATTATTTCTCAAAATGTAATGATTATGTATCGTGTATCCTGAGGATGTTTGCACGGAAAACTAATTAAAGGTGGCCTTGCACGGCGACTTGCACCGTCTTGGACATAAAAGAGCTCGAGTGCACACTGTCGAGTACCTAGCGGCCAAACAGTAAAGAGCGTGCACCGAAAACAGTTTCTTTTTTGTTGTCCCGCGTGCGTGTCTATCTCTATTTTTTTATTTTTTCTTAGGGATGACCCTTTAGTTGCCTTGGCGACCGTTTGTCTTGTTTACCTCTTCCCACCTTTTTTCTTTATTCTTTATGTGCCGTTTTAAATATATATATAAATGCAATGGGCGAAAACAAACAAAACAAAAGAGGTAGAATGGCCAATAGACGAAGGCGGGTGCCGTCGCCGTCACAAAGGCGTCCATCTTGAAAATGGACGGCCTGTGTACCGAAGGAGAGCAGCAAACAATTAAAAAAAAAGGAAATTGGTGACGTACGTATACATCGGTGATGTGCGGCTAGTTGTTTGATCAAGCGCACACATACAAAGACACACGTTTGAATTGTCATCGGCATTGGTTGTTGTGGGGACGTCGGCGCTTACGACCGGTGAACTGTTTTTGTTTTTATTCTTTGCTCCATCGATCCGCACGGCTGGTGTGTCGTCGTCGAAGGAATATTTAGATACCACGTAGAACTAGCGAAATAAATAAATAAACAAGACGAAAAGTGCAGCAGCGCAACAACTACACATTTCACAGCAAGACACAAAGTCTCTCGTCAATAGTGTATGACGAAACATTGAAGAAAAGCAGAAGAAGAAAAAAGAAAAACTACAGGGATTTGTTATTTTTCGTCGAAGATTGGATTGTGGCGACGTGTTTTGTGGATTCCTTTTCCACGTTTCTTTCTCGTCGAATCGACGTGAAAAGAAAGCGGGACAAAAAGCGTCTTCAAACATTGAAGACATACGCTCGTATTGCGTTCACTGTGTACGTTTTTCTTTTCACTTTTTCCTATAAAAGCTCGGCCAATTTCAATTCACTAGCCCATCGATTTGGACACAACAAACCAGAACGAAGAATAGACCTATTCTCAGCCAGTCGTTTAGAGTAATTAAGCATACAAAAATAGTTAATTAAAGAAAGAAAGAAAAACTACGCTAGAATTCAACTGTGGCGCTGATTTTCCTTCTTCTCGTGTTATTGCCTCGGGAAAAGAGGGGCATCCAAACTTTAAAGCCGCTTTTTGTGTTCTATGCTGTTTTTTTAAGCGGAATGATATCGAGACTTTATGCCGAGTGTGTGGCGCTCGGGATGAAGGAGGATGCGTGTGATACGACAAACTTTTGTGTGACGCTATTGGCTAATGGGAATTTGAGCCTAGGCAAAGGCAACGGGCAAAGTTAACGGTGCAGATGAATTGTTAGTGAAAGTAACATCGATTTGGATACTGCATCAAAAAAGCTCGACTGCATTTCTTTGACAATATGTGCGTCATCCTAGCAAGTTGAGTAAATCTCTTGACATGTCTCACGACAGTCGGCATCTTTTTTATTATTATTATTATGACAAAAATTGAATTCGCTCTTTTCATTTTCTCGAGGAGGCAACTAGCCAGCAACTGTTAGACACTCGCAGATGGTTCTTCTCCCTCGCAATTGTTGAAAGTGACGAGAAAAAAAGATGCCAGATCGGCACTCGTTTTATGTATCACAAGTTGGGTCCTCGACACTGGTTCGATTTTTTTCTTCTTCTTCTTCTTCTTCTTTTATTCGCGGGGCGTCTGAAGGGTGTCGTCCTAGTGACGCGTGCGATGGAGTGCGGCGCCTCCCCTGCGGACGATCGGCAATCGATCCGCAGAGCTCCTGATGGCATTACAGAAAACGAGAGCATATCTCTATATGCCTCCTCTTCATTCCTTTACTTCTTTTTTTTTTTTTTTTCAACACGCATCCGCACACAATATAATATTATAAAGAGCTTGAGGGGAGGTTCGCAGGAAGAAGATCCAATATATTTTTCATCACGTCCTTCTCGATACGTCTGACGAAAATTGGAAATCCGGGATGAGTCGCTTTCGCCTTCAACTTTCCATCTTCTTTGCAACTTTATCTTCTTCTATTTGCCGGGCCGAATAATGCAGAAGGGAAAAATGCGCATGTCCCCCAACGGATTTGCACGATTATTATTTTTTTCAATTTGTTCGTCTCCATTTATTGTCCATATTTCGGAATAAGACGTGCGTGTATCTCATTCGACATTTTTTTCATTTCTCTTTCTCAAACAGTTCCCCGTTTGGATGGAACTGGCAAGAGTGGCAGCAACGGCTATCACGGCCTCGTCGACGAAGATAAACTGATTGTCGATGTGACACCCAAAATCAGGGCCATCGGCGCCGAAATCTGCGCCTTCCGCATCGTCAATAAACATCACGGCGAGACTCCGTTCGAGGTAAGAAAATAAATAAAAAAATAAATTTTCCTTATTTTCTTCTTATCAAACACTCGAAAGTCGAAATAAAAACAAGCCCTCCTCTTCTGCCTTATCTGTTGGGCAAGTCTCTTATCTTTTTATTGAGTTGTTGGACAGTTGGTTGTAAACTTCCCTAAAAGGGAACGTATTTATTTAAAGAAACCAGAAAGAAAGAAAGAAAGAAAGAAAGAAATTAAGAAAAGGAAAACTCAAGCGCTAGACGAAAGATTTTCTTGCAAAAGCCAACCGTTGAAGTGCGTGTAGCCGTTGCCGTTCATGTACGCTCCCGGTGACATGCCGAAAATTTCCAGCCAAATTTGATCGCCCGCCTGCAAATTGAGCGTCGACGACAGCGAAAACGTTTCGTGTTGACCTCCTTCGGCGGCGAGTTCGTCTGAAAAGGCGTGCGCCAATCCGATGCGACTGCCGTTCACGTACAAAACGATGTGGAAGTAGAGAAGGGCAGAAGACGAGGCCGGAATGTAGGCAATTCCCGAAGCTGAAAAGAAATAATTGCCCGTCCGTGGCGCTGTGAAGATGCCCGATGTCGAATTCATGGCGCCGCCAACGTTCAGCATTTCTTCGTCGAACGGAATCGGAACTTTGGTTTGATTGAAGTTGGCGCTCGTCTGCACGTAAAAGTACGTCGGCTGCGATTTGACGTCGGCGAATCCAATCAGCGTCTCGAAACCTTGACATTTTGAGTGATTTCTTTCAACTAGAATTGCTTGCGAATCAAATAATAATCTCACCGGCCTCGCTGGGTAGTTTGCTAAAGTCGCAGTAAACGTTTTGCACCATTTCAGTGGCCATAACTGAATACAAGCCGCTTAGGACGTGTCCTATTTGACTCAGATCTTGGCACGAAGTCGGCATGGCTCGTCCTGATTGATGGCCAATCGACACGTCGGCCCTAAGGGATTTGTCTCGTACGTGTCGTGTCACTTGCTCTACCAACATTTCCTGGTTCAATAACATTTCACTTAATCAACAAACAAATTCGAAAAAAGAAAAAGAGAGGCATTTTATTTTACGTGTTTCTCTTTCAAATCTTGAAATCGAATTTCCTTATCCACCAACATTTGCATCATTTCATTCTTTTTTCGTCGAAGGAAGGAGAGAAGAAGAAAAAAAAAGGCGTTTTAGTAATCGATAATTGAAATATTGAATCGAAATTTATCGTAGACCTGTCGTCGTTTTAGAGCTTCCAATTGGTCGTCTTTTTCAGCCAAATTGCCTTTCAGTTCCATCTATTCATTGGCCGTTGAATTAGCGGGGCATTGCAGTTTTCAGGCGAGATAAAAGAAAAGAATGTCCGATGAAAAAGTTTCTCAAGAAAATCTATTGAAAGAGGCGCACACTCACATAGTTGTCCGTTAATTGCTGCAATCTGTGCTCGAGCGAAAGTCCATCCGTCATGCCGGTCGTCCAGCACGTCCAAACCAGAATACTAGCAACGACATGTAAAAGAGTGAGACGGGCCATCCTCTTTACCTCTTGTACCTCACACACACAGACACAGAGACACAAAAAGTTTGTCCCGACGTGCTCGCACTGCTCCCGTCTCACGGATGATAAATTACCTTTTGATACTGCTCTTTATATGTCCCTTTCCCTACTAAAACGTCCATACATGTTATACGTGTTATGAAAGCAGTAAGAAAAAAGGGACAACATCAGTTGCCCTTTAATCACATGAGTCGCTGTTCACTTACATAAGGTGAAAGCAAGCAACTTGAATGGACTCCTATTTTTGGTGGGGGCCAATCTACAGAATGGGTTTTGTTGTTGAAAAAATTATCGTTCAATCAACAACAAGAGGGGAGATAAGAAACCAATGCTGATAACATACACGCACGGCTATATCTGATTTGCTTTTTTGTTGTTGTCGTTGTGTGGGGCTAATGGCCGGCCGCCTATATCGCACTCTCTGTTTTATTAGGCGATTTGGAACATGTTTGCATTCACCTTTGAAAGGTCCACGACAGTTGGCCTGTCAGGCGTGTGTATTTACTCGCTGCGATGACGTGGCCAGACGCATACCGCAGATATGGTTGTGTGTGTGTATTGGATGCAGTCGTGCGAGACAGTTCATTCGGTACTGGCCCACCATCGGCTGATTTGCAGAAGAAATACGGTAATAATAAACAAAAAAGACAAAACAAACATAGCAAATATGCCGTGTAACGAAACCTCTGACCTCTCTCGTACATCGCCAGCTTTATTTATTTTTATTTATGGCAAAAAAATAGAGGGAGAAGAAATAAAGAAAAGCGTATGCCGTGACGATAGCAGTTATGTCGAGCTAGCCAAAGAGCCGGCCGTCGGTGATGATATCGATCCAACTTGGAAACCTTTGCACGCGTTCTCTTCCTGCGAACCTTTTTTGGCCCTGCCATCATCAAGATGGCCGAATTTAGTCTTGTTGGATTGTGTGGTGCGCGTGTGTTTTTTTTTTATTATTTATTATTTATTTATTTATTTATTTATTTATTTGGCGATGAAACGATGATGTGAAATTGGCGTTATAGTTTTGCGCTCGTGTCGCTGAAAGGCCGCCCGTAGCGCAAAATGCAAACTCGACTACCAGCGTCTTAGTGCACTTATTTTGGACCGGAGAGGGAAACCTAATCGATAGTTGTTAAGGGGCCAAGCGCTAGCACGCGCCCAACGGCGCCCCGAACAGTAGACGTCGTGGCGTCGCTGTGCGCGTTCAATTCAACCCCCCCATCCCCCGCCATTTTGTTCATCTATTTCATTTTCTTTTCTTCCCTTTTTTATTTTATTTTTTTTATTTTTGAGCTCCGATTGTGTGACGGCGTACAAATGAATGCCTTTTGAATTTCCTGTTTTAAATGATGAGGACCAAGATGGCGGCTGGTAAAAATGCGATGGGAATAGGAGAAAAACAAGTTTTTTTCTTTCTTTCCCCCCTTTGGCCACCAAATCACACCCGAAGAAAACTTCTTTGTTCCGTTTCAATATTGACTCTCTCTCTTTCCGACTCTCTCTTAACACTTTTCTCTATTTCTTTTCTTCTTCCTCTTTTTTTTTTTCTTCTCATTTTTTACTGGTTGTATAAATCGCATCCAATAGGGTTTGTTGGCTCAGCTTTTTGCTGGAAATCCCATCACGATGGGCTGTGCTGTGCCAACTCGATCGATACGAGACATCAAATCGCTTCTTCTTTTTGCTCCCAACCGTCCCTCACTATTACCACCACCCCCCATTTGATAAGAGCTGTCTGACGAGTGTGTTTTTTTTCAGTTTTCTCTTTTTCGCCGATGCATCCATTTACAAAATTGACGTGTCATTTGTTTGCGCATCTCAAAAATTTGTATTCTTTTCTTTTCTTTTTGCGTCGACAGATTGTGGTGAAAGATCGGGAGAAGGGCGAAGCTGAACTACGGGCCAAGAAGGGCCTCAATTGTGAAAAGAAGAAAAACTACAAGTTTGACATCGTAGCCGTTTCCTGCGCCGGAATCTCATCCGAAAAGTGAGTCCATCCCTTTCCTTTCTTTTGCCAAACAAAGGAAAAAAGCAAATTGGCAGTCTGCAGCACAACAAACAGCTGTTTTCTTTCTTTCTTTAAAGGGGTTTAAAGGGAAAAGAGAAAATTTAAAATGATGATGAGAATGAAGGGTAGCAACTCCATCTCTCTCCCGTTTGTTCTGCTGTTTGGTCGGCTCTTAATAAATAAATAAAAAAAGAATAAGAAAAATATCACACACAAAAAAAAAAAAGGGGGAAGAGATGAAAAGCCTGTGTAAATTGCGTGCCGACGTCGTCGAGTTGATCAAGTGCTCCAGATAATATTGCTTGTACCGCCTCTGCTTGCTGGCCCCGTCTTTCTTTTATTTCCTCTTGAAGTGGATAGACTGAACAACATTGAAGAATGGAGGATGACAGGCGGACGGACGGGGGGCTTGCATTGAATAGACAAAAGGACTTGCGATACACTATATTACATGTATTAAAAGGATTTAGTATATATGGTTTAGAGTCTTGGGAGTTGAATGGAGATGGCCTTCTTTTGTCTCCCTTTTGATGGCGACCATCTTTCGTACCATCAGATTAATTGGATTTTTAAAAATAGTTTCTACATGACGAGCCTTTTCTTTCTTCTAAATACGTCGTTTTATTGTTTACTCTTTCTCATATTTGGCAGCGCGACGGTGCACATCAGCGTCAATGACGTCAATGAATACGCGCCGAAATTCAACCAGCCGTCGTACGTCGTCGACGTGGACGAAGGTCGTCCTACCGACAAGATTCTGCAAGTGGAGGCCAACGATGCCGACTGTTCGGCCAAGTATGGCGACATTTGTCGTTACGACATTCTCAACAAAGATCAACCATTTGCCATCGACAATGAAGGTCGGTATCCTCTTTTTTTTGTTTTTGTTTTATTATTATTCCCCTCTTTTTACTTGATTGCGTTGGAATAGAAAAAAGTGGGAGTCGTTTAAACGTATGCTAACTCACTTCGCTTCCGGCTGTGTGAACTCAAACCTCGTTCTCCTTCTTCAAACGAATGCCTTTAAGCTTCCCGTCCCATCCGGTTGTGTGTGTGTGTGTGTGCGTCAAGGGAGTGGATACATCCACATAACACATGAGCCATCCATCGAAAATCCCATCCACTTTAGTTGACGAATCGGTTCTCTGTGTGTGTGCGTGTATTGTGTGCGGAGCGTTGTACCACTTTTCAACGAGCCACCTTCTTTTCCACCCTCTTCCTTCTTTTTTTATTTTTACTTTCATTCCGGCGGATGGGTATAAAGTGCCGCCGCAACCGCTGAATATCCAAGAGCTGCACCAGTCTTGGCCAATATGTGACGATGGATTAATCACCTCACACCAGTATCCCTTTCGTTACAAGACAAGAATAAATAGCACGAAAGGGGGTGGGTGAGGGGTGGGGGGGTATGAAACTTGATATTCCATATTGCCGCAAGTGGTAAGGAAAGGGGGCATGTCTGATGTTGGTTTGTCATCCGGAATGGGGCAATGCGCACACAAAGGGACGGAGACAAACGAGAGGATGTGCTGGCGAAAAGGGCAAACATTTTAGTCATTCCGCGTGCACTTGGATGTTTAGATCTGTAACGTCTGTGCCACCGCGCAAATATTATAGATGCATGTAATCCGACGACCGCCTCCCCACATATTGCGTCGTCTTTCAACTCGTATAACGTGTCGTGTCCCCCCCCACCCCACCCCATTCCCCACCCGAGCAGGTAGAATAAAGGGCAGGGCAACATGGTCGTCTTCAAAATTGATTCGTTTTTGTGTGTCTGTGTGTGTCTGTGTGGGGGGTGAGTAGGTGGGTTGATTCCATTTCCTCTGATTTAAAAAAGAAAAAAGTGGATTCTTCCGGAGACCCGTCGCTGTCGGTTGACGGACGCGCCAGTCAAGTCCATTTAACTTTGAGGGTTTTGATATTTCTATGGCAACCAGGCACTCCCACTTGGAATTTGCAATTTCTGGCGCTCTTTGATGTTTCTGATGTGCGCACCATCGCTCGTCTCGTCTCGGCCCCCACTATCCTCGCCGTTTTACTTTTTTAAAGGGATGCACTCCGCCTTTGAAAAAAAGGGAATGGGTGGGCGTGCAGCTTTTGTTGCCATCTTGTTATCGTACCAAAAAAAAAAAAGTTTCGAACATGACGATGGCGAAAGCTCTTCTGCTCATTCCTACTTATTATTTTTTTTCTGGAAAAAGACTTTACTTTTCAGTCGGGAATTGAGATCTTGCTCATGGTTTCCATTTAATCCAGTTCAACTTTCAGAAAGGAAAAGGAGCTAAAGCTGCGAGGGGATTTGCAATCAACAAATCTTCTTTTTTAAACCTTTTTTTCATATGCACGAGTCGATGGATTTAAATAAATCCGTCGAGGCTTCCTAAACTTGTTTTTCTTTTTTCCCCACCCCAAGTCTTCCATATGCCAACAAGGACATCTTTTCATGGGGCGGCATGTAAAAGGATTGACGATTGATACGTTCACTTTGTTGCGTCGTATTTTCACAGGTGTAATTCGAAACACGGAGCCTTTGGATTACGAAAAGAATCACAATCACATCCTGCAAGTGGTCGCCTTTGATTGCGGAATGAAACGCTCCGAGCCAGTCCTGGTCAGCGTTAAAGTTAACCGAGTCTGTCGCCTCGGATGGACGGGTACGTTTCAATTGTCCTCCATTTGTGCATTTGCGAAAAGAATAAAACGACTAAACAATTTCGCCTTTTTTTTTTAAATATTTTTTTGGATTTTTATTGAACGCGCGCAGGTATCAGTGAACGCGTCGAGTACGTTCCCGGTTCAGGTCGACAGGATCTCTTTCCCGAGGCTTTAATCAACTTGTGCGATTTCCCTTGCCAACCGGAATCCATCCAGGCGCGTCTTACTTTGGCTTCCTCCCATCTGGGAAAGAACTGCGACCGCGATACTTATACCATCCAGGTATATACATAGCACATAAGCACAACCTCTTTTTCCTTAAAAAAAAAAAGATATGTTGCCCTTCTATTTTCATTTTCTTTCATTCCTCTCTAATAAAATTTGATAAAGGAGAGAAAACAGAGTGACGTCGATAAAAAGTGCTGAAAACAAATGACGGTTGGGTTATCTGATATGTCACTCTTTCCGTGACTGTGCGCGCATTGGAACACGAGAATTCTCATTGTGTCTCTCTCTCTATTTTCATCGCCTCCTACTTTCTCTATAATCCCCTCCCCCGTGTCATTCTACACCTTTTTTAGGGGTTTGTTTTTCTTTTTCTTTTAAAATCATTTCTCCCTTCAACGTGAATGCCATCGTTTTGTTTCCTTCTTTGGGGGAGGCAGAAAGGGCTTTGTATCTTGCGTCGATCCGCAACGGATCGATAAGCCTAATCGAAGGAAATGGCTGTTCGTGATCCCCGTTCGAAAGCTATTTGGTGTCCTATTCAATTCCATTTCCTTTTCAATCAAAGAAATCAGACGAAAAGACAACCCGATTACCTGTTTATTTTGCCGTCTCTCTTTTTTTTTTTTTTCTTCTTTTATTCTCCTACCCCCAAGTAATAATAATCTAATCAAATCAAATCAACCATTGGCAGAACCAAAGGAAATTGTGCGGAGCCAATAGCCGTGCCATCGATCTCTTGCCACCACCAGGACCTGGGGCCGAATGGACGCGTGACCTCCCCGTTGACCAAGGACGTGAAGCCGATCAGGTACGTGTCCATCTTTATTCCCGTTGCCTTACAACCAATTTGTCTTTGACTGCTGAGATCGGCAAGATTTTTATTTTATTTTTTTTTTAAATTATTATTTGCCTGGGAAGCCTGTGGGAATGGGGGGTGGGTGGGATTGCACTGTGGTATAGTAGTACGTCCAAACAAGATTGAATTATGGCTACATACCACCATTCGTCGCTATTCGCTAGCTTAATGATATGTACGTAATCTAGACGATATTATTCTTGCCTTATTACTTTGTCTCATTTTCTTTGCTGTGTGATTGGCTTTTGATTGATTGTGCGACTTGTTTCTCATTTGCTGTCAACGGTCGCAGGTTTTCGTGTTTGACGGAGCAACAGGCGTGACCGTACCGCCGGAAGTGATGTCTCACAATCTGACGAGGAATTTCACCATGTCCGTGTGGCTGAAACACGAGCACCACGCCGGGCAGGACAAACACGTCAAGGAACACATTCTCTGCAATGCGGATGATCACCGTAAATAGACGAATTTTTCATTTTTGAATTGATCATTGTTCATTAATTTATTGTTTTTTAATTTTCCCAACAGAAATGAACCGGCATCATTTCTCTTTGTTTATCCGCAATTGTCGGCTCATTTTACTTTTGCGTCGTGAGTTTGGAGACGGCGATCTCAAGAGTTTCCGGCCGGCCGAGTTTCGCTGGAAATTGCCTCAGGTAAGCCTTTGAAAATAGAAAACAAAAGAAAAGGAAGAGGCTGGGTTGGGGGATAGGAGAACTTGATGCTTTCCCGTATTTGCCTGTTGTGCTCTAAAGTGAATAGCTAAGGAAACTCTCACAACAACAACAGCAACAAGCCCAAAGGCTCATAATGTGTATGTGTGTGTGTACTATTTCGTGAATTAGGTTTGCGACGGACAATGGCATCACTACGCTGTTTCCATGGAGTTCCCAGAAGTTCAACTGTACGTCGATGGACGCCCCATGGTAGCCAGCAAAAACAACCCTGAAATTATTGATGACTGGCCACTCCATAACAGTCACGGACTGAACACAACTCTCACGGTCGGCGCTTGCTGGCAAGGTAATAAATAACTGCAATCTATGTGAAATGTTTTTTCTTTAATCTTTTCTCTTTCTTCCTTTTCTCTCATGAAAACAAAAACAAACCAAACAAAAACGAAAACGAAAAAAAAAAAAGGATCCCAAAGCCGGATGCAGCATTTTATGCGCGGATCAATGGCTGGCCTTTCGGTGCTCGCTGGCCAAATCGAACTCGACGAAGTGATTGCTTGTTTGCACAAGTGCAAAGAGAATCTAGAAGCTCCGCCGATGGAACTTCTTCAACCAGGCATGGAAATCCTCAACAACAACGGTATATCTCCGCTTGCGTGGACACGTTTCAAAAAAAAAAGAAAAAAACAAAAGAATATTAAATTGAATTATTCGGATGGTTTTCATTCAACAGATTTGACGGAGTTGACGTTGGAGGGCGAGAACAAAACCAATTTGGAGGTACTTTTGCGTAAAGTAGCCTATGCAAATTTGAGGGATTTCCCTACACCCGGTCGCCGTCCGCTTCGTCTCTACACCAACATCATCTGCTCGTCTGGCCGAACGCTCAAGATCCCCGTCCTGGAGAGCGCCATTGTCGTGCAGGCTACTCCGTTGCCTATTGTGACGGTGACGGGCCTGTCCAGCTCGCACTACGGCTACGAATCGCTTCGCAGTGGCGTCCATCTCTTCCCCGACGCTCGCATTGAAGTGAGTAACGCTGACGCGGCGGCCGCAGCTGCCAATGAAGAATCTTCATCCGAAGAGGATGAATCGTCGGAGGAGGAAGACTTATTGATGAACATTGCGCAGCGGATCGATTCCTGCACGGCCACAGTCTACCCGCCGCTCAATCCCGATCACGAGACGCTGACGTGGCCTCAGAATCTTCTCAACCAGTTCAAGATTGAGGCTAAATTCAGCCACGACGGAGTTACGTTGATGGGCAGCGAGTCGACAAACCACTACGAGCAGATCTTGCATCAGCTCCAGTACAACAACCACAAACCGGCTTTCTACTTGACCCGAGCTTTCAAGCTCATCTGCTCGCAGATGAGCGGGCGTTTTGCCAGCAACGAGCTCGTCCACACTGTACGATTTTTAAAAAATCCGCTACATTTTTCTTTTGTTTTTCTTTTGTTTTTCGTTTTTTTGTCCTTTTTTGTTTTTCCGGTTCTCCATGACTCAACTGAATAACTATAGTGAAACCGGTTTTTGTTATTTTTGGGTCTTTCCAGGTCACCGTTGATCATCCGCAAGCGTCTTCATTCGTTGATGGATCGACTCCTAGCCCGGTGGTGGCCACTTCTAGCACTTCAGGCGCTGCATCCAGCTCGTCGGCTGGCCATTCGACCGAACCATCTACCAGCGCTCCGCAACCACCCAACCAACAGACGTTGAGTCATCAGAGCAAGACGGCGGCACCGGCTCACGCCAAGATTGACCGACATCATGTAGACATCCGTCCCGTCGGCCCCATTACCTCCATCTCGGATGTTTATATGGGCATGGGTGGGACCGTACAGGGCCATCTGTCCAGCGGTGCTAGTACGTTTTCAGTTTTTTTGGAGGAATTTTGATTTTCCTTGTGGTTCAGAACAATGAAATTCCTACATCTATCATTTATATATATTTCAATTCTTTTTGTTTGATTGATTGATGAATTCAGGCCACACGGTGACGATCATCGTAATGGTATGCGCCGGTTTCCTGCTCTTGATGATTAGTTTGGGAGTGGTTCGCGTTCGTGCCGCTAGACGCCGCGCCCAACAAGACGAGACGACAGCCGACACTGAAATGGCCTGGGATGATTCCGCTCTTACCATCACCGTCAACCCGATGGAGGTATTTCTTTGTCTGTCTGTGTGTGCTGCGATGGCACGCGAAAACGTTTGCCTCTGCACGTGAAAAGGCATCCATTAACAAAACTTGTTGTCTCGTAGACGCTGGAAGCAGCCGAAAAGTCGACCATGACGCGAACTTCGCACCGTCACGACGATTCCGATTCGGAAGACGATAGTTGCCGTGGCAACGATTCCAGCGACGAAGATGCCGAAGATGATGATGACGATGATGATGACGATGGAGGCGTTTGCAAAGCCCGTGACCTCGAGTGGGACAATTCCACTCTGAGCATCTAAAAGAAACGAGAAAGCAAAGCAAAAACGCAGCTGATATCATTCTCTCTCCATTTTGTTATTTTTTACTTTTTTTATTTTTTTGGGGTTTTAACACCTTTCTCACTTTCTTGTCGTCCAAAAAAACAACAACAAACCAATCCGCTCTCTATCCTTTAACCTTTTAATGGCACTTTTTTGTTTTTCTGTTCGGTTGTCTCTTTAAAAACAAAAACAAAATCCAATTTCAATGACAAATTGACGGGCTTCTAAATAGGCAAAAAAAAAAAAAAAGAAAAAAAGGTAAATCTCGGCAATGCGTATATATAACAGACACACACACAAAAATGGAGACAAAATTAATTGCCGGATTGTTGTATCGTATACATTACCATGTCGGTGTTCGTTTCCTCTTTCTCTTTCTACCACCATTTTTTTTTTCCATTAATTTTTTGTTTTAATTCTGTATGTCCCATCTTCTTTTTCCTTGAAAAACGTGTAACAAGGCAATTAATAGTTGTTGTTCGTTTCCTGATGAAACATGAAAGACTACCGAAACACAGGAGACTTTTTTTTTTTTTTTAGTTCCTTTTTTTTTTGGTTTGATTTGTTTAATTATTTTTAGTTGGATTTTCTGTTTGTCTTTTCAACAGATTTTAGGATCGACGAAAATATTCGGCTAGGGTTTCGATCGCTGCGTTCTCTTTATTAGCACATGTGAAACTTTGGCACAATGCGGGACGGGAATAATGTTGTAGAAGATGAGCTCTCGTTAAAGAAAAGAAGAAAAACCCTGCAGACGAAAAGCGAAAAAAAATGGAGGATAAACAGTCACCTATGCCCCGTTTGATGTAGTTTTTATTCTTCCTTCGTATCCTCTTTCTTTTTTAAGAGCCAGAGGAAAGGGCCGTTTATTATGGAAATCAGTCGATATTTTCCAAATATTCAACAAACGAAGGAAGGCAAACATGCAATTAATTAGGGGAGGAAAAACGTCGTTGTATCGGATGCAGAAGGAAGAAAAGTTATACGTTAAATTCTTTGATTAATTTTTTTTCATCTTGTGACTCGGTTTATATAAATGTTGTAAAGTGACGAACATTCCGTTTTTTGTTTAACATTAACCTTTTTCAAAAAGTTATTAACTATTGATTTCCTTTGTTGCTTCCTCCTTCTTCTCTAAACATATTCTTCAAATTCATGATTATGTAAACACCACTGCTATTGCTAAAATCTAATACCAAGTCCACCCATCGTAGGTAATCGATCGCTTATTTGTGGGAAAACAAAATGGTTCTCTCATTAGAAAAATTGTAACTTTTTTGAAAAAATCCTTTCGCTTTCTTGTTTTCATTGAAGCTTATCGAACCTAATCAACACCAAAATTTCATATTTAGTGAGCTCGTTTACTCCTTCCTTCATCTTTTCTTCTATTAATTACGTATATGGCCATATCATTGTGTGATTTCAGATTATTGAGATCTATTTAGCCGTCGTTTTACCCCCAACCTCTTTACACTCTGGAGCTGCATTCGAAAACCACTCCTATACTTATCTTAATATCACCATGTAAAACAAGGGCAATCGCAGAATGATGCCACAAAGGCTTTCTTATATAATGACATTTCTTCTTCGTATTTTTACGTGATGCGATTTGGGTTCCATAAACCGGCTTTGACGTACTTATAACATTAATACATAACCGATAGTAAGTACCCCCTTCACAAACAGCTCTTGGATATATTCCTCATCTTACAGCAGGATAAAAGTGTTCTCCTTTTTTTTCGGTTTCTGTTTGATTAATTCTTTCCAAAAGTAATTTAAAGAACGTCACGCCGCCCTCCAAGTTGTTCCTTTGGGAAAGAAGAAAAAGTCAATGTAAAAATGGCGTCGCTATATTTCATACATCCCTCCCACCCCACCTTTTGAAAAACAAAACAAAAAAACCCACGACACATCTGCTGCTGCTGCTGCTGTATCACCTTTTCAGAATATCACTTCGTGTTATTGTATATTGATCATGTAAGTGAGAAGACAATTACATGGTTAATGACTGTAAACTAACATGTTGTTTCAATACCTCAGTCAACGTTCGATGCTTCGATGCAGCAACACACAAAAAAAAAATTATTGTTGCACTAATATGTGCAATTGTGCATTAATAAGCTGCAGGTTTCATCAAATCAGAACCGATTTGCAAGGACACTTACAAATTATAATCATGTAAAATAATTAAAATTATATTCGATCATTTTTCACGGTTGTTGAGCAAGAACGTGCTTCAATTTCTAATTGCCCTTATTCTTTGCTCTACATTTCCGCCAGGTTTATGTAACTTTGCATTGAGATTTGAAATCTAACCATCAGTTGAGCCCAGTTTGCTGATCTGCGTGCACGTGGAATTTCAGAAAAGATTTGTTTTCATGGACCATGTGCTCTTGCTCGAAAGGTATGGACATAGAATTGCTTATAGGATTAACAGTACCTTAAATGCCTTCACATGATTTATGATATTGGTTGACATTAATGTCTTTTGGGGCTTTTCAAATTGATGTAAGATACCCCTGTAATAACTTTGCAAAGGCTAAAAGGGAATCAGTGTCATGTAACTTTCTAGAGTTATGACCTGGCGGGAAAAAAGAAGTAAAACATACGGACATGCCTTCCTCATTATCATCAATCAATGAAGTGAAGGCCATAACTTATTTCCTTTAGTTTGTTCTCTAGTTTATTAGTAGACGTTGTGTTCAACTTGTTAGAGCTGCATTTCTACTCGCAGCAGCCTTTGACCTATTGGGTTCTTCGTCACTCCCAACATATCAACACTGTGTAGCCTGGATCTTAATTTTTATCTTTTTGTAATTGTTGCAGGATCTCAGTGTCTGCTTCCCTGGCTGCCATCATCAATTCAAAACCTGCCTTGTGATTGTCCTGAAACCTCGTTGAGGTAGGATTGACTGATTCTCTTCATTATTAGCTTAATATCATTTTGGCTAGGTTGTGTGGGCTTGAACAAAAAAAAAAAAAATAACTGTAAACAAAGATTAGGTCTTGGCTTATGTCAACAGAAAACAGTTTAGGAAAACAAACAAAAAGTAGAATTGAAGGTTACACATCGAAAGCTTTAAACGAAACGTAGAGTGAAAAGGTTGGTGGCGGTCGCATTGCTCCAGTGCTTGTCTGTTGATCGTTATTCAAGAGCTCATATAGCCATGTATTAATGTCAAGATCAAACGCAGCAACGAAGCGAAGGGACCAAATGAAGTCTGTCATTGGAGAGCCAAATTGATGATTTCCATCCCGATCGCTACGTTATTGGCCTTGGATAAACACAGTAAAGCAACCTCTTTATAGCAATTGAATTTTCTTGACGAAACAGAGCACTTTGTCTTTTGCCCTGGCCTCTCTTGTTTCTTGTTTAGACGTTCGATTTTACCAATTGTTTCCGACACAATCATCAAAAAGGGCGAGAGTTAGCGTCATGCTCCACTGATTTTTCCCTAGAAACGCGAATATCAAACTTGATTCGACACGACTTTGAATCGACTGCGTTAGTCGTCAGACACTCGGGTAACACACTTGTAGCCCATCGTATACGCATCCATTGCAGTCTCCGGCAGATTGTTTGCCAGTAGAATTGTCTACATTCTAGTCGTTGTGCACCCCGTATAGCTCGTCGCGCTGTGTTTGAGAACATGGATATTGACTGTGCACTCATCGAGGCGAAGCTCCTGTCTCTTTTCTCAGTGTCCTCCTCCCTCGTCGACGAGATTGCTTGTTCTTTCCTCATCTCCTCATCTATGTCTACACGCGGATAAGAAACTCGAGCAACGTACACAAGGCTAGCGGGGGGGGAGGCAGTAAAAAAAGAAGCGAGAAAAAACAAGGCATAGATTCTCATGGGCAAAGACGCCATCATCATCCAGAGTTTATATATATATATATGTATCGTCGGTCTCCTTTTCTTTTTTCCTGCCGGTAGAGTTCGAGTACTTGCAATATGGGTGCATGGAGGAAAAGAAAGGCTGAGAATCTTACAACAAAAAATGAAGCATGCAGAGCTCATGAACGTAATCGGTTTAGTCAATAAGATTCGTTGTCGGCAGAGTTGACGTATCATTTGGTGGGATAAAGCGAAATGTTACACATTGATGTTAATGGATATGGCGCATTAAGACGAGTCTGTGCGGATATCAGCTGTGTATGGGAAGGAGGATCGGTGGGCCAGAAGCGGAAATCCTTGTACTAACAAGATTCCTCTTGTTGGTCGGGCTGAGTGCCTGTCACCAGTGTCTAAAAGAGTCGACCGTGTGTACTGAAAGCGCGATCGAACATCGGGAGCCGGGTCTCTAAAAAAAAAGGAATCGATGCTCAAGTGAATAAATCAAGAATGGACTTCATGATGTAAAGACACGCGACGTCGCTCTCGTCAACCCGCAAGAGTTTTTTTCGTCGATAGAAATGGCGGTTCCAAATTTCAGTAGTAGAGCTGCAGCTTATTTACACACAAAATGTCGGCTGACTCGAAGTGATTCAATTAGATATGAGCTCCGTTTCTATTTTCCGTTCACTGGCATTCGTCAAAGACGTAAAATCCTAAGAAAAAACGGGTTTCCTTTTTTTCTTTTTTCCATTGACTGCCGAGGGAATCCAGTTTGCGCGAAGCCGATGATGATCTGTCGCTGCACTGGAACGTTCATGCCCCAGAGGAAGCACACAAAGTGCGTGCATTTCTAGAATCTTTGTGCTTTTTCGGTCGTGACCAGGTTGAGAGGGCTTCTACAGAGAGAGGGCCGTCAACTCCGGCAGCAAAACAAATTTGCGCATATCATTGGTATTGGTCATGCACGAAGAACGAAATCCCAAACAAAAAATGGCAGCTGTCATACTACTCGAAAAAAATTTTTTTTGGGGGGGGCACTATCGATGTTGAAAGGAGGGGGACAAAAAGAAATGGGCAGCAAAGTGTACAAGAGGAAGTAAATTGGATGTAGTACGTACAGTAGAGTAGGTCGCATGGAATGATTGGACGGGCGGAAGTTTGCCAATGCCGCTGTTTGAGAAACTCTCAAATATACAAACCTTTGATCCACGCTGGGCGGAGCACAACTTCCATCACTTTCTGCCTCTCTCATTTACGATGCGAATACTGACTATCCACCATAGTATTGCATTTGCAATAGCAGTGATAGGGAGGGTAAAAAATATCGGCTTCTGTGTAATGTTGCCATCTCAATTTCGGTCTTATTTACCAGCAAGTCATCACGAGATGATGTCGACGGCGTATGGGCTTAAACGAAAAGGTTCTCGTCGTCGTCGTCTTACGGTATACTATATTGTGTCATATACTGGACTCGCTTTTTGTTATGCACCTCCGTCCGCATGTGCGGCCTTTCTTTTATTTTCCTTTTTTTTTCTTTTGCGGGAGTGACGACCGGGTTGATGGGACCTGTCGTACGTGACACGACTCAACAAATCTCGATTGCCTTTCTCATCAACTCCGTGCGCCCCCTTTGGCCGTGTGTTGGGCACGTCATTCGAAATCAAATCCATTCCTATGCACTGGAATATATCGTAATTGAAAAGGAAATTGCACAAAGCTGGCGCCATTTTTCTTTTCTTTTGTCTTTGCGGAATTTTTCATTTTCTTAGTTTCCAAAACATTTGGTTCGCAATTTTGAAATTTCCGCAATGTCTTTTGGATAGGGCGACCTTTCGATTGGGTTAACCATCCATCTTTGCTGGCTGCCAGCAGATGACGCAAGTTAATTGACTAAACGCCTCTTGGATTTCATCAACTGAAAAAGAATCTTTAGAGCGAGGAACACAAATGTAAGCCTCCTTGAGGCTGGGGCTGTAGCGGCAGCATCAGTGTATCTGTCGACGTGTGCATGTCAAACGCATTTCCATGTTGTATATGTGCGCACTTGCTTGAACCATCATTGGAATGTTGTGCGCCTTCATGCGTACATTTTGGTAATCTAGCGAGCGTTGCCTTTATTCCAAAAATACTATACAAACGCTGTGCGGCATTGTCGTCTGGGATACCATATGCACAGCATTAGTTTTTTGCTTCTTTGAAATATCAACTGTAAAATCGGATGCACCCGTTATTCTTACATTTGTTTCAAAAGTCAAAAGATTGAACGGAAACAAAAATTGCGACCAGATGTGCGGTCTGGAAGATCGTTTTTCTTTTTCCCTTATTTTTGTTGTTGTAATATTTGACTTGCTGGGAAACAGATTCTCTTTTTGATGTCATGTCATGCATTGTTCCCAATCACAGCCCCGATGGGTGGAATGGAATCCTTGGCTGCAGAACGGACGACGTAACGCCTGAAACGTCGTCTGCCGACTCGATGTGAAATGCCATTTCTTTATATTCCCTCGTCGAGAAGGGAAAGAAAAAAATTTGATGTTTTTCTCGGCAATTCTTGTTTATTTGACTCTTTTCGCAACCCCTTTCGTTGGACGGGCGTCGAATCAATAGTAACAAAGATCATTGACACTAAATAAAGAGATAATCATAAAAAAAAAGAAGACGCAGAAGAAGTAGTGTATCTGAAAATTTTCATGATTATGGCTATCCATTTTTATTTTCTGTCGGAATGCATCGCGAGTTAGGGGTCATCGATATACGAAAGTCCAGCGGAACTGTTGATGGCGAAGGCTCCGTATAACTGTCTTTCCCATCGATTTCTACGTCCATAATCACAACCCTTTTTTCTTTCTGTTTCTTTGAAGAAGAAGAAGAAGAAAAAAACATTATTATGGACGACAGTTTGGCCCATTCTCAATGGCCGTCTTTGGAAAGATGGTTAGAGTGTCTTGGAAATAAAAAAAAAGGAAAAAAGGTGGGGGGGTGGGTAGCAGATAGCTGTACACCATTGGGGGAAAAATTGACGGCCAAAAAGGTGATGATCTGGCGACGAAGAGGATGGGGCCCACTTTATTGCGCGTGTGCGTAAACTTTGCAGGGGTTTGCCCAAGTCATGCGGCCTTTTTTGGCCAGCGCACAGTTGGGCCACACCAGCAGTCGTTGAATCACTCCCTTGTCAGATCGACTGACACGTTTGTTCGCTTGCCTGTTTTTCTTCAACACTTTCCAGTCACGATTCTGCCGCCGCCAATTGTTTCTATCGTTTTTATTTGTTGTCTTTCGCTTGAAAGAACGAAAAAAAAAAAAAGTTTGATTTCAAGAAGGAAATCCAAGTAAATAAAGGAGGTTGTGCGTGACGTTATTGGATCAAGACACGATGAACGACCGATGAAGAAGTTCTCTCTCATTCCGGTTTCCGTGGTTCATTATTGTTCTTTAGCCGGCCGTTCAATGGACGGACAGAATGCGAACGAGTGGATGAGTCGGTGTTGTGGGCGAACACGACGACCTTATGGCAAACGTTTGTCCAGTGTGGCGTGTTTCCTTCTGCTGTTTCTCATGCTCGTTCTTGGATCGCGTAAGCTCACCGTTCTTTCTTTTTCCTCTTCTTGTTCACCGGCATATTTTTTTCCCCTTCTTCTTCGTGGGCTTCTTTTAAGTATTTTTCGTTCCGACCTTCTTATGCGAAGGGGATTTCATTTGATCTCTTCTTCGTCTTCTAGTACTTCATCTATTGCAATATCGCCCACGGTTCTAGACAGAAATTTACGACCGACAGAACCATCTCCATCATCCCTTTTCCCGCTTGCAATCCAGACTCCTTGTGCTCCCGTTTTTAGTCTTTTAATTCCTTCCCTTTACTTTCTTTTTCCCTTTCCTCTTCCATACTTTATTCCACGCACTCTACCAGTTGAGTAGGCTTTCGTAAGAGCTATGTTATTCGCTTTTTGGAGTTCTCTCTCATTTCGCTATGCAGAGAGAGAGGTACAAAAAGAAAGAAAAACAAAAAAAACCTTTGCATTACAATGTTCTTGCGCCCTACTTTATCCACCGCTAGTCCCAGCCTAGTCCCGGCCCACTCACGCAGGTGCTAGGCTGATTAATGCTGCAATGCAAGTGATTATGTACACGCAGAGAAAGGTGTAGGAACTGGAGGCATTCGCACATCGGCGCACTATTTTCCTGTTCGCCGAATGGTTTGCTTTTTCTTTAACGTTCTTATTGATGTATTGGTATTCAATAATATGAGCCAAATCGGCTTTAAATAAAGCTTCTTTCGATGTTCCTTTGGGCCGTTTGGGTCGACAGCAGTAAAGCAGCACCTGTCGGCTTCCCGTCCGCTTTCAATCAAACATTTTCTCTTCAACTCGTGCGATTTGACGGCTTAGAGCCAATCGTCTTGGATGTAGCGCAGCTATTGTGCATCACTCTACAGGAGCGAAATCTGTTTTCTACTTTGTTTTTTTTGTTATCAAAGATCAACGGTGGCGCTTCACAAAAACTTGTTTTAAGGAAATTGCATTATTGGCTGGGATTCACCGAATCCGATCGCGTATAGACACAGAGTAAAAAAAAAAAAGATTTTCTTTTAAAAGCCGAGCTTTTCTTTAGCGCCATCTTTGTTATCTAACTGGATGTTTCTTGCGGGTGAAATGAGCCATCTTTTTATGGCCGTGCTCTTCTTTTTCTTATTTATTTTTTGTTTTGTTCGCGGGATAGCTGTTGCGACGTCGTTGGCTTCATCAGAGAATCTTTGGCTCTAGCAGAATCTCTAGTAGCCTTGTTAGGATTGTCACACGATCCCTGCCAGTTTATTGCTGCCTTGGATCGGCAACGACTGGCCTTTTTTCTTTTCTTTTTTTTTTTTAAATATAGATTCTAGCGGCACTTGATGGTTTAGCCAAGCTTTTAAAGGCCAAAACTGAACGTCGCTAAAGCAGCAGTCGCTTCATTTCGTTTCAACTTTTGGTCAACCGCGTTTGCAGCACTTTGGCTTGAATACTATCGGAGAGCCACATTTGAATTGGGCGGGAGTTTTGAAACTTTAGACCAAGAAGGTAAAAACAATAGGATGTTTCAAATAGCTCTCGAGTGTGTGTTTGGTGAGCAGGAATAGTCCGCGTTCTATTCTTCTTTTGCTATTGAACTGTCAAGTTTTCTCATTATAAACGAACCAGTCGCATCAGTTGGAGAGGAGGAGGAGAAGGACGTTCTGGATGACGTGATGGCTGGATGAGAAACACTATAGCAACTCCACTTTTGCCACGACAATCGAATCAAAAGCTTTCATTTTCTCTGTTTTCTTCAGCTATTTACTCGCTAGCTGTTTTGCCATTTCCAATTTTCAAACTAATAATCAAAAGCAATCAATAAGTTCACTGGTCTTGTTTTTGTTTTCTTCTGCTCGTCGCCGTAAAAAGAGGGAAAGGGCAGCGGACGAAACGAGAAACAAAATTGTTAATATCCTTTTTGAGCAGTTGTGAAAGCGATTCGCTCTTTTTCTATTGGTTGGTAGTTGTTGTAATAGTGGCCCCGGCAGCGTTGAAATCAATGTAGGAAATTCACGAGACGATGAATAGCTCATTCAGTCAAAGCCAAAACCGTTCGTCTGTTGGATTGCAAAGGCAGCAGGGCGTATTGATTATGAATAAGCATTCGACTGAATCAGCATCGTTACGATGGCACCGAATTTCTCGCCGAGATGAGCCGATTAACGTCGCAGTGCTCGGTGCTTTTTTCTTACGTAAGGCAACTTTTTCTTCTTCTACCTTTTCTCGAGGAATTTCTCTCCGTTTTTTTAGGTGGGGGCATTAGCGTCGCTCTAGAGGCCTTGATGTGTTTGTTTTTGTGGTGTATGTCAGCACGTATGCGGGCGCCCGTTCAACAAACAGCTGGATGTGTTTAGAGACAATGACATGTCGACATGTCGAACGCAAACTCTCTCTCTCAATGGACATTAGATAAATAAATCAATAATATAATTTTAAAAAAAATTAATTCGAACCGAAAAGAGACGTCCGTTTGCGTGTAGACTATTGTTTAAATCGCTGTGATATCGAAACAGGTTGGAAAGTCGTTTCTCAGAAATTCCGTTCTCTATTTGTTTATAAAATGATGTTGACGCAAGAGTGACTTGCTTGGTTTTCGGGGTTTTCGGACGGGGACAGAAGTTTTCTAGAGAACGCTGTGCAATGTACTTTTTGGCGATGGTTTGTGCGTTGCCTGCACGTTCCATTCAGGTTGCTCAATGGTTGCCATCGAAAAGCTGATTGTCGAGGTTATTCATTGTCGGCAAATGTTTTATCGCAGATGGATTGACGTGTACTGTAGTAGCAGGTCATCCGTTCAGTGCCCTCTCGCTGAAAATGGCGAATATTGTCTTTGGAAATCAAGGCAGTGAACACGAAATGCATTTGCATATTCCGTTTGATGGCCATATCGATTGAAACGGCCAAATGTGAACGTCTACGTGCATCACAGCTTGTTGCAAAGTTCAAGGGTAGGCCAAATGTTTCCGCATGAATTTGCCAATAGAATTGCGTCGGTGTTGCTTCTGTTTTTGCATCAGTCGGACTTGTGTAGCAATTCAGCAGGCAAGGCAAACACGGGACGTCGTGGCACGGTGCGCTCCAAGTGGATGTGCGTGCAGTGCATGTAGGAGGGCGTCGTTGAAAACGTGCTATCTTATCCGCAGGATGGATGGGTGGGTGGTAAAGAGAGAAGCTGACCGGTACGAATTGAGAGAGGATCGATCCATTCTCTCGTAATAGTAAATTTTTTTCTTTTGTTTGTTTTCTTTTTTTTTTTTTTTTTGCCTTGTCCTTTTCCTTTTCCATCGGCGATTCATGAGATGCGGTGCTACAACACATCGACACGCGCCAGCTTTTCCCCCCCACTCCTTTCGGCTTCTCTAAACAAAGAGACGGGCCTCAATGACATGCCCCACCTTATAGAGGGTTGCCCGAATGGGATAGGCAAGGATTTGCAGCTTTTTTCGGGATTTTCCTTTTGTCGCCCTCTTTTTCTATAAATGATTTATTCAAACGCAGAAAGGAAGTCGTACACACATCAGATACCGCTTCCAACTGATTTGTATTTTCCTCCTTTTTCCCTTTTTTTTTTTTTTGGCTTCTTGCTTTTTGCTTCGATCGGCCGTCGCCTTTTGTTTGTGACGGATCGTTGCGGATGTACGTAGCGTACTTGTCTACTACCAGCCATCGATCTTTTTCCACTCAAACTCGACCAGCATTAAATTGATGATTTGCTCTTGCGGCCACGTTTTCTCTTGTCTGCAATTCCGTGCGGGGTGTTGTCGCTCTTTTAGCCCGAAGATTGCGTCAATCACGTCGTCGATATTCTCTTGTTTTTTAACATGTTTTTCATGGTATCGTTGTTTGTGCTCCGGCTTTCATCGACACACCGTTACGACCAGTTTGAAGTGGTCGTTCGCGGGACATTGCGCGAATTGCACCTCTCTTCTTCTTCTTTTTATCTACACCGAGTTTTCTAATGGTCTTTATATAGTTTGAGAGCGTATGCGGAACAAGAGTTGCGTGTCAATAACCATATACTACTACCATACATGTATGTTATCTCTGATGTTATTGTTGGAGCACACGAATAATGAAAAGAATGCGAAGTAGGGTGCGTGTCTTGCCCTTCTTTTGGTAACAATGGGAAAATAACATGAGTCAACTATTCGTTAACTTTGTAATAAAACTATCGCCTCGGGAAAAAAAAGAAAACGAAACGCTCCTTTCGTGCTTTGATACCCTACAGTCGAATCAACGAGGTTAAGAGGATTACACTCTAGCCCCACTCAACCCCAAAAGGCTAGTCTCCATCGCATGGCTAGCCCCCCACCTTTTTTTTGTTGTTGTTGTAATCCTAACGTAGCCAACACCGGAAAAACAGCTGATGATCGTTTTTTATCTGTAAAAAAAAAAAAGTTTGTTTTATTTTCAGTGTAGTTTCATTTTTCTTATCAGTTTTTATTTTTGGGGGTCGACATTTGTGAATGGGACGCGTGGACGTCACGATTGGGAGTTTGCGAATCCAAATCAGGGTTTCATTACTCATTGCGTCCGTTAGAATTTATTCCTTTTCTTTTTCTTTTATGTTGAAAGACACAAAAGAAAGGGGATTGTGTGGCCGTGCGCGGGTCTCATCTCTGCTGCTCTCTTGCCTCTGATAAATCAAGGAGGTCTTTCTCAACATAGGAGTCTAGCTGTCGTCCGTCGGGAAATGATAAGAGTCGCCGTACAATGCTCCCGAAGACGACGTAGGATGTTCTTTATTAACAACAGCTAAACTCATCGTCCGTTGACATGAGACTGATTCACCGTCATCTTTCTACCATCATCCACACGATTTTCTTTTTGGCCCCCATCTTTTTCTTTCTTTTTCAACAAACAAAAATGTAAAAGACATTTCCGATATGGGACACGGTTGAGAAAAGAAAAGGAAAATTCCTGCGGGGAGCAACGTTCCGGTTTCGCTCTTGGGTTGAAATGGCCGATCGTACTGACGGGAAAAGAAAAGAAAAAAAAAGAGAAACCGGACAGCCGTGTGCCTGTTTAACTTTGATAAGGGCGTATGTGGGTGTCTACGTACGTATATACATGCCTACTCTCCTCAGCTAGTCGGCAGCATGTGTTGTCGCTAGTGAGTAGAATAACGATCCAAGTAGTCAGCATCTTATTTACTTTTCATGACTGTTTTTTTATTTATTTTTTTTTTAGACCACATTTTTGTTTTTTTTTCCTTTTCGTTATTTTGTCTACGTTTGACAGAACCAATATTCGTTCCGAAGTTGGTTACCTTTACATTATTCACTAGCGCACGACCCATCTCAAGTCATTTCACCAACGGCTTTGGTATCGAGTTGCGACGAAAATATCGAAAACGAGTCGACTCGAATGAAAAGATGAAAAATAATCGAATTGCATAATGAAAGGAGTTTTACTTTTTTGGCTGGGGGAGAAGAGGGAACGAAGTCGATACGACGGACGAATAAGCTTGAAAAGTTTCCAACTTGTGTACGCGCTGGAACCGTGTCCCGTTGATTGGCCCCCAAAGAATCATTGATCTAAATGAGGTTGCCTTCATCATTGATCAAGGCAAGTTTCTCGTGTCCTTCCATCCCCGTGTAAGCCACACACACACACGAAAAAAAAAAAAAAAAACCCAAAAAATCGAGTTAAATGATTTCGTATTGTGTGTTTCCAAAACTTGAACTTCTTCCTTGAATGTGATCGTATGAGCACGAAAAGAAACACTAATTTCCATCAAATTGCGTCGTCTTGGAAACCAGAGACGCCATCAACGGTGCATGCATCAAAGAGTTTTTATTTTTGTCTTTCTTCTTTTAACCGGACATTGCCGAATGATTGACATAAATAGTCAACAGACCTCTCGTCAGTCGTTTTCCGTTGTTGATGAACTGAAGAATGACGATTAATGGCACAATTTTCAGGCAGACTGCAAACATTTTTTTGTGTGTGTTTGTTTGTTAGTTAACGAGGTGTCACCAGTGGGTGTTGCGTGACATTTTCCAGCGCGTACGGAATTGCCTGGAAGGTTCGGGGTGGTGGGAGAAAAGAAAGGTCAGCGTGTTCAGTGGTGGAGTCGCTTCACTTGCGAGTTTCTACAATTTCACGGCTAATGCCGAAACGAAATGAGAGTAGGCTGCAAGAGTTGGACACTTAATAAGCGTCTCGACTCTAGATTTCAAAACAAAAACATGTCGACAAGATTGAAAAATCTCTTAACTTTTTGGCGTGCGACAGGAAAGACAGAATGTGTGCGCATGCATGGACTATTTATGAATTCGCCACCGGGGACTCTTTTATTATTTCCTGCTCGATTCTTGCACTCTCTAAGTCTGCAAACTTTTTCGTGCCATTGCTTTAATTTTTTTCTTTCGCGTGTTTCCCGAAAACTTTGCATTTATGCATCCTTATTCGAGACTTGTTTTTTTTCTTTCTTTCTTTCTTTCTTCTCTTTGATTTGTTTTGTGGTTTTTTTATGACAGTGAGCTGACAGGTTGACGATCTATCCCCGAGTTCCCATCATATCTTTTCGTGGGCCGTTGCAATGGAAGTTGCAATGCTGGAAGAGACTCACGAGGGAACACGCACAAATCGCATGGGGGTTGCTCCACATCTTCTTCCCTGCTCGCCTTTCTTTTGCTGTTTATTTTGCGAAATAAAAAAGAAGGAGATGATGATGATGATGATGCAAGGCGAGTCGGCTCTGATAGGAAAGCTGTGGAAACAAGAAGAAGAAGAAGAAAAAAAGAAATAGCCCAACACCGCCACCAGAGCGATAAATACAAGAACGAATGTAATTTCGTGTTACGCAATTCCCGGCGGATGCCAGTCTGTGTACTAGATAGTCGAGGAATATGGGAACATGGGCGTCTAGAGAAACAACGTAGAAGCAGTTGAGAGAAAAAAAGAAAGAAAGAAAGAAAGAAAGAAAAGGAGCTGAGGGACGAGTAAAAGTTTTACCTCTTTTCCTTATTGCCGATTGCCTTTTTGGTTGATGAGTTTTCTCTCTTCCGAGCTTTTTGATGTGTCTTAATCTTCAATGCCTGGCCCCTTATTTCTGCTCGCGATTTATTGAAACATTTTGACGCCCACATTGAGCCACGCGTTCGTGCTTAAGTTTTAATCGCCGTGCATCCATGACGTTTGGCTTTCCTGTTGCGATGGCCGACTGCGTTCAAAAGACGTCAGCAGCTTCGAGATGGTGCACATCTGCTGTGTACAATCAATGAAGAGGTGACTAAATCAACGTTCATCGTTGAAAGCTGATTTTTATTCAATTTTGATTGGGTTTATCTCTTTGCTACCTTTTGTTCCGCTTTTGGCAAGGTGAGAACTGGGAAAGATACAAACAAACGCAACAGCACGTACAGCCCGGATGGAGGGGGCAGGGCAAAGAAAAGAAGAAAAGAAAAAAAAAGACGTCAAGCGTATCCTCCCTGTCGTTGGAATAAACTTGAAATGGGTGTTTCTAGTCGGTCGTTTGGGGTCGAACGATCGTTCGTATATTTCATCTTTGTCACGTACTTGGCTGAGCCGGCTGTCGTCACGAAACTTCGGCGCTCTCTTTTGACGCAATTTTGGTTTTTTTCGCGTGCGTCTTTGATGGCGTTCCATTCCCCATACTTTTTTTTTTTTTTTTACTTAATAAAACGCACTGAAGCAAATAGACAACAACGAAAACGAAGCATAGCATAACATTTTTTTGTTTTGTTTATGGTCTGTGGGAGGGACAGAGGGTGGGTTAGGTGACAGAGCGCGTTTTCTGCTATGTATTCAATTACGTCAGACACGCCAACTTGTCACTGGCAGCGGCTTCGAAACTTGAAGGAAGAAAAGTCGAAAGAAAAGAAGAAAAAGAAAATGCAAAAGTCACTAGCAAATAGAATTGCTTGTCGGCTCTATGTTTGTTTTGCCGATATATAGTTGGCAAATTCACATGCTAAACTCGTGTTGTGTGTGTGTGCAAATGTTAGATTTGCGCGAATCATTCCGAAGGCCGAAGCAAAAGTGGTGTACATTGGCATAGAAAAGATGCACAATTCACTGCACGCTCGTCTCGTTTCTGTCTGTGTGTTTGTGTGTGTTTTCAGTCTGTTCGCTCTGTTCGCTCGGTGATTGTTCAATATTTGGGTTATTTTTAAAATAAATACTTTTGAACAGGACGTTGCAATGGCGCTATGGAAATTCGCGATCCAGCATCCAGCAGCAGACACAATGGCGGCGCAAATCATTTCGTCGAAGATGACGAAGACGACGATGGCGACGGCTTGGTGTGGCCGACCTTGTCGCTTTCGCCGCGATTCCAGCACATCCCACCTCCGCCCCCGCCCATCATTTACGGCCCGTTTTTCGAGCCCGAATTTCCGACCAATATCAGCGTCCTGGCCGGACAGACGGTTTTGCTTCAGTGCCGTGTCATGGACCTCGGTGATCGAGTGGTACGCCATTTTATACTACATTTATTCATCAAATTATAAGCGTTAATAAGCTGTGTGTCGTTTGACTGTGAAGGATTGCATTAGTATCGTTGTGTGTTTATGTAACGGATAAAAGCAATCAGCGTGACTGTTGATTGACTGACTGACTGACTGACGACTGGACGGATAAACCATGTCATTTTGCATCGTTTTAATCAAGAAAGGATGAGTGCCTTTACATGTCAACAACACGCTTAATTATCATCACCCGTTTCTCAGCTGCGGTGGTTTGACTGGCCGCCCTCCCTTTGCGCTACCAGCACTATCCGCTTTTTGATAATTCGGTTGTGTTTGGAGACGATCCAAATCACCGTTAGTTTTATTTATTTTCTTTTAACGTTCCGACTCTGCTTGGCCGTAAGCAAAAAGGGTTTTCGGGGTAAGCAGAAAGGGTGTCTATTCAATGACGGAAGCGAATTGCCACTAAAAATGTGAGCTGATGGATCAGCCTTTTACCTATCACACACGTGTACCTCCGTCTCTTTTCTCTCGCTTTAATCCTCCTGACGTACTACATACCGTCGTTTTTGTCCTTCCGGTGCGGCAAACACACAGAGACATGCTCGGCAGTGAGTGATACTCTCTGCCATCTCGTCTTTCTCTCCAACTATCTGACTGTCTACGTGTGTGTGTGTGCGCGTTTTTCTTGTCTCTAATGGGCAAGCAAGTCCAAGGCAACACACGTCAATCGATCGATGCCGTAAACTGCGTTAGTGTTTGCACAGAAATGCGTTCGGGACAACTGGCGACCGCCTAATACGTCGCTAAAGATCAGGTTGTTTGCGTGTCTCTGTGACTGGAGCCCAATCCGTCCGTGGAAGCCATCCATCAGTCGGAGAAGAATTGAATAGCAATCGGTCTCTGTCTTCTCCACAGTACAGTGTATTAGCGCTCTAAATTACAGCTTTATCTCTTATGATGATGTAATACGGTGCCAGATGATAATCTGGGCTCGCCCTTTCTCTTTAGTTTCGGTGTCGTGTTGTCAAGTGTCTTTGGCCGGTCCTCGATCGTCTTTGTCCGTGTTGTTCAACCAAGAAAAGAGCCGATGCGTGGAAGAAGAGGATAGAAGAAAGAGACTCTGCTGGCACAGTCGATGTGTATTAACAAGACGTCAACTATGCAGACTAGATGTATATAGGCCTATATGTATAACTGCAAAGTCGTGTGCCATGAAAAGAGATGAAAAGACTTTGCGATGGGGTGGTGGGTAGGATAGGAGGACGGACCACCAAGACAGATGCTTCTTCTTCCGTCAAGCCGAAACCTCTTTTGATGCTGATGATCGTGGTGGGATACGCTTTCATCATCAAAAGCATATCATTGCAAAAGGAAGGATTTTTCCCGAGTTTTTCACTCTTTTCTTTTCCGTCTACGGATATTCCACGCGAAAAAGATCGGGGAAAAAAGAAAGAAAAGGAAGTGTTGATGAGGCAAAGCAGACATCCGCATTGCCTCTCGTCACTTATCCTTTTGCGTCCGCATTTTTGGAAACGTGCCTTACGCTCCGCCACGTTTAACTTTGCATTTTTCTTTTCTTTATTTTCTAAATTGATGGAAAGATTTTGTTTTAAAAAATCTGATTTTATTCCTATCATTTTTGCTTTTCGTTTGATCAAATATCCATTTGTTGTTGTCATTGTGTGTGTGTGTGTTTCAGGTTTCGTGGGTTCGACAATCGGATTTGGCTATTTTGGCATCGGGTGGAGTGAGCCACACGAGCGACAACCGAATCACGGCATCGGCTGACGAAACGCTGACCGATTGGGAACTACAAATCGCTGAAGCCCAAACCAAAGATTCCGTAAGTATTTCTCTTTTTTTTTTTCTTCTTCTTCTCGCAACCGTCTTCTTGTAGTACGTAGTACACATTTAAAGAAAAACGAGGTAACACGCACGCCACTGGGCATCGATTCGGTGACACGAATGATTGAAATCGCCCGATGGTTCTCATAATATACTTTTAGTTTCCCCCATTTACTTAATGTATTCCTCGTCTTTCTTTTGCCGACGAAAAAATGTATTGACATATTGTACATTGCATTTATATTATTTATTTTTTCCTTCCCTCTTTTCATGTCCCCGTGCTGCTGTTGCTGTTGTTTTTGGCGGTTTGGACGAATCACAGGGCTTATACGAATGCCAGGTCAACACGGAACCCAAAATCAATTGGCCCGTTACTGTTCACGTTGAAGGTAAGTTTAGTCACGGACATTTCTTTTTCTTCTTTTGAACCATTTCACTGGAGACGTGGGACCGCAGTTTGTGTACTCGTGTATCATTGCCTGCGTGAATTAATCAGATGGTCAACTGAATAATTCAGCCGCCTTTTTTGTGTGTGTGTGTGTCACACCTACTTCGCATGTTGAGCTGCTTAAAAATGGAACAACTTGTTCCAGTTCGCGTAAAAACAATACGCAAAAAGGGCCACAATGGCACGTAAAAGTTGATGGCGTGCGCGTCTCTCCGCACCCTTCCAATTCCCAGCCCTTTTCTTTTTCTTTTGCCGTCGTTCTGTTACGACTAGACGCACAGTCGATTGATTTATCCTGAAGTTTATTCCTTGCTGCACTGTCAATCTCATCGCCTCTTTCTTTTTCCTTTCCTTTCTGCTCGTGTTTGTGATATCGACGACGTCAAAACGTATAACTGTGCCAATCCCGCAGTCTGAGTTTGTGGCATTATTGCCACATAATTGGCCGGACGAGGAAGATGTAGGAGGAAAGAGATAACATTTTCTATCTGGAGCGACGGTGCAATAAAAACAAAAAAAAACAACAAAACAAACGAGGCATGATGGCAAATTAAATTCCTTGTAAACAAAAAATAAAAGGTCTGGCTAGACACTGTGTAACTCTCAGCCATCATTAGCGGAAGAAGATTATGCGATCGATAAGGGGGGGGGAACGATTGCCAACGCAAGACAGCTATTCCCAACACCATGTGTACACGTTATCCTTCCTGACGATTGCGAGAAAAGTGGAATAGAAAATGGGGCAAAAAATGGGGGGAGGTTGGGATTTGCAGACATATGGTGAACGTGAGTTTTTGTGGTGAAAGGCATGTCTTATCTATTAGTTGGCCTCCCGATTCGGTCGAATCGTTTTCTATGGAAACTGGACGGATGTAGCGTGTGTGTATGTGTGTGTGTGTCTTTCCCCGAACTGTTGGGATCCATCAGGAGCTTTACTAAACCCAGTCTGTCGTTTCGGATCCTTGTCCCGTCCGTCTTTTTTTTTTTTTTTTTTTGTGGGTTGACATCAGTGGTTCATTGATCGTACATATATCGAACAGACTGGCCTGACTGTTTCCGTTTTTTTTTTTTTTTCCTTTCTTGTCCTCCGTCTGTTTCCTGCGCCGCACTAGCACTGTATGTCTTGCGTGTATGGATGGACTCTGTGTGTTTTCACCGAAGAAGAAAGGAAGGAAGGAAAGACCTACCGTCTATTCAAGTGCGTCATTAACTACCCAACTGACCGGAGGGGGAAATTAGAAGCCGCAGTGTTGTGCTGCAATAATGGATGACTAGGGGGGAGAAAGAAAAAATGAAACGAAACGAAAGAGTTGATGGTGTAGGATAGGACGAAGGCGGTTGTTAGACAAACTCGTTTGTTTCTCTATGTGTGTGACTGTGTGTGTTTGTCTACAGATAACACGTACGCGTGTAGTGCGGCAGTAATTTTCACGATCCGGCGTGCCATCTGTCAAGACAACGGCGGAACATGGGCTCATTTGATGCGAGTTAGACGAAGCCAACAGATGAGAAAATGGAAATGAATTGGTGGTGTTAGTGTGGCGTGCAGACCGGATGAAAGTCGGCCATTAAAGCAAACGCCACAAGTCCGGCGAGTCTGTTGAGACGGATGACATGATCACGATTCATAGCTGCTGTCAGCCAAATTGACTCTTTCGCTAGCAGTTATAGACAAGGCATTTTCATTTCTTTTCATCTGGCTTTTATTTTATTTTGTTGTTTCACTTTCGATTCTTGGGATGGGCCTTTGGCGAGTGTGTGCGCCTTGCATGGCTTTGCCAGAAGAAGAAAAAAAAAAGAGGGGGCAGAAGAAGGACGACGACGACCCATCAAAGACGATCAAGTTGCAATAAAACAACAATAGTTGTCCAATAAAACACTGCTGGAGCGAATCTTTTTCAGCGATTTGTCGTCGTCCTCTGCTGCTCTCCTTTTTCTTTCTTTTTTTCGCGCATCCGATCTTTCTTGCTCCTCTCTTTCCTTCCTTTCTTTACATTTCCTTTTATTATTATTATTTTTATTTTTTTTTTTTTTGTCAGCAACTGTTTGCCCAAAGTTTCCTCGAGTCGCCATGGAAAGTTGATGGGCTCGTCTTTTTCACGAGAAAATCGATCTCGCCGGATATAAAAATTGAATGGAGGTAAAAAGAGACGAAGGCACTTTGATCGAGTCGATGCGCTCTTCACAGGTTGTTCACCATTTGCGCGTTTCTTTTTTTGTTGTTGTTGTTGAACTTCTTTTTTTCTTTCTTTTTCGCAAGAGGACGTTAAAAGCAATGGTGTTTTCTTTCGCGTTTTCCCCTCCCCCCTCTTTGCTGTGCTGGCAACTTTGATCGTGTTGTCTTGTACGTACCGCGTTGCAAATGCTGGCCAGCAGGAAGAAGTTTCAAATAAATTTGAATGAAAAGTAGTCGATGGAGCGTAAAGGGGGAAGCCAATATAAGTTGGCGAGTCCGTGTATGTTTAGGCTGCCGCTTCCTCCATCCGATGAGGTGAGTCAAAGAACAGCTTTGTGCTCTTTCCTCGCCGCTCTTTTTTTTTCAAGAATTGCAAACTTTTATTATTTAGTTTGTTTTGTTTTTTGATTTTTGCGCTTGTCTTGTCGCGCCTGTGCGTGTTTCTTTTGGTTGCGCCTTTCGCCGTGCTCGCTCCAAGCCCCAAAGTGTGTAACAATAGCGCAATAGAAACGTGTAAAGAGAGGCGGGGTTGCGTGCCGTCTTGTTCGAATGGAGTGCTGCACAGCAAGCGAAGCACTGAATACGGAAATAATCACGCGGCAAAGCGCATAAGACATTGATCGCCTAGCAAGGAGGATTCGATAGTAGACGTGGCATTTCGCCCCCCCTTGTTTGACGAGCCAGAGACCTGTGCACGTTGAAGCATTGCATTTCAGAGAGCCTGTTACTCTCCTCTATACAGAGAGACACGCTCAGCCCGGAGACGAAGAGAAAAGGAAACAACAGAATGCGAAGAGAACGAATCGATAGCTTGATGTCGAGAGGCGAACGGCGAATGGCGAAAGATGAACGAGACAGAGACAGAGAGAAGGAGACAGCGATGAAACAGAAGAAGGAAATGAGATGAAGCTTTGCCAAGACCTTTTGCAAGTTGAGTAAATATACGGCACGGCACGGCACGAAGAAATGGACACGAGGGCCATCTCCATGTGCGGCTTGCTTTATTTGCTTTCTTCCTCTTTTCCTCTTCCTCTCCACATTGTTCTCCCCTTCTTCTATTCTCAACTCTCTTTAATAGAGTCGAGATGAATTCAACTTTTGCGCAAGGACAAATGAAAGGCTGAAATGATTGAACTTGTCATTCCATCGATTGCACAACGTCGACGAGTTCAAAATTCAAAAAGAATCCGATTCAAATCAAATTTGTTTCTGAGCCATCTTCGTTGTTAAACTGATCACCTTGTGTGCGTGCGTAACCGCAACACACGATGCTGCGCTCTAATTAAACAGAGCAAAGTCAAATTTTTCTTCTTTTTTTTTCTCTTTCTCTCTAATTCTAAGTTGGACGTATCGTGACTTGAATCATCATCGCAACAAAGTTGACGGTTTTTATATCTCCCTTTTTTTCAACTGTGCGTTGAATAATTCAAGAGACGGGCCGATTAGCACAAATTAGGCAAATCTCTATACGAGAGAGAGAAAGAGAGAAAGGGGAAAAATGAATACGAGACAGACAATGGCATAAGATACTTTGACTGGGCTGGGGGAGAGGAGGGAAACGAGAAAAGAAGAAGCGGAAGTGAAGAACGGAAGCTTTTCATTGGAGTGCTGTGTAAGACACAAGGGAAAGACGTTTTCGAGTGGGAGTGGGATGGGGGGGGGACTGTACGTCGCCAACTAATTCGATGGAAAGAGTCGGTGCCCACTTTTCTTTCTTGCTCCCCTCGTTTTGCGATGAACTCGGCGTGGGGCGATGTTTTTCGTCTGTTATGTACAGCCCTTGCATTCGGCAATGCATTGCTCATATATTTCATCGTTTCTGTGCCGACAGAAATAAAAAAGGATAATTCAAAGACTTGAAGAAAAGGGAAGTGTCATCTAAAGGGATCGCAGATAAGGAAGAAACTGTCGCAACTTTTTCCTTCCTGTCGTCGCCTTTTCCTCTAGGAAGAAATAAAATAAAAAAAAGAGAGATGTGTATAAATAGATAAGAAAAGGAAAACATGAGTGGAACGGCCGGAACAAGTCTCGTTTCTCAGTTTATTGAATCAGCTCTTTTCCTATGTCGACCTTCTTATTTCATATGTGCGTTTTACATCAACTCGGAGCTATACATCTTTTGTTGGTTGTCTATAGCCTTGTGTGGCTACATCTTTCTTGTTGTTAATTTATTTTATTTCGCATTTTTGTTTATCTCTTCTTTTCACCCGCAATCCTTAAAAAAATGGGCATTCAAAAGAGAAATATTTGTTTGACTATTTGGGCGGCCAACTTCCATAAATGTAAATGTTCTTTTGAAAAACGGAAACAAGTTAAATGGAGCTTTTTGACTAGTTGGCCATTTGATGTATTCCCCCACCCCTTCTTTCGTCTTTATCTATCGGGGGAATCAATTTCCATGTGTTATGTCATAGAGAATATAATTTGCAGGCCGACTTGTAATCACGCGTCCACGCGATAAAAAAAAGGCTGCGCTAAATGGACGTTTGTTGAGTCACTTTGGTTTTAGAAACTCTCGATGACGGCGCTCTCAATCCGTGCGGAATGATCCGGGGGATGTGCTCGAACCGCCCGCTTTGTTTTACGGCGTGTTTTCTTTTCGGTGACAGAATCTCTTAACTGCGTTCGCGCCTCCTCCGCCTCCTCCTTTACCCGACGTGACCATTGCGCATAACGTAGGCCTTTCTTTTCAGTTGTTCTATTTTTGTTTTGTTTTGTTTCAACACTCTATGGTCTTTCTCATTCTCTCTCAAACTGAGCGCATCACACAGCAAGTTTAGCAGCAGGTCGTGTCAACTTTGCTCGAGTGGTCGTTTATTTATGCGAGATAAACAGATGAAGAAAAGACTGGTAAATTCCGTTTGTGTGAGCATCCGAGTTGCGTCAACTTCTCCTCCATGTTGGCACATAGTTGCTCATCGACCAAAGTAGCTTGCAGTCCGAGTCCGAGCTTCTGCCGAGAAAAACGGCGAAAATGCGTGGCCAACTTCCGACTTTTTTCTCGCGCTCACGTCCACTCCTGATGCACTAGCAGTTGGTCGACTTGTTGATGATGACAAAGCAACAGAAAAAGAATTGTGTGCAACCGACTCCACACTAAAGACATTGGGAGTGGCGCAAAAACGAAACTTTTCCTTTTTCCTTTTCTTGTTTCTTTTCAGCTGTTTTACTTTTAACCGCATGTTGTTTTTGCCCGTCTCGACGAAGAAAAGTCTTAAGGGGAAAAAAAAAATGCGATTCACATGGTAAGAGCCGATTCATCTTCGTTGGTTAGACGAGCGGTTGAGGATGAGGGAAACGCTCTGCAAACAGTGACGGCCAGCAGCTTATCTAGCAAGTCTCATTTCAGTGAGATGGATGAACGTTGAGCCGGCAGTAACGCGAGTCTGACGACACACGCACTAATAGCCGCTCGGCGAGACAACGTCAAGATGAAAGAGAAACGAGTTAAGTGTAGTGCGTAACAGGAAATGGATCGAAAGTGGCTGAATTTGCTTATTCTTTAATTCTCTTATTGCCTACTGTATAAGTAGTTGTTGAGAGTAGGCATTAGATCGTCGTGATGATAAGTTCGTGATGACAGTCGCCGCCTAACGATGGTTTGTGTGAGTGATCGTCTCTTTTTACTCGGCACTCGCCGCTTATTTATCCGTGGCCCCGTTCTAAACAGCCGAGCAACGTACGACCAACCCACCACCCTGCCAAACGTTGATCAATAGCCAGAAAATGATGCTCTTTGCTCTGCACCACCTCCCCCTTCATTTTCTTTTGCCTATTCAACATAAAGTCATGCACATCAATATCTGACGTAACGACGTAACTCGCCACCAAGTTATTTATGTACACCTCATTGAATTTGACTTTGTCTTGATCTTGATCTACTTTTCCCTTCAAAAAATAGATAAATAAATAAATAAATATTTGACAGCTGCTCTAGCGTCGATAGTCGGCACCTCAGAGCTCTACGTCCGAACAGGCAGCACCATTAGCTTGACGTGCATCATTCAAGGGTCGGGTTCCATTCCACCGCGTGTCCTCTTTTGGTTCCACAACTCCAAGCCGAGTACGTACATGACTTCGATTTTTCAATTATCGGTGGTGTCCGTTTTAATCCTCTTGTCCGCTTTGACCGGGTGCAGTTGCGTTAGATTCGCCGCGCGGTGGGATATCATTGGAGACGGAACGGACGGTCACGGGCATGTCGTCCAAATTACTCCTCACGCGCGCTGCCCTTCAAGACGGAGGTAATGACCTGTAACCATATCTTCTCTTTTTTCGTTACTTTTAAGGGCATCTTCTAGATCTGTTTCTATTATTCAATTAATTTGGGTTTTGTGTGTGTGTGTGTTTGATTATTCTTTCCCACGTCACTGTTTTACGTCTCCCTCAATAATGATGATGAATCTCATTTGGATACATATAAAAGGGAACTACACTTGCGCCCCACCCGGCGCTCAACCTGCCGACGTCACCGTTCACGTCCTAAACGGTAACTTTAAATAATAAATAAATAAATAGAAATGGTTTTCGCTTAAAATCGGTGGCTTGAAATGGGATTACTTCGTTGTGGGTGGGATTGGATACGTCTATGCTCAGGTGAGCATCCGGCAGCCATGCAACGAGGGAACAGGAGTCCGTCGACCAATGGGGCAGAAAGGGCTGCCCATTTGGGTGCCAAATGCCTGTGGGCCGTTCAAGTAATTACATTACAGTATTCCATCCAGCGCTGGCTTTTTGGCAATTCGTCTCCGTCTCCAGCCACTTGAAATGATTGGAACGTCCGATACATTAGGACCTAGATGTCCGAACGGGAAAAAGAATTAATGTCAAAAAAGTTGATTTTTTTTTTTTGATTTTTTTTTTTTTTTTATAATGAGGGTTTGTTTTTGAAAAACTAAAGTGAAAACAAAATGTGTTTTAGCCTCCCTATTATATTCTTATTCCTTTTTATCATTATTATTATTATTATTATTATATCTATTATTAAGTATATTATATTGTATACGACGAGTGTCGACGTCATCTCGGGTGACATAGTACGTGACAAACAAGACATTCGTGACATTTTCACCTTTTTTTTCATCTGTTCATCCTATATCCCATTCATTTTTTTTTTGCCCGTTGTACTGTGTGCAAGAATGGTGATTTTTAAGAAGAAGAAAAAAAGGTAATGTTATCCTCCATATATTTCTATATAATGATATTAAGCACTGCATCGCCCTCTCTCCTTCCCAATCTGTATTCCAATTTCGATTATCATTTCTTATTATTTATAATGTAAAATTCTACTTTTCTCCTTCATTTCACTGGATTTTCTTAGTGAAATCAATTTTTTGTTTTTGTTTCCTACCAATCCCCAGTAAAAGCACGCCCCAGTGATGAAGATCGTGATGATTAGCTGGAAGGGAGAATGAATGGTCAGTGTTTGAACATAACAAAAGCAAAAAGCAACCAAAAAGAAAATAATATGTCAGTCATTAATATGCCTTTGGCTCTTGAGTTTGTTTCTTTTTATTAGAGCCAAAGGGAGAGCCACAAACAGTGTAATATCTTGTAGGACCTTTTTGTTTTTTTTTTTTTTTTTGTTGGAGTCGCCGTAGAAACCTCGTCAACGAAGCTCCTTTTTTTTGTTTTCTCTTTGTCTTCTTCTCGGCTATATGAAAGAAGATAATGAGGCATGGTTATACCCGACGCCGCTGTCTAATGTTTGCTACATCGACGCACAAATATACTCTAGCCCTTTGACAGATCTGATTACGGTGCCGGGCGAGAGCCAACGGCCGTAGTTGCTGTCAGGAGGGAAAAGAGGGCGGCACCACAGCAGCTGAAATGTGTGTGTGCAAAAAAAGGAGCAGTCGAAAAAACAGAAGGACGACGGAGGAGCGATGGCAAGCCAAATCCAATTTGTTTTCTTTCACGACGAAATGCAAATACAACAACAACGAGCAGGAAACGTCGTGTTGCATCAAGAGAGTGCGTGAAAATGGAAACCGTCCCGCGCCTTCATTTTCGTTCGAATCAAGAAGAAACCAAAGATGAACTGCTCGTTTCCATTGGACGAAGTGTGTTTTGCTTCTATGGCGTTGAAGACATCGCAGAAAGTAAGAACAGAGGACGAATGAAAGCGAAAAAATAAGGGCGATTTTACTTGGCATGACGGATGTTTCATCAGAGCCAACGTTGGCTGTTTTTTATTTCAAGAAAAGCAAAACAAAACAGAAAACGAGTAAGGTCTGTATGTGCATTATTTTTATAGGCTTCATTATATGTTTTGAAAAACATGGTTGTTCATCATTTCTCCGTTCGGTAGGTGTGTTTACTATGCGTGTCTGTTAGGCACACTGTTACGCGTTGCGATCTCATTTTCCTTGGCTTTCTTTCGTTTTCCTTTCGTTTTCCTTCCGTTTTCGGGCTTGTACCGCTGTGTTGCGTATGACTTTAATTACAGCCGAAGACTGGCGGAAGTTGCGCCCATTTATACGACTATGCACGTGCCGGCTGGCCTGCGTATCTAGCTCATTCTGTTGTTGTACAACTGTGTTTTCGGTAGTTTCCAAACGACCGCAGTGGTGGTTATATCTCAAAGAATGTCATTGATGATTTCGACCTTGCAGGTTGGGCATGTATAGTCTTTGGAACAGATGGGGTGGGGAAAGGCAGAAGAAGAAGAAAAGAAAGGCAGGGAAAATGTTTTAAGGTTTGACTTGACTGCCCATGTAGGACGTCGTCAATCGACCGAACGCTGCCGAATCGACCGCGGAATTCGATAGGCAGCCGAACGAAACACCTTAGAAAATCATAGGGATCTTTTTTTAATGCGGACATTACCAATTCATTTCGTCGTCTAGCCCGATATTGATCGAATTTTGTGTTGATCAACATTCGTGTGTGATTTTGCGTGCAAATTAAGGAACGAACGTGCTGATTTCGGTTTCTTTGCCTCCTGAATTCGTAAACCCACCATCAATTTCCTTGGACGTTAATGGTAAGGTGTTATTTTAAAACCTTGGCAAATGTCCTTTGTTCTAATGATTTTTGTTTTATATGTATAGTAAACTGATATTACTCTACGTGTAACGATCGAGTCGACATTAGTTATGGCTCTCGAATGAAGATGAAGGAAAGGAAAAGTGGAGCCTTGGGGCGGTTCTGCATTATATCGTGTCCAACTCACGGGCTCTAGTTTATAAAAAGAAGGATCTAACTAACAAGTTCTCGCATTCTCGACCACTCGCTTGTCATTGATGAACATACCGTTTGTCAAGACGTAAGTAGCAAAAAGTTCTTTTTGCTTTTTTAACGGATTGTATACTTTCACTAATTTATTTTTTTTTTCTTTTTCCGCCCGTCTTTCTTCATTAGGCATTTTTCACATTTGGAATTCAAAAGTGGAATTCTGCAAAACATCCAGTGCAAACTGCATTTGTAAGATGATGATCCTACATCCATTTGTCACGTTCCTGGCCGTTTTGTTAGTCTCATGTCGGGCTCAGGATCGTTCCACGTACTGTCGACTCTCATCGCAACACACAATGTGTCGATTCCAGGTAAGAGTAGATTAGCCTCGTCATGATTTAAAAAAACAAAACAAAAAAACGCGAGTCTGCAATGTGGAACGTTTGATTTATTCTTTTGCAAGTTTCTTTGATGGCTTTGCGGCAACTAAGCGAGAGGGATTTCTTTTTGAAACGATGCATCAGCTGACTGCCGTGCCCTTTACGACAGTATCAAATAAAGTGGGGATTGTGGCAGTCGCTTGATATCTGCGGAACGTAAAAGAGAAATTTCTTCGAAAGCACGGCGAGTCTTTTTCTTTTTTATGTCGTATAACAAGTTGTTGTTATTGTTGTTGTAACAACTGGTTTCATGGCACAACGGATTGCTGTAATGTGGATCTTTTCCATTAGCCTCGTTTTAGACTTTTAATCCCGTCTGTTCGAAATCAAATTGTACCGCCGAACAAATCGCGTCTTCTTGTTGGCCGACAAGTTGAAGAGGATGCAACAAAAACGGAAGAGACGAAAGACGACGAGTAAGAAAGATGATGCAAAGGGCAATGGTTTTTTAAGGGGATCGCTGAGCAGGTTTCGTATGGATATCGTATGGATAGGGGGGGTTTACAAGACACCGTTTTTGGCAAGAACTTAAAGAGCTTTTCCAGTGACAGATGAAAGATTGAGTCGCCTCACATGGCGAGTCGTATGGTAGTAAATCATAAAAAATATCTAGTCATGCCTTTCGCCACTTTTCCTTCTTTTTGCGTTTTCGTTTGCAAGTCGGCCATTATGATCTAGACCAGTCTGTTGGCATGGCCGATGTCGACTGTATTCTCGTATTTTGAATTGTGCGTCACAGAATGACGGGCCGAAATGCGATGGAACTGTATCGACACGTGGCGTGGACCGAAGTAACCGGCAGGTGATTTTGCAGACGCACAACACGCTGCGATCGATCGTGGCGTCCGGTCAAGAGTCACGAGGCCAACCCGGTCCCCAACCGCGAGCTTCCAATATGCAAATGATGGTAGGTGGGCAGAAGCATTTTCCGTGTCCTGGCAAACAACATTTTAAAAAATAATGAGAGTGTGCGCTTTGATGCTCTGATTTGGCTTGTACGCGCTACTGGAATCATGTCGTCAATCCTTTTTTGTTAGTTTTGTTTTTTTTTTTTTCCTTAAATTTTTTGTTATTTTCCCTCTTTTGGTGCAACAAAATGTGTTTTTGGATGTAATCAGACATGGGACGACGAACTGGCGACCGTTGCTCAACGCCTCGCCGAGCAATGTCTGTTTGAACACGACTGCAACGAGTGCCGCAAAGTGGGTAAGTGCTCAATGCGAACTACGCGCCTCAAACATCATTTTCACGTTTCGCTACTATTGTTGTCCTCTAGTATGCAAAATGGGACTGCCATCAGAGAAACACGTCGTGTTTCTTCTCTTGGACGTTCGTTTGACATGGGCGTATTGATGTTATAACGTCTAACGTTCAAGCCTAACTGACCACTGCTTTTTCAGGTCGATTCCCAGTTGGCCAGAACCTGGCCGTCGAATGGACGACCGGTCCACCCTTGCCGACCAACTGGAAAAAGCAGGTGACCAGATGGTACGAGGAAGTCGAAGAGTTTCCAAACACGTCGGCCCGCAAATTTGAGTAAGGTTCAACATGCGGTAAACTCTTTTACACACTACGTATGTATATGCACCCAGTACGTATCGATCCAGGAGCTCCTCTTTATTATCCGACTGTTACGGGCTTCTGCATATCTTTAGAATGCTGTGGCACAAACTTGTACAATTCCCCGATTATTCCTTTCCATCGAGTTCGATGTGGCTGTCTAGGAACAAACAGTTTTCGACCTTCAATCTTTGCCTTGTCTTGTCATAACGAATTTCAATTCAGGCAACGTGGCTTGTGCGCTTGTCAAAGCTTGTCAAAGGAGTTCGTTTCATATTTAATAGTTTTGGCAACGTTTTACTTGTTCATTTCCCGTTCGATTATCGTCATAGCTGCAGTAGCTGTCTCGTCAGCTTGATCACCAATCGCTGTGCTTGTGTACGACGTTGAGGACGTGTAGACTGACGAGAAAGTTGTAAGCTAATCAATTCACGCAATTCGTTTCTTAGAAAAAAAATATCTTATTTGGTTTTAAAACGAAGGTTAGTTCTTCAAGTAATGCTTTCGATTACGATTGCGAGTAATCGAAGAGAACGAACGGTACTAAGAAATCTTAAAGAAACTTTGTCATGAACATATATATCTGAAAGCTCACAGATTACTCACAGCGTGACACAGTCTAGCGTTCAATCTTCTCGATGGCAATGTCTCATCAACCTTTCTCGTACTTGTAGTTTTTCGGCAATTCAATCGAGCAAAACCCTTATGATAGCGTTCATCAGATTCCCCAAATGGAGGGGGAGGGGGGAGAAAAACATAATTAGTAGTCATGTTTATTTAAATTTTTGTTTTGATGTTCGTGGTGTTCAATACAGGGCAATACTCCCTGATGATTTGATGCTGTATTGCTAAGACAACCATCCGCTGATTCGGTTCTTGATCGTTTCCCCTTGAATTATTTCTGTATGGAAGCCGTGCGATTCGCAGTAGATAAGAAACTCTGTAAGAACTTGGTATGGATGGCTCAGATAGTCTCTAATGCTTGTTTTATTTTTTTCAAATGCCACGCAGGTTCTCTGTTATAACGGGTCACTACAGTCAAATTATCTGGGCAGATACAAACCGTGTTGGTTGCGGATTCACGTCCTTCCGTGACAACGGAACCTTCGAGACTAATCTCTATGTCTGTAACTACGGGCCGGCTGGAAATTTTGTCGGATTACCCAGCTACAAGGTCGGAGAGCCGTGCTCACAATGTCCTGCTAATACTGCCTGCAGCACCCGTTTCCCCAATTTGTGCGGTAAAGAATTGAAATGGCTACTTATTGTTAGAGCTATTGATTTACTGGTATGTGTTTGTCACTTTTGTCAGAATCCACAAAGAAAAATCCCGAAAGCTCAGTTGAGTCGCCTGCCGAAGAATTATCTAATGAGATCTTACCCCGCCCCACTGGCAAACCGATCCGCCCACCATCGAAAGTGATGACATCTAGTGGTTCAGTTGTACAACGACCCCCACATCCCATGGCGGCGGCTCCCGTCACGGAACGACCGACGGTGAATAAGCCAGTTATAGTCACGCAATCACCTGTAATGCAGAAATCCATCGTAGCTACGCAAGGACCGATTATGAAGCCAACAAGCCCACAATTATCATTACCGGCATTGGCCAACAACAGGGCCACAGTCCAGAAAGATTTCGTCTGTCAAGTGGGTAGAGGGGCGTGTCGAGCCGTCTTTAAGGGCACTGCTTGGAGTTTCCGACCGCAACCCTCTTCCGTGAACCAAAGCAAGTGTATTTTTCTCTCTTATAACGTTAAAGTTTTCTCGCTTAGACAATCGTAGTAGCACACCACAATTTTGGTAGAGTAACTCGTCATTCAAGAGAAAATTCAAGTTTTGTGAATGTCTTCAGTCGTATTAGATTTTTTAGTTGACACGGTTGTTTTCGATAGCCGCTGCTAATAACTCTGCACTGCGAAATTCTTAATGATTTGTTCTCTTTTCAGTAGGCCATTTGGAGACGCGTGTGCCAGTGGGCCAGTTGACGGAATTGCAAATCAACCAAAGCTTTCCTGCCCCAATAAAAAATGCTCACGTTTGCTTGAGCTTTCAAATGAAACAGAGGGTTGAGATTGACGAAGACGAAGAAGAAACGTCGTGGGTTATCCCGCCTTTATTGATAAAAATTCAGCCAGAAAAAAGCCAGTCAGTGGTTGTTCCTATATCCAGCGGCGTCGAAAGCAAATGGATACAAGTAAAGTTGGCTGCCAGTCGTATCCGTACACCCTTTAAGCTCCATTTCCAGCAAACTGGACCTAGGTCGGAGGACAAGCCAGCTTTCTCATCAAGAACTAACCTTCAGATGGTATTAGGAGAACTGCGCATTTTCAACGGAAATTGCACACCTTAACACAACAGAAATACAACAATGGACGTGATTCCAAAACGAAACATAATGCTGCCTTGTTCAATATGTAACACGATGAATTAATTTTTCAGCGGGAGTGTTACAAAAATGAGAAATCTTGACAGGATTATTTACATACATATATGGAACTTGTCGATTGTTTAACTATAGCCTTAACTTTTTCCAATACTGGAAACTGCCAAATGCCTACGTTAATTTTTTCTTTACAGAACAACCGATGACGACGTGATTCGATTTTATTCAAAAACTGCGTAACTAATGTCAAACTAACGTTTCATTCGGAATCGCCGTTAAATTTTTGCTAAGGCAGATTGGTATTCATCGAATTCGAAGACAAAATTTTAAGACCGACCCGCTTAAGTGTCGAGATTATTTTATTATTATTTTTTTTTTGCCAAAATACATGGTGAGATGGATAATTCGAAAGTAGATGTCTTGGATTCGATCCCCAAGGAAGAGATGATAATGGAGACCTACTTGGATGAGAGAATGTTGCATAAAAACAATGTACGTTCATCACAAACCAAACATACAATAGGAACGTGCCTTTGGGAGACGAACAATTGGGAAGCAGACCAACAATAATACAAAACACTAAGGTTATTGTGAGAAAAATTTTTATTGTTTTGCTTTCACATATTTAACATGAAAATTTTGAAAAAAAAATGTTTCAAAAGCAATGCGTTAACTAAGGTAGTGGTAGACAATGCCTCAATCAAACTGACCAACGGGGAGATAACCCGTTGCGTGGATAAGAGAAACTGGAAAAGGGAGAAGATGGTGTCTCGGACAAGTTTTCACGTGAGCGATTAACCGTTAATTCGGATTTGCGGGTAGCCTAATTGCCCTCCAATGATGATATCATAAAACCTGAGAAGCCCCACGTCCCCTTTCCGGACAACGCACTCATGCTGCTAAATTGCTGATCCCCCCCCCCCACTTTTTCCCACTTTTACAGAATTCAATAGATATCACGAAAATCTGGTTTAATTTTTATTTAATTTTTAAAACGGCTGGTTTAACGAGAAAACCAATGGCAAAATCAAATTAAGCGTTCAATTTCGAATATGCCGTGTGATTTTTGGAGAATTTCGAGAGATGTCGTTTTTTGCCGATTTTGACAAAAGTGGGAAGGCTATACCCTTCCCACTTTTTCATTTTTGGCCAAATTTCCAATTTTGCTTAAAATACATGATTTCGATTCAGAATTCAATGAAAATCACGAAAATCTGGTTTATTTTTCTATTGGTCTTATAGTTTTTGAATTAAACGTTAAAAACCATAATTAAGTTGGTGCGCTAACAGCACTGTTTTCGTTAATTTTTAAAACGGCTGGTTTAACGAGAAAACCAATGGCAAAATCAAATTAAGCGTTCAATTTCGAATATGCCGTGTGATTTTTGGAGAATTTCGAGAGATGTCGTTTTTTGCCGATTTTGACAAAAGTGGGAAGGCTATACCCTTCCCACTTTTTCATTTTTGGCCAAATTTCCAATTTTGCTTAAAATACAGGATTTCGATTCAGAATTCAATGAAAATCACGAAAATCTGGTTTATTTTTCTATTGGTCTTATAGTTTTTGAATTAAACGTTAAAAACCATAATTAAGTTGGTGCGCTAACAGCACTGTTTTCGTTAATTTTTAAAACGGCTGGTTTAACGAGAAAACCAATGGCTAAATCGAAATCAGCGTTCAATTTCGAATATGCCGTGTGATTTTTGGAGAATTTCGAGAGATGTCGTTTTTTGCCGATTTTGACAAAAGTGGAAAGGCTATACCCTTCCCACTTTTTCATTTTTGGCCAAATTTCCAATTTGGCTTAAAATACATGATTTTCATTCAGAATTCAATGAAAATCACGAAAATCTGGTTTATTTTTCTATTGGTCTTATAGTTTTTGAATTAAACGTTAAAAACCATAATTAAGTTGGTGCGCTAACAGCACTGTTTTCGTTAATTTTTAAAACGGCTGGTTTAACGAGAAAACCAATGGCTAAATCGAAATCAGCGTTCAATTTCGAATATGCCGTGTGATTTTTGGAGAATTTCGAGAGATGTCGTTTTTTGCCGATTTTGACAAAAGTGGGAAGGCTATACCCTTCCCACTTTTTCATTTTTGGCCAAATTTCCAATTTGGCTTAAAATACATGATTTCGATTCAGAATTCAATGAAAATCACGAAAATCTGGTTTATTTTTCTATTGGTCTTATAGTTTTTGAATTAAACGTTAAAAACCATAATTAAGTTGGTGCGCTAACAGCACTGTTTTCGTTAATTTTTAAAACGGCTGGTTTAACGAGAAAACCAATGGCAAAATCAAATTAAGCGTTCAATTTCGAATATGCCGTGTGATTTTTGGAGAATTTCGAGAGATGTCGTTTTTTGCCGATTTTGACAAAAGTGGGAAGGCTATACCCTTCCCACTTTTTCATTTTTGGCCAAATTTCCAATTTGGCTTAAAATACATGATTTCGATTCAGAATTCAATGAAAATCACGAAAATCTGGTTTATTTTTCTATTGGTCTTATAGTTTTTGAATTAAACGTTAAAAACCATAATTAAGTTGGTGCGCTAACAGCACTGTTTTCGTTAATTTTTAAAACGGCTGGTTTAACGAGAAAACCAATGGCTAAATCGAAATCAGCGTTCAATTTCGAATATGCCGTGTGATTTTTGGAGAATTTCGAGAGATGTCGTTTTTTGCCGATTTTGACAAAAGTGGGAAGGCTATACCCTTCCCACTTTTTCATTTTTGGCCAAATTTCCAATTTGGCTTAAAATACATGATTTCGATTCAGAATTCAATGAAAATCACGAAAATCTGGTTTATTTTTCTATTGGTCTTATAGTTTTTGAATTAAACGTTAAAAACCATAATTAAGTTGGTGCGCTAACAGCACTGTTTTCGTTAATTTTTAAAACGGCTGGTTTAACGAGAAAACCAATGGCAAAATCAAATTAAGCGTTCAATTTCGAATATGCCGTGTGATTTTTGGAGAATTTCGAGAGATGTCGTTTTTTGCCGATTTTGACAAAAGTGGGAAGGCTATACCCTTCCCACTTTTTCATTTTTGGCCAAATTTCCAATTTGGCTTAAAATACATGATTTCGATTCAGAATTCAATGAAAATCACGAAAATCTGGTTTATTTTTCTATTGGTCTTATAGTTTTTGAATTAAACGTTAAAAACCATAATTAAGTTGGTGCGCTAACAGCACTGTCTTCGTTAATTTTTAAAACGGCTGGTTTAACGAGAAAACCAATGGCAAAATCAAATTAAGCGTTCAATTTCGAATATGCCGTGTGATTTTTGGAGAATTTCGAGAGATGTCGTTTTTTGCCGATTTTGACAAAAGTGGGAAGGCTATACCCTTCCCACTTTTTCATTTTTGGCCAAATTTCCAATTTGGCTTAAAATACATGATTTCGATTCAGAATTCAATGAAAATCACGAAAATCTGGTTTATTTTTCTATTGGTCTTATAGTTTTTGAATTAAACGTTAAAAACCATAATTAAGTTGGTGCGCTAACAGCACTGTTTTCGTTAATTTTTAAAACGGCTGGTTTAACGAGAAAACCAATGGCTAAATCGAAATCAGCGTTCAATTTCGAATATGCCGTGTGATTTTTGGAGAATTTCGAGAGATGTCGTTTTTTGCCGATTTTGACAAAAGTGGGAAGGCTATACCCTTCCCACTTTTTCATTTTTGGCCAAATTTCCAATTTGGCTTAAAATACATGATTTCGATTCAGAATTCAATGAAAATCACGAAAATCTGGTTTATTTTTCTATTGGTCTTATAGTTTTTGAATTAAACGTTAAAAACCATAATTAAGTTGGTGCGCTAACAGCACTGTTTTCGTTAATTTTTAAAACGGCTGGTTTAACGAGAAAACCAATGGCTAAATCGAAATCAGCGTTCAATTTCGAATATGCCGTGTGATTTTTGGAGAATTTCGAGAGATGTCGTTTTTTGCCGATTTTGACAAAAGTGGGAAGGCTATACCCTTCCCACTTTTTCATTTTTGGCCAAATTTCCAATTTGGCTTAAAATACATGATTTTCATTCAGAATTCAATGAAAATCACGAAAATCTGGTTTCTTTTTCTATTGGTCTTATAGTTTTTGAATTAAACGTTAAAAACCATAATTAAGTTGGTGCGCTAACAGCACTGTTTTCGTTAATTTTTAAAACGGCTGGTTTAACGAGAAAACCAATGGCAAAATCAAATTAAGCGTTCAATTTCGAATATGCCGTGTGATTTTTGGAGAATTTCGAGAGATGTCGTTTTTTGCCGATTTTGACAAAAGTGGGAAGGCTATACCCTTCCCACTTTTTCATTTTTGGCCAAATTTCCAATTTGGCTTAAAATACATGATTTCGATTCAGAATTCAATGAAAATCACGAAAATCTGGTTTATTTTTCTATTGGTCTTATAGTTTTTGAATTAAACGTTAAAAACCATAATTAAGTTGGTGCGCTAACAGCACTGTTTTCGTTAATTTTTAAAACGGCTGGTTTAACGAGAAAACCAATGGCTAAATCGAAATCAGCGTTCAATTTCGAATATGCCGTGTGATTTTTGGAGAATTTCGAGAGATGTCGTTTTTTGCCGATTTTGACAAAAGTGGGAAGGCTATACCCTTCCCACTTTTTCATTTTTGGCCAAATTTCCAATTTGGCTTAAAATACATGATTTCGATTCAGAATTCAATGAAAATCACGAAAATCTGGTTTATTTTTCTATTGGTCTTATAGTTTTTGAATTAAACGTTAAAAACCATAATTAAGTTGGTGCGCTAACAGCACTGTTTTCGTTAATTTTTAAAACGGCTGGTTTAACGAGAAAACCAATGGCTAAATCGAAATCAGCGTTCAATTTCGAATATGCCGTGTGATTTTTGGAGAATTTCGAGAGATGTCGTTTTTTGCCGATTTTGACAAAAGTGGGAAGGCTATACCCTTCCCACTTTTTCATTTTTGGCCAAATTTCCAATTTGGCTTAAAATACATGATTTTCATTCAGAATTCAATGAAAATCACGAAAATCTGGTTTCTTTTTCTATTGGTCTTATAGTTTTTGAATTAAACGTTAAAAACCATAATTAAGTTGGTGCGCTAACAGCACTGTTTTCGTTAATTTTTAAAACGGCTGGTTTAACGAGAAAACCAATGGCAAAATCAAATTAAGCGTTCAATTTCGAATATGCCGTGTGATTTTTGGAGAATTTCGAGAGATGTCGTTTTTTGCCGATTTTGACAAAAGTGGGAAGGCTATACCCTTCCCACTTTTTCATTTTTGGCCAAATTTCCAATTTGGCTTAAAATACATGATTTCGATTCAGAATTCAATGAAAATCACGAAAATCTGGTTTATTTTTCTATTGGTCTTATAGTTTTTGAATTAAACGTTAAAAACCATAATTAAGTTGGTGCGCTAACAGCACTGTTTTCGTTAATTTTTAAAACGGCTGGTTTAACGAGAAAACCAATGGCTAAATCGAAATCAGCGTTCAATTTCGAATATGCCGTGTGATTTTTGGAGAATTTCGAGAGATGTCGTTTTTTGCCGATTTTGACAAAAGTGGGAAGGCTATACCCTTCCCACTTTTTCATTTTTGGCCAAATTTCCAATTTGGCTTAAAATACATGATTTTCATTCAAAATTAAATGAAAATCACGAAAATCTGGTTTATTTTTCTATTGGTCTTATAGTTTTTGAATTAAAGGTTAAAAACCATAATTAAGTTGGTGCGCTAACAGCACTGTTTTCGTTAATTTTTAAAACGGCTGGTTTAACGAGAAAACCAATGGCTAAATCGAAATCAGCGTTCAATTTCGAATATGCCGTGTGATTTTTGGAGAATTTCGAGAGATGTCGTTTTTTGCCGATTTTGACAAAAGTGGGAAGGCTATACCCTTCCCACTTTTTCATTTTTGGCCAAATTTCCAATTTGGCTTAAAATACGTGATTTTCATTCAGAATTCAATGAAAATCACGAAAATCTGGTTTCTTTTTCTATTGGTCTTATAGTTTTTGAATTAAACGTTAAAAACCATAATTAAGTTGGTGCGCTAACAGCACTGTTTTCGTTAATTTTTAAAACGGCTGGTTTAACGAGAAAACCAATGGCAAAATCAAATTAAGCGTTCAATTTCGAATATGCCGTGTGATTTTTGGAGAATTTCGAGAGATGTCGTTTTTTGCCGATTTTGACAAAAGTGGGAAGGCTATACCCTTCCCACTTTTTCATTTTTGGCCAAATTTCCAATTTGGCTTAAAATACATGATTTCGATTCAGAATTCAATGAAAATCACGAAAATCTGGTTTATTTTTCTATTGGTCTTATAGTTTTTGAATTAAACGTTAAAAACCATAATTAAGTTGGTGCGCTAACAGCACTGTTTTCGTTAATTTTTAAAACGGCTGGTTTAACGAGAAAACCAATGGCTAAATCGAAATCAGCGTTCAATTTCGAATATGCCGTGTGATTTTTTGAGAATTTCGAGAGATGTCGTTTTTTGCCGATTTTGACAAAAGTGGGAAGGCTATACCCTTCCCACTTTTTCATTTTTGGCCAAATTTCCAATTTGGCTTAAAATACATGATTTCGATTCAGAATTCAATGAAAATCACGAAAATCTGGTTTATTTTTCTATTGGTCTTATAGTTTTTGAATTAAACGTTAAAAACCATAATTAAGTTGGTGCGCTAACAGCACTGTTTTCGTTAATTTTTAAAACGGCTGGTTTAACGAGAAAACCAATGGCTAAATCGAAATCAGCGTTCAATTTCGAATATGCCGTGTGATTTTTGGAGAATTTCGAGAGATGTCGTTTTTTGCCGATTTTGACAAAAGTGGGAAGGCTATACCCTTCCCACTTTTTCATTTTTGCCCCAAATTTCCAATTTGGCTTAAAATACATGATTTTCATTCAGAATTCAATGAAAATCACGAAAATCTGGTTTTTTTTTCTATTGGTCTTATAGTTTTTGAATTAAACGTTAAAAACCATAATTAAGTTGGTGCGCTAACAGCACTGTTTTCGTTAATTTTTAAAACGGCTGGTTTAACGAGAAAACCAATGGCAAAATCAAATTAAGCGTTCAATTTCGAATATGCCGTGTGATTTTTGGAGAATTTCGAGAGATGTCGTTTTTTGCCGATTTTGACAAAAGTGGGAAGGCTATACCCTTCCCACTTTTTCATTTTTGGCCAAATTTCCAATTTGGCTTAAAATACATGATTTCGATTCAGAATTCAATGAAAATCACGAAAATCTGGTTTATTTTTCTATTGGTCTTATAGTTTTTGAATTAAACGTTAAAAACCATAATTAAGTTGGTGCGCTAACAGCACTGTTTTCGTTAATTTTTAAAACGGCTGGTTTAACGAGAAAACCAATGGCTAAATCGAAATCAGCGTTCAATTTCGAATATGCCGTGTGATTTTTGGAGAATTTCGAGAGATGTCGTTTTTTGCCGATTTTGACAAAAGTGGGAAGGCTATACCCTTCCCACTTTTTCATTTTTGGCCAAATTTCCAATTTGGCTTAAAATACATGATTTCGATTCAGAATTCAATGAAAATCACGAAAATCTGGTTTATTTTTCTATTGGTCTTATAGTTTTTGAATTAAACGTTAAAAACCATAATTAAGTTGGTGCGCTAACAGCACTGTTTTCGTTAATTTTTAAAACGGCTGGTTTAACGAGAAAACCAATGGCTAAATCGAAATCAGCGTTCAATTTCGAATATGCCGTGTGATTTTTGGAGAATTTCGAGAGATGTCGTTTTTTGCCGATTTTGACAAAAGTGGGAAGGCTATACCCTTCCCACTTTTTCATTTTTGGCCAAATTTCCAATTTGGCTTAAAATACATGATTTTCATTCAGAATTCAATGAAAATCACGAAAATCTGGTTTCTTTTTCTATTGGTCTTATAGTTTTTGAATTAAACGTTAAAAACCATAATTAAGTTGGTGCGCTAACAGCACTGTTTTCGTTAATTTTTAAAACGGCTGGTTTAACGAGAAAACCAATGGCAAAATCAAATTAAGCGTTCAATTTCGAATATGCCGTGTGATTTTTGGAGAATTTCGAGAGATGTCGTTTTTTGCCGATTTTGACAAAAGTGGGAAGGCTATACCCTTCCCACTTTTTCATTTTTGGCCAAATTTCCAATTTGGCTTAAAATACATGATTTCGATTCAGAATTCAATGAAAATCACGAAAATCTGGTTTATTTTTCTATTGGTCTTATAGTTTTTGAATTAAACGTTAAAAACCATAATTAAGTTGGTGCGCTAACAGCACTGTTTTCGTTAATTTTTAAAACGGCTGGTTTAACGAGAAAACCAATGGCTAAATCGAAATCAGCGTTCAATTTCGAATATGCCGTGTGATTTTTGGAGAATTTCGAGAGATGTCGTTTTTTGCCGATTTTGACAAAAGTGGGAAGGCTATACCCTTCCCACTTTTTCATTTTTGGCCAAATTTCCAATTTGGCTTAAAATACATGATTTTCATTCAAAATTAAATGAAAATCACGAAAATCTGGTTTATTTTTCTATTGGTCTTATAGTTTTTGAATTAAAGGTTAAAAACCATAATTAAGTTGGTGCGCTAACAGCACTGTTTTCGTTAATTTTTAAAACGGCTGGTTTAACGAGAAAACCAATGGCTAAATCGAAATCAGCGTTCAATTTCGAATATGCCGTGTGATTTTTGGAGAATTTCGAGAGATGTCGTTTTTTGCCGATTTTGACAAAAGTGGGAAGGCTATACCCTTCCCACTTTTTCATTTTTGGCCAAATTTCCAATTTGGCTTAAAATACGTGATTTTCATTCAGAATTCAATGAAAATCACGAAAATCTGGTTTCTTTTTCTATTGGTCTTATAGTTTTTGAATTAAACGTTAAAAACCATAATTAAGTTGGTGCGCTAACAGCACTGTTTTCGTTAATTTTTAAAACGGCTGGTTTAACGAGAAAACCAATGGCAAAATCAAATTAAGCGTTCAATTTCGAATATGCCGTGTGATTTTTGGAGAATTTCGAGAGATGTCGTTTTTTGCCGATTTTGACAAAAGTGGGAAGGCTATACCCTTCCCACTTTTTCATTTTTGGCCAAATTTCCAATTTGGCTTAAAATACATGATTTCGATTCAGAATTCAATGAAAATCACGAAAATCTGGTTTATTTTTCTATTGGTCTTATAGTTTTTGAATTAAACGTTAAAAACCATAATTAAGTTGGTGCGCTAACAGCACTGTTTTCGTTAATTTTTAAAACGGCTGGTTTAACGAGAAAACCAATGGCTAAATCGAAATCAGCGTTCAATTTCGAATATGCCGTGTGATTTTTGGAGAATTTCGAGAGATGTCGTTTTTTGCCGATTTTGACAAAAGTGGGAAGGCTATACCCTTCCCACTTTTTCATTTTTGGCCAAATTTCCAATTTTTCTTAAAATACATGATTTTCATTCAAAATTAAATGAAAATCACGAAAATCTGGTTTATTTTTCTATTGGTCTTATAGGTTTTGAATTAAACGTTAAAAACCATAATTAAGTTGGTGCGCTAACAGCACTGTTTTCGTTAATTTTTTAAACGGCTGGTTTAACGAGAAAACCAATGGCTAAATCGAAATCAGCGTTCAATTTCGAATATGCCGTGTGATTTTTGGAGAATTTCGAGAGATGTCGTTTTTTGCCGATTTTGACAAAAGTGGGAAGGCTATACCCTTCCCACTTTTTCATTTTTGGCCAAATTTCCAATTTGGCTTAAAATACATGATTTTCATTCAGAATTCAATGAAAATCACGAAAATCTGGTTTCTTTTTCTATTGGTCTTATAGTTTTTGAATTAAACGTTACAAACCATAATTAAGTTGGTGCGCTAACAGCACTGTTTTCGTTAATTTTTAAAACGGCTGGTTTAACGAGAAAACCAATGGCTAAATCGAAATCAGCGTTCAATTTCGAATATGCCGTGTGATTTTTGGAGAATTTCGAGAGATGTCGTTTTTTGCCGATTTTGACAAAAGTGGGAAGGCTATACCCTTCCCACTTTTTTCATTTTTGGCCAAATTTCCAATTTTTCTTTAAATACATGATTTTCATTCAAAATTAAATGAAAATCACGAAAATCTGGTTTATTTTTCTATTGGTCTTATAGTTTTTGAATTAAACGTTAAAAACCATAATTAAGTTGGTGCGCTAACAGCACTGTTTTCGTTAATTTTTAAAACGGCTGGTTTAACGAGAAAACCAATGGCTAAATCGAAATCAGCGTTCAATTTCGAATATGCCGTGTGATTTTTGGAGAATTTCGAGAGATGTCGTTTTTTGCCGATTTTGACAAAAGTGGGAAGGCTATACCCTTCCCACTTTTTCATTTTTGGCCAAATTTCCAATTTTGCTTAAAATACATGATTTTCATTCAGAATTCAATGAAAATCACGAAAATATGGTTTATTTTTCTATTGGTCTTATAGTTTTTGAATTAAACGTTAAAAACCATAATTAAGTTGGTGCGCTAACAGCACTGTTTTCGTTAATTTTTAAAACGGCTGGTTTAACGAGAAAACCAATGGCAAAATCAAATTAAGCGTTCAATTTCGAATATGCCGTGTGATTTTTGGAGAATTTCGAGAGATGTCGTTTTTTGCCGATTTTGACAAAAGTGGGAAGGCTATACCCTTCCCACTTTTTCATTTTTGGCCAAATTTCCAATTTTGCTTAAAATACATGATTTCGATTCAGAATTCAATGAAAATCACGAAAATCTGGTTTATTTTTCTATTGGTCTTATAGTTTTTGAATTAAACGTTAAAAACCATAATTAAGTTGGTGCGCTAACAGCACTGTTTTCGTTAATTTTTAAAACGGCTGGTTTAACGAGAAAACCAATGGCTAAATCAAATTAAGCGTTCAATTTCGAATATGCCGTGTGATTTTTGGAGAATTTCGAGAGATGTCGTTTTTTGCCGATTTTGACAAAAGTGGGAAGGCTATACCCTTCCCACTTTTTCATTTTTGGCCAAATTTCCAATTTGGCTTAAAATACATGATTTTGATTCAGAATTCAATGAAAATCACGAAAATCTGGTTTATTTTTCTATTGGTCTTATAGTTTTTGAATTAAACGTTAAAAACCATAATTAAGTTGGTGCGCTAACAGCACTGTTTTCGTTAATTTTTAAAACGGCTGGTTTAACGAGAAAACCAATGGCTAAATCGAAATCAGCGTTCAATTTCGAATATGCCGTGTGATTTTTGGAGAATTTCGAGAGATGTCGTTTTTTGCCGATTTTGACAAAAGTGGGAAGGCTATACCCTTCCCACTTTTTCATTTTTGGCCAAATTTCCAATTTGGCTTAAAATACATGATTTTCATTCAGAATTCAATGAAAATCACGAAAATCTGGTTTCTTTTTCTATTGGTCTTATAGTTTTTGAATTAAACGTTAAAAACCATAATTAAGTTGGTGCGCTAACAGCACTGTTTTCGTTAATTTTTAAAACGGCTGGTTTAACGAGAAAACCAATGGCTAAATCGAAATCAGCGTTCAATTTCGAATATGCCGTGTGATTTTTGGAGAATTTCGAGAGATGTCGTTTTTTGCCGATTTTGACAAAAGTGGGAAGGCTATACCCTTCCCACTTTTTCATTTTTGGCCAAATTTCCAATTTTTCTTTAAATACATGATTTTCATTCAAAATTAAATGAAAATCACGAAAATCTGGTTTATTTTTCTATTGGTCTTATAGTTTTTGAATTAAACGTTAAAAACCATAATTAAGTTGGTGCGCTAACAGCACTGTTTTCGTTAATTTTTAAAACGGCTGGTTTAACGAGAAAACCAATGGCTAAATCGAAATCAGCGTTCAATTTCGAATATGCCGTGTGATTTTTGGAGAATTTCGAGAGATGTCGTTTTTTGCCGATTTTGACAAAAGTGGGAAGGCTATACCCTTCCCACTTTTTCATTTTTGGCCAAATTTCCAATTTTGCTTAAAATACATGATTTTCATTCAGAATTCAATGAAAATCACGAAAATCTGGTTTATTTTTCTATTGGTCTTATAGTTTTTGAATTAAACGTTAAAAACCATAATTAAGTAAAATCAAATTAAGCGTTCAATTTCGAATATGCCGTGTGATTTTTGGAGAATTTCGAGAGATGTCGTTTTTTGCCGATTTTGACAAAAGTGGGAAGGCTATACCCTTCCCACTTTTTCATTTTTGGCCAAATTTCCAATTTTGCTTAAAATACATGATTTCGATTCAGAATTCAATGAAAATCACGAAAATCTGGTTTATTTTTCTATTGGTCTTATAGTTTTTGAATTAAACGTTAAAAACCATAATTAAGTTGGTGCGCTAACAGCACTGTTTTCGTTAATTTTTAAAACGGCTGGTTTAACGAGAAAACCAATGGCTAAATCAAATTAAGCGTTCAATTTCGAATATGCCGTGTGATTTTTGGAGAATTTCGAGAGATGTCGTTTTTGCCGATTTTGACAAAAGTGGGAAGGCTATACCCTTCCCACTTTTTCATTTTTGGCCAAATTTCCAATTTGGCTTAAAATACATGATTTCGATTCAGAATTCAATGAAAATCACGAAAATCTGGTTTATTTTTCTATTGGTCTTATAGTTTTTGAATTAAACGTTAAAAACCATAATTAAGTTGGTGCGCTAACAGCACTGTTTTCGTTAATTTTTAAAACGGCTGGTTTAACGAGAAAACCAATGGCTAAATCGAAATCAGCGTTCAATTTCGAATATGCCGTGTGATTTTTGGAGAATTTCGAGAGATGTCGTTTTTTGCCGATTTTGACAAAAGTGGGAAGGCTATACCCTTCCCACTTTTTCATTTTTGGCCAAATTTCCAATTTTGCTTAAAATACATGATTTTCATTCAAAATTAAATGAAAATCACGAAAATCTGGTTTATTTTTCTATTGGTCTTATAGTTTTTGAATTAAAGGTTAAAAACCATAATTAAGTTGGTGCGCTAACAGCACTGTTTTCGTTAATTTTTAAAACGGCTGGTTTAACGAGAAAACCAATGGCTAAATCGAAATCAGCGTTCAATTTCGAATATGCCGTGTGATTTTTGGAGAATTTCGAGAGATGTCGTTTTTTGCCGATTTTGACAAAAGTGGGAAGGCTATACCCTTCCCACTTTTTCATTTTTGGCCAAATTTCCAATTTGGCTTAAAATACATGATTTTCATTCAGAATTCAATGAAAATCACGAAAATCTGGTTTCTTTTTCTATTGGTCTTATAGTTTTTGAATTAAACGTTAAAAACCATAATTAAGTTGGTGCGCTAACAGCACTGTTTTCGTTAATTTTTAAAACGGCTGGTTTAACGAGAAAACCAATGGCTAAATCGAAATCAGCGTTCAATTTCGAATATGCCGTGTGATTTTTGGAGAATTTCGAGAGATGTCGTTTTTTGCCGATTTTGACAAAAGTGGGAAGGCTATACCCTTCCCACTTTTTCATTTTTGGCCAAATTTCCAATTTTGCTTAAAATACATGATTTCGATTCAGAATTCAATGAAAATCACGAAAATCTGGTTTATTTTTCTATTGGTCTTATAGTTTTTGAATTAAACGTTAAAAACCATAATTAAGTTGGTGCGCTAACAGCACTGTTTTCGTTAATTTTTAAAACGGCTGGTTTAACGAGAAAACCAATGGCTAAATCGAAATCAGCGTTCAATTTCGAATATGCCGTGTGATTTTTGGAGAATTTCGAGAGATGTCGTTTTTTGCCGATTTTGACAAAAGTGGGAAGGCTATACCCTTCCCACTTTTTCATTTTTGGCCAAATTTCCAATTTGGCTTAAAATACATGATTTTCATTCAGAAATCAATGAAAATCACGAAAATCTGGTTTATTTTTCTATTGGTCTTATAGTTTTTGAATTAAACGTTAAAAACCATAATTAAGTTGGTGCGCTAACAGCACTGTTTTCGTTAATTTTTAAAACGGCTGGTTTAACGAGAAAACCAATGGCTAAATCGAAATCAGCGTTCAATTTCGAATATGCCGTGTGATTTTTGGAGAATTTCGAGAGATGTCGTTTTTTGCCGATTTTGACAAAAGTGGGAAGGCTATACCCTTCCCACTTTTTCATTTTTGGCCAAATTTCCAATTTGGCTTAAAATACATGATTTCGATTCAGAATTCAATGAAAATCACGAAAATCTGGTTTATTTTTCTATTGGTCTTATAGTTTTTGAATTAAACGTTAAAAACCATAATTAAGTTGGTGCGCTAACAGCACTGTTTTCGTTAATTTTTAAAACGGCTGGTTTAACGAGAAAACCAATGGCTAAATCAAAATCAGCGTTCAATTTCGAATATGCCGTGTGATTTTTGGAGAATTTCGAGAGATGTCGTTTTTTGCCGATTTTGACAAAAGTGGGAAGGCTATACCCTTCCCACTTTTTCATTTTTGGCCAAATTTCCAATTTGGCTTAAAATACATGATTTCGATTCAGAATTCAATGAAAATCACGAAAATCTGGTTTATTTTTCTATTGGTCTTATAGTTTTTGAATTAAACGTTAAAAACCATAATTAAGTTGGTGCGCTAACAGCACTGTTTTCGTTAATTTTTAAAACGGCTGGTTTAACGAGAAAACCAATGGCTAAATCGAAATCAGCGTTCAATTTCGAATATGCCGTGGTCTGTACTAACCCCGGACAAAGCAAATAATAATAAAAAATACACTTGTCCGGGGTCTGTACTAACCCCGGACAAAGCAAATAAATAAAAAAACACTTGTCCGGGGTGTGCACCAACCCCGGACAAAGCAAAATAATAAAAAATACACTTGACCGGGGTCTGTACTAACCCCGGACAAAGCAAATAAATATAAGAACACTTGTCCGGGGTATGTACCAACCCCGGACAAGGCAAATTAATAAAAAATGCACTTGTCTGGGGTCTGTACTAACCCCGGACAAAGCAAATAAATAAAAAAACACTTGCCCGGGGTGTGCACCAACCTCAGACAAAGCAAAATAATAAAAAATACACTTGTCCGGGGTCTGTACTAACCCCGGACAAAGCAAATAAATAAAAAAACACTTGTCCGGGGTGTGCACCAACCCCGGACCAAGCAAAAGAATAAAAAATACACTTGTCCGGGGTCTGTACTAACCCCGGACAAAGCAAATAAATAAAAAAACACTTGTCCGGGGTGTGCACCAACCCCGTACCAAGCAAAAGAATAAAAAATACACTTGTCCGGGGTCTGTACTAACCCCGGACAAAGCAAATCATTAAAAAAACACTTGTCCGGGGTCTGCACCAACCCCGGACAAAGCAAAATACACTTGTCCGGGGTCTGTACTAACCCCGGACAAAGAAAATAAATAAAAAAATAAAAAAACACTTGTCCGGGGTCTGCACCAACCCCGGACAGGACAAAATAATAAAAAATACACTTGTCCGGGGTCTGTACTAACCCCGGAAAAAGCAAATAAAAAAAAAAACACACACTTGTCCGGGGTTTGCACCAACCCCGGACATGGCAAAATAATAAAAAATAAAAAAATACACTTGTCCGGGGTCTGTACTAACCCCGGACAAAGCAAATATACACTTGTCCGGGGTTTGTACTAACCCCTGACAAAGCAAATAAAAAAAAAAAAAAGAAGTGTTTCTCCAGTTCATCAGTAGGAAGTCTAAACCGTCCTCTTGGGAGGACAAGAATTTCGGCCCATTCCTATATTCTTATAGTTTAGATGGGCCGGCTGTGGCTGAGCCACAGCCACTGGACACCTTTTGTGCAAGAAGAAAAACTAAGTTTAACGTTTACGGGAGGGCAGAAAAGATAAAGAAAGGGTCTTAGGATCTATTTAAGATAAACGGATAAGAAATCAGTGGGAACTGGGCCCTGCAGCCGAAGTTCGTCCACTTGTCTACCTGTCGTTAGATAGGAACCACAAAATCAGACAACACAGAAGGCTAACGGGAGGTCGGGTAGGTTGTGAACCGGGCTTGGCGGGTTGCGCTGTTTGACAACCCTCACGACTCAGATTGAGTGCGAGCCACAGTACCGGGTGCATTACTCAATGACACCCTCACGATTAACCTTTTCACTAGAGCGGTTGGACCAGCCTCTAGCTAGACCGAGAACCGCCAAACGGTTGTAAGGTGGTTTAAGAACTCACTACGAAGGGTTGCTGGTCAGACCAGGCCCGGCATAGCGGTAGCGTTTATCGATTACGCCAAACAGAATATTTGGTTTCCTAAACAGCTAACGGGAGGGCTAAGCTGACTTGGCCAGGATACATCACGTCTCCGTGGTCCATTTTTGCCGCCAGTTAAGCCAAGAACCGCTGAAAGGTCCCCAAATATTAAAGACGTTTAACGAGTACGTGAAACGAGCCTTATTACGTATACGCGCTGGAAGCCGCCGTATCGTCCCCCTGACGATTCACACGGGGCATGGGCGCATTGTATACGGTTGGGGTGCCAGGGCTTACTGGATGCTAGCCTTTAAAACATGCTTACATTTTTGTTGTAGAATTCCGAATGTGGGAAGGTGTAGTCGGCTCGTTGCGAAAGAAACCGGTGCTGTCGGTGCCGTTTAATCGAGAACAGATTAGAGATAGTTAAAAAATATTCTTTGTATTGGAAAACAAAACATATTGGCTTCGTAATTAAGGCCCAAACGGAGGGAAGTCTAGAGATTCTCCGTTTGGGCTGTTTAAAACTAGGGGTGTATTCAGTAAAAGTTGGTTTTGTGGCAGTCTGTTCGGCTAGCTTGATCTCGGGGCGTTTGATTTTAGCGGTGGTTGGCGGTAACTGAGTTTTAACAGGTTGGTTTGTTGTGTTTGACTCTCGAATCCGTTCAGGGGCTGCAATGTCGGTGACCTGTTGTAGTAGGGTGGGTGACGGGAGCCATAAGTATTGCTTTTTCCTAGGCATCGTCCAACCGCTAGGGTAGGGACGTACAATCATGGAAAGTTGCTTGGTTCAGATTGTCTCGTAGTGACTAACGTGGGGCTCGGCAAAGGAATCGAGGTTCCAAACTATCTAAGGACTGCGGAGGCGGCGTAAAATTTCGATAGGATCCATTACCTACGTCGTTGTTGATAACAAAGTGTCGTGGCACACAGGCAAGGTTGATACGTGACAGTGGAATTTGTCCAGTTATACTAATAACGATAGCCATAGTAAATAACAAGGCTTACAAAAATGTTAACAGTTAAAAAAGAGTTAACTTACAAGGGTAGTAGTTCAGGAGGGTCCTTAGACTGTTCCTATGTTGATGACGGCTGGCTGGAGACTGAATCCAGTATGCCGTTTGTGTGCTTTATATACCCCTGCCATAGAGGGGGTGTGGCTTTGTTATTAACAAATCAGCGGGGTTGGTGCAAACCACGGACAAGTGTTATTTTGCTCTGTCCGGGGTTGCCAATTTTGCTTAAAATACATGATTTCGTTTCAGAATTCAATGAAAATCACGAAAATCTGGTTTATTTTTCTATTGGTCATATAGTTTTTGAATTAAACGTTAAAAACCATAATTAAGTTGGTGCGCTAACAGCACTGTTTTCGTTAATTTTGAAAACGGCTGGTTTAACGAGAAAACCAATGGCTAAATCGAAATCAGCGTTCAATTTCGAATATGCCGTGTGATTTTTGGAGAATTTCGAGAGATGTCGTTTTTTGCCGATTTTGACAAAAGTGGGAAGGCTATACCCTTCCCACTTTTTCATTTTTGGCCAAATTTCCAATTTTGCTTAAAATACATGATTTTCATTCAGAATTCAATGAAAATCACGAAAATCTGGTTTATTTTTCTATTGGTCTTATAGTTTTTGAATTAAACGTTAAAAACTATAATTAAGTTGGTGCGCTAACAGCACTGTTTTCGTTAATTTTTAAAACGGCTGGTTTAACGAGAAAACCAATGGCTAAATCGAAATCAGCGTTCATTTTCGAATATGCCGTGTGATTTTTGGAGAATTTCGAGAGATGTCGTTTTTTGCCGATTTTGACAAAAGTGGGAAGGCTATACCCTTCCCACTTTTTCATTTTTGGCCAAATTTCCAATTTGGCTTAAAATACATGATTTTCATTCAGAATTCAATGAAAATCACGAAAATCTGGTTTATTTTTCTATTGGTCTTATAGTTTTTGAATTAAACGTTAAAAACCATAATTAAGTTGGTGCGCTAACAGCACTGTTTTCGTTAATTTTTAAAACGGCTGGTTTAACGAGAAAACCAATGGCAAAATCAAATTAAGCGTTCAATTTCGAATATGCCGTGTGATTTTTGGAGAATTTCGAGAGATGTCGTTTTTTGCCGATTTTGACAAAAGTGGGAAGGCTATACCCTTCCCACTTTTTCATTTTTGGCCAAATTTCCAATTTGGCTTAAAATACATGATTTCGATTCAGAATTCAATGAAAATCACGAAAATCTGGTTTATTTTTCTATTGGTCTTATAGTTTTTGAATTAAACGTTAAAAACCATAATTAAGTTGGTGCGCTAACAGCACTGTTTTCGTTAATTTTTAAAACGGCTGGTTTAACGAGAAAACCAATGGCTAAATCGAAATCAGCGTTCAATTTCGAATATGCCGTGTGATTTTTGGAGAATTTCGAGAGATGTCGTTTTTTGCCGATTTTGACAAAAGTGGGAAGGCTATACCCTTCCCACTTTTTCATTTTTGGCCAAATTTCCAATTTGGCTTAAAATACATGATTTCGATTCAGAATTCAATGAAAATCACGAAAATCTGGTTTATTTTTCTATTGGTCTTATAGTTTTTGAATTAAACGTTAAAAACCATAATTAAGTTGGTGCGCTAACAGCACTGTCTTCGTTAATTTTTAAAACGGCTGGTTTAACGAGAAAACCAATGGCAAAATCAAATTAAGCGTTCAATTTCGAATATGCCGTGTGATTTTTGGAGAATTTCGAGAGATGTCGTTTTTTGCCGATTTTGACAAAAGTGGGAAGGCTATACCCTTCCCACTTTTTCATTTTTGGCCAAATTTCCAATTTGGCTTAAAATACATGATTTCGATTCAGAATTCAATGAAAATCACGAAAATCTGGTTTATTTTTCTATTGGTCTTATAGTTTTTGAATTAAACGTTAAAAACCATAATTAAGTTGGTGCGCTAACAGCACTGTTTTCGTTAATTTTTAAAACGGCTGGTTTAACGAGAAAACCAATGGCTAAATCGAAATCAGCGTTCAATTTCGAATATGCCGTGTGATTTTTGGAGAATTTCGAGAGATGTCGTTTTTTGCCGATTTTGACAAAAGTGGGAAGGCTATACCCTTCCCACTTTTTCATTTTTGGCCAAATTTCCAATTTGGCTTAAAATACATGATTTCGATTCAGAATTCAATGAAAATCACGAAAATCTGGTTTATTTTTCTATTGGTCTTATAGTTTTTGAATTAAACGTTAAAAACCATAATTAAGTTGGTGCGCTAACAGCACTGTTTTCGTTAATTTTTAAAACGGCTGGTTTAACGAGAAAACCAATGGCTAAAATCAAAATAAGCGTTCAATTTCGAATATGCCGTGTGATTTTTGGAGAATTTCGAGAGATGTCGTTTTTTGCCGATTTTGACAAAAGTGGGAAGGCTATACCCTTCCCACTTTTTCATTTTTGGCCAAATTTCCAATTTGGCTTAAAATACATGATTTCGATTCAGAATTCAATGAAAATCACGAAAATCTGGTTTATTTTTCTATTGGTCTTATAGTTTTTGAATTAAACGTTAAAAACCATAATTAAGTTGGTGCGCTAACAGCACTGTCTTCGTTAATTTTTAAAACGGCTGGTTTAACGAGAAAACCAATGGCAAAATCAAATTAAGCGTTCAATTTCGAATATGCCGTGTGATTTTTGGAGAATTTCGAGAGATGTCGTTTTTTGCCGATTTTGACAAAAGTGGGAAGGCTATACCCTTCCCACTTTTTCATTTTTGGCAAAATTTCCAATTTGGCTTAAAATACATGATTTCGATTCAGAATTCAATGAAAATCACGAAAATCTGGTTTATTTTTCTATTGGTCTTATAGTTTTTGAATTAAACGTTAAAAACCATAATTAAGTTGGTGCGCTAACAGCACTGTTTTCGTTAATTTTTAAAACGGCTGGTTTAACGAGAAAACCAATGGCTAAATCGAAATCAGCGTTCAATTTCGAATATGCCGTGTGATTTTTGGAGAATTTCGAGAGATGTCGTTTTTTGCCGATTTTGACAAAAGTGGGAAGGCTATACCCTTCCCACTTTTTCATTTTTGGCCAAATTTCCAATTTGGCTTAAAATACATGATTTCGATTCAGAATTCAATGAAAATCACGAAAATCTGGTTTATTTTTCTATTGGTCTTATAGTTTTTGAATTAAACGTTAAAAACCATAATTAAGTTGGTGCGCTAACAGCACTGTCTTCGTTAATTTTTAAAACGGCTGGTTTAACGAGAAAACCAATGGCAAAATCAAATTAAGCGTTCAATTTCGAATATGCCGTGTGATTTTTGGAGAATTTCGAGAGATGTCGTTTTTTGCCGATTTTGACAAAAGTGGGAAGGCTATACCCTTCCCACTTTTTCATTTTTGGCCAAATTTCCAATTTGGCTTAAAATACATGATTTCGATTCAGAATTCAATGAAAATCACGAAAATCTGGTTTATTTTTCTATTGGTCTTATAGTTTTTGAATTAAACGTTAAAAACCATAATTAAGTTGGTGCGCTAACAGCACTGTTTTCGTTAATTTTTAAAACGGCTGGTTTAACGAGAAAACCAATGGCTAAATCGAAATCAGCGTTCAATTTCGAATATGCCGTGTGATTTTTGGAGAATTTCGAGAGATGTCGTTTTTTGCCGATTTTGACAAAAGTGGGAAGGCTATACCCTTCCCACTTTTTCATTTTTGGCCAAATTTCCAATTTGGCTTAAAATACATGATTTCGATTCAGAATTCAATGAAAATCACGAAAATCTGGTTTATTTTTCTATTGGTCTTATAGTTTTTGAATTAAACGTTAAAAACCATAATTAAGTTGGTGCGCTAACAGCACTGTCTTCGTTAATTTTTAAAACGGCTGGTTTAACGAGAAAACCAATGGCAAAATCAAATTAAGCGTTCAATTTCGAATATGCCGTGTGATTTTTGGAGAATTTCGAGAGATGTCGTTTTTTGCCGATTTTGACAAAAGTGGGAAGGCTATACCCTTCCCACTTTTTCATTTTTGGCCAAATTTCCAATTTGGCTTAAAATACATGATTTCGATTCAGAATTCAATGAAAATCACGAAAATCTGGTTTATTTTTCTATTGGTCTTATAGTTTTTGAATTAAACGTTAAAAACCATAATTAAGTTGGTGCGCTAACAGCACTGTTTTCGTTAATTTTTAAAACGGCTGGTTTAACGAGAAAACCAATGGCTAAATCGAAATCAGCGTTCAATTTCGAATATGCCGTGTGATTTTTGGAGAATTTCGAGAGATGTCGTTTTTTGCCGATTTTGACAAAAGTGGGAAGGCTATACCCTTCCCACTTTTTTTTTTGGCCAAATTTCCAATTTGGCTTAAAATACATGATTTCGATTCAGAATTCAATGAAAATCACGAAAATCTGGTTTATTTTTCTATTGGTCTTATAGTTTTTGAATTAAACGTTAAAAACCATAATTAAGTTGGTGCGCTAACAGCACTGTTCTTCGTTAATTTTTAAAACGGCTGGTTTAACGAGAAAACCAATGGCAAAATCAAATTAAGCGTTCAATTTCGAATATGCCGTGTGATTTTTGGAGAATTTCGAGAGATGTCGTTTTTTGCCGATTTTGACAAAAGTGGGAAGGCTATACCCTTCCCACTTTTTCATTTTTGGCCAAATTTCCAATTTGGCTTAAAATACATGATTTCGATTCAGAATTCAATGAAAATCACGAAAATCTGGTTTATTTTTCTATTGGTCTTATAGTTTTTGAATTAAACGTTAAAAACCATAATTAAGTTGGTGCGCTAACAGCACTGTCTTCGTTAATTTTTAAAACGGCTGGTTTAACGAGAAAACCAATGGCAAAATCAAATTAAGCGTTCAATTTCGAATATGCCGTGTGATTTTTGGAGAATTTCGAGAGATGTCGTTTTTTGCCGATTTTGACAAAAGTGGGAAGGCTATACCCTTCCCACTTTTTCATTTTTGGCCAAATTTCCAATTTGGCTTAAAATACATGATTTCGATTCAGAATTCAATGAAAATCACGAAAATCTGGTTTATTTTTCTATTGGTCTTATAGTTTTTGAATTAAACGTTAAAAACCATAATTAAGTTGGTGCGCTAACAGCACTGTTTTCGTTAATTTTTAAAACGGCTGGTTTAACGAGAAAACCAATGGCTAAATCGAAATCAGCGTTCAATTTCGAATATGCCGTGTGATTTTTGGAGAATTTCGAGAGATGTCGTTTTTTGCCGATTTTGACAAAAGTGGGAAGGCTATACCCTTCCCACTTTTTTCATTTTTGGCCAAATTTCCAATTTGGCTTAAAATACATGATTTCGATTCAGAATTCAATGAAAATCACGAAAATCTGGTTTATTTTTCTATTGGTCTTATAGTTTTTGAATTAAACGTTAAAAACCATAATTAAGTTGGTGCGCTAACAGCACTGTTTTCGTTAATTTTTAAAACGGCTGGTTTAACGAGAAAACCAATGGCTAAATCGAAATCAGCGTTCAATTTCGAATATGCCGTGTGATTTTTGGAGAATTTCGAGAGATGTCGTTTTTTGCCGATTTTGACAAAAGTGGGAAGGCTATACCCTTCCCACTTTTTCATTTTTGGCCAAATTTCCAATTTGGCTTAAAATACATGATTTCGATTCAGAATTCAATGAAAATCACGAAAATCTGGTTTATTTTTCTATTGGTCTTATAGTTTTTGAATTAAACGTTAAAAACCATAATTAAGTTGGTGCGCTAACAGCACTGTTTTCGTTAATTTTTAAAACGGCTGGTTTAACGAGAAAACCAATGGCTAAATCGAAATCAGCGTTCAATTTCGAATATGCCGTGTGATTTTTGGAGAATTTCGAGAGATGTCGTTTTTTGCCGATTTTGACAAAAGTGGGAAGGCTATACCCTTCCCACTTTTTCATTTTTGGCCAAATTTCCAATTTGGCTTAAAATACATGATTTCGATTCAGAATTCAATGAAAATCACGAAAATCTGGTTTATTTTTCTATTGGTCTTATAGTTTTTGAATTAAACGTTAAAAACCATAATTAAGTTGGTGCGCTAACAGCACTGTTTTCGTTAATTTTTAAAACGGCTGGTTTAACGAGAAAACCAATGGCTAAATCGAAATCAGCGTTCAATTTCGAATATGCCGTGTGATTTTTGGAGAATTTCGAGAGATGTCGTTTTTTGCCGATTTTGACAAAAGTGGGAAGGCTATACCCTTCCCACTTTTTCATTTTTGGCCAAATTTCCAATTTGGCTTAAAATACATGATTTCGATTCAGAATTCAATGAAAATCACGAAAATCTGGTTTATTTTTCTATTGGTCTTATAGTTTTTGAATTAAACGTTAAAAACCATAATTAAGTTGGTGCGCTAACAGCACTGTTTTCGTTAATTTTTAAAACGGCTGGTTTAACGAGAAAACCAATGGCTAAATCGAAATCAGCGTTCAATTTCGAATATGCCGTGTGATTTTTGGAGAATTTCGAGAGATGTCGTTTTTTGCCGATTTTGACAAAAGTGGGAAGGCTATACCCTTCCCACTTTTTCATTTTTGGCCAAATTTCCAATTTTGCTTAAAATACATGATTTCGATTCAGAATTCAATGAAAATCACGAAAATCTGGTTTATTTTTCTATTGGTCTTATAGTTTTTGAATTAAACGTTAAAAACCATAATTAAGTTGGTGCGCTAACAGCACTGTTTTCGTTAATTTTTAAAACGGCTGGTTTAACGAGAAAACCAATGGCTAAATCGAAATCAGCGTTCAATTTCGAATATGCCGTGTGATTTTTGGAGAATTTCGAGAGATGTCGTTTTTTGCCGATTTTGACAAAAGTGGGAAGGCTATACCCTTCCCACTTTTTCATTTTTGGCCAAATTTCCAATTTTGCTTAAAATACATGATTTTCATTCAGAATTCAATGAAAATCACGAAAATCTGGTTTATTTTTCTATTGGTCTTATAGTTTTTGAATTAAACGTTAAAAACCATAATTAAGTTGGTGCGCTAACAGCACTGTTTTCGTTAATTTTTAAAACGGCTGGTTTAACGAGAAAACCAATGGCTAAATCGAAATCAGCGTTCAATTTCGAATATGCCGTGTGATTTTTGGAGAATTTCGAGAGATGTCGTTTTTTGCCGATTTTGACAAAAGTGGGAAGGCTATACCCTTCCCACTTTTTCATTTTTGGCCAAATTTCCAATTTGGCTTAAAATACATGATTTTGATTCAGAATTCAATGAAAATCACGAAAATCTGGTTTATTTTTCTATTGGTCTTATAGTTTTTGAATTAAACGTTAAAAACCATAATTAAGTTGGTGCGCTAACAGCACTGTTTTCGTTAATTTTTAAAACGGCTGGTTTAACGAGAAAACCAATGGCTAAATCGAAATCAGCGTTCAATTTCGAATATGCCGTGTGATTTTTGGAGAATTTCGAGAGATGTCGTTTTTTGCCGATTTTGACAAAAGTGGGAAGGCTATACCCTTCCCACTTTTTCATTTTTGGCCAAATTTCCAATTTGGCTTAAAATACATGATTTCGATTCAGAATTCAATGAAAATCACGAAAATCTGGTTTATTTTTCTATTGGTCTTATAGTTTTTGAATTAAACGTTAAAAACCATAATTAAGTTGGTGCGCTAACAGCACTGTTTTCGTTAATTTTTAAAACGGCTGGTTTAACGAGAAAACCAATGGCTAAATCGAAATCAGCGTTCAATTTCGAATATGCCGTGTGATTTTTGGAGAATTTCGAGAGATGTCGTTTTTTGCCGATTTTGACAAAAGTGGGAAGGCTATACCCTTCCCACTTTTTCATTTTTGGCCAAATTTCCAATTTGGCTTAAAATACATGATTTCGATTCAGAATTCAATGAAAATCACGAAAATCTGGTTTATTTTTCTATTGGTCTTATAGTTTTTGAATTAAACGTTAAAAACCATAATTAAGTTGGTGCGCTAACAGCACTGTTTTCGTTAATTTTTAAAACGGCTGGTTTAACGAGAAAACCAATGGCTAAATCGAAATCAGCGTTCAATTTCGAATATGCCGTGTGATTTTTGGAGAATTTCGAGAGATGTCGTTTTTTGCCGATTTTGACAAAAGTGGGAAGGCTATACCCTTCCCACTTTTTCATTTTTGGCCAAATTTCCAATTTTGCTTAAAATACATGATTTCGATTCAGAATTCAATGAAAATCACGAAAATCTGGTTTATTTTTCTATTGGTCTTATAGTTTTTGAATTAAACGTTAAAAACCATAATTAAGTTGGTGCGCTAACAGCACTGTTTTCGTTAATTTTTAAAACGGCTGGTTTAACGAGAAAACCAATGGCTAAATCGAAATCAGCGTTCAATTTCGAATATGCCGTGTGATTTTTGGAGAATTTCGAGAGATGTCGTTTTTTGCCGATTTTGACAAAAGTGGGAAGGCTATACCCTTCCCACTTTTTCATTTTTGGCCAAATTTCCAATTTTGCTTAAAATACATGATTTCGATTCAGAATTCAATGAAAATCACGAAAATCTGGTTTATTTTTCTATTGGTCTTATAGTTTTTGAATTAAACGTTAAAAACCATAATTAAGTTGGTGCGCTAACAGCACTGTTTTCGTTAATTTTTAAAACGGCTGGTTTAACGAGAAAACCAATGGCTAAATCGAAATCAGCGTTCAATTTCGAATATGCCGTGTGATTTTTGGAGAATTTCGAGAGATGTCGTTTTTTGCCGATTTTGACAAAAGTGGGAAGGCTATACCCTTCCCACTTTTTCATTTTTGGCCAAATTTCCAATTTTGCTTAAAATACATGATTTCGATTCAGAATTCAATGAAAATCACGAAAATCTGGTTTATTTTTCTATTGGTCTTATAGTTTTTGAATTAAACGTTAAAAACCATAATTAAGTTGGTGCGCTAACAGCACTGTTTTCGTTAATTTTTAAAACGGCTGGTTTAACGAGAAAACCAATGGCTAAATCGAAATCAGCGTTCAATTTCGAATATGCCGTGTGATTTTTGGAGAATTTCGAGAGATGTCGTTTTTTGCCGATTTTGACAAAAGTGGGAAGGCTATACCCTTCCCACTTTTTCATTTTTGGCCAAATTTCCAATTTTGCTTAAAATACATGATTTTCATTCAGAATTCAATGAAAATCACGAAAATCTGGTTTATTTTTCTATTGGTCTTATAGTTTTTGAATTAAACGTTAAAAACCATAATTAAGTTGGTGCGCTAACAGCACTGTTTTCGTTAATTTTTAAAACGGCTGGTTTAACGAGAAAACCAATGGCTAAATCGAAATCAGCGTTCAATTTCGAATATGCCGTGTGATTTTTGGAGAATTTCGAGAGATGTCGTTTTTTGCCGATTTTGACAAAAGTGGGAAGGCTATACCCTTCCCACTTTTTCATTTTTGGCCAAATTTCCAATTTTGCTTAAAATACATGATTTCGATTCAGAATTCAATGAAAATCACGAAAATCTGGTTTATTTTTCTATTGGTCTTATAGTTTTTGAATTAAACGTTAAAAACCATAATTAAGTTGGTGCGCTAACAGCACTGTTTTCGTTAATTTTTAAAACGGCTGGTTTAACGAGAAAACCAATGGCTAAATCGAAATCAGCGTTCAATTTCGAATATGCCGTGTGATTTTTGGAGAATTTCGAGAGATGTCGTTTTTTGCCGATTTTGACAAAAGTGGGAAGGCTATACCCTTCCCACTTTTTCATTTTTGGCCAAATTTCCAATTTTGCTTAAAATACATGATTTCGATTCAGAATTCAATGAAAATCACGAAAATCTGGTTTATTTTTCTATTGGTCTTATAGTTTTTGAATTAAACGTTAAAAACCATAATTAAGTTGGTGCGCTAACAGCACTGTTTTCGTTAATTTTGAAAACGGCTGGTTTAACGAGAAAACCAATGGCTAAATCGAAATCAGCGTTCAATTTCGAATATGCCGTGTGATTTTTGGAGAATTTCGAGAGATGTCGTTTTTTACCGATTTTGACAAAAGTGGGAAGGCTATACCCTTCCCACTTTTTCATTTTTGGCCAAATTTCCAATTTTGCTTAAAATACATGATTTTCATTCAGAATTCAATGAAAATCACGAAAATCTGGTTTATTTTTCTATTGGTCTTATAGTTTTTTAATTAAACGTTAAAAACCATAATTAAGTTGGTGCGCTAACAGCACTGTTTTCGTTAATTTTGAAAACGGCTGGTTTAACGAGAAAACCAATGGCTAAATCGAAATCAGCGTTCAATTTCGAATATGCCGTGTGATTTTTGGAGAATTTCGAGAGATGTCGTTTTTTGCCGATTTTGACAAAAGTGGGAAGGCTATACCCTTCCCACTTTTTCATTTTTGGCCAAATTTCCAATTTTGCTTAAAATACATGATTTTCATTCAGAATTCAATGAAAATTACGAAAATCTTGTTTTTTTTTCTATTGGTCTTATAGTTTTTGAATTAAACGTTAAAAACCATAATTAAGTTGTTGCTCTAAGGGGCCGCAAAATACGTAACGCAATTTTTGGTCAATTTTTGAATCCCCCCTCCCCCCTTGTAACGGTCCGTAACAAAGTTTACTACCCCCCCTCCTAAAAATACGTAACAAATGTTCTAACCCCCCCTCCAAAACCAGAATCATATAATTGAGAGAAAATGACTGCAATGGAGAAAATACCATTTAGCAGACAACAGTTGTCATGACAACAACAAAAAAAGAAGCTAAACAGCATTTTTTTTTCTTTTTCTGCAGAAATTAAAAGTTCCACGAAATAATTGTTCTGGTACGTAACATTTTATGAAACCCCCTCCCCCCTTATAACAAAGCGTAACAAAACCAACGACCCCTCCCCCCTTTCGCGTTACGTATTTTGTGAATGATCCCTAACAGCACTGTTTTCGTTAATGTTTCTCTTTTTATCTTGAATTCTTGAGGCAATGTATGGACACTGGTAGTTTAACAATAATGGAAATTTGTTTCATGTTACATCATGAGAATTTTTTTTCATGCTTTAGGCGACATTAACATGTGCAGTTAAGTCACCATTAACAATATTCCATTTCAAATTTTTTTTTTTTAACAATACGGTTTTAAAAATTCGCGTGAATTCCGAAGTATGTAATTTTCTAAGGAATTTAACGTAGGAGGTAAGGCTCGCATTGGTCGAGAATGCTATAAATTTACATGACTGTAAAAAAATTAACACCGTGGAAAGCAATGCAACGAAAATTTTATTTCGCATTACAGGTTGCAAGTCTCTAACAACTTTAACTTTTCCATCATTAGATTCTTCACTTCTGAAACGGGGGACTGACTCAAGTTTTTGTTTATTTCATCTGTAATCGCATGTGCTGCTGTTTCGATATCTGATTCAGTTAATTTCATCCGGCTGACGCACACTTGGACGCCGAACTCGTCAATAAGAGCTTCCATCTTTTTCATGTTGGACGTTACACAGCTTACCAGGGTAGAAAATTGCTTTACCTGAATTATTAACTTGGATTTAAGTACTGACTTCCACGAACAGGAAATTTATGGTACATACTCTGTTAACTGAATCGTCATTATCCGTTTCTCCTTTTTTTTTCTTTTTTTTTCTTAACGCGTTGTTGTTCTTTATTATGGCATGAATAGTGGAGACGACCAGCACACACAAACATAATGTCTGTAAATTTAAAGAAATCCATTATTTTTCATCTCTTACTAACAATCAAGCAAATCTTTACCTCTACTGCATTGTAAACTCTTTCAAGTCGGACGTAATTCCTCCAGAAACCCTCGCTGGCAACGGATGATTGGGCAGATTCAACAATGCGGTTGAGGGCATTATCAAGCTGTCGGATTTCATCGTTGCCAATCGGATGACACTGGCCCTTGGAGACTATATCCATCAAAATCAAAATTGGTTCTAGAGAACCGTTCTCAACGTAGGTGTAAAGCCTTGGAGGGGGTGGACTTTGCACGGAGAACTACGAGGAAAAGTTTAAGCGTCAAACCAAATGTAGTGAGGACGCCTTTAATTTCCTTATTACCTGACTATGGCTCATCAACGACTCTGATTTTAATTCAGTTAACAAAATTCCAAGTTCTTGAAGCAATCCAGGTAAAATGCACTTATCTTTCGGGTGTTCTGCTGTTTGATCGTTATTCAAGTTTTCCGTTCTATTTTTCGTTTCTTGAACTTCAATCTGGAAAAGTCAATAGCTTGCTAGCAACTTGTTTAATAAAACTAAAGACAAAGCATCAAATGTTCAACCTGCCAAATCGGCGAAAGCGCAACAGTGGCAATAAGGGCGTGAACAAGACGATTGCGCAGCCGTGCGAATTTCATCTCGTCGTTAAACGTTGTCTTCACGATATCATCGTGCAAATTTCTGTAAGGAATAGCAAGGAGCACAGCGATCAGAGCAAAATATTAAAATGATTTGTTTTGCGGAATACTTGGACGGTGGATCCCAAGAAACGAAGACACCACAATCACGATTGTCGACACACGTTTTCCAATCTGGCTGATCTTTGTCAGGATCGGCGAACATACCTCCCGCCGTCTGCACTAGTTTAGAATGTGAGCTGCTATCAAGGAGCAGATCAAGCAGCATGCGTTCCGTAGTGACTGAGGCGAAATGGGCAGAGCTATCAAGTCGTTGGCAAAATTGGGTGAATTCCGGAATCTTCCCGAAGGAACCAAATTTATAGGCCGAGATCAAGCATTCAGATGTCTGGTCAGCAAGAAAGAACCAGCCTGTTTAAGAACTGACTTTTTATAAATAAAATGAGTGCCAATACTTCTCTGGCGTGTGTGGTGTAAAACCGTAAGGTGCTAGACAAAAGTGGCGAGGCTGTATATGGTAATCCCATCGAAAGCAGAGGTCGACAGAGCAAATGGCCGAGGGAATCCAATTGGATGTATTTAATATCTAACGTCTCGTAACGTTGAAAAGCTGCTCGTCCGTAACCTTTAGAGGCATTGGTTACAAATAATCGAAGTATATAAATTTATCACAACTATCTTGTGCTTACCAGCTAGGGTGTAAACTCTCGTGACGAGCAACTTGAGATGATAATTAGCTGGACTATTAGCAAGGGACGTTTCCAGCAACAACAGGCATTTATCAAGAACATCGGGATCATTATTCCACGTGTCTAACAAAAGGTGGGCCGCCAGTAAGGCATATCCATCATTTGGTCTATTCGTTTAAAAACAAATAAAGTAGCTTCGAAATTATGTAAGATTTAAAAAAATTAAAAGAAATTACCTGATATCCGTCGTCAATAGACCAGCATTTAAAAATTTGGTTCGCAGATAGTGGTCCCATAATTCACGAGACAGGAGAGTTTTCTCCTCTTTACCTAAAAGATCATGTTGCCCGAGAAAGCGGGTGAGTTGAAGTTGCAGCAAATGCCGACAGATTTGCTTAACCTTAAAGAAAAACAATAGTTCCTCTTATCCTTTATGTTATTGCCAACTATTACCGTTTTAGGTGACTGGCGACTGGGGTCGTCCAGGCCGACAGATTGATTAACGCAATCGAGAAACTCAGTAACTTGGTCTGCTGGTAAGCTGCTAATGAACGGTTTAAGATCCTGGAAAGCGCATGGTTTGTCTCCCATAATTTCCACATACTCTTGGGCAAACTCCCTGAAATTGCCTACAAACGAGATACGATAAATTTAAATTCGCAAGAGCCATATTCAACCGAACTTGGTTAAATGGCTAGAAAGAAATACCAAAAACGGCGGAGGCATCAAAGTTTCGCTGTTGAAGTTGCTGCCAAAAATACAGCATTGCCAAGTACGGACCTCTTAAATTATTGGCCGATTTGATTCTTTCTTGCTCCAGCAACGAGAACAAAAACGTTTTAACCCGATCAACTACGGTCACATCTTGGGATGAAATTTCAAACATGGTTTCTGCATAATGGACGTAATAGCTCCATTGATCGGGATTTGAACGTAAAAGCTCTTCAGTATAATCCATCATCTGATCCCAACGTTTCATTTGTTTGAGATATTCTTCTTTTTTAGTTTCGATTATGCCAGAAGCCAGCTTTTCGGAAAGCGGCCCCTGTAGCACTTCTAAGGCTTCATCGTATTTTCTCTGGATAAGGACATTGGTTGGTTACACACATCAGGCAATAAAAGAATGCAACTTAGAAATACCTGTCTCTCCAGAACCATTAAATACAACTGCACCTCAGCTTCAGCTTCTATTTTTTTTTCTTCTACGAACTTTTTAATCATTCTTTCTGCAAGTGGCAAGGTAATCGTAAGGCATACGGTATCGTCACTAACGTAGGCCTAGGAAGGAATAAAATATCCATCATGATCATGAACGTTCTAAGACAAACAGAAAAAGAAATTTACTTGCATAAGGATACTCATAACAGCCCAGAAATAGTAGGGATTTTTTGGTTTGACTTTAAACAAAGCCATAGCTGTTTGTTGCTGTTTACGATAGTCTCCAATACGAACATATCCCATGAAAAGGTGGGACAAAAACTCTTCATTTAATGGGTCTTTTTTCACGGCAGCTTCATAGATCTGGCATGTTAGTTCAGCTGTAATACAAAGTCACAAAATCCATTACAATTTGTGTAAATAAAGAGGTTTGTATTTGTCATTACGCCTATGTGTTTCCCGATAACAAATGGCCATGGCTTGAAGAGTAGCATCTTCACAAGGCTCCTCCAATTGTACATCTTTCAAGATAATCTGAGCTTCTTCTGATTTCCCAAGGCGTACCATTGCAAGTGCTTTTAATACCTAGATTTTTAAAAGTTGACATTTCCAATCAATTCAATGTGAAGTTTTATCAAGAATACTTTTGCACATTGGAGATTTGGTTGCTTCTTCAAAACTTTTTCAGCTTCCTGTAGGGCTTTTTTATTGTTTCCATTATCCAGCCAATCTATTGTGGTTACAAAAATTAAACTGGTAGCGCGGAAGTTTACTCACAGACTGGTTTACTCAAGACAATTACGAATCGAACAGGATCATTTCCCAGAAATGTAAGTATCTGAGGAGGGTCTACAATGATTTAGGAATTAATTACTTTGAGGTTATTTACCGTAAATTGGCCGTAAACGTCTCTCGTTGACGGAATTATCCACCGGTTTCGTTTTTGGAGCCATCTTCGACACCATTATGTGTGTGTGTGTGTCTGTCTGTGTATGTGTGGTTGTGGTGCCGTGGTGTGCAAAGGGCGCGGAACTTGTTCCGCGTAACTTCTTAAGAAACGCGCTAGATTCGATTTTGTTATTTTGCCATTCGTTTTCCGTTATTGGACGTTTTTTTTTAATTCTACGCATGCAACAGTTTCAAAAGACATGTTTTAGAAGGAACAATACTGGAAGAACGTGAAGTTCTAATAGGTTATGGGAAAGTAATCTGGAACTTCTTCATCAACATCTTCAGCACATATATTTGGACGATCGGCCACTAATCTTGCATAAGCAATTAAGCATCCCACTTCATGTTATGTGTGATTAATCTAATGTGGAGGGAATCTGTAAAAACCAGTGCCACAGCCTTTGTTTTCTGGGAGGGGACCATAATAAATAGAAATAAGACTACCTTATAAGAAACAGGTTTAAAAAAGTTGAAGGATACCAGTACAATTGCATTTGCTGGATAAATTGTGAGAGATAGATGAATAAAGCGACGTATTGTTGCTGAACCATTTTTTCGTTTCACTTGAAGATCGCATCTCCGCCTATGGAATATATGGCCATTTTCCACACACGACAAAACAAAGAGCAACCATATCGATCGGTTGATTCAATTCCATCCGTGTCTACAATGCCATCAAATGGACGAAAACAATAACTACATGTAGCTGTTTGCCGTTCAAAGAGAAAACTAAAGTTCGGCAATTGATTTATTTCTTCGCTTGGCAGTTGATTTTGTCATTTCTTCTTATTAGCAATATATTTTGTACGAGCATTTTAGAACCACCAATATGTTTTAAGCCACGCAGGCGCAATCCGTATGCCAAAGATATCCTAATGGGAAATAAAAACTAATAATAATAATAAAAAGAAGAATAACGGCTATCGATAGGCCTATTTTCGATAAACAATTTGTACGAGTGTGCAAGGAATCTGTGGCGCATGTGACGTGGCAATCTCCCGTGATGGAAAAGCGCCCGGGAGGAGGTGGCTAGGAAAATTCAGAATGCAGAACTCAAGAGCCATAAAGACGAGCGAGACTGTATGGATTTTGCTCTTCTTCTTCTTCTATATGAGCATCGATCGATTGCAAAAGAGGTTTCAAGTCATGCGTCCGTACTTCATAGTACTGTGGTAGTAACGTGGTACATAACTGTGTGTGTCTGTCAGTTGCATGCAGGATTGACGATTGGGTCTCTCTTTATATCTATCCCCTTTCTATTGTCACCGTTGTCGTCACGAAAGCAACGGCGATCGATATCAGCAAACGAATAAACAGAATACTCCACCGAATGGTCTTAGATACGATTATTGCATATATACAGTTGGTTGGGTTTGCATTCCCTGCCATCTACATGACGAATGACTTCTCGCGAAAAAGCCAAACAGTCAAACAGTAAACCAAGTTTTGTCAGTGCCTTTCGAATTTAAGAATTTACTTTCCAAGGATTTTGTGTTTTCTTTTTTCCTTTTTTAGGCTTTCTGTTTGTTGGATAGGTTTCATTTGATCTTTTTTGCGTTAGCATAAATATTGTAAGGCTCGAATGATGTAAGGCCCGGGACTGTAAGGCTCGAATGAAAGAATCATACTCGAGGAAGCAACAACATATGTATGAAACTAGAACAAGAAGAGGGAAAACAAAGTGGAAAGAAAGATAATCTTTTTAGTGTTGTTCTTACCTGAAAGATGATTCTAGAGTCGAAGCAGACGATGTTTACAGTATTAGAAAGACATGATGTCGGTTCTTCTGTTTTTTTTTGTTTTTTTTTCTGTATTATTATATTTGTTTAATACCACACACACAGAGCAGGAGAATGGATGAAGTGGCGAAAAACAAAACAACAATAAAATGAAAGAAGAACAAGTATAACTCGGGGACTGGAATCCACAATATGTGGCAGCAGTAGCAGCGTAGGAAGTCAATTGGGATTTGAGTTTTGGAAAAAAATTACCTATTTTAGGGACGACTTTTATTTGTTTACAAAGTGAATGATTAACCGTTTATAATAGGTAGTATGCACTAAATAATCGTCTACTAATGAAAACCCAAAAAGTTTTTAGCCTAAAATGTTGGTGTCATCAACTTGTAGCAGCTTTTACTTGGTAATTTTGTTTTGTTTTGTTTTGTTTTGTTTTTTTTTGGTTTCAAACATAACAAACCCCTTTCTTCCAGTGTGGGGAAATGCATAGATACATTGTCATCATATTTATATAAGTACCGAGCTGATTCAACATCTGACTGGTTCACATGCATGTGTCAACATTATATACTTACAGAAAAAGGGAAGAGAAAGAAAGTAAAAACCATTGAAATCGAGGCTACTGCGTGACGAAAAATGTCCATAAAATACAGGTTTAGCAGCTTTGAGGGACACAAAGTTATAACTAATGTTGTCATTTGGTTTTTAATTTTCTCAGTTGTGTGTGTGTGTGTGTGTGTGAGGGAGACTGGAGAACGAGGAGGCCGATAGATTGTGTGAGACAAAGAAGAATGAAGAGTACGAACAAAAACACCAGTCGACTGAACTAATAGAAATGGACTAGGTAACTGAAAGGAAATGATCAAAGCAGCAGAAGACTTTTTTTTAATAAATCCATTGAATTGGCGCTGTAAAACGAATACTAATTTATCTTGTAGTGACTGGAAATGAAAACCAATAACACACAGAGGATTCAAAATTATAAAATATCGAAGATGAACGAACGTAACATGAAGAGTGACTTGAGGGTTAGGCCCTTTTCGATTTCTGCTTAAGAAGGAAAAAGCCGTTTGTTTTTCTGGCTACTTTACAACAGATTAAAGTTATTGAAGGAAACGAAGAAGACGTAGGTCGTGCCTTTTCTTTGTTGCCTCGGCGTTGTCTGATTCAGGCTGGCGGACATGAAAAGCCTTTTGAGGCTTTTGATTGGACAGGTGGTGGGTTTTTTGTTTTTTTAATTCTTACAATCCAAAGTATCCTCCAATGGTAGAAGCCAAGATGACTCCCAACACGGCCAAACATATCATGATCATAATCTTCTTCTGCAAATATCCGCAACACGCGTAACAACAGAGCAAAACATACACGGACAGGTGTCGAGTATGTTTTGCCACAAAGGTAATAGAAAAAGAACAAGAAAAACAGAGAGAGACAGAGACAGAGAAGATTGGTTAGCTTTTTTTTTTTTTTTTTTTTATATTTGCTGGTTTCTACTGATAATTCTGGAAGCAAAAAGAAAATGAAATACTAAAATTTTTTCTTTGGAACTCCAGTCACGACAAACGAAACAAGGAAAGAAAACGGAAAAATAAAAAGGAGAAAATTAAGAGAAAAGGCAGTTTCCCGAGATATTAGTAGCGTCTGCGTCTTTTTATTAAAGAAAAATTAGAAGAAAAAATTGTCTTTTCAACTATTGGTCTGGTAGTTATCGTCAGTCAATTTGTCGCTGTTTTATACTTAAATGTACAGCAAAAAATGTACACAGGCAAAGGTTAAGATAGAAAGGAAAATAACAGCCAATATCAAGAGAGTGAAAGAAATTCATTTTCTGCTTCCTACTACAAGCCCCTTCTTCTTCTTCTACATAACACACACACACACACAATACATGCGCTCGGAAATAACTCGCTGGGGGCCACACTCATGAAAGAATTTTTGAATCGAAAACGAAATAAAAAAAAAAAGAAAGATATTTCAGTACATTACAGCCTAAATAAAATAGCGATGAAAACTGTGTGCATACACAATGCAGTTCAACTATAGCGAGCGAGAAATAAAATTATAAAAAAAAAAAAAAAAAAATTGAACGAATTGATTTCGCAGAATGTAACAAAAAAGGAATAATAATAATAATTCAGAGGGGAGGGGTGCTTTTATTTCTCGTCGCGTCATAAGTCTTGTTATCCGGTTTTGTAAATGTGTGTTTAATGCTTTTAAGTAATCTTTTTTCTTTTCATTGAAAAAGGAGGCAGACAGCGGAGTTTCCCCCATCAACAGATTCCAGCAGGCCGTTGCATCACACAACTTGTTTGGATTTTCAACCTCAAACAACATTTTTGTTTTGCTAATATTCAACACTTTTTTTTTTGTTTTCAATGGAAAACGCAACGTGGTCTTGTGTGTGGGGATTATATACAAGAAATTTCTAACTAGGAACGGTAACTCCAATGATGATTGCCAAGATGATGACCAACGTGACGCTGACGCAGATGATAATAAATATCTTTTTCTACATGGGAAAAGAATAAATGAATAAACAAAAGAGTTTGAAAACAAAAAACAAAATAATAATAAAATAAATTTAAAAAAACGAACAACAAAAACAAAATGAATAATATTTTAAATGATAGTAATGTAATAAAGCATTCTGCAAATTTCGGCATAGCCCATCTAGCGGCTGCTGTAAAAACTTTTAATCATTTTTGTTGTCGTGACTCTTTAAATATGAAATCTACATAAGTTTCTGAAACATGCCAACTAGAAACGTGAAAAATGGCAAAGTGAAAAAAACTACGTAAAGTACCGTCTAAATAAAGATGAAAAATCGATAAGAAAAATTGAGCAAATGGATGACGACTTACCCGCCTGGCTTTGCTTTGATACTTCAATGCCTTTTTCGTGTCCTGGGTGGCGGTCTGAACGTAGTCGACGGCGTGTTCTACGTTATATTCGATCCGATCGATCATTTCACCCTATACGTTTACAAACGCAACGACACATCGAGATAAATCGCAACGTTTCATACACGTACGCGTAAAGAGTTCGCTGATAGGCTGACCAAAACAAAGAACAAAAGCAACAACAATTCTTGGCACGTAGCCGTCATTTACGAATTGTTGTTGTTCTTGTAGGAAGAGTAATCGTACCTGGTTCTCAACAAGCATGGCCATATCCATAAACATGTCGTGCAGCTCACGGATCGAGTTCTCCAATTTCATAATGTCCGCGTGGCGAGCTTCTATGTCGGCCAGTGTCTGCCGGGCCTGCTGCGTCTCCATAATGATCTAACAACAAGAATAATTTTAAACTGTTTTTCTAGTTTCATAATAGACTTCATTCAATTCTTACGCCTTGAGTGAAAACGGCAGGATTTCCTTGCTCCAACATTTCCTCTAGCTCTTCGTTGGTAGTCGTACGCCCAGCTATGGAAGGAATTTCGGAAAACAATGTCAGTGCAGTTCAACTGCGCCACCGTTTTATAGGGTTTTCTTACTAATTTCAAGTTGGCGTTGAATGCGACCTTTGCATCTTTCACGGTAATCAGTTTGCGTGCGGTTGTATTCGGTCATAACCTCGACGAATTTGCGGGATAAGGTTGAATGCTGCGTTTTGCGTATCCGCAAGTCAGCAGACGATTTGTTCGTTTGTTCTTCATGTTCGATGTTCTGTTCGATAACTGTTTGAATGAAACCAATAATACATCATTTCACCGTAAATTCTTTTTTTCAATTTATTTTTGCTTTACCTTTCAGCTTCGATCGAACTTTATTGGCCGTTTTCTTGATATCGGCCATCAAATCCTCGAGCTCTTGTTTTACCTCTGCACGCCAAAACATTGAATTAGTAACAAGTCCCGGGACCAATACTGATAGGATAATCTTACTTTCATCCGTTTGCGGCGCCGACAGGATGGCACTGTGTTTCTTCTTGACTTCTTCCACATTTGCCTGTATCTTGTCTATATTTTCTCGTATCTCGTTCACCTGTCACAAAGTGCATGACAATCACATCTCATCCAATAATGACTACGAAGATTAAATTCAACAGCCATGTTAAAACGTGGCTGCCTTCTAGGTTTTCTGAATCCGAGCTCTCGATTGTAATACCCATCCATCCCTGCTACTGCCACTTCTTTTTTGTTTGGTCCCCTAATCCCGGTGAGGGTAAAATAAGAAAAAAAAAGAGGAAAACGAGCGCCCAATATCGATTATCGATTACATCATCATCATCGTTCTCCCTCCCCTTTCAGTACTGCCTCCCCCATGGAAAACTAGAGCTGGCCAGCTGAAGAAAGTTTTAAAAAGACGATTGAAAGCCAAAAGAAGATGGAAGGAGTGAGTCCGGACTAAGCAACTGGCTTTCGTTTATTTATTTATTTTTTCCACCCTTCGGTTTCCATTTTTTTTTATTACTTTCCCGTGACTTCAGGTCCTGCTAGCTAAGAGAAAGAGAGTTGGCGGTGCCTCGTCTCGACCCTCTCTCTCTGCCACCATCGATCGATGTGCATGTATGTGACTTTGGGTTCCACACACAACCCACCCTCTCGCCTGTCCACGCGGCGCACGCATTACTACACACACATTCAGAATGAGGAGGAGAACAGCGCGTTTTGGGAGGTGGTGGGCGGGATAGTAGGTCTTTTGTATGTCTGAGTATTGTACGTCGGCACGGTAATGATGGCCTCATATAAACGCGGGTGGAGGATAGCAAAAAGGATGGAGATGAAGTTGGGTGGAGGGACAAGAGCGTTCAAAACAAATCCTGAGACTTTAGGGCGCTTAAATAAGTCTGAATGAAAAGGTCAAATTTGAATGAATGCTTTACTTCCCCTATTTAACTTTGTTTAATCCCTTTCGTCTTTGAATCTTTTGTTCCTTTTTAGATTCCACACTCGGCATTGTAAGGCAAAATGAGGTGAGGGGGGAATTCGGCCCGATTCCAAATTGTCCGCAGACTTTGGGAAGGTTACGAGTTGGCTCACGAGGAGCTGGTGCGTGAGTATGTGTAGGAGGGCGTCACAATTCAGACAAACAGAAAGGAAACGAAAACCACTCGAGAAAGAAAGAGTTAAAAAAATCTTTTTTCTTTCAAAAAGATCTAAAATGGAAACGAGGACGCAAAACGCAAAAGATGAAGGTTTGATAGAGTGACGTTGCATAAGCTTGACGAGGTGGTGGAGGGGATTTCATGCCTTGCGGATGCTGACGCATAGAAAGATTAAGTGTAGGAAAGAGAGAAAAAAAAGGCAGAGCTGAGCTGATCACTGGCGTACATACTTCGTAATGCGATGGAGCGCCCACTCATGCATGACGACTTTCCCAACACCCACCCTTTTTGCTACCGATATCCATTGGCTGAAACAGCAAAATTGGCATGATAAGACGGACTTTTCAGAGCATGGGCATAAAATCGAATTCCATCTCCCGCAAAAGTTCGTCGACCTTCTGACGTCCTCTTTTGCTTTGAAAGCGTTTGTACCAAATTCAGACAACCTAGCCCCTTTCTTCTTGACGAGCAAAAGCTTCACGCCTGATTGATCTTCTTCTTCCGATCAATTACCAAACGCCTGTGCCACCAAAACTACCCCTATAGTAAACTGTTCATCGTCACAACCTTGCAAACTACAGATTCTTTAAGCGATGGCTCTCTTCTTCTTTCTTTTCTGCCTTTTTTTTTTTTTTGTTGACAAGAGGTGCATTGCGCAGTCGTAGATGGAAGGAAGCCTCACTGACGAAAAGTTTGTTTGAAATAATACAGGAAAACTAAGACACAAACGGGAGGAAAAAAGCTTTTCCTACTGTTTTTTGACAGACTGGGACCATAATGCTTGGCTTGATGCAGTTCCATCTGCGATTCATCAACGACCAACAAGGGACGACTCCACCGCGCCTATGTCATTATGCTACTATTGGCCGACTTCCTCCGTCGCTATCAAAAGACACGACTACTAGCATGAATGAGAGCCAATCGTAAACACAATTATGGCTAATGAATTCCACCCTTCCTATTCGTCTCTCATTCTCGTCTACCGGGATACCATCACCCAAAGTTATACGCATTCAGACATTCTGAAACTGGTCAGGTGCATATTTAGCTATGACTCAACTGTTGGCCTTGCTATGTTAATGGAATTGCCTGTTCATTACAAGACTATATAAAAGAAGACATTACATAGCTTCAGGATATGCTTTTGCTAGAAATGTGAAAGGAAATTGTGGTTTACCTCTGCAAAGAAGGCCTCCATGTATCCATCCTGGGCCTCCACAGTGACGGCCACATCATCTGGTCCTGTGTCATCATCTTCGCTTTGAGCCTGATTCGACAAAAATGAAAAAAGAAACAATAAAGTTGCTGCTTACAGTGAAATCATGAAACATGAGTCAACAATATATGCAAGCTTACAGCTTTGAGGGCTGCTAATCTGTCCTTGGTCATTTTGAGGTTGGCCTACAATCCCAACGACAGATTCAAAGAGAGAATTGCACCAAAAAGCACCAAATTGTTAGTGGTAGACGGCGTCGGCTACACACACGGCACTGGCTCACACTCTCTGTGGCAGACACATACACCGAAAATCAATACTCCCTTCGGATGGCAGCGAAGACAGACAAACTAGGAACACACACAACTTGTGAGTTGATGAAGTTAAAAAATGCTCCACGCTTCTTCTTGACTCTTTGCTCACACCTATATGCACGACGATGACAAATTATTGCTAGGTGAAACGTCTGCTATCGTTCGATTAAACAACCAACTAACCCGATAAAACACTGTCTCTACTGGTGTGTGCCGAATCGCGGGAGAAACCGACACGGCCAGTACCTATCGGGCAGTGGGCGGCACTCGTAGTCAGCTTTCCCTTCCCTTCTGTCAAAATCTCCAATATGGCCGCAACAGTTACCGCGTTGCCAACTTTACTAAATGTTTCCAATATTAAGGGAAAAAAAAAAATTTTAAAAAAAAATCCATTCCCATCTTTCTCGACTCTCGAATTATTTTCGAATTTATATATTTTATTATTTTAAAATAAATAGTTGATGTTTATCTGTGGGTGACAGAGATGTAGGAACAAGGGTCCCATTACTCTGCTGATGAAGCCACTATCTCAGAGCTGCATGTATTATGCAAGAAAATACTGAACTGAAATTTCAATCAAGTATAAGGAAAACGTTGTTTCTCACCGAACCTGACGAACTCGCTAGATGGGAATGACTTAAGCACATTAATCGACTGTAAAGGCACCAACCTGTAAATAGATTTTTGTTACGACATAGTTGTTTATAAGGTGACATTAAGCATTTTAATTTGATGCAATTATAAAAAGAAAATTGTGATAAAACAAAAACGTTCAAGACTTCGTGACCGACTACAAGGACTGAAATGCTTTCTTTTACTCATATTTTGACTGTGTGATTTTTCATAAAAATCTTCATATCGGTTTTCAACGTTTTCTTTAGAAGTGGAGTCGTTAATCGATATAACTGCATTATCCTCTTGACCGCTTCAAACTCTACATCAGTGCCTTTCCGCCATCCTGTCAGTGTCTGGCATTTATGGAATACATCATTTTTCCTTGCCGTAGTATTTGATATACTAATCGACAGAGCGACAAAAGTCCTTCGTTTTCCTTCATCTTGTTCGCTAACACGGAATGTTTCAATTTTTCTCTATCAAAAGCATCAGCAGCCTGTCAATGAGCATGACTCACGACCAGCAACGACCTGCGTGATAATCTAAAACTCCCGAGTAGGCGGTGCGACGGCTTATGTACACACGTCTTATCGAGAATGATTCATTCCATCGAAACGTCTCGTAGGGCTTGGAAAAAAAAATTGCATAAAATATGTCTGGTGTAGGATGTTTGCAAAAACATCCGGGATGGGAATTTAGCTTCACAGGTGGCAGACCTTCCAACAAGGCTTCGAGTATTTTTACTCAATAGGTGAATAATTGTTGCTCATTAACCGTTTACCGATGTGAAATGGTTAATTAGTAGAAAATCAGGTTAATAGCTGCTTCACACACGAACTGGTTTAGTCAAAACCTGAACGTGATGAGTGTTTGGTGAACAAAGTTCGAGCTGATCTGACAGAATATTACGGATTTGCTTCTATTGGCTTGGCAACTGGTATCAGATGAATCTATTCTACAATAAATGGGAAGCTTTCAACTTGATTAGAAAAATAATTTAACGATCGATTGAGGGAGGCACTGGTAGATAAAATACTTTGGCTAAATGACGGGGCTAAAATGGAAAACTCTTTATCGTTTTTGGAGGTTAGGAAAAACCCATGCTTTCTCCAGAGACATCTCTGTTTCGTAAGAAATACTAGCTCTATTTCTTACAAAACCAGGTAGGTATCTTGAATATTTATTAAAATAGTGAAAAATAAATAATTTTCCCTACATAATGGCACACAAACAGACTTCCATGTCTTATTTGATCTCATCAAAGGGGAATTACTATAACCAATTTTGTAAAAAAATTCGGCAACAGAGGCTTAGTCACGTGTAGAATTATGGCGCGAGGGTGAAGGGTGAAGGGAAGGGAACTAATGTCGAATTCTCCAAGGTCTTAGTGCTCATTGCAAAACGTGCCAGCCTTCTTCTCCGGAGGTTCCATCATCACTGTCCCGTAAAATGACCGACAAGATTCAACCAATGGCTAGCTCTACTAAGGGTGTGAAACATGCCTTAGAAACAGCCATTTCTAAATTCACTAACGCAACTATCAAAAAAAGAAAAGTGATGGCCGAAATGCAGATCAATCAGTATTTAGCTCCGGGCTTAGAAGATTCACTATTCGGTAAACTCACCGAAGAGGTCATGTTCCACATTCTTCACCGTCTTTCACGTAACCATGCTTTTATTATTTCTGGCATCTTTCCACACACTTTATTTTTTACATATTTGTATTCAGTTAATGATTTAAGTCAAATGTCGATGGCGTCAAAGGCATTTGGTAAAGTTATCTATGCTTACGTTACGGAGGAGCAATTTGCTATGAGAGTCGCTCGCCTGTTGATACAAATCCCTATTTCGAGTGTGATGCTGCTTGAACAGGTACGCAGTCTTCGCACCTCTTTCTTAAACTTTGCCGCTCGAATAAATTAATGGAAAATTGTCTGTGCCAACAGAGCCAATATGTCGGACGGCTACTGAAGCGAGTTAGTTTTCTCTTTACGGTCGACTTTAGGCTAAAATTCTTCCACCAACATATTCAAAAGGTAGACAGTTCATCATATTTTAATTGGACTCTTGTTCATTCAACTCAATTCTAGGTCCAACGGTTGGTTGAGAAAGAATCCGCCAATTCACTCCCAATTGATACACTCCCATTCGTCGGCGCTGTGTTACAGTCATTCATTGCTGGATGGGATGAGGGCGAATGTCTCAAGGTCAGCTTGAAATTGTTGTTAACACATGAACGAAGGCGCATTCCATCATTTTGTTTCTCTTCTTTGATAGGTTTTTACATTCATGAGCGATTGTCTGTTTCTTTATCGTTCGGTAACTTCTTAGCTGAATGTAGCAAAGAAAGTAAAATAACAAGTATTCAAAATTTCAGATTTCACGGTTTGTGTGCGACGCGCCTGGCACAGACTTAGACAACGAGCTTTTTTTACGCCGAAACCTTCGTTACTTGTTTCTAGACAGGTGCGTTACTGATTACGATCGTGCCATTTGGATTGGTTTCATTTCCAACCAGATTGGAACCGCGCAACTGGCCAAGGTCCTTCTTCTCCTCTACTGTCCCATTAACACTCATGGTACGTGTCGCGTAAAAAAAAAATCGATGACGGACTTGAAACAATCAAAACTATTTGCAAATTTCAAGGCCAAATCGACTGGAGCTTTGCCTTTAACGTCCGTGCGTTTCAGCAACACACCAATGTGTTTTTCAAATTGGCCAAAACCATAGGCATTCTACAGTTGATTCCTAATTGGTCTCCTTCCCTCTCACTGGAAGTCCTCGTCTACATTTCTAGTAAAGCGTAACTCCTACATTCTATCTTACGCCCTAAACGATACCCTTGTTTTGTGCTTTTTCCTTCGCAGATGTGCCCAACTGTTGGTTACTGCGCTCTTTCTCATCAGTGCTGTTACCTCTTAGTTCCATCGACATGAATTTGGTAGTCAAATATTTTGAAATCCTTTACAAAAGCGGTCGGGCCTCAACTGCGTCACTTCTGATGGCATTGGCTCTCATGATCTCTCCCCAGTTCATTGGCCACAACTTCAGGGTATGCACAACATGAGGGCTACGCAACATATTTCTAAGTTATTTGGAAAACATAAAATAAAATTATTCATTTACCATGATTTTTCAGAACGAGATCGTCGTTGATCGGTCCTGCGTCCACCAGCTTATCTCCAACATCATCAACGCTCCACGATTGACGCCCGAACGTTACGTCGTCGTCAAGAAACTTTGGGGCGCGGTGCTCACTCTAGCTGACGATTTCGCCGAGACTGCCGTTCAAGGTATTATTTTGCAACCTTATTTTAGTCATGCCATCCCTTGAAAATAGTAGCTAAAAACAAAATCTGTGAAATGGGCGATTAATTTTGAAACACAGATGAAGTTCACGGGGGAAATAATAACGACACAATAGACGATTTCCACGATCTAATGGACGCCTGGAAAGATTTAAGCATTATACTGATGTCCGTCTGATCCCTATCGCATATTTTTCCATCGAAGTGCCACCATAGTTCAACTAACTTCTTAATTTTATATAAATGTTTATCGTTTCAAAAGTTAACGTTCTAAGTTCTTAGAAAAAATGAATATATATTTCTTTCCTGAAATTATCGCTGCTGACGATTCTAACGCTTTTATGCGCCGTCTGCTTTTCAACCAAATGTTGGACGGAAGTCTCGATAAAAGCAAATCAAAAATGATTGAAAAGAAACAGCCATAATCTACAGTCCCAGGCAATGCAATCATCATATTTACACGACACTTATACGTCCTAGAAGATCACACGGGGCGTACATTATTCTGAATTTTTTTGGTAAGTTGTTGCTGAGCTCCCGAACCGTACTGAACCTCCCGGTTACGAGCAGTGACACAGCAGTGAACAGGAACGCTACCCTATCTCTTTTTTTCTTAAAAAACAAACATAAAATCAAGACATGTTTACTATAAGCGCCGTAATCATCTCAATTTTCAACCAGATTTTCCAGCCTGATGCAGTGTTAGGAGGGGTAGTTGGACTCGATATTTCTGGTTCAAGTTAACAAATCCGAAAGCGAGTAACTAAACGATGGATGGATACAAGACAATACGCCTTATAGCGTGCTTTAGCCAAATTCGAAAACTAAATGTTCTAATGTTTCCGCAGATTTTGCATGGTAAGTCGAATGGATTTCCATAGGCTTACGTGTTGGACGCTTTCTTCTCAAATACGGATGGATGAAATCCATAGTTTGAGATAGTCAAAGTCTCGCCTTTTTTTGGTTTTCAAAGTTACGCCAGCTGCACGAAAGGAACACCGAGGTCAAAGGTAATATGAAATTTAAGAAGCAGTCTTATCACAGTTTACCAATGAACGAATGCAACAAGGAGGATGAGCCCAGGGCTATACATTATCACAAGAAGCAGTTATGTGTATACGAAAAGACAGAGGCTGATGTCGTTCAAGTCCAGTAAGCCAGCAACTCTTGTGGTGAACGATTGTTTTCTCTACCGGCTTGAAACATGTTGCTGTGCTACTGTTTTCTGTTGTTTGGTAAGTGCCACAATAAAGACAATTTGTTTCTATTACGTCTTGCATGGACATTTCGAACCACTATTTGTCATTTACAATTAGGTTTGGCGACAAACCAGGTTTGGACAGACACAGTAAACAGGTCTCCATTCCGTGAGGGTATTGAATATCGATACGAATGGGAGGCATCAATCGAAAGTGAATCGGGCGTCAACAATCAAGTAGTCACGTCGACTTGGCTTCGTGGGCAACTTTATGTCATCTCAAAAGTTGAAGATTCCAAATGGCGCTCACTTCTTAAAGTTCGCAACTAGACATTTTTGTCTGAATTGACATTGACACTAAACACTTTTCTGCAGATCAAGAACATTTCGCTGGCTATTCAGCATGGCGATAAGGGCGACAGTACAACTGCGCCCCCTGGCAATACATTTATCGAGTTGACTGAACTGAATGAACAGTTGAGCAAACCATTCCATCTCCTCTACTCAGGATCTAAAGTTGGGAGGATTTGTCTAAATTGTTAATGTTACTAGTTGGTAACCAAACGGTTCAAACCACTCTGCTTTCTTTATTTCAAAAAGGTGGGAGCTGCCGCTTTTCTCGACGATAAAGAACCCCTCTGGTCGACCAACTTCAAGCGTTCGATTTCTTCTATACTGCAAGTTGATCTGTCTGGCATCAACAATAGGATCTATACTGACCATGAGGTGATTCTCGCTTTCATTGTTACAGGTAGTTCACAGCGTAATGTTTTTGTATCGTAGTTATCGCTGTATGGAAAATGTGGCGTCAACTACTACTCTTCTCCGCTCCCTGATAACCAATATAGAGTCACGAAGTATCGCGATTTGGACTCTTGCCCAGAAAAACTCGGTCGATGGAGAACTTTTATCGACATGCCGTCCTGCTCCGGCGGAGAACATCAGGTACAAGGAATTATTTATCTTGGGTTTTCCTCTCTTTTTTTCTCCCCTTGCTGGTGAAAGTATATAAAGCTTTTTCTATGTTACACTATATCATACGGATGTAGACTATAGCAGGACTAACTAGCACGACACGTTACGTAGTAGCACCCAACAGAGGCTATCCAGAGCTCCTAAAAATCGAATCGTCTAGTGTCGTCTGGCTGGATCCGTTTGGAGCCGGCAAGTCATCCATGAAAAGCAAAACCAAGTACAAAGCCCAAGAGTCTAATTAAGAATTTAAATACATAACTTTTGCCTCTGCATAAGTACTGTATGTAAAACTCTTTTACATTTCAAATGTTTGCAGCCTCACGATGCATTTGGAAAAAACACGCCGTTCCTCAGAGTCGCTTAGCCCTTCCAAGTTGTTGTTCAAAGATCAATTGAAGTTTGTCTTTCAACGTGAAAATGACAAGCGGGTGGACCTGAAGGCGGCACAGAATCTCATGTTGCATCCTGAATCACTTATCTATGGCCAAGAGAATCTTCGTCGAAGGACCCAACTTGACTTGATCAATGCTGTAGAATTTTTATCAGCGGAATCCTACACCTCAGAACAGCGGATCAGTTTAGACGTACTGCCTCTGTCCTCAGTCTCCTATCAACTGGGCTCTTTAGATTACATCAACGCAAAAGCCTTGTATAAAGAACTGGCTATCGCTCCCAAAAACGAAAAACTTCATACAGCCAGGTAAAAAATAAATCCCTCTATTACAAACAGAGTACAAAAATCATAACAATCCATAAACAGGAACCTCTTTTTGGATTTGATTCTCCACTCTGGGAGCAATGTCGGTGTTATTCTCATCAGAGATTTGATCCTTGAAGGACAGCTGGATGTATGGACAGCTGCCCGCCTTGTAGCTTACGCCGGTGTCTACGTCAAAGAGCCATCGGAAAAGCTACTGCTAGAATTCTTGCAAATTCTCGATGCAAAAATTTTGGGAGAAGGTGATCAATTGAGCGTCTTTAAAAACGCAGCCATTTTGGCTGTGGCTAGCCTCATTGGGAAAACTTGTTCTGATAGCCCTTCAAGTTGTCGATCCGTTAAAATAGAAGAATGGCAACAAAAATATTACAAAATTGTAGCAGGTGAACCTTTTTACAAATCAAATCAAATAAGTAGCCACTTCTAATAAAGTCGTTGTTCAGCAAGTTCGTCTTCGTTTGCTGAAAGAGCTCTTTACGTGCATGCCTTGCAAAATATTGGCTACGGATCAGTGCTAGATCTTATTTTGGAAATGGCGACGAAGAGGGTGGCCCTTGATGACGAGAGCGCTAATGATTTGAGGGTTTACATTATTAAAGGACTAAATCCTTACAAGAAACAAGCCAAGGTAATCCGTAAATAATTTTGCGTTTTTGAATAAATTAGCTTTTCTCTAGCAACTCTTCTGCTTTTAGGTTTTGAATATTATACTGCGAGTGCTCAGGGACGTCAAGGACAGTTTTAGAGTGCGGATTGCCGCCGCCCAGGTTATCCTCGACGAGTTCGTTAGCGCAGAAATGCTTGAGCAAATGCGACAACTCCTGTCCGACGAAAAAAACAGCCAAGTCCGCAATTACGTAATCTCGGCCATTAAAACTATTGCCAACAGTCACAATCCTTGCAACAGTCTTCTGTAGGCTACCAGCGTCAAGCTTTGTTTAGAATTCACAAGCGACTAATAACGAATTCAATCCCTTTACGTAGGAGAGAACAGGCAAAGCAGCTTGTCAATTCACTGGTTGGCGAAAACATGAGCGAATCGAGTAGTTCGGCTGAGTATGCCTACGATTTTCTGGACAGCGCTTCCTTGTTTGGTAGCCAACTCAATTTAAGGACCATCAGTTCGGAATTCGACGACCTGCCTGGTTACGTGGCCGGCAAAGTTCTCTATTTTGTCAAAGGAGTCACCGTTCAACCCTTTTCGGTAAGAAAAAATATATATACGTAAAACAAGTTATAGTAACATATGATTTCACAATTGATGACTTGTGATTTCAATTAACAAGTTCACAGTGCGGATGTCGGGTATGCGGAAATACATAACAAATCTTTCCAGTTCGACCCTACAAAAGGAAGACTTGGTAATGTCCCGTATTTCCGCCACGATGGATGATTTCAACTTTGCTCCTAGACGGGAATTGGGTGTAAGCAGCTTGGACGTTGTGTTCAAATTACATGGAACGATAGTCATGTTCTATAATTTCGACAAAAACTTCCTCGCATCTGCTTTGGCATGTAAATTCAACAAACAAAGAAAGAAGACAATGAGCGTTCGAAAAAAACTTTTAATATTTGAATTTCTATTCTTTTCAATAGCTGCCACAAACTTGGAATTTCTCCACGACTTGTCTTTTAACATTCAACGCTACGCTACGACTGGCGCTCTACTTTACACCCAACCTAATGGATTAGGATTGCCCGTATCCTTTGTTTTTAGCGCACCGATTCTCATCTCTTTGAAAGGATCCATTAGCAAAACCAAACAGTCTGGAACTGTTGGCCGCCATCTCAACTTCAATTTATAGTACACGTTTTTTTTTGTTTGTTTTTTTTTATTTTTCGTCTGAAGATTGAAAAAAACATAAAAGAAATTTGTCTTTACTACAGCGGAGAGATATACGGAGATCATGGAATTTTGACACACTTTACACCGCTAAACCTGACGCAGGGAGTAATCCGCAACCGTAAAGCCATTTTTAACGTGCCACTCAATCTTGAGGTGTCAGTCGACCCCAAGAAGATGCAAACTGATGTTACCATTGTCAACCCTAAAGGTTTTTTCCTCATGGAAGCATAACTTTTTTTTCTGGTTTACTTTACTCTTTGCAATTTTTTTTTTCTTACAGCAACGAATGCCATTGAGATAAGTTCATTTGCTCGCACAATCCTTACGCTCCGGCCATCAGAGACTTCGTACGAAAAAGTCAGGCGAGCTTGTCCTCAGTGTCTACCCGTAGTCGTAATTTTGAAAAAAGGATCCACTTTAAAAACGGTTTGTTTTGTTGTGATTTTAAACAAGGGAGAGATAGAGGTGAATTCTAATTGATTGTTGGATAGGAAACTATTGCCAATTTAAGTTCAACCCTTTTAGGCACGGAAGCGCATGCTCAGGTGTTCAATTGCGACGGTGAACGTTCTGTAGGAAAACAAATTCAAACCGTCATTGAAGCCCTGAACCCAGTCACAATGAATTATCGGTTGGTTGAAATCGGTTTTGTTACGAATGTAGCAACTATTAATTCAAAAAACTATTAACATAGAGGCAATGCTGCTGGTTGGGCGTATTTGAGTTTCCTTCGACTGCAGCACCACATGTTCATCCAGCCGGAAGGCCGTCACTGCGGATACCGGGGAAGGATCTTCAGATCAAATTACCTTCCGGTTAAAGAGGTACAAGCTAGACTAAAGCAAACTTGCACTAGTGGCAAGTAAACTAACAAATACATCAAATACAGCTGTTCTGCCGGTTCAAAATGAAATCAAACATGAGTGACGATGCGGAAGTTTCATGGCAATCGGGTAAAATGTCGGCAAAGATCGAACTTAATTGGAAAGGGGAAACGGTGGCTTCAGATCGCAAGGGAGAACTAGACCTGACATACGAATACCGGGTTAGTTTCGTTTTTTTTGTTTTTTTTTTTTTTTGTTTTTTTTTAAGTTTGTCTACTCAGTAAAAAGTTAAAAATTTTTTTGTTGTATTTATTTTTTCAGAGTGCAGGATCTAGAAACAATGTCAACGTTCGTGCCTTTGTCGTTCGCTCTCCCCTGCTTAACATCACCAAGGATTTTATGATATGCCTTAAAGCAGATTCCGTCTTCCAGCCGACACCTGCCGACATAATCGACATTTCAGGTTACAATCAGCCCCCCGTTGCTCAAGGATCAATTGAATACGTCATGGGTGACGTCTCATCTTCAAGTCAGGTTGGTATAAACTATTTCATTCTACATCAGTTCTTTAAATTTGTTATTTTTCGTTACTACAGTGTCCAACAGACCAATTTCGTTTCAAAATGGGAATAAAGGCTTCTGCAGGACACTGGGTGATGCAGAGGCGAAACGAGGCAAATATTTGGCCTTACAAGGAATGCGATATAGAAAAAAAAAGTCAGAATTGGGCTCCAGGAATAGTTCCTCAAACGGAAGCCTGCTACCATACCGCCTTAGACTTTACCACCCTTTCAAACTACAATTTTGAGTTCAGATTCGCTGCTGTCCCATTCCAGCTGGAAAAAATGATGGGTAAAATGGGCGATTTAATCAGCTTGTCCCTCTTGCCTTACTGGAAAACCGAACCCAACAGCAACACGGATCAAGTAGGTCAAAGCAAAGAAGTGGGGCGAATTCAGGTCAACGTGACTTTCCTACCGGATAAAATGGATGATGGTGGCCAAATGGTGAACTTGCACTGGGCGACCAATAACGTTATTGAACGATACGAGTACGTCAATCTTCCTTTCGGCAACTTCCTGTTGCCTTCGACGAGCATTCCTCGAACTACGCGAATCGCCTATGAGGGTGATGTTTTCCGTAAGCTATTTTATATCAAATATAAATGGCTTCTCTATAAAAACTGAATCTATCCTTGCTACGTTACAGCCTCTTGTCTTGTAACATCGCAATACATCAGGACGCTGGATAAGGTCAAATTCAACAACTCCTTTTCACCTTGCTACACTTTAATCACAAGTGACTGCGGATCAAATCCCCTTTTTGGAGTTTTTGTTCGGCGCACAGCGGGACTCTATCCTTTGGTAAAACCTCCAAACGTTTTAATAATATTCCGATATCTCCAGAAAAATAAAATATTTGTATAAAAAAAAGGCAACAAAGGTACAAGTTGGCGGACATACCATCGAAATCATGCCGGACGAAAGCGGTCGACGAAAGCAGTTTACCGTTCGAGCTAATGACGTCGAAATGGACGTTACGAATGATTCGTTTACTTTACCAGAGGGACGAGATAAATTCTATGTTTTAAAGTGAGTTATAAAAAGTAAATAGTAAAAGACATGATGCCACTAATCACCCCATCAAACACAGGGTACGCTATCAAGCTCCTATTTACGTGATCTCGTCACCTGGAGCTGGACTTCTGATTCACTACAGCGGGAGTCATGTGGCGGTATTTCCCACCTGGTTCCACAAAAATCAACACTGTGGTCTGTGTGGCAATTTCGACGGAGAGACTGATCGTGAATGGATAAGCCCACAAGGTTGCCCCGTTAACAACGCTACTGTACTAGTTGCCTCCTACACATTGGGACAAACGTGCTACCCGAATCAGGAAAAAATTGCTTGTCCGGAGACTACGTCATAATTCTTTGCGTAAGATTACTACTCCGCTCAAGCCAAACATATTAGATATTAAACGATAAAAAAATTTCAAGGTTTTATTGGCACAAGTTTTGTGAACACTTACCATTGCCAATAACCTATGTCAGTTTCCCCCTCTCTACCAAAAGAACAGAAAATCTTAAGTGGCAGTGGCATAAAAGATTGTGTACAATAATACACTTAGCACTATTCAAGGCCATGTAATTTTTTCCCGTTTTGGAGGATGTGATCCATCTTTGATACAATGCTCACTCATTTGAGATGCACTGCGCTTGATTTTGACTTTATTTAACTGTTTCGCTACATCCATAATACTGCAGGAGGATGAACTTGTTGCGGCACAACCTGAAGTTCTTTGTGCAACAACCTTTTGCCTCAACTGATATCCATTTTGAGAAGAGTTTCTGAAGCCATATAAAGAGCAGTACATCTTAGCAAATGTCACAAGTACTTATTTAAAGGTTGAACTTACAGTTTGGGCAACGATACTGTTGGTTTTCCTGCCTGGGAGTTTTCGATTTCCATTTTAGTTGTCTTATCTTTAAAACAAGACCGTTGTGCCTGTGGCATTGCAACCCTTTTGAACAATTCCACCAATTGTCCCTTTTCATGTGAAATTGTTTCATCAACTTTGACGTGTCTCTGTTTTATTAACATAGGAAATTTACTATGAATTGTAGGTTCCACTTAACCACATTTACCTCTCTTAGAGTAGAAAGCAGTTCGTCTCGTGATAATAATTCTGGATGAAGTAATTTCCACGTATTTTCATGGTCTGTCGAAGACATGCTATCGAGATTCAGAACGGAGTCTATTTATCAGGATTTTAAAGTTCTGCACGTGCCCTTAGGAAAAATTTCTCTGTGTCGTCTGCAGTAGTTAGATGTTTGGTTTTGTTATTGTTTTTCCCTTTTTTTTTCTCATAGTTTTTTTACCAAAGAATGCTGCAGGAAGGAATAACAAATTGTGATTCAGATGCTTTCCGAAGAGTTTTTAAATATTACAAAAAAAAATGTCAAGCTCCTGATTTAGCAGGAGTTATCAATTTTCAAGACGAATCCACTTTTGGGCAAAATGTTAGTGCTTCGCCCGAATTGGCTGGTTATCATTTCAAATTACTAATGTGTCAATTTGTTTTTACTCGGTTTCTAGGGAATCAGAGTCTATTCACCCTGCTCTGGTTATGGTTCGAGTGTAACCGTCGATGATCTAGGACTGAAACCACTAGATGATTGGAACATATTCATAGTTAACAAGCATCCTGGTATGATAATATTTAGACTTCCATCAATTATCATAAAAGTTAAACATTTCTGGCTCTCTCGTGTTTTTATTTAAAAGGGCTATTTTTTATATCCAACCCATTTACAAAAAGTGGAATAGAATACTGGATACAACAGTCATTTGAGAATTATTGTCTGCCACCAAACCCAATTAATATTCAAGAAAATGTTGACATCAGAAATTGTAGTGATGATACCATTCTTCAAAAGCTCAGATGGGCCACCCTTGGATACCACCACAATTGGGATACAAAGGTATTTCAATACTTTTAAGTAAATTTTTAGTAAATCAGAAATTTTTCTGTATAGGAATATGATGAAAACTATAGAGATAAGTTTCCTTGTGATCTAAGTCGGCTTTCCACCATTATAGCTAAATGTGTTGGATTTCAAACCTTTACAGCAGAAGCTGCTATAGTAAATTATTATTCCCTTGATTCATCAATTGGTGGGCATACCGATCATTCAGAAAAAAATCATGATGCCCCACTGATTTCAGTAAGGTTAGTACTATGGCGTAATTTGCAAGGAGAAAGTCATTATTTTCAATCAATTGCCCTAAAATAAAACTTTAACCTTGTTTCTTGGTTTCTGGGATTTTCTAGTTTTGGTCAAACTGCAATTTTTTTGCTTGGCGGAATCGAAAAAAACGTTGTACCAACCCCAATGTTCATCCATAGCGGAGATATTGTCATTATGTCAGGTATTTGTGTGCAAGATACAGTGTCATCGACCGATGAATAACAGTTCGTATTAGGTCCAACAAGACTTTGTTATCATGCCGTACCTAAAATAATCCCGAATGCTGAATTCGCCGTTGATGGTAATTCCTTTAGTTATATCAAGTAAATACTGGTGCACACTTACAGTTATATTTTATTCTTTTTAACCAAGGCCGCTGGTCGACAATCATGTCAAAAATGCGTTTGAATTTAAATGTTCGCCAGGTCAACTTATAAAAGCATTTCACTAAAGTTGGCCCATCTTGTTCGTTGTATTATTGCACTTTCTAAAAGGCCGTATATGAAAGGGAGGGTAATACAATTCTTGAAAAGAAAACAAAAAATCTACTATGTATAGTACGGGTAAACGCCGAGAGAATTACAAAATACCAGACAGTCACTTGCCTACTGCGGAAATATACAACAGCATTTTGTAACAAGACTGCTACGAATTAATTTCCATCCTTAGGCAGGCACGAGATATACGTTAATTGAACACATTATTGGCGTAAGTACGTATTGTACCCACTTGGCTAAGCTAGAAGCAAAAAGACAAAAATCTAATTTACTAACAACTGAATAACTGCTCTATGCTACAGTTATATCTTACATGGCTTATTCAAAGAATTGTTCCAAATTTCAAAGACGATCATTGAATTGAATCGTTTAACGTTCTAGTAAATATCGTTGTCGAGAATTCTCATTAAGCTCATTTATCATAAAACACAGTAAGTAGCTCCTATTCTCTTTTTCAAAATAGGTGGCACTGGTAGTTGCCTCTTTGGGTAAAATTGACAAATGCGACGGCTTTCTGATTAATCCTTTCGCAAAAAATTCGACAAAAAAAATAGTAATAATAATAATATTAGTATAAATATAACTAAAATTAAAACTGGTGTTAACATTCAAACTCCGGCTTTTCCGCAAAACCACTCATCGAAACGAAGATAATCAAAGAACTGGAGCCTTATGACACGCAAAGAGGGAGACGTTACATAGATTTTTCTCTTTTGAGTATACTTGCTCGAGTATGAGGCCTGAGAACGTTGTTGGCAGGAGTGAGTTGTCGACGGTTACTGGCGCATCGTAAATCGAAGCTGACGACGACATTGCTTCGACCGGATAAATCGACTTTCTCTTCTTTCGTTTTTTGACTATTTACGCGACTACTATTCAATCGAACACCCACCATCGAAGAGGTGCCAGACGAAGAAGATGAAGTCAGACAACATGCTTCACGGAGCAACCCTAAATTAGCATTGCGAACGGTGTCGCTAGTTGAGCGATGGGAGCGTGGATAACAACGGCCCGACAGAAAATGTGAACAGGGTGCATTTTTGGAATGCTGACAGAGGACTTCTTCGATTTCCTTTTCACTGCAAACAAATTATACTTGATTGATGATGATCATTAAGCTAGACTTTGTGTGAAAGCCAAACCAACCTTGCAAGTTCAAGAAAGTCGTCGAACACGGGCGAAGACACCACCTTAAGCTCTTTGAGGTCACCTTCACAATCGCCATGGTGATGACTGCTTGATTGTTCATAGCGATCAAGAAATTCGCCCAATTTACTAGCAAGACTAGCCACTCGATCACTACCCGTCAATTTCTTCACAGGGTTCTGTTGAACGAAGAGCGGTTACAACTTCAAGGAGACCATAGCTGTTTTGAATTTTAATCTAATACCTTTGGAGACGGGGAGGCGGAACGGAGTCGCCCAGCAGATCCCAGTCGTTGTAAGAAACGCTCAATCAGATCCAGTTGGTTTACGCAATCTGTAGAATTTTCGAGACAAGGTAACCGTTGTTGAACAAAGCGCAAATAACGCGAAAAACCGCGACGGCTCTGCTCCTGGCTAAAATTGTAGAAACAAAAGGCAAAGGTGTCATAGAACAATGGTAATGATTCATCATACGAGTACGCTAACTACCTCAGGATGTACTGATTTGACAGCTGATCATGGATTTCTTTCTTGATTCTCGTTGGCGAATCATCAACGGTCGGAGCTTTTTTAATTCCCCGAATCATTCCTAATTGTATATGTACATGTATATATATTTTTGTGTTACTCCGCAATCGCTATTTTCATTATCGCACAAAGTACCTGGTCGACGGTTGTCTATGGTAAGCGATTGAAGAACAGCATCTTCGTAAAACGAGGTAGTAGACTCAGCATCAGATTCTTCGTTTAAGGAACGCCAGTTGGGATGTGCCCAATTTGAGCTACTAAAGCGAGCAGAAGTTCCTGCGGCTTGGTTCGATCTTGTCGCTGGTCGAAGCATTTTTTTGGGGACTTTTGGGGGAAGTTTGGCAGAATTTAAAGCAGAGATACTCGTAGCAGTGGAAGGGTTTGAGTCGCAAGACACACTCGATGTGGAATTAGAGGCGGCAATTGCAGCAGCAGCTGCCGCTGATGCAGCCGCCGCGACTGAAGCTACTGTTGTTGAACTGTTTCGATTGTTGCTTATCAAAGGGAAGAGACGATCGTGAACCATTCGATTAAAGCTAACTCCAGGCGAAGCTAGGGCCGGTGACGAACAAAGTGTTTCAATAAAATCGCCATAAAGTGACCATGAATCTTCAGTAGGAAAGATGCGGTTGAAATCGCCACGTCGCTCATAATCGTCACGCAATTGCGTTAATATGCGTGACTCCTCAGCGGTGAGCGTCGACGCGCTACCCGTCAACTTGACGACACGAGATTGGTGGAGGCGTGACCGTGGTCCAGTATCAGCTGATTGTGCCCTCCGATATTGATTGCGTTCCGTGGATGTGGGCGCTGTTTTCGCCCGACCTTGCCTTTGCGAAGCAACTGATCCAGGAGTGGTTGGAGTGGTGGTAGGATCCACTGCAGGAATGCCTACAAGCGTCAATAAATCCGATAACATGGCTGATTTAACGCGCAGATCCAATTGCGAATCACAGCCAAGCGAAGGCGACAAATTCACCTCCAATAACCACGGTTTTAAATCCGCGTCGACGAGAATATCAAAGCCGTACAACTCTACAACAACCGGCAAAAGAATAAGTTGGCGAATGAATTTGGCAAAATCTTTCTAATTATTATAGATTACCAAAGCAATTGTTCCGGTGAGGAACAAACATTTTGCAAGCTGCGACAACTGGAGGCGTAGCTGCCATAATAGCTTTGATGCATACGTCTTCGATCCGGCGCATCAGGCGAGACACATCCTTGCCCTGTTAACACAAATAGCTTGTAACAGATGAACGGCAAACGGAATTATATAGATTTACGGACACACCTGAGCTCGTAGGTATTTCAGAAATCCTGTTAGCGATCGTTTGTGACCGACATCTTCTACACTGGGATCCTCAGAACTGCGAAAAGGCATCAGTTAAGTGTGACTACAGGTAATATACTCCGATGATAAACGTGGAACTTACACAACAAAATCAGAGTGATATTTGTTGATGCTATAGTTACACAGATGAATGCATGGATTATCCAAACTGCTTTGATCAGCCGTATACTTGACTGCAGCAAAACGGACAATTCCGTGACGATAGAGGTAGATGACCAGTGGATCGTACGAAGTGACAGCAACGTAGAGACGTAAATCGCACTACGTAAAACGTTTCCGTAAGTTAAAAACTGAAAGATGAAACGCATAAAGGTTGAAAGCCCTTTACCTTATGGCCATCGACCAGCAACGGATTTGCAATGTACTTGGAAATGAGCACAGATTCCTCCATCGGGACTTCATCAGGCTAGGTAATCACAAGGAAAACGTTACAACCCTATAGCTATAGCCAAAAAGAAGAAAATTTACCTTGCTAACTAAATAAATTCCACGTCCCCTAGACGAGGCTACGGGTTTGACTATCCATGGGCCATGTAATCTGTGATGAGCTGACCAGAAATCCCTGAAAACCAATATTAAGCAACCAACAATTTAGTATTTGACTGAGCCCTGCATTTTGTGCTTTACCGTGCTACCTGTATTCATTTGGCATGATAAAGCTGGGAGGAAGGAAATCAAAGTGCTTGGACCCATGGCAGTGCTGAAGCCTTGCAACATTTTTGTACAACCTGTCCTTTCTTGTCAGTTCATAAGACCTAGGAAAATGGTTTACTCTCTGATACGATCGAAGTGAAGAGAATGTGTGTGGTCTAGGATGGGAGCCGGTCCAAAGTAGGTTGAAGTCATTATTGGTTGCTGATACCTCTGTTAGGCCATGGGAAGATAACAGCGAACTAACTAACCATGTGTCACTTTGAGCAGTTCGAAAAGTTAGATTCAAAGCTTTGCCAACCTTCATATATTTTTTTATAACCATTAGGAATAGCTAAACATCTTCAATCAACAAATCTGTTGGTACCTGGAAAGGTGGCGTCCCTGACAAAACACTTGCCCTAAACTTGGCAACAGGAGGTTTTCTTCCTGACTCTATCTGGATCAACCAGTTCTCTAGTAAGTGTAAATCCTCCCTTTATGAAGAAATAATTCAATAATAAATCGACTTCTCAGCACTCAATTTAGAAAGAAAAAAGAGAGACATAAAAACAAACGTGCCGCTTACCCTGGATCTTCGACTTCGTTATTATTGTTGACAGGAGCTGCAGCAGCCATAATAATTATCAATAACTGACTAAAGCTGGAGACATGTAGGAAACGACTTGATGTACTCAAACTCGATAGGAAACTTCGAAACAAACGAGTTAGAGAGTCTGGTAAAATAATAATCTAAAGAATGAGTTGCAGCAGGGCCATGTTTTCACTCACGACTTGTCCCCGCCTTCGCCTGTCAGAAACTAAAAGGGAAAAGAAATTTTGTACGCTGTTACCATGGTAACGTACATGTTTTAAAAGTCTACCATTTTTAGGGGTATGTTATCGTTGCTGGTAGGAGGTACATATCGGTCCTTTAAACATTGACGATGACTGTGTGGCGAGATGACTATCGACACGAAACCTTGTGGTTCTTTTCCCCTAAATAACCGTTGGGGCTTTTCCTTTTCTGGGGGAGTTCACTCCCTGTGAGCCATGAATTAAACATGTATTTTTATTTATTTATTATTTTTTTTTTTCATTTTCGTTCGTTGGTCACCATAAAACACGATTTCTCTTTGTTTTCGTTAAATCTTATTTTGGACACTCGCAGCATGGTTATGTTGATTGCCATTTCAGGAGGCCACGAATAGATTAAACCGTGTTGAGTAACGCCGTTCTGGTAAGCCATCACGCTTGATGATGGTAATTAAATTACAATAGTTGATCATGAGATTAGATGAGCTTCGACCTACTTTTATGGCGTTGCGTTTCTTACTAACATTCCCTGCTAACATCGACCACAATATTTTATAATGAATGAACAGCAGTCAATAGTACGGGACGGATGTGGTTGGGTGTGCGAAGTAATCGATCGAACGTCGGTCCCCTACATAGTTGGATCGTTACCGTACGAAAAGAACCCTCGCAGTAGAAAAAGAAAGGGAAATAAAAATGACGACATGTAATAGTTTTTTTTAAAATGTCATGCACTATCAGAGACCAAGTACAAGGGTATCACGTATTCTTTGTCGGGGAACTATCGCTGACGACAATTTATGGGGAAGCGTTTGTTTTTCAAAGTAATATTTCATAAGGTACAACACGCATCGCAGAATGACTTTCTTTATTTTTATTTTTAGCAAATAACGACAATAGAACAGTGTATCTCCAATCAAATTCGTACAGTCATAGCCCACGTATAACGACGACGCAAGTAATATATATATGCTATGATGATGAGTAGTTTTTCGTGTGAAAACGAAAGCATAGGCGAAACAATAACACGAGTGCAGCTTGTATAATAATTATTATCACAAAACCAAAACCTTGGCATCGAAACAGGCTCATCCTTTCGAGTTGTGTGGGCACTTCAAGGTGATGGGAAATGTCAACGGGCAAAGCCGAGGAAGACGTGAATCGCCGCGACGAGAAAAAAGAACGACGCGAAATTTCGCATAGTCGCCTTAGAAGCATGGCTACTAATTACCGGTTGGCACTGATTGGGTTTCCAAGGTCGGAGGTAGCCCAAGCTGTCTCGAGCTCTAATGCATACGACATACTGGCTAGGTCGATCGATACCATCGATTTGATCTGAACGCAAACCGTAGCCTACGTCTTTAGAAATGACTGGAGAACTGACCAGATCTGGTTGGCCCGGCTGCTGCGATTCTTTCAACATGGGACGGACCTCAACAGAAAAGTCACCCACGTCTTGTCGCGTTTGCACGTACCAGCTGTACGTGATGGATGAGCCCAAACTCGTCACCTCCCGAAAGACGACATCTTTGACGATGGCGTACTTGGCCTTGTTATTCACGCTGCGACCACACGTCAATGATTCGTCGTCAACGGATGCCAAAGTTTGACCGGCCAGCAAATGCGGTTCTTGGCATAGAGTTTGACTCCAAGGGTTATCGTCTCGTAGATCGATGCCACTCAACCAAAACTGCAAAGGCCTCAGTCGGCAGTCGCAGGCAATTGGATTGCCTTCCATAAAGACTTGGGTGGAATTGTTCTCTATCAACGACATGAATTCGTCGTAAAAGCGCGTCAGGCGATTGGAGCGCAAGTTGACTATTTTGAGCCGAGGCGAAGCAACGATTTCGTCAATAGGAATATCAACCATTAAGTTATGACTTAAATCCAATTGAGTCAAATTAGGCAACGGGCCCAACAAGCCTTTCGTTAAATGCGTTAGTCCATTGTAGGCCAAATCAAGAGATTCCAAGCTGGTCATGTTCGTAAGTACACCTGTGCTTAAAGAAATGCCGGATGATAAAATGTCAATGAAATGTTGATTTCAGTTTAGAACATTGTCTGTACCTTTTCGAATTTCATTCAGCATATTTCCTCTAAGGTTAAGTTGGCGAACTTTTTTTGTTCCGATGAGGATCTCTTTAGACAGAACCGGCATCTGATTGAAGGACAAGTCAATTTCAGACAACCGATATGGGATCCACGGACTCTCAGGAAACGTTTTGGGCGAGATGAACGATATCTGATTGTGTGTCAAGTTGATCTATTTCAAATGTAATTATTCAATCGTCAGTATTATTTATTTTTTTTTTTCTATACGAAATTTGTTTAAATAAAGAAAGCATACCCTTTCAAGAGAGAGGCAATCTTCCAGCAGCGAGTGTGTTTTATTGTCCAGCCTTTCTATGGTGTTATGCGAGAGATCTAGCGTCCTCAACGACACCAGACCGTGAAAAGCTCCCGTGGGTATGGAAGAGATGACGTTGAAGCTCATGTTGAGATGAAGGAGTTGGAGAAGTCCTTCGAAGGCTTTCTCACTGACTTGGCTAATGTTGTTGTGACTCAGACCTAATTGGAAGACAATGGGAAGACGGCCAAACGCACCTCGGTTCAACTCGGTTATGTTGTTGAAATCGAGGAAGATGTACTGAATAGTATTCAAATCGGCGAGTGCTTGATAAGGTATGTTCCGAATCGAGTTATTTCTCAAATCAAGTCTTTGCAAGCTGATGAGATTGGCGAAACTACCCGATTCTAGATTATCGCCAATTTCATTGTTGCTCAGATCCAGTAAGAGCAGTGAGTTCATTACCGGCCAAATGCGGTTGGCCGGGATTTTCGACACACGGTTGTTGGCCAGGTTGAGTTCCAGCAATGAAATAGGCAACGTGAAGATGTTTGAAATGAAATTATGTTCCAGTGAAAGCCAACGGATTGATGAAAGGCGAGTAAATGCGCTTCTAGCTACGTCTTTCACTTGATTGTGACTGAAATCCAGTTCAATCAATGTCGGCATATTACCAATGGATGAGCCACTCAGCGATCCCATGTTGTTATGACTGAGGTTTAAGTACCGCAGAGTAAACAAGTTGGACATTGTCGCGCCATCAATTTCAGTCAGCTGATTGTGCGAAAAATCGACAGTGTGCAGCTCGTACAACTTGGGAAAGGTCCTCTTCGGTACCACCTGCAATTGGTTGTAGCTGACGTTCAATATTGCGATGCCCGTCATGAAGTCAAAAGGAACATGCGAAAGATTGGTGATTTGGTTGAAATCGAGACGTAGCTCGAACGGATACGTGGTGGAATCGAAAGCAGTGCGCGAAAATCCCGTCAGATTGTTGTGCGAAAAGTCTAGCAATGTCATATTGGCGCAGTTGACAAACGCTCCCGCTTCCACTATTTCCAGTTGGTTGTAACTGATGTTGACTTTGGCCAGGTAGATATCTTTGAAAGCCGCTTTCTCGATCTTGGTGATTCGATTATCGGACACATCAATATGTTCGCAAAGGTTTAACTCGTGGAACATTTGAAAGTCGATCTTTTGCAGAAAATTACGTGCCAAATCGATGGTGCCGATACGAGAAACGGCACCAAATGTTCCCCTGCCAATATCGCTAATGTTGTTGTCGTTGAGATAGAGTCGACGAAGGAATCGCATGCCGCGAAAAGAATTCGAATCCAATTTCTGAATTTTATTCCCACTCAAATTGATTACTCGCAACACCTAAAACGAAGAGAACGAGTTTTAAGTAAAGCATCAAATCCAGTAAGGGCAATTGTTTTTATTACCGTGTTGCGTGCAAAGACTCCTCGAGGATATTCAGTCAGTCCGTTGTGTGACACGTTAACGTTGATAAGCTTAGCGAGATCGGAAAAGTAGGTCGGCTGTAATTTCGACAGGAAGTTGTGGCCGACGTCGAGCACTTCCAGGTTGCGAAGAGGTTGGAAAATACCTTTTGGTATTTCCTTTAACTGATTGCCGTGCAAGTCGAGAGTTTTCAACTTGTCGAGGCCAGCAAAAGCCTCTGGCATCAGTTGCGAGATGTTTGGCGTTTATCAAACGCAAGTCTTCCAAATGAAGGCCGGCAAACGCTCGACTAGAAATGTTATCGAGTTTGCTTTGATCCACTCGCAAAACGGTCAAAGACGAGAGTTTCTTTAGACCCTCGGGTATTTCTACCAGCTCCGTCCGCGTGAGGTTAAGCATGACGAGCGTCGAGTTCGATACACCAAGGAAGACGTCATCTTCAATATAATTCAGAGGCGTGTCAATGATGACGAGTCGACGAATCTCGACATTATGGAACAATGGCCCGTACAACCTTGGAAATGTGCAACATCATCACAGAAATGACATCAGCAAAGAGGGACGAATATGAGCGTGAAAAGTACTATACCGAGTGATGCGAGAATGGGAAATAAGTAGCTCATCGATTGGTGCCCCGGCGTTATTGAGTCCAACAGACAATGTAGCCAAATTAGTTCGATTGCAGTGTACCACCTGCGAATATTTTCAACATGATGACATGAAAGGGTTCGTATTAAAACAGCCTGAATTATTTTTCGTACCAGACCAGTATCGGCACCTCGAATGCAGAGGCATGGATAGATAAGCCTTGGTTCTTGCGGACACGGATATTTCGGTCCGGGTGGAATGTAAACGCAATAGGAAACTTGAAGGTGAAGTAAAAACAAAAAGGGTAGCAGGAAGAGGATCCGGGAAGACATTCTTGGTGGTGGTGAGATTTTTCACGAGTCACTTGCTGATTGTGTGAGAATAAAAGACGTCTGTTGCAAGTAGAAAAAGAAAGGTGGGCTGGGCAGAGTCAAGGCCAGCCAAAAGTTCGCCTGTCGCTTTTGTATTCGGAGTATGCCCCGACTATGAGTGGGTGCGTGTGTCTGCGCAAGAATTAAATTAAAGGAAAGGAAAACTCGACTCTTTCACTTTTCACTGGCCGCTTCCACTCCCTGTACACACTCGCATGACTTTCACTCTCTGTGTTAAACTCGGCGATTTCTCTCAGTCAGCTGTTTGAAAGGCAGAAAAACAACTTCAGTTATCCCACGCCATTTTCCTACGTAAACACAAGGGGAAGTCGACCTCACGTGAAATAGGTACCCTCGATATCGAAATAAACCAACTAACGGAGAAATTCTTTGAACGAACGAAATCTTAGTTCGCCAAACAATTGGTACGCGACAAAATTTAGGCCAGTCGGTTAAACGCAAAAGTAGGGCTCTCAAATTATGTCTTAGAATACCAGAGCTTGGTCCGATTATTTTCAGCGATTTCTTTTTGTGATTTGATGCGAGAATTGTCACGGAAGTATCACTGCGATTAAACAAACAAGCTTTGACTGCACTGCGTGAGCGAATGAAGTATACACACACACACAAAACACGTGGAGTCTTGACGAGAGTTGGAGCTCAACTTGGGGATTTCGACGCAAGCTGCTGGTATAGACCTGCCGAATGGATGCCAACCCCGTTAGGCCAATGACCCACTTTCGAAGCCACCCCCTCACCTCCGCAGGCCAACAACACTTGTACCACTTCTTTTGATACCTTCCAGAATCTCTAAAATATAAATAATCCGAAAAAGGGCGTCGGAAGGAGGATGAAAACATTCATTTCAGCAGGGGTGCTAACGCGGCAGCTGGGAAAACGATGACGAAAGCAAAGAAAGAAATTTTCTCCAACGTTAACTGGCAAATTGATGCAGAACGACGCCCATTGCTCGACAATTTTCTAAATAAAGAATCTCGTTATTTGCACATAAAAATACGTACTTGCCGCGCTCCCGTTGAGTCAGCACCAACTGCAATTCTCACTTTCTACGTGATACACTCGTCTTTTTGCCGCATAAACGCCCAACGATTGATCATATCTTCTCATGTAAAGTTGTTCGTAATGAACGGATAAAGGACGGTACTGCCAGCCTCTCCTTTTCCCTAAATCAGCACCATTATACACTGGAAAGTGGGCAAATAAAATTTGGCCGTAGCTCCATGTTGATAAAAACAAGCGTCTCTGTCGAGGTCATTGCAATACAACACACACACACACACCATCACTTTCGTTTAAGTATGCCAGAAACGGCAAATTGGAAGATGAAAAGAAAGGTTGTTTGGTTGTGTGTGTGACTGTCCAAGGTGCCCGCTAGCTTGAAATGGTCATTCAAAGCGTCCTTGGGAAAGGAAACTTTGGAGACGAGGAAATGGAATAAACTCCGGTTATAAGAAGCTTAGCAAATGGTTCCAACGGTAGCTCATACCTGTTGACTACTTAGCTTAAGCTTTGCGAAACGTTAAGGACTCTTCCAAGGCCGGCATTTGGCAATGAAAGTCAAACACGCGCTATAAACCAAAATTGTAGAGTTGTCAGAAGGTTTTAAGTACGTTGTTACCATTACTGCAACAATTTCATTTTCCGACCGGTCAACAGGTGCAAATATGCAACACACAGCCAACAGATTTCCACTTTGACGTGTTGGACGCGAATAAAAACAACATCATTTTCCCTCTGGCATTTTCCGAGCTCGAATAGTTGCTGTGGTTGAAAAAACTTTGGAGTCATTATTCCCTCTGAAATAAACTGTGTACAAAACAGCAATGTCAAAAGAGAGTATCATTCTTTTGTTAAGGCATAATAATATTACCGTCCTTGGAAGCGGAGGAATAACCTGGAGAGGAGAAAAAAAAAAAACGCGTCTGGCGACTTGACTGCACCCCACACGGCAACAACCCAGCATCTTTCGATGCAGATGAGTCAACTACATCCCGGATCCACATTTAGGTTTTGATGTAGCGAAACTTGTTTGTGTTGTTTTTCTATGTAATTATCGCATTGTTTCCAAACATCTCGTCCTTGTCTGCATCTCATTAAATTTTCTATACTTGAAGACGATATTTACGAGATGTTTGGGAACCCTGACGGCCGAAAATTGCAGCATTCAGTCGTCAAATGCGGGACTAAACGAAGAAGAGAAAGCGGTAACGCATTTTCCACTTTTTGTTTCCATCCACTTGCGTTTGTACACGCGGAAATAGGTTAAACCTGCAATAACTTCCGCCATTAAAAAATGGAAAAAAAAAAGCTGTCTGGTTAGGAACAGGAAAAAATGAAACACGTTTCGCTTCAACTTTTTGGGCACTTGATTCAAAAAGATTAGAAAAGGATATACATATTTTGGCCAACCACTGTAACGATTGTTTGACGCGCAGTATGAGCTTTTTCAAGGTACATCTTTGTTGCGATAAGATAGTCATCTTTTTGTGCAAAACCAAAACGATAAAAATTGCAATAGGATTTGGACGTTCTCGTGACCTCGGCGCACAACTAGACTGCATCCTTTTAATACGAGTTCGATGAGGCGGTACGTAATCATTTTTAAACCTTTTCTACAAAATAAAATTTACTCTTAAAAAGTCATTGTTTCAACCTCTAAAAGATTATTCTGTTCGCTCCATTAGTAGCCAAATTTTGAAAAAAACCCAATAATCTGGTTTTCAATCTGCTGAGAGCGGCGTTAGGCAGCAATTGTTTGTAACTTTCACAATCTTGTTTTGGCTACGACCTCCTTCAATTCTCAAAACTTGGCATTGAATCAAATGTCCGTCAATTCTAGAAGGTTGACAAAATATTTTGTTTTTGAGCCAAATTTTAATCGCAGAATAAAGGGCCAGCATAACAGCCCGTCAATAACAGCAATAAGGAAAGAATTATGTGATCCATTTAAGGCTAATTCCAATCTACTGATATTTTAGAAAATTAAAGATAAGTATCACTTGGTCAGTTAGGCTAGGACGGATGTGAGATATTCACGACGGGCAGGCATTTCATCAGCTGGTCGGTTGTACGGTGTCCAGATTGGTTCACCAACAAAGAAACGCTTGGCCTTGATATAGTTCTACAGATAATTCCCAACAAATTACAGAATTATAAACACAAAACCGTTTCATTAAGTTGAATGAACGGGGAATAAGAGAAAACTCAAATGACTCAACAACGAACCAAGGAATCCAGAGTAAAACGATGGTAAATGCCAGCCGGTAAAACGAGTAAATCACCAGCCTCTACTTTGATGCGGATCCAGCTGTCATTTTTGGCGTCTCTCACATCAAAGAAGCCGGATCCGCTCAGTACGAAACGAATTTCTTCGTCAGTATGCAAATGCTCCGAGAAGAAAATCTTCAACTAGATTTTTTTTTTTTTTTTAATTGAAATTACCTTTTGAATAAAATTATGGCAGGGGTGTCATACCTTTTCTTCGTAATTAGGCAACTTCTCGGGCGAAATTTCGATAACGTCCTCGTAGGTATAACCTCTATCTTTCTTGATTTTATCTAGTACACCGTCTTCCTCATAAGAATCGAGGTTTAGCTGAAACGAGTTTAAGAAACAAAACTGAGCTTGAAGTAAATGGAAAAAAAAAAAAAAAAAGAAAAATACTAACCTTCCAGTAAAGGACTCCAGTTAGCGTGACCAGATCTTTCATGTCAACCGGTTGAGGTGGGTTTTTCTGGTGATCTAAACGCTGATCCTCATCAGAGTCGTCCATATACCAGGCACTAACCATCTTGAAAGAAATAACACAAAAAAGGGATTTATTAAATATAAATACATATTTATTTCCATGGCTAGAAGATAAGATCTCTTATAATAGTTTTGAAATTAGTATCCAATTTGCTTTCTAGTTGAAGATACGTTTCCCTAGCAACGACCTGAAACCGGGAACGATTAGTGTGTACGAGTTCTCCATAAAGGTAAGCGCCCATGGCCGGATGCTGCAGTAAAAACTCACGAACCATAGGCAAAAGACGAGTACATTGCTGGGCAACAATCAATTCACAAGCTCGATGGTACGTATCCGCATTAATTAAATGAGGCTCGTAGTGATCAATAAGACGGCGCACGCTTTTTGCGGGTATCAATTTGCTTTCTAGTTCCAGTAACCGATCCAATAAGGCAAGGACTTGATCAGGCATGGCTTGAGAAAAAGGAAATAAAGGTGGACTTCCTCTTGGCCGCTTCCAATATTCGAGATGTTGCGTGACTTGTGCATCAAGAATGTTTATGGTGGAAAATTCAGTTTTCCATTCGGGCAAAGATGAACTGTACAGCCAAATCTGGGCCTGATGACGAATCTCTTCCTTTTGCTGGAACTGGTGACAAAAGAAATCGACGCACTCGGTTGTTGTTATCAAACAACCGTGAAAATGCTCGATGTAGCATTTCAGAGCTACCAGGAGTGGGTCTAAGCCTACAATCTTGACCAATTGGACTAGAAAAAAATAACCTTTTAGATAGGGTATTTGCGAGACTGTTTTGTCACGATGCAATCCATTGATCACAACATTAGTTTCCGAATTCAACGAACTGACACTCTGCAGAAAAAGATCCACATTTTGACAGTCCGACTTTAGAATCTGATAGCGATTGATTGCTTTCAGCTCCATGAGTTCAGTTTGACGGGAAAATTTTGACATCTTCAAGTCGACGACATCCTTAAGAAAAAAAAAAAAAAGGGAATATGAAATAATGCGAGATTATGATAAAAAAATTATCCAAAGAAATTACCTCCATGAACGTTGCAAAGCCTTCACTAATCCACTCTTCATTCCAATTTTTAGGCCCGATATTAATGCCGAACCAAGAATGGCTAATTTCATGACCCAGTCTAGCCAACATTGGGGAATGGCCATAGAGAATGCTGGGCGAGATCAAAATTAATCCAGGAGATGCGAATCCAAGACAAGTCACTGAGGAAGGCATGATTACAAAATCCAGTTTCGGAACAACATGTCTTCCCAAGATGTGAAATATAGCTTCAATCGAAGAAGGAATGTAATCCTTGAACAGCGATGGATCGCAGGAATTGGAATAGAACACTTGACAGGGGATTTTGGGACCACCAAAGTCTGACTGGGCGAAAGGGCAAGGGTAATGCGGATGACGACATTCTATTATTCTATCGTCGGGTGTTCTCAGTTCCAAATGAAAAGGAATCTCCTCACGTTTCCATTTCCCGATTGCAAGGGCAAACGTAGAGAGTGGTAGTAACATCGACGTGTAAAAATAAATGCCCATGCCAGTTGAAAATCCTCTGTCATCCCCAGTTGTAGCTGCACCAAAACCATCAGGCACTTGCAGTAATAACTGCCAGGTAGCCATCAATGTAGGTGCATCTTGATAAGGAAAGAGAGATCTATTGTTGACTAAGCTTCCTGTGGTAAGACAGCAACATTTTCCATCGTCATCAAGAACCCAGGAAATTGAACTACCTTCTGGCTTTGTACGGTAACTGAAACAAAGAACAGCTTTTTTCTTTTGAAGGTTTTCAACTTTGACACACCAACTTCCAAAATTTGGATCCAATGTTTGTCTCTCTTTCTTTGAAGTCCAATACATAAACAATTCATTACTCTTTCGTTTGTCAAAACTATCTAAGAGGGTAGATACTTCTTCCTCATTGGCATTTACTTCTTCAACTGCACCAATGTGTAGATCTTTTAAATCTAAAATTAGCGTTGATCCTGATCCAACTTGTTTGATAAACACATAAACATCACCACTAAAATATCGCTGTTCTATGTCGCAGGTCAATCTCAGCATGTAATGTTCTACTTTGTAATCACTTCCCAAACTGAGCAGTGGAAGATCTAAATTGTCATGGCAGCTCATATCAAAATAATCGTTCTATTCTCTCGTTAACAAAAAGACGAATAGAAAACTCTTATTTACCTTTAAAACTTTTAAATTTTTTAAAATTAAGTTCCCTTCGAACAGCCACCTGCTTCTAAGAAGATTACAGGCGCTCACCCGGACCGTGCTCTATTTTTTAAACACGGCGTCGGCTGCTAGTGAACTGGTTTAGTTCTAAATTAAACTATCAGATGGCGAATAAATCTGTCTGCAAAAAGGAAAGTAGATCAAGAAAATCGTGTTGTTTGGTTTCACAAACTTCCAAACAAAAAGAAGAGAAATTCCGGATGTCGAGTTACGACTTATGGGAATCTCATTGTTTTGCAACCATGCCGCTGTTTGACATTGTTCTGTGAGGAACCATCACTTGTGGGGTCTTCAACAGCTTCGTAGGTACCCGGTTTGGTTTTGGCTTTGTTATTATTTGGATGACGCATGCGACGTGACTACACTTGTTTATCGGAATCAGGTTATCGGGCTTTTTTAGAATAGCGGTATTGAAAGAAATCAGTTTAAGCATTACAGTTGCATCATTCAAGTTTTGTATATTTTTCAGAAGAATGGCAAACAGCAATGGGGAAACTAATCCCCCAGTTCGCCAAAACATTCCTCCATTCTCAGTGAGAGAAGTTTACAAAGCAGGCTGGCTCAAAGGTGTATCGTTCCCAGGTGAAAGGAGAGGAGTCATCTTTGGGAAAAAGTATGAACGTCTTTGGACACTCTTCTGCATCCACGATGATGTTCAACCTTTCCTGGAGTTTTACATCGAACCCAAAGCAACTCCATCACACCAACCCATTTGGGCCACTTCGCTGGCCCACTGCATGCATGTGTCACATTCAATCGCTGTCCAAGGTGACACCTTTGAGTTTGTTGTTACCTGTCGAGAGTGCACTGTTCTTCGGCTGGGTGCTTCATCTCGAGAACAGATGAACGAATGGGTTGACGTTCTCAGAAACCGTCTTCGCGATATTGGTGTGCTCGAACCCAAAGAGAACTTTTATTCTCCCCTCCCTGAAGCTGCCAAACCTCCGCCCAACGCGAGCCATTCATCGACCAGAGATCCCAATTCGCCGCTTCCACTTCCACCAGCCAGCCGAAATGATACACGTTCCGATCAGCAGCAAGTTGCGGACGTTCTTTACGCCGATACCGTTGAATCGCAGGTCCCAACAGTTCAGACAGCTGTCGCCGAAGAGGCAGTAGCGTCACACGTTACTGTCATTTCAGTTAACGAAGACATGTTGGATGATCCAGTATTCATCGTTGACTCGAACGCCGTTCCAGCACCGCCCAGCATGTTTTCGACGCGCGTCCGCATCGCCAGCGCACCCAGTTCATTACGAGAATCCATCGAAATAGAAAATAGCTACGAAGCCATATTTAATTCTACCCCGGCCGTTGCTCCAGCCCCAACGACGCCGCCTATTTCTGCTGCTATTAGCCACCGATTGCACAGTGGTAGACAGCTGCCCGAATTACCTGCCGCAACAGCTGATCACGGGGTGGTCGTCCGAACCCCATCGCATCATCTCCATCCCCTTACGCAGCACATGGTTCACGGGCAACAGCGAACGCGGGATGGATTGAGACGCACGATGAGCATGGGGCAAGAACATCAACATCTTCACCCGATGCCACGATCGATTCCTCCGCCACCGTTACTCTTACAACCGGCGCCTGGCCGCGGGGGGCGAGAGGGGGGTCTTGTTCTTTTACCTAGGCCACCGCCACTCTTTGCTGCTTCAACTCCTCAGCCTTCGAGTTCTCATCATCCGCTCGGTACGCGACACAGCAGTCCTCTGTTCCGCCCGACTCCGTCCAACCATCAACCAAACAGCGCAGCTCTGCAGCCGGTCAACGCCAATCACGGCCCAGGTGCCGAGACGGGCTATTCTTTGAAAGAGAGGCAAGTGGCCCGCCTACGCATGGAAATGCAGCATCCGGCTGGCGTTCGCATTATCCTCAAGAAAAGAGACTGCCTGAATACCATCGCTTTAATCGACGCTCTCGGAACTGTTTGGTATTTTTTTCGCATTTCATCACCTAGTCGTAGTCTCATGTGTGACCTGCTAAATCTTTACAGGGTGGCCGGATGGAGGCAAAAAGAGAAGCCGTTGCTTTACAACGTATTCCACATAGGGGATCAAATAATGCGCGTCAGCCATTGTAATGTCTCGTCTTCTGTTGACGTCAATCGATTGATCAAGAACGAATCGTCCGGCCAGGTAAACCGCATCTTTTTGTTTCAAAAACTACTCGATCGTTAGGCTACTAATGCACAATTGGATTCAAGATTGAGTTTATAGTTCGACGAATACCTTTTGGTCGCGTGTTTCACCTGCGACGCGAGGCCGAAGGTCAAAGTCTTGGGATCGTTACGGAAGCCGGCGGAGGCGCCGAGATCCGCGAAGTCGTAGCGGGTGGATTGGCAGCTCAACAGGGCGTCCCGCCATTAGCCATGAATCCGTTAATGTCGTCCTCTTCTGCGTCATCATCGTCACCAATGTCTTGCTCCTGGACTCTGACGGAAATCAATGGCCGGCCACTGAATCTTTGCTCCAAGGAAGGCGAGGCACGAGATCGGCTCAATGCCGTCGGCAAGGCTGTCAGTGTTCTCATCCAGCCGACGGAATTCGTCAAATTACTCAAGAAACAAATCAAGAGCATCCGAGGCTACAAGGATTACCTCCTCGTTTGAATTGAGAACGACACAGTTATGCTAAACTTTCCCTTGTTTCTCTTCTCGCCAACCGTAAACATTTCCAGCTGACTAATTGTACAACTTACCCATTGTTGATAACCTCCTCTTGTTTTTGTTTGGTTGATTTTTACAGTTTTTGTGCTTTTTTCCCCCTGCCCCGTCTTTTCTGAGATGATATGAAAATGATATTTCCCCCTCCCCCCCTGTCTCTTACAGCTTTTGTGACTGTGATACTTCAAATTTTGTCAAACTGGGATCAAATAAAACGAGAGAAAAAACGACGAAAACAGTCAAAGCTAGAAAGGACAACGAAATGAAAACGTGGGGCCACAGTTGGTGGACGAGCCAGCTGTTCCATAAACCAATTGACTGACGCGCGATCGGAATTGTATATTTGATTGTGTAGTAACATTAAATGAACAAGAGAAGAAGAAGAAACACAAAGTAACAATGAAACAATGCAAATCGGCTATGATGTAAGACACACTGTTGGGAAGGGGGTATAAATTAAGATTAGATATACGTTTTTATAGTAAAATAATGTATAGGGTGTGTTTGTTTCATGTTCTCTGGCATCATCACAGCTTCAATGAATCAGATGGCAACGTACTGTACAATGCATTTTTTTCATATTTTTTTTTTCTCATTTTCACTGGCCTTAATAATTACGATTTTAAGGTAATCATGTGTTGATAGATTGATAGATTAGATATTACATGACGTTCAGACGATTGGCGAAACACCTGCTGATCGATTTCAGGTGACCTAACAAGCCCTGAAAAAAATTCTTTTACTACATCCTGCAGCTCTGTAGATAACTGTCAAGAGTTTCTCAATAATAATTACAGGGATTAATGAATGAGGTACACCCATAATAATGCATTATCATAATTATAAGGTTAAACAGTCAAATAATTAGTTTTGAAGATAAAAGAATGTCAAAATTGTGCACAGCTTTTTTTTGTTTTTTGTTTTTCGTTTTTTGTTTTTTTTGCATCTCTTCAGCGAAAATGGGATTGAAGACATTTTTTTAAAAGTTGAGATCCATCAATTTCCTCGAATTACTTTTTCTTTTTGTTTTTTTCTTTTCTTTTTTTCTGTTGTTTTCTGTTGTTTTCTGTTGTTTTAAAAATGTTTTCGTCCCCGAACGTATTCAGACGTGGCTGTCACACGACGTCGACTCTGGCGGATTACCTGCCCCACTGGTGGACGTCGTCGAAAGCGTCACCGCCAACAAAGGTTTGCTGGATGCTCGACTGGCGGCCGTACAACTTCCTTGGCGGCCATACTTTTGCAAGACGGGCCGTTGATTGTTGGCCGCCACCAGTAGATCCTCTTTGGTCATTCGCTTGATGAGTTGATGTTCGCTGCTGGTGGTCGTACCGGAAGCGGTGCCCGACGTGGTCGTCGTATTGAAGGTGCTCTGTCGGCTCAAGTGGCGCAGCAATCGCTTCCGCCTACCGGCCCACGTGAAGCCAAGAGCCTTGAGGAAAGCTGTGCGGAATTTGGACGACATGACGTTGTACAAAATGGGATTGATGGCCGAATTGAGGTAGAACATGACTCGACAAAAGTTTAGCACGTGATAATACGTCTCTGGACCCATCATTTGAATGTCTTCGTCCGACGTCACGATGAACCACAGCGTAAAGATTTTGAAGGGCAAGAGGCAAATGAAGAAGAAGACGACAACCGTGCCCAGCATAGACACCACCTGGCGGCGAGCCCGCAAGTTTGGGTTGACGTTGTCTGTTCCGGCCGCTACCGACGCCGACGTTTGCACCTTTGGTTTGTGAGTTGCAAATCAACAAATTCGATCACAATCATTTCGATTTAAATCCAACGATGCCTTAGTCACAATTTACGTCCACAATTTAAACTATGAATGAAATCGATTGCGACTTGAAACGAATTTTACGCTAAAAGAAGGCCGTCCTTATTTAGGGAGCCGGCCTTTCCACTGATACGTTCAATGGGTTTGTTTTGTTTACTGAATACGACAGACAATAAGGAAGTCTCTCTCTGTCCATAAATCCGGCTTTAACCTCGAAATGAGAGAGAGAAAGAGAGAAACGAAAGAAAAAAAAAAAAGATGGAACCGACCTGAATGCGGTGATTGGAGGCGGTGCACGGATCGGCGACCAAGTGGCGGGCGATGACGCTGTAGATGAGGATGAGGACAATCAACGGGAACAAGAAAAAGAGGCAGATGGCTGCGATGTAATAGAAAACGGACCAGAATGTGTTGGCTTGCGTCACACAGCCGGCTGATGATCCAGCCGAATCTTCTTCCAAATAATTGGCAATGAACAACATCGGGCTGCACAGTCGGCAAAGCCACCCCCCAACCAAAAGAGAAAAAAATTCATTTTCATTTTTAGTAGTGTCTCTTAATATAATTGTCTGAATAAAAAATTTAAATAAAAGTAGACGTCGGAAGACTAAAACAAAATTCACGTTTTACGTAGAGGACAAATGGCGCAAAAGCTTTCCCCCCTTTTAAATATTTTATTTCTAAAGCGGATTAAACAGAATGAGGCACACACACTGGCCACTCTTAGAGTAGTATGTAGTTTCGTCACGTTTCCGTTGGAATGACCCCTCCCCTGCTGCTGTACGCATCCCAGCTAAAACGTACCATAAGCCCCACACGTAGTCCGTATGCAACCAGCGGGTACGTATAAATGCAGTACAAGAACCGGCAGGGAATCTTTAAAAAGTTTGTGTGCCGTTTCTTTTCATCTTCTTTCTAAACATGCGAAATGCATACACACCGGATTTCACCAGCTTTTCGGTGTAGTGGCCATTTTGTTCCAGTTGTATCTGTTATTGGGCTATTAGGGAATCTGCTGACCAACGGTGGACCGTCTTTGTCAATAAAAACAAATCACTGGAATCATTCGCAAATTCTGAAAGAAAACGTGGCCGACATGAAGAGATGGGCGACAAAGTGGAGATTTAAGAAGAATGAGGCAAAGTGCAGTTGGCACACGTCAACTACTCAACTGTCACGTTTACTTGCACGGCCCGGCAGCCTCGAGCTCTGGGACAGCAAAGTGATTTAACCAAATCAAAGTCTTGCATCTCGCCGAAAAGAAGAAAGGAAAAAGAATTTCGTCTAATGGCCGAGGCACGACGACCATCTCGACGATGCGATGCAATTTCCAACCTCGTTTGACGTCATCTGTCTGTCGAAAAACTCGAGTGGTCCATCCATGCCAGAAAGAGTCAAACAAAGTCGGACTGTTCAGGCACACAGCCATTCAACATCGTTCTTTCCATGTCGCTCCTCTTTTCCTACATGGGCGAAACCCTACGTATCGAAGGCAAACGTCAATCATTTTCTGCACAGTTGTTTCCTTTTTTAAAACTCTTTTTTGAGGGTAAGGCGGGCGTGGCTCACGTTGGCTCATCTATCAAAGGGTTTTACGAGGCAAAAAAGGAATTTTTTTTTTTTTCTGTTTTGTTGTCTGTCCGGCGCCAGTCGCAATAACAAACACGCAACTGAAAATAAAAAGGATCATAGCCAAGCATCTGATGAACTACCGCCACCATCTTTATTGCCTTTTCTTTTTCTTTTTCTTTTGGGTTTGGGATGGAGGCAAGAGAGACTTGATGAGTTGTGTCGGGTTCTGTGTCTCTTGCGCACACACACAAACACAAACACAATGGCGATGGACGAGCTCTTGCGAGTTAATGATCATCATCAAGATAATGATGATGCGTTTCGACCGCCGCTTCAACCGGCGATGTCTAATCATTCATAGACCCCGTTGTGTGAATGAAGTGCTGCTGAGGGCGTCGAGAAAAATATCAACACAACAGACATTCGAAAAAAAGGAGAGAAAGAAAAAGGAAAAAAAGGCGAGTTGGATGCGATGAAAAACGCGATGATGGTCGTCAACACCTACAGACCATTTCAGAGTTATAGAAACGGCACAGGCTTTGTGTGTCTGCGTGTGCACTCACGACCTCAAACCTCTTTCAAGCACTCCCCGAGGAACGGGTCAGAACGTCCCACTAGCCAAAGAAATGGCAACATTTCGATTTTTCTTTATTTTCCCAATAAAAGTAGAGAAATTAATGAGAAATCGACCGAAAACTCAACAGCCCCTGTGTGTGTCTATGCCCTTGGCGGACAGCGGACACGGACTCTTTTCTTAAGGTTTGACCGTAACGCGTTGATGGAAGTGGCGCATTAAAGGCATCGTTGATGATGGACATGAAAATGCCCCAAGGTTTATAGACTTTTCAGCGCTTCGTTTCATTGCAACGATCATTTCAACACGAATCAAAAGTAGCATTTACTAAACACACAGCCTCGCGGTGTTTTTGTTTCATCAAAGGCGTGTGAAAAAAGGAACGTGATGGACGTGCAAATCAACACAAAGTCCGCTCATTATCTTTCCACACTGCTTTGCTTGTTTTTCCCCTGCTAGTTTGTTACCGACATACCTGGAGGTGAGGCATCCCAGTATCCAAATGGCAAGGATGATGAAGAGGGCTCTCATGCGGGTGCAAGTGTAGCCGGCCCTCAACGGTCGAGTGATGACGTAATAGCGCTCGAAAGAGATGGCCAGAATAGTCAACACCGACGCATGGGCCACCGTCAGTTCGACGAACGGCACCAATTTACCTGGACAGCAGCAACAACATAAACAAAACAAAAAAATGAATCAGTTTTGAAAATATTCAATGACGAAAGTAAGACAACGTTTTAAATACTGCCGCCATTTGATGTGCCATAACGAGCTGCCATCAAAAAAATTGTCTAAATATTTGTTTGCAATAAAGGCCGGGCGGCGTTGATTTCGTTGAATTTATTTGCTGATTAAAAAGCCATTCCATTGCCAAATTTAAACTATCGGGTTTTTATGACTCCGCCGTTGTTGTCGCTGTTGTAAAACACGGCGATAAAAACCCTCGGCGTCTATTATTACGGCATCATGTTGGCCATGCCCCTTTCAAGTTGCATCGAGAAAATTTAAAAATAAAAAAAATAAAAAATTCGATTTTAGTTAACACTTTTTGCGATCGATGGCATAGAAAAATGCGTGATTGATTTGTTGGCGAAACACATTTGATAGTCATAAAAAATCTATTCAATGGAAATGTACCCGGATACGATCGTACGGCGATGGTTTTACTTGGAATTCAATTGTTATTTTTAAATTTTTTATTCACGAAACAGAAAAGAGAGAGAGAGACCGATTGAGAAGGATGACGCGTAAAATGCTAATTTCCTTTGCCATAAGACGAAAATTGTTTGAGTTGGACACAGAAAAAAGAAAGAAGAAGAAGAAGAAGAAGAAGAAGAAGAAGAAGAAGAAAAAGATGAAGTGTGCGTGCAGACTAGAAAGGTGGAATTCAGCCATCAAACTGACACGCAAAACACATACCCACATTTTTGTTTGCCTGTTTGCACTCGGTTTCAACCGGACTCGAATGCGCCGGAAAAGAATACAAATAAACAGGATTCATTTCTTATTAGATGACGGAATAATAATAGTAATAATAATAAAACAAAAGGGGGTGGGCTAGGGGATTTCAGTCCACTTTTTGTTCGTCATGCCCATCGAGTTGGAACTAGAAACATCCAACGAGCGCTCAAGAAAAAAAGACGAAAACAAGCGCGGAGGGGGGACAACGTAATTGATTAGATGAGATTCCATAGGAGCCTTGATGGCCACTACTCTACACGCCGCACGACGTTCATTGCATTATTTATAAAAACGTTTTGATTAAAGGAATGTGTGTGCCATATTTCTTTTCCGCGTCATCACAGTTTTGATTACGCCCTTGATGAAGTAGAATTACACGGTGCACCCCACTCGCCTATCACCGAAACTTGGAAAACAAAAACTATTCTCTTTTCTTCAACTCGCTCACTTATAAACGAATAAAGCCAGTCAAGTATAGACCCAAAAAAAAAAAAAGAATAATTTAAAAATAAAACCTTGTTCTGTTATCCACACACGCAGGACGGGTAGATCTAAGTGTATACGGGTCTAATTCGATTTCCAAACGACTCCCGCACGGGGCTGGTCGATGCCATTCTGCAACTCTACTAGCGGCTATACCCCCCGTCAGGGGTGGGGAGAGGCCCAAGGTATGGGGCTTAATGCAATTGCACAAGCTTTTACATATACTAGTAGTGTACTACTTTTTACTTTGCGGGTGTCGTTATTATTACGCACGAGGTAGCAGCCCGCAACTATAGAGGAATGACGATAAAAGTTGACTGCCAAGTTTTATCATCCGCAAGAATGGCGATAGAAAACCGTAGAATAACATTCCATTTTAAAAACAGGGAGAGGAGAAGGAAAAGGTCATTGGCTAGCCAATGCTACCATCGCCATCTTATCGACAACAGAGACTATCTTCTTCTTCTCTGGTCTTCTCCCACCCCTAAAAGCTAAAAGTCATAAATACTCGATGCGAATAGAAAAAGAAAGGTGAGAATTGTCGAGAGATGCCAGTCAATTCTTTTCATGTTCTACAATCTGTGATGGCTGTGTTTTTTTTTTTTTTTTGTTTTTTTTGGCGTGAATGCAAGAGGCCAAACTGGAAATAACCAACAGTCTTTACAGGCTGCTGCAACAACAGGCAACAACGATGCGGCAGTTGCAACTCATGAGATATTCATCGAGGATACACCAAAAGAGGAGCCCATTTCTTTTGTTGTTTTGTTTTGAATTTTGTCTGCTGTTGTTTCGTTTTGAATTGGATTCTTCTACAAAGATACGCCTGAAAAAAAGGGGAAGCAACAATCTTCAAGATGATAGCGTTTCGGTGTAATGTAATATGTTATCTCGTCGTAGTTGAGGACTGATGTGCATTTTCTTGCTCGAGTCCGTCTCGCAATGATCGATCGAAGTTATCATTCAAATTTCCTCATTCAAATAAACGAGATGGGGCAAAAGCAACTCTCGGCGATCTAAGATGCGAGGCGGACAACAAAGAAAATGGGAAAAAATGTTGAGATGAAGTTGGCGGTTCAACAACCTCGGCCAGTGGAAACGGCGAAAAAGGCCGCCCGTCAACTGTTTTCGAGGAGACCATCATTTTCTACATTCAATAACCGATCAGTCAGTCAGTTTATCGAAGCATGCACGACAAATGCCATCTCGTCCTTGGACGTGCGGTGCGCTCCACCAATACACGGCAAAGCTTCAAAAAAGGCGGGCCAAAATGTCACAAAACGCGCAATGATCGATCGCATTTTTCGTTCCTTTTCGTCGTAGTTTTTTTTGGCTTTTTCTCTTAGTGTTTTGTCGTATTGAACAATCAAAATGAAATGAGGGGGGAGGAGATGTTACATCGTTGCTGTTGGTGCAGCCGTGACAGTTGTCTTTGCGCAACATAATTATCAGAGTGTGGCATCGTCTGCAGCTGGACTTGTTCCTTTTGACTCGAATTGTTTGCAATGCATCCGTTTCTATTCAGACAACAACCAAAAAGTGGCAAGTCATGACGTGTGAGCCACACATTCAAATGAATAGTGTCACTTTTTTGTTGTTGTTGTTGTTGCTGTTGTCTGCTCTCGCCGTCGCGAGTGAAAATCCCGCGTGCCACGTATACGTACGTGTGCGCTACTGCAGACGCCGCGACACACCTGGCGCCCCACCTTTTTTCTTTTGTTTTTCTTTCTTTTTCTTTCGGGGGTTTAATTATTTTGTTGTTGTTGTTGAGTTGGCCTTGTGGAGAAAAGACGTTTAGCGTTTGTTTTTGTTCGCAGCAACACAAATCGAACAAGAGAAACAAATGACGGCGGTGTGTTGCGGTGTGCATGTCTATAGAGAGCCACAGACAAATGTTGAACGTTCAAAGCCGACAGCCATAAATCCACTTGTTGTTGTTGTCGCTTAGAAAAGACGCTGAGCAAAACAGGAAAAAAAAAAAACCAAAAAAAAGACAAGAAACACGGAGACGAGAAAAGAACAAGTTGACGTGAAGTAAAATACAGTCGATTACGCAGAGAAAAGAGAAAAGCGAAAAGCGAAAAACGAAAGGGCGTGCGTGAGCCAGCAAAGCCCGAGCCAAAAACGCCATCTGATCGAAACGAGCATGTCATTTGTTTATCTCGTTTTCAAAACTCATTTTTTATGTGTTTCGTTCGGTGTAAGGCGGCGAACCCGCGCGTTCCAAACAAAGCGTTCAACTATTCACGCAATTGTCGTCCGTTTTGTTGCGTCCCTGACTCGACAAAACGCACCTGATTTGCAATCGAATGGCACCCATAAGTCGATGGCCGATAGCCTCTCGTTCGACAGGCTGCGTCGTGTGTCTCTTTCTTTTCATTGCGCACTCCTCTGACGAAGAGACGATTCCGAAATACAAACGACCATTGTCGAGTCGAAACTAAAAAAAAAAACTAGCAACTAAAACGTCGAAAAAAGAAAAGAAATGATAAACAGTTTCAATAACGCGGAAAAGGAACGGACCCAAAATCGTAAAACTTTCGTTCGTGAGAGATGAGGAAATGAAGATGAAATGCCATAAAACGCCATCGGATAAACACGATTCAGCCCGCCCACTTCCTCTCCAGCTCTCCAGCTCTTCAGCTCTCTCTGTGCTATATACTGTACATCAGTATACAAATAATCAAAATAAAAAGCGCATACCAGCATCATAGAAATCTATAGATGTATACGAGAGAGCCCGGCCTTCTACTGTAAATATACACAGACGCACACGCGAGCGGAGCAAATGACGTTGCAGACACACGAAAAGGCTGCCGACCGGTGCGGCTCTAATTGATGTTTCCTTAAAGTTTGCCCCCCATGTTATTTACCTAGTGATGAATAATTGCAACATCATTCAGCGCATGTATATATGCATGCGTCTACAGTAGGACGATTCAGCAGCTGAAAACGACGAGTTTGGCAGCTTGAAACTTGAACGTCAACAGCTGATTAGCACCCGGATCAGCGCAAAACAACTAGCGAACATAACGGCCGTTCATTTAGAAAAAGTGTGTTCAAATTCGGGATGATTGGCATTCGAAAACTACAAAACTACCATCAAGTTGATTCTCGGTCGGGCGGAACAGGTTGCGATGATGACAGTTGGACACCTGGCATTATTCAAATGGAATTCAATGTTTAAAATCATATGCAGCCAATCGCCTCAATTTCGACAGATCCCCTTATTTTGGGGGTTACTTATAAGGCCTTTGATCGCGTTCTATTTTGACTCTCGATGATCGTTTTCTTATTCTTTTTTAAGAGAAATTTTTTTAGAATGACAGTTGAAATATTGGTCGTGTGTTCGTGTGTGTGTCCGTGTGTGTGTGGTCGACGTGAATCTGAAAAATCTACATAGTTACGGCAGCGATGAAAACAAAAGAAACCAGTTTGCATAATCCAATTTCTCTCAGCTCATTGACGATGACAAGCACCAGCCACCAGAACAATCGGCGACTCGTGGGGCTCGTTTCTGCTTCTGGGTGTTTCCTGGTTGACGTTGCCTCTGCGTACAAATTCTCCGCTATTCTTTGGCCAGTCATTTTTTTGTTTTCTTTTTAAAGACTAATGTGAACCTGCGAACCTGCGAACCTGCGATCCTCCCATCTTCCCTCCCCAGAAAAAGAAAGAAAGAAAGAAAAACAGGTACGACGGCTACACACACAACTGCCAAAATAAAGAAGAAGAAGAAGACAACTTTGGTGCTGCTGCTGTTGTTGTTGTTGTTGTTGATGTAATTCTGGCGAAATGAGTGCCATTCGGCTACGTCGACTACCAAACAAAAAAAGACAAGACAAAAGAAGTTTCATTTCAGTTGACTCTTTTTGGAGACCGCCTTTTATTTTACGAGCCAAACAACGACAGTGTCAAATGGCCCTGCTGCCTCTTCTCCCTCTCTTCCCTCTGCGCAAATCAAAATAGGAAAATAGGAACATAGGAAAATAAGGAACAAAAAACCTGCTGCCATCATAACATCATCAAAAAAGAAATGTAATAACGGCGGTAAGGCAATGATTACATCTGGCCCCCAAAGAATCTAATCCTCCATAGTTAACCAAGCCGGTCAATTCAATTTGCAAAGTCCATCCCTGCTGCTCTATTCTCGCTATAGAACACCGTAATAACTGAAATACGATCGTACACGCCACTCATCTGTTTGTGTTTGTGTCTCTCTCTCTTTCTCTCTCAACTGTCTACCAGAGTGGGGGGAGCTATAGAAAAACAGTAGTTTTCTTCTTGTTGCTTTCGTTTCTTTTGGGGGGCCATTTAAAAACCAACTCGTCTCTCCTGTTGGTCGCAATGAATGAAGCCGCCAACGTTTGGCGGCCAGTGTTGCCGGTCGGCTAATGACGTTGGAACACGGCAGGTGGTGGGCGCCGCTCAATTAAATGGACGTAACGCAACGAAAAGAAAGGAAAAGAAAGGAAAAGAAAGGCCACTTACACATGACTTTGCCAAAGATCCAGGTGTCTCGTCGCTCGTAGATCTCGACCAGGACGGTGGGCATGCTGACGCAAAGGACGAGGATGTCGGCCAGGCTCAAATTCAGCAGGAACAGATTGGTCGAATTGCGCAAGTCGCGATTGTTCCAAATGACGACAGGTACGAGGCAATTGCCGACCAGTCCCACCACCAGAATCAAACCGCACGACAACATCATCAACAGACTGACGTAGGCCGGGAAACGTTCGTCGTCCATGACGTCGTCACCGGTCGGCGCCGCGCCCGTCGCCAACGACGACAAATTATTGCCTTCGTAGAGGTGCGGGTTGGGCTGGTGATGGTCTTGGCTGTGGCTGTGGCTGTGGCTGTGGCTGTGGTGGGTCGAGGTGTTGGTCGTCGTCGTCGTCGTCGACATCATGATGCTCACGTTGCCAGACAGCCCGTCAACGTAATCGTCGTCGACCGGATAAGAAGAAGTCGAAGCCAAGAAGAGCGTCGCTTGAAACGAGGCACTCGACGACCACGGCGGATGCGATGACGACGAAACGAGTGGCACCGGCAACATGGTCATCATCAACAGTCTCCATTCGGCCGCCATTGCCTTCAATCACACATGACCTGCCTATTTATTTTTTGGGTTTTGGTTTTGGTTTTGGTTGTTTTTTTTGGGGGGTCGGGGGGAGGGGAAATGGGGTGTTCAAATTAAAACATTAAAAACAAATTTCACAAAGTTGACGTGCGGCTATGGCTAATGTTCAATAAATCATAGAGACAGCGTAATGGATAAATAATGAATCAGAAAACGCGATGCGGGTTGAGGCGCCATTTGCAGTCGGCATCGGGTTAAACTGTCACCCCATTTATCATCGAGTCCTCCTCCCCCCTTCCCATCCGCCGCCCGCCATCCACCCCAAGAAAGGAATTCAATTTCGTCCCTTTCTTTTATTTGACTGTTTTTTGTTTTGTTTTGTTTTGTTTTGTTTTGAAAAATATTCCATTTCCTTAACATTTCATTTATTACGCAATGCGATACGACACCAAAAATTGAAAAGAGAGAAAGAGAAAAATTGGTTAAAAGTAGCCGACGGGAGCCGTGCCTCGTTTCTGATTTGTGTTTCGTCCCGACTGTCTCAACAAATAATAAGCGAACGACCAAAGCGAACGAGGACCGTATCCCAACCCGAAATCTAAACAACAAAGAACAAGACAAAAATTGTGTGTGTGTGTGTGTGTGTGTTGCGATGAATTAACACAGAAACAGAAAGAGAAGAAGATGGCGCCGAAACATGATTGTGCGTGCAGCAAATCAAGTAGCTTTGGGCAACCCACAACGAGAAAGTATAATCCAAAATAAAACCACAAAACAAAACAAAAGAACGAATTGCTTTTGTTTGACAATGCACTGACTCTAGCAAGAACAAAACCAACGTGCATAGATGAATGAATTAAAAAGAAGAAGAAGAAGAAGAAGGAAAATGGAAAGAAGCGCCTCTGAATCAAATCACAAACAAAAGTCGCTGCTTCGCTTTTGATTGGATCTTTCTCCTCCTTTTTGTTCCTGAGCCATTTTGACAATCAACACACCACCACAGACGGAATGGCCCATTGTATTTTGCGTACCATGGGGCAAAGAATCGCAAAGAAAAACATGGCTGGCAAAGAACGAGAACGAGCCACGGCAAAATGAACGAGGACATCCTCTCGCACGACGCTGATCCTCCCAGATGATTCTGATTCGAGTCACCTTCACCTGACTGGTCTGCTCACCGTCATTTTTGGTGGCCGTGGTGCTATCGACTGTGCCACACATTTTACGGCCAACAATGGCCAGGTGAAAATCACACACACAATAATAGCCAACCAGAAAAACACGTCTGCCTGTCTCTGTCCGTCTAAACTCTCTCTCTTTCTCTCTTTCCCTCTTTAGCTCGCATTTCTGAACGAAATGGCGTTCGTCGAGGCCCTGCTCCTACATACCGAACTAGACATAATCAAAGAAAAATATCTAAAAGAAAAAAACCAAAAACAAAGCAAAATAAAAGGCCAATCAACTCTGACTGATTACGGCATCCTGTCCAAAGGCCGAATACTTTTCAGCTGAATTTCGTTTGCTGAAATGGTCAAAGGCGATAACGCCAATAATAAACCCCCCTAAAAAAACAAACAAAAAACAAAATAAGCAGGAAAAGTATCCCGTTCTGGCTATCACTATAAAACTGATATTTAGCACAAAAAAAAAACAAAACATGAAAAAGCGAAATAAAAATTCCGTTTTTTTGCTTTAGTTGTTTTGTTTTTTTGAATGTTTGAAGGGTGGACTCGTTTTTTATTTCCCAAGTTTTCCTGATTTCGTGAAGGCTTTTTTGCAAGTCTAATATACCAATCACAATTCTGGCGATGGCCAAACGCAAAAAGGCCCAAAGAGAAACAGCCAGCCCAAAGTCATCCATCTTTGACGTGGCCGCAGGACGAAAGCGCGTCAGTTGCTGTCGAAATTCCTCTTTTTTTTCACTACTTTTGCATGTTCTCCTTTTTATTTTCTTGGATTTTTTCCTGCTACTCTTCTTATTTATTTCGATGTTTGGACGCTAAACAGACTGGGATTCTTTTATTTTATTTTCCCTTCTCCAGTTGGTTTCTGCAGAATAAACTAAGACTGTGTTAATGCTAATGCTGCCTTCCAAAAAATAGAACAAACAAAAATAAAGAAAATAAAAAAGGGAAAAAAAGAAAAAACCCGTAGCCATTGGTCCCAATCAGCTGATTGGGTAGTAGTATCCTATATAGGGATTTAAAGATTGAAAGATTTAAAGGGACTTGGGAGGCACCACTGAAGGCTCAACGCACACGAAAGAGAGACCAGTTTTTTCTTTGCTGTCTCCAATAAGGTCAAAATGCTGCACACAACTACACCACAACCACCACCGTCTTTTTTTAAAAAAGAGTCTTTTACTCTGTTGGTTTCTAGAGAAAAAGGGAAAGACTGGCCGTCTCCATTGCATTTGTCTACGGAAAGGCCAACACAATTGGAACTGACCGGCCATCAAATAGAAACGGTAGCGCTGCAGTTGCTCAGCTGTGCTACCGTGAACCCCATTCGGGATTAAGTTTCGCATACGCAAGAGAGAAAACACATTCCTGTCTGTTTGACTCTGAATGGCTGTTAAACATTTCCAGCCCAAACGAACAAACAAACAAACAACAAAAAAGAGATAAGAGCAACAAAGATGGGCTCAAAAAGACGAAATAACAAGTCATTGGTATGCGAGCAGAACGATCAGTCAGCTTTTGGGAAAATAATTGCAAACAAAATCTAAATGTATAGATCAAAAAGAAGCAACAAACCAAAAACAAAAACAGAAAACAGGAGAGTTGGAGAGTCGGCGTTTCAAGTTTTGCTGCTCGGCTCGAAAAAGAGAATCTGCGACCGAGTTGCAAAGTCAAAGGACTTTGCTAAGCCTCTCCTCCATGTCGTTTGACTGCGCTGCAACGCACACACAAGCAGAATCCATCATCATAAATCACGAGGCGCTCCAACTTTTCTCTCTTATTTCTCTGTGTGTTTTGTGTCGTGCGCCGCAGTGTCGTCGTCCTCCGAAATCCACTTCCTTGAGGGAGCAGGGTGCGTTAAAAGGAGGGCACAAACAGCCGCCTCTAAGACGCAACGTTATGTGCTCGTAATGCCGATTGTTATTCAAACACACGAGTCGATGCGTTGGTGATCACAGCGCACAAACACGGAGAGAACAGAAGGCCCCATAATGCAGCCTAGACACCTCTCTCTCTCGAGGCTTGGCAAGGATATCGGACTGTGGCCAGCCACGACGCAACGACCAATTCTTCCATAGCTCGTGTCATCTCATCACAGACAACAACATCGTGGGGCAACAAGAGTCGAGACGTTTGCCGCACACAGATCCTAAACGTTCAATGACTTGATCCAAGTTCAAGACACAACGTCCGTTTCGCTCGATTGGAAAACCGCGAGTCTGATTTTGTATGCGCGTCCATCGACTGAGTCACTCGATTCGGGGGAAGAAAAAATCGAAAAGAAACAAACGCAAACCCAAAAACCGGCCGAGTGAGTGAGAAACTGAATAACGACTGACTGACCTCAATAATCTAACACACACACAGACACACACAGACTCTGTCTGACTTTATTGGCCGTGTTTTGGTTGGTGGTTTGGCTTTCAATTATTTTAACGAGGGAGACAGAGAGAGAGAGAGAGAGAAAAGGGGGGAGGGAATGATTCATCCGCGGCCGTGAAAGGAGATCAAAAATGATTCCAGCGTACACTAAAGTCGGCGTGGGTGTTGTGTGTGATGGAATCCCTTTCTCTTTGCAGTGTGCACCGCAATCGTCAGTGGCTTGCACGAAAACTTCCGGCAACTCTTTGGATGATGCAACGTTGTCGAAACATTTTAGTTTTTTGGGGTAGAGGAAAGAAAAAAATTAAAATAAATAAATGAAAAGAAACGGGGGGCCCTCGTCCATCTTAAGCCAAGAAAGTTGGCACCGTTGCCGCGATGAGAGACGACGACACGAAGGCCGAAACGGAGCAACGTCAAAATGAGATCACGTCAAGTCAATTCAAACGAGATGATGATGAACCGTATGCGTACGAAACATTTGTTTTTTTTTCTAAACGTCCTCAAAAGATGCTCCGCCTTGAATATCGAATAGGCAAAAACAACGTTGCCTGTCATTCCATTCTTTCCTTACTTCAAGTCTGCACAAGGCGGAGTTCAAAAGTTTTTTTTTTTTTTTTGGGGGGGTTTAAAATAAATCAAATAAAAAACAAAAATGTTTTTACTATCGGGTTGAATGAAACAAAAATCCGGTTTCGTTCTGACGATATTAGGCCCCCATCTTCTTTTGGCAATATGTACAAGATGCGTACGTGCATCGTGCAGTAGCTAACGCAGCAAAGTCAAACATGAAAGGATATAAAAAAAACAACAGCCAACTTTGCTTTTCCAACCCCTTTTTTTGTTTTTTGTGTTTTTTTTTTTACTGTTCAAAAGCCAAAAGAAAAATGAATAGAAATAAAAAAACGGGGAGGAAAAAGAATGGCGAAGCGGGTGGTCGGCGTAGCGCACTCTAAAGAAAAAAAAACACACAAAAAAACAAAACAGAGAAGAGTGCATTGGCTATTACAACAAACAATAATAGAATTTAAAAGTAAGCGGCGTACAAGCAACAACAACAACAACAACAAAAAATGGAATAAATAAAAAGGTAGAAAAGAAGAAGAAGAAGGGAACCTATTAAGGTTGTGTGAGTGTTCGGGATAGACGTGATGACGTCGAAATGCGCACACTAAACGCAAAGTGAAAATGCACGAGGATCGATGAATCAGACTAGCCGCCTGACCTTAACCCAAAGCGTTTTGGTCAAACGAAAGAAGAAAAGAAAAAGAAAGAAACGCTCGATGGCCGTTATGCAGATGAATAAGACGAGCCATAGGCGTGTAGGGGGGGGCACGGGCCTGATGTCACCGCCTTCTTTTCTATCAACCGAATTAGCATATTCAAAGTAGGACCTCTTTTCTTTTCGTTGCCCCCTCTTTTTCGACATAGATCCATAGCAAGCATTTCGCTTTTTTTGCTTTCTTTCTTGTTTTTGATCGTCGTGTGACAATCCTAACTCGTCTCCCCCTCGCTTCTTTTCGAGCTGTGTGTCTGCTGCGACTATGTCTGCCGTGATCCAGCCGACAGCTTGAACGCATCTAGAAGCTGCGCGATCCACTTCTTTGGCCATCGACCAAAAAATAAATAAATAAATATCAAATAAAATAGAAAAAAATGCTTTTGATTTCTATACGAAGAAGATAAAAAAAAACAAAAAAACTGGGTATCGTCGATGCATCCGACAGAGCCGATCGACAACTTTGGCTGCACTTGACAGAGCGCTACTTTAGACAGACAGACACACACAAAATGTCGTTTTTCTCATCTCTGAAGAGACAAAGAGAGAAAGAGAGAGCAACAACAACAAGAGAGAAATTCAAAGAGACGAGGGCAAAAAAAATGGAGTCGATCGAGACGCGTCTGTGTGTCGACGGCTTCGAATGCACAAAGGTGGACTGCACCAGCGCCGACCTTTTGTTTCTTGTCCTTTTAAAGCAAACGGCCAATGACCAATAAATCGAGATAATGCGAGATAATGACGAGTTGATGGTTGTTTTTGACGACGCATGAATACGTAGACACGCACGCATCAGCAGCACCAGCAGCAGCAGGTGAAATGAAGAGGCGAATGATAAGTGACAACCGTTCATCCATCACGCGTGTCGTGAGTCTCTTCAAACCCGGCCGTCTTTTCTTTTCTTGTCTCTTCATCGATGAGAGACCGCAATCAACTCGGCCAATCCCTTTATGAATAATGACGATAAACCGGATAGTTTCTTCTTTCGGTTCCCAGTGCTAACAATGTGCCATTAACATCAAATCCTGTACGTCGACTCGACATTCGAAAACAAATCAATCAAAAAGAAAGGCAAGAGTCTCGGGTCAGTTCATCGAGTCGATGCCGTTTCTATTGGATTCCCCCCCCCCATTTCTTCTCGAATCTCGAAAACGTTGGGAAGAGAAAACCAAACAAAACAGCAAAGGAAACTGGTGCCTCTTTAAAACGAAACGGCATTTGTCTCGTCCGGATGTTCAAAGAAATAATCGGGGAGGCGTTGAACAAGACGAGAACCGGATGGCAAAGGCCAAAAAGAAAAAGAAAAAACAAAATGTGTCGTCCAGTCTAGTCATTCCAGATGCGGTGCATCTCATCGTTCCTCTTTCCCTATCCCCCCCACTTTTTTGTTGTTTTCTTTTTTAGACGTAACGCGTCCAGACAAAATCACGAACATCAACACGTCCGTTTTATTTGGTAAAAGTCTTTTTTTCTCTCTTTTCTTGCCCGTCCGCTTCTACCCATATAGAGAGGCAAAGACAACAGAGAGAGTTTGAGACACGGGAAAAAACTATAACCGAACCAGGTGTCTCTTTCTTTCCATTTCTTTTTGTTTGGTTTCCTTCTTTTCTTGTTTTGCCCCTCTCCGAGAAAGAAGAGAGAAAGAGACGCTGCCCGATGGATCGAATCGAGACAGACACAGTCCCTTGTATTAGCATTTCTTTTTGCTTTTCTTTTTCCGGCTATTACGTGAGTTGTTGGTGAGGAAAAACGTTACGCATCGTCTTATTATCCATTGCATTTGGATGCGTCCATGTTGGATAGAAGGAAAAATTCGGCAAAAAAATAAATAAAATAAAATAAAATAAATTTTAAAAAATAAAATAAAAGGGAAATCCAAACGGGACGATAGACAAACACAGACAGAGTAACAAGATCCTATGTAAACCGACCGTGTTTTTGTACGTGCTGCCGTCCCGCTTAGGAAATAAACCCAATAGGAGAATTAAAAGAAAGAGGAAAAAAGGAGAGGAACAAAAAAATTGGCCAAGAAGAAGAAGAAGAAGAAGAAGAGGCAACAAGATATTCGACTCAAAGCGATGGACCAAGAAATCCTTCTGCCGTCGTTGAAAGGCCAACAAAAAGCACGTCATCGTCAAGAGCGAATTCACCGTGCCGATTCCTTATGGCCGGCCAATGACCAGACGCACCGAATGGGGGGATGATGGATCCGTCGGCCTATTTTCTCACGGCAGTGTCGAAATTATTTGAGAGAAAAGGAAAAGAAAAAAAAAGGACGAGGAAATCGTCCATCATCAACGCGGACGACAAGCCATCGACGGGCACGCAAAACAGCTTCTATTCCTCGACACCCGATGTTTGCTCGTTGCGTGCCTCCATCGTTCGCCGCTAAAGACGCGCGCAAAACGGACGACAAGCAAAAATAATAAGAGACCATATCTCCGTGTCGGGTCCCGTCGCACGGCGTTCCAGCAGCGAATGCGCATCCCGTCCCCTAGGCTGCCATCAGGCCGTTCTTTTAGGGGGGGAAACAAACAACCGAACCTCAGGTCAAGTGAATTATTGAGATGAGGCCTACACAACGCTGACTAGCCCGGGCCAGTCACGTAACCATGGCGATTGAGTTACGAGCCTGACTCGATTTGCAAAAGAGTTGACCTATCGATTGCGCGCGTCCCAAACAAACGACAGTCGATGTCGGTCCGACTTTTGCTTAATGGCATTCACAAAACTGTTTTGAGACGTGCAACTTTTGTTGGCATTCTTTTATTTATGAACGTCGGTCGTGTCGCTTGAAAGGTGCGCCATCGTTCCAGTCCCTATTCGACGACGGATGGGCCTATCGCGTGTAGTTCCGAAGACTCGAAAACTCATTTTTTCTTTAGATGATCGGCGTACGTAGCCCAGAAAAAGCGCAATTTCAACAATGGGCCCAGGAAGCAAATGATTGTCGTCGCTTCATTTTCCTTTTGCAGCGAGCGATTGCGCAATCACCAAAGACAATAATCGAAAAGAAACGGATGCTAATTCAGGGGCGAGGCCAACGAAGGCAATGAGAATTGCATAGAAAAGCCGAAAACGAGAGAAATCTACTCAGGAGGGTTTGAGCGCGTTATAGATGCGACCACTTGCACCGTATCAAACAAGAACAAACATCGACCAGTCGATTTCTTATTGAAGGGTTTTTCTTTCTTTCTTTCTTCAACTGTTTCAACGAGCCACCGGCCAAATGAAAGGAAAAAGAAACAAAAAAACTAATCTGTTGAAATTGCGGTTTTTTTGAAAACTTTCACTTTGATTGATCCATTGGCCGCCCATCGCACCCGCCGAAAAGACCCCCCCAAAAAAAAAAAGTTGTTTGCTGCCGACGCAATTCTTCGACTGGTAATACTCGTCTTCCTTCCGTTTCCTGTTTATCTCTCTCTTTTTCATTTTGTGTGGGGGTTGTTTTCTTTTCGCATCCCCCGATTTCCACCAAACGACACACACACACACACACACGTTTTTCTAAAGCCGTTAATTACGCAATTCTCTCGACTAAACATTAACAAAAAAATCAAACAATAAATAAAAATAGATTAAGTGATTCAACATTGGCGACATCCATCGTCGCCTGCAATCACAACTGTCAAAATGCGTCCCCACCTGAAGATGGACCAAATGGCCGACACTTTTCAATTTCTGGTTTTTCTTCGATGCCACAATCCGAAATGTTTTTGGTTTGTTTTCTTTTGTTTGTTTTTTTTTGAATGGAGGGAGGGAGGCGTGAGACGAGAAATGAAAGAAAAATAGGAGAAGAAGCAAAAACAAAAATGTGTGCTTTTGTTAGAGAAAGAGAGAGAAGAGCAGGTCAGACTTTGGAGACTGGCCGGAGCTGACTGAGCTTTCCCCTCTCTGTGTACAACACCTATAGGCAACAGCCAACGCCAACCGTAGCGTGTAGAAACTATACACGCGTGCAAAAGGCAGTGAAGAAAGGGTCCCCCCCTCCCCATACAGCCCAATGTTTCCACTGCGCCCTCTACACGCATAAAGGCACACAAGGAAACGGGAGAATGAGAGAGAGAGAGAGAGAGAACATGTTTAGCGTATCGGCGCGCGCTTTTTCACGTGAGAAACGATTCAGTCCTTTTTTGGAGGGGGGCTTTGCAATTTTGTACTTTTGGTCGTTTGCTTTTATTACAACAACAACAACAACAACAGCAACAACGACGACGACCTATAGTGTGCTTACAGTGTTGTCGTTCTTGTGGAATGGCGTGGCAAACATGTTTATTTGACTCGACGTCATTTGAGGAATCCAATCCACATAGAAAGAAGAAGAAGAAGAAGAAGAAAACAACAAAAATTGGGGGCAAAAAAAGAAAGAAAGAAAGAAAAAAATTAAATGTCAAGAATTTGAGAATTGCGGGAATGTTGGCCCGTTCAAATAGACGCGCGTGTGCGCGACGCATCATTGGACGTTTGCCGATCGAGAAATCTCATTCACCTGTCGACCGCGTGTGTTGATGCCCGGTTGATGCGTCTCATGTCTTGCCTATACATACACCCAACATTTTCCGTCCTTTTTCTCCAAAAGTTTTGACAGGCAGGTCGCGTCATTAACTAGAAAATATGAGATTTTCCTACTTTTTTTCTTTTCTTTTCTTTTCTTTTGCCAGTTTTATTTTTGAAATTTAGAAATGTAGAAGAGATGGACGTTCAACATAGCAGTAAAAGAAATTAAAAAAACGAAACAAGGACAACGATACCAAAAAGGAAAACAAATAACCTCGGAGTCCCCCTTCCTTTTCTTTTCTTTATTTTGACTATACAGAGATGATGTTCTAAGAACTACAGTGGAACCAAACAAGTAAGTAAGTAAGAAAAAAATAAAAAATAAAATAAAAAAAAATAAAAAGAGGGGGGCCAATGTGGACGCGTGCGCGCTTCAATCTTGAAGCAGTGCATCGTGACGTTAACAAGAGGAAAACTAAAGAAAAAAAGAGATGGCTGTGCATTCAAAACACATCGTTGGGGCTTGTCTTTTCGTTAATCGAACCCTCTACTGATATACAACATTAAAAATAAAAATAAACTTAACAAGAACAAACAAAAAATGAAGACAAATTTGCCTCATTGACGTCACAAAGAGTTTCGTCTTGTTGCAATGATGGACGCATTAGAATTAAGGAAAAGAGCACGGGCCATTATTCTGATGCGTTCCCCTTGCAACTAAAGTGCGTTATCTGTTTGCTGTTGTCTATATATCGCTCGGCCATGCTGAATGCGCAATTACTCGCTATAGCCCTACAAATCTTAAACGTCGCGCCAGTGGCGCCGTTCCATTCGACTCGCTCACGACGTTGCCAAATTGGAAAAAAAGAAAAAACAAAAAAATGAAAGCAAACCGAAAGAAAAAGACGAGCCCCAAAGTCCCGAACGCCGAAGAGTCCTATAAATAATCCGGCGTGGCTCTCAAGTGACGGGCACAGAAGCCACCAGAGTGGCACCAGAGTGGCACCAGAGTCCCGGCCGAGCCAGAAAGAGACAATGGGCGCCACACAATCAGCCCGTCGCATTTATTTTTGCGCATTTTTCGCCACTTGTAGTACATAACTCTTGCGTCGCTTAACAGATGAACCCAACGTCTATACATAGCAACACGCCGGTTCACACGATCCGCCCTTAACTGAGTGGCTACATTTTTTGGCGAAACAATTCGAATTCGTTCGTTTTGGCAAAGGCCAATGCATTCGTTTTTTTTCTTCTTCTTCCAAAGTATCAAATAGACGTTTAGCGTCGATTAACGCAGCCATTGACGTCGGCCATCGGCGTCCTTTTTTTGCCTTTCAACACAACACATGTCTGCTCTTACGTATACCTCTCGTTGAATTTGTCCTCCTTTTTTATGATTATTATTTTTGTATTTTTGTATTTTTGTATTTTTATGGCCTATTAAATGATTCATCAGCACCACTCAGCGTGTCCAATCTATTTGTACGCGACCAAATCATAATTTCATTTTCTTTTTCTTTTCTCGAATTCGAGAGGCGAGGAAAACGCAACATTTCAAATGGATTGGAGGACCAACGACCAACGACAGGAGAAAACGATGAATGACGATATGCCCATGTTAGGCATAACGAGCAGAAGACAAGGGGGAAAAAAAAAAGAAAAAATTTAAAAATCCCTCCGTCGTCTTGAAATGTGTAAACAAGCGATGATGCCGGGACGGCCCGTCACCGTTCATCCGCCTCCAACCCCGCCCAATGCGTGAAATTTCGTGAGGGTTGCGGCGGACTGGCACAGGGTGGACATTAAGAAGTGAGCAAAAACCAAAATGATAATAAATAAAACTGAAAAGAAAGGCCAACTATTTTGGAAAGTGTAGCGTCGTGGCCGTCATCTTTGATTCGCCGCGCCCAAGGCGAAATGACCCGAGACGGGCCTGTAACGATTTCCGTCCACACAAATGTGTGTTGCTTATTCTTTTGCTGCAGCTGCAACTGCAACTGCATAACCACCACAACAACAAACAAAAAAACGAATAAACAAAATCAAAAATAAAAGGAAAGGTCCTGACAAAAGTCACGCGGGTCTGAAAATAAAAACACGTTACGCCATCGCCATAAGCATCAGCAAGAAAAGAGCTGGAAATGGTTCGTGTGTGTCCTCGCTGTGAAAAGGCAAAAGGAAGAGCAAAAGGAAGAGCAAAAGAATCGAAACGAATCCGCAATGAGAAGAAACGAGCGACGCCATTCCGCCAGTGTGTCTGTCTGTGTGTGTACGTGTGTGTGTAAGTGGAGGCCCGTTCGTTTTCACCGAAATAGTTTTGCAAAGACGAACGAGTCAAAAATGAAATAAAAAATGCGCTGATGGTAGTCGATGTCCGTTTGTCCGTCGACACGCACTTGCAGCCAATGGGCGTCGGCCAAAAGTCCAAACAATTTCATTGTCTCTTTCGCTATTTCGCTATTTCGCTATTTCCAATTGGAAAATGGACGCGAAATACACACACAGATCAAGGGAGATCAAGGGAGATAAAGAGAGACAGAGACACAGAGAATAGGTCATATGAATAAATCAAACACAAACATGTCGTCGTTTTTGCCAAAGAATGCGGCGTCACCGACCCTCACCGATTGCAAACATCCAACCCCCGAAACGAGGAGGCATTTTTAGAGCCGATGTGCTTGGCCTATTTGCATCGCTTCATCATCATTTGATGGCTAGGCGACATTTGTTTGTTTGTTTCTTTTTTCTTCGTCGTTCTTTTGCCTTTCTTTTCTTTCGCTCCGTCACTTCCAATTAGACGCAACGCGCGCCAAAAATTCACTATTTCAAAACTCGGTCAAAAGTAATGCGCACTGAGCACCGACTTTGACATCAACGCAAACCAAACGATCATTGAAGAGAGGCCCCCCCTTTTCATGGCGTCTCTTTCCACGTCTTTCAATGTCGCTCTTAACAAGGCGTTGCATTGTTTCCTTTCTTTTTCCCTTCTAATGCGCCCGCCTATACTTTGCGAAAAGCATCAACGATAATGAAAAAGAGACAAGAGCGCCTCATTGTTTCCCATCTGGCGCCGTTTACCTTGAACGCCAATCAATCACACCTCGTCCTTGCCATTTCTCGCTAAGCCAAGCCGACGTGATTTGTCCATTGCATTCCATCGTTTTCCTGTTGCCTCTTTTATTGACCACCATCTGCGACGTCTCGATTCGTCCCTAATTGAATTATTATTTCTCATTGACCGATTGACGCATGGCGGCTCATCTTTGGAAACGCATCATGCAACCTTTTGTTGCTCATTGCTCATTGCTCATTGCTCATTGCTCGTTGCTCGTTGCAGAGCGGAGCACAGGAACGGACGGAAAGAGAAACACAAACGGACCAAGCTGTTATCCAGTTTGTTAGCCGGGTTTTTCTCAAAGAAAAACAAAACAAACAAACAAATGCAAAAAGAATAATAAAGGAAAAAAGAAAAAAAAAAAGACAATCACATAAAAGTAAAAGAAGAAACCAAAGGGAAATTGGTTGTGCACAGCAACAGAGACGAATGGACTTGTCTCTCGATGAAGCCAAAACGCTTAGTCAGTCACCTCTACGCGAAAGGGCCAACAAAATATTTAAAAAAAGAAATAAGAAATAAGAAGAAAACAAAAGAAAAAAAAAGGAGATTACGACCAACAGAATTGCACGTCTCTGACTCGCATCCAAAAGCCGCAATTCGACGACAGTTACAAATTTTGAATTTCTTAACATGCAAAAAGTCGACTAATTAATTACATGGCAGCCAGTAAGGACTGAGCCAGCGTCCCGTCCCGTCCCGTCCTGTCCTACACACGCACGCACGCACGCACACGCACACCGAAAATAAAAGGGGGGAAATCAGCAAATAGGAAACGACATTTTCGCAAAGAGAAATGAACGGGATTTGATTGGCGATGGCGAGTCGACAGGCACATACGCGCAAGGACATAACCGTAGGCGGAATGCATTCCGCATTCCGTTGAACGTTCGCTGTTGCCGCCCGGCCATTCGACCACTCGGCCTCTTATTAAACGGGAACGACAACAAAAACATGAGGAAAAAGAAAGAAATATTTTGGCTCGTGGCCGGTTATCGAAAACAAAAAAATAAACAAGAACCAGAAAAAAATGTCATCACTGGACGCCATTGGTAATGGAACTCTAATCGATTGGCAACATCAAAAATCGAAAATGCATTCGATTTTTGGAGGAGGCAATCTCTCGATCAGCACGTCCGAGAAAGAGAAAAAACAAATCAAAAGAAAGAAATTAAAGTGACAAGATCTTTCGATTTGTGCGTCCGTTCGCGAGTTGCTCATTTGTTTTGTTTCACAACAGGACGACGACGACGACGACATTGAACGGCGCCCGGCTATTCCACAATCGCGCGTCCGCGTGCGATGATTGTGAAAAAGCAGAGAAAGACACAAAATATCGTCTCGAGTTATCCACTGAAAATGGCCGAAAAAACCAAAAAAAAGAAGAAGGGAAGCGGAATTCAATAACAAATGAGCAGATGAAACAAGAGAAAGTTTTCCTTTTTCCACGTCAGGTGCGCCCAAAACCGTAGAGGGTCAACCGCTAAATTGTCCTTTCCTCTCCATTCTATTAAATTGCGCTTAAACAACAGCAAAAACATCAACAAGGTGATATTTGATCTACAGTCGACTTTTTGGGAGCTTCTATTTGAAAGTTGATAAAAATACCCCGTCGATCTTTTCGTTTCTCTCTGGGACAAACAAGACGGCCATTTTTTGCGTCGTCTCTTTTTTTAGCAATCGGTTGCGCCGTGACGACTGATGCTAGGACGCGAGACAAAAACAAAAAATCACCTGCCCAACCACGTCCGATGAGCGGAGAAAAGAAAGAAATGTCCGCATTTGGAGCGGATACATGTCCGATAATAACGCAACACGGCCAGAGTCAACTGCCAATAGGATATTGAATGTGATGTGACGCAAACGAGAGAGAAGAGAGAGAGAGCGAGTTATTATTATACGTCGCCTAGCGGATGTTGCACACCCACAGTTCAACACAGTCAAACACAATCACCAAATTGAGGATAGCCTCCGAAGTGACCCAAACAAAACAAAAAAAATGGCCAAAGTGAGTGCGTAATCGATCCACTTTGAACAAGTTGCCTTGCCTTTTCTTTTGGCAAATGGGCTTTGTGATTGGCGCGAGTCTCCTCTCTTTGGCGTCCATTTCACAGAGGATGGTCAAATAGTCAAATAGTCCAATAGTCAAATAGTCAAATAGTCAAAGTCTATGGATGGTCAACGAAGAAGACAAAGAGAGACTCATCCTGTTGTTTATCAGTGGCGAAACGGGCCAAGCACGCGGCCAATTCCATCTCCTCTTGCACCAAACAAGACGACATTTGGGTTTCACAAAAAGGAAAAGAAGGCGCCAGTCGACGTCGTCGCCACAAAAACTAGACATTGCCTACATTAACGCTCATTGCCCAATGCATTTTCTCTGAAATTCTTCATCCAGCCATTTTTTTAAATGTTGTTTTGCGTTTAATTAACAACCGAAGCCTTGAATCTGATCTGCTCGTCATCGCATTGGACCCAACATTGCACCAAAATGCAGCCAGTGGCAGTTCAATCGCCATCCGGTTCAATAGGAAACCTCAACCGGACAAGATTCTACTCAGTCGGCGTAACGCACCTAACAAACATCGGCATCTGTTGTCCACCCCCAAACCCCCCGCCTAATGGACGCAGCCGCCCTTCTATTACGCAAACGAATGAAGGGTCACGTCCAAGACGATGAAAAACAACCAAACAAAACAAAAATCGCCCCCCCTACCCCCTCCCCCCTCCAAAATCTGTGAAAACAAATATCAAATATTAGATACACAAAGTGTGTGCGTGTGTATGTGTGTACACTGAAAAGAACCAAAGTAAAAGAATACCAAATGGATTGTTGACCCAGCTGCCACACACACATACACACACACACAGTCACTTGCTATGTGTGTTTGATTGGCGGCCGTAAAGAAACGACCACTGAGGGAGTGCTGTGAACGACAAGACGAAAAAGAGAGAGAGAGAGAAAAAGGGGCAATCTTGATCTACGTGGTTATATTGGGGACGACATGCAGCACAGCAGCAGCCAATGGTACCACTACTGTGTATACATTCCGTAATAGTGTCGCTGGCTTCTTCTTCTCCTTTCAGTTCTTATTTCTTTTTGGGATTCCCTGTTCTTTATCCCCCCCAACGCGCCCTAACTACCACCACTTAACTTTGCCTGTGTTTGCAGACATCAAACAAGCGCGACAGATTCAAATTTCCCGCGCGCGTGACTCATCCTGCAAACGTGCATACGTACGTACGTACGTCCGAATGACCGAACGAACGAACGAACGAACGTACACAGACACACACAAGTTATTAAAGTTCAGCCAGCTTATACAAAACTCTTCATCTTGCTTCTTTTTCTCCCCCCCACCCCCGTTTCGGTGAATAAATATATTCGTCTTAAGACTGGCCGTCTTCCGTTTGCTTCATCCTATCTATCCATCCCAGACGCAGAGAAAAGAGACAGACGATCGTTTGGCTAGTCTCGTACATAAACTTGTGCCCCGCCAACTTCAAGATGAAAGAAGAAAAACAAAAAGCGGGGCAAAGAATACAAAAATGCAGTGCATCCGGTGCTGCAGAGAATGGATGCTGATGGTCTAATAGAAAACAATACATAACTCGTCTACTACGGTCTCTCCTCCTCCCCCCCTTCACCATCCCCATTAAACACATCATAGGCCTTTTTTTTGTTTTGTTCCATTCTTTTTGTTTTTAAAAAAGAAAGAAAGAAAGAAAGAAAAGGAAAGGCCTTTTGCTCTTGTTTTTGGCCGATCAACGCAAAAAAGGAAGGAAAGAATTTACACAGCGACTTGACAAATGGAAATGCATCTGTCAGGTTGTCGTGCGTATTGCGTCATGATCGATTGACAAGGCCGGAAGGCGGACTAAAAGGCAGGGAGGAAACGTCAGTCTCTTTTGTTTGTTTTTCGTTTTGCTTGTCAAATTACCTGTTTTGCATCATTTCAACTTTCAACTCGCTAACAGAGGAAACCGAGAGTGCCAGAGGATAAGAGAAAATGAAGGGCGGCAACTGAATCCACCGTCAATTTGCCTCTTCTCCGCCCCACTTTCCAGCCGACCTTTCGGGCCGTATTGTTTGAAAAAAATAAATAAATAAAAAAAAAGGCTAACGAGAATGGCAAACTATAGTGGAAAATGTGCGAGCCGAAAAACAAGTCAAAGTGGGAAGGAACAAAATATTTAAAAAAAAAAGACAAAAAAAGTGAAGCGAAGAGAGAAAAAAGCACCTGTCAAAACAAGCATAAATCGACGCCGCCTTTTGCTGCTGGAAAAAATGGCGCTGCCCCTGCCCCTGCAAACGGCAGCAGATGCGCAAAGCAGTAAACAGTGTGCGCTATTTTTATGTGACCTTTGTCCTTTCTCTTCTTCGTTTGTGTGTTTTTTTCCCCTTCACTTTGACGCGATTCCGTTCCGACTTTCCCGATCGCTCTCGACTGCTCCTATTACACTACGCCTATTTATAGAATGCCATTGCCGACCGAACCTCATCGCAACACCGTCGAATCGATCTAAGACGAGACCGGCCTACTCAAATAGACAAACGCGTACAAAAGAACTAGTCAAAAAACCAGTAAACAACAAACATCGGGAGACGATCATTGGTCCGTATTACGTCCTATTGTTTGTCTTTCATCAACGTGGATCAATCCCATCGGAAGCGTCGTCCGCGTTCGATATAAGCGACACCACCTCATCCGAGTTGGCGCCAACCTAAATGCGACGCGCCCCGATATCATAATAAACGAAAAAACACGAAATGGCCAATTTCTACGGGACAACTGGTGGTGGCCGTGGCCGAAGCCGATGGGGAGCGAAAACGGAGGTTGATGAATGACCACGACGACATGAGAGACCTCTCTCGTCAAGCATTTCGGGAAGCTCTTTGTCACTTCTTACTGCCACTGCCGCTGCTGCTACTCTTCTAGTAGTACGAAACGTAGAGAGTCGCAATAGAAAGACAAGACAAGACAAGACAAAAGAAAACGAGTCTCTATCCTAAATCGATTGGGGAAATGGCAGAAAGTTTGTGCCATTATCGGCCGAGGGAGAAGAAACTCGCACGAGATTCGCTTATTGATGAATTGCCCGCCATTTGATCCTTCCGATGTTGTTTCCACCCCGGGAGTCTCTTCTCTTCTCTTCTCTTCTCCTCTCTTCTCTCCCTCTCTCTCTCTCGGGTCGACAATAAAACAAATAAAAAGAGCAACGCCTCTACGATTATAGTCGACAACGACGAGTTATTGGTTTCATTTCATCAAACACGAAATTCATCGCAAAAAAAATAAAAATAAATAAATAAATAAATAAATAAAAAGAAAAGGAAAAAGATGGAACCTTATCAGCTGGCAACCAGACGTTTGCCGCGCTGCGCAGGAAATGACACCCCTATATATATAAATCTATTTATTTAAACATTTTTCTTTCATTTTTCTTTTTTAAAGAAAGAAAGAAAGAAAGAAAGAATATAATAACGGCCATTTGGCAGCACCAACTGAAATAAATGACGAAAACGTAATAAGCGTCTTCTCAAAGATCAAAAAATGGTTTGAACCGATTCAAGCTGGACATTCACGAATAAAAGCAGAGAAAAAAGGAACAAATGCTGGCCGGAGATTGCCAATCTCCGGCAATGAGAAGGACTAAGAATGTTGTCTGTGTGTCTGTGTTTGGTTGCACTGCACACACACTAGCCATTCAGTGGGAGGGGAGGAAAGATGAAGGCCGGAAGCGGATACTTTTAGCATAATGAAACTCGATTCTATGACCCCATTCCAACTCCCGTTTTTTTTCGTTCTCTTTTTTTCTTTTCGCTCTCTGTCTGTATGTTGCGAGGAAGGCAAAGTTTGCGTATAAAGGTCGTTGTCGTCTGATGAAACTTTGCCTAAGTGATTGGTGGAGCATAACCCAACACGAGACGGACAAAGCGCAAGTTTTCTTTCTTTCTTTATTCCACCCCAGAAATAAAAAGATCGGAGGGGAAAAAAAGAGAATAATGAAACAAGTGGGACACAATCATATTGTCTCGCTGTTACGCAATCCAACAAGAAACGCAGCACCAAAAAAACAAAAAAAGAAGAAACTACACCAGTGACTAATATCACAGTTACATTTTGTTTTATCAGCACTGCCCTGCACCCAACTTTTTTCCCTTCAAAAAAAGAAAAAAGAAAAAAGAAAGCTACATCAGAGTGTTGTCTTTGAATAGTTCCATCATATTTTTTACTTTTTTTAAATTCTCTTTAAGAAGAAGCCCCGATGCCGTGAACAACTCCCGTTAGATTCAGTCAAACCGCGGACGGTGCGTCTCTGTACGCGACTAGTATTAGGCCGATCAGTGGCCGGGAACGAACGAACGAACGCCCAACCACCACCACCACCACCACCTTAGGCCGATGAAGCCAACGCGGCCTCCACATCTACACAACTCGTCTCCATAAGACGATGCTAGTGATCACTGGAGCTCAACCTCCCAGTGACGTGGGGGTTTGTATTTTTGTTCTGATGTTGCAACCGTTGCACAAGCAGAAAGAAAGAGAAGAACTCCCCGGAAAAGATCGATACACGATGAACATTTCCATAATTTGGTCGTTTAAAAACAACAAGAAAAGCAAGTCGGATCAGTGAACATTGGCCGCAACGATATGGCGGATAAAGTTCATTGAATCAAAAATGACATTTGCCAAACGGGGCGGCAGTTGAATAGAAACGAATAAAAACGAATGGAAACAACGAAAAAAGTCGGCGGATGAGCAGGTGGGCTGTAGCACCCCCCACTCGTCGTCGGTTGGATGATCTGGATACAAACTAAACAGACACACAAAAAAAAGGGATGCTACATAACAAGTGGCAGTCGATGTTCAGACAAAGGATCGTCCGGACCAGTTCTACATTTTGGCCGTGTCATCAAACGCTTCAGCACAGTGGCACAGTGGCAAAGCGGTAGAAGCAATCCAAACCCCAAGTCCAATGGATGGATGAATCATGAAGCCAATTCGATATGCCAATCAAGTGACGACGACGACGACGCTGATGACCTTTGTGTTGCCAACGTTCATCGTCTTCTCGTTGTTTCTCGACAGAGTGGCAGCCGAATTTTACATCGGAGAGTATCACACGTCAGTGGATTATCCGGCCGGCTGGAATCGCATCAAAGAAGCAAATCCCATTTCTCGTGTCGACGAAAACGACGGCCGGTGAGTGAGACAATGTTTCCCTCCTTTATGAGTAGCATAGAGTGGCGCACAGTGGCACAGAGTAGCGAAGACATGCAAACGACATCAAGCAGTTAGTTAGTTGGTGACCAACGTGCGCCAACGTCAAAGGCAGCTGGGGCAAAAAAAGAAAACAAAACAAAAACGCCGTCTATTCAAAGAATTTTTCTGTTGATAAAACATGTCGTTTGCTGCTGGAATGGCGAGACACGTTTCTCCAAAACGTCCACGGGACAAGAATCAAAATGGGCGCCAATGTGACGAATCGGTTTTCTTTTGACGTTCAACTCAAATGTTGTCGACGCATTACAAGACGATTCCCTGCGCTTGAATAACCGCATTACAAATGCACGGATGAAAAGAGTCGAGAAAATTATTCATTTTTTTCTTTTTTTATTATTATTATTATTTGAGAGAGAGAGAGAGAGAAAAAACAACATCCTTGACCGACATTGAGGTTTTTCTTTTCTTTTTTTCCTCTCTTTTTCACGTGTTTCACGTGTTTCACGTGGACCTAATTTCGATAAAAGCAAATGCCGTCAATGATGTGGTATTTGACACCTGGGATTGACCTCGGTGGCTGCGTCATGATGGCTTACCATCAAAAAGTCTAGTCAGTCCTTAATTGAACGCATCGACTAGATTGCCCCCCTCCCCCAAAATAGAAATTGAAAAAAGAAAGAAAGAAAGAAAGAAAGAAAAAGAAAAAGATAAATTAAGCCCAGGTTGTGGGTACGCGTTCTGGTTTCACGAGCATGTGGATGTTATTTCCTATCGGGACACCTACACACACAAACACACTCTTTAAAAAAAAAAAAAAAGTGGAATAACGACATCATCATCCTTGAAACTCAGTTTCCACCCTGTTGGTCCGTTTGATTGATTCACTCGAGATGTTGCTTGTTTTGTTTTGAATTCCCCCCCTGATGGTGCCAGGTCTGGTACTAATATTAGTGACAACGATGACGACGATGACGACGACTCGACTTCCGCGTCGTTTCAATCTTCATTCAAGGCTCCACTTTGACGTCGAAGCTCAATCAAAATCCTATTACCGTTGCTGCATTTAGTTGCAATACATTTGACTTGTTTGACGTCCCTTACTGTATACTGTCTCTAATCGCGAAATGTAATCCCGTAACGCAGGATTGATGGCAGCAGCAGCTACAACGACAACGACGACAACGACGACGACGACGAAGAGAGTAACGAATTGTTCGTGGCCAGATCAAACAAACGCAGCCGCAATCATCAGCAACGCTCAAGTTCGGTGACGGTGACGGAAGGACGCAGTTTGAGAACGTTCAACCCACTGACGCCGGGCGGAACCATCTACCTGGCCTTCATCTTCCTGATCCCGTTGACGGTGGGCAAAACCAACCTGGGCCGCGGCAAATCGTCTTCCCTGTCAAAGGGCAACCGTCTGCTGGAGCGTTTGATTCACAAAGTGCAGCAAGACCAGCAGAGCCTTTACAGCGAAATGGGCTACGTCGACGGCAATCTCATGTTGCGCAGGGGCTGGCGCGACTTGCGTGACACCCTGGCCAAAAAATTGCTTCTCCTTCCGTGGCGGCGTCGGCGTCGGCAGCGACGACAACAACAACAACAACAAGACATCGACAACAGCAGCCACAGTAAGAATAGAAGAAAGAAAAAGAAATGCAAGTCCTGGAAATCACCACAACGACCATTATAGCTACTTGTCTGCCCCTGACCCTTACGAATATTCTTTTCTTTCTTGGCTTTTATTTATTATTTGCTGTATTTTTTTTCCAACGAAATGCACATGACGCAAACATGTGTTGTTGAACTGCGGCTGTTTGCGAAATGTTGTGTCTGAATAAGAGCTGTTTTCTGTATCGTTACCGAGAAGAACATGGGTGGAGGGTGGATGCTATGCTATTTCTGTTTTTTAAAAATAACAATAATAAAAAAAAACACATCAATAAATAAAAAGAAAAAAAAAAAAACACACAAAAATGCTGAACAAATAGACGACTTGGCTAGCTGTCTAACGGTGAAGCAACGACTGGCGTGGACGACTCAAACTTGCCGTTTACAAATGTTGAGCGGCGGCCGTTAAACGGAACGAGCCAACCAACCGACAGCGAGCCTCGCACCTCGTAACTTTTCTCAATGGCACAAAACGGTTTCAACTTGATCGCTATAGCGTGGCAAACGAGCGCTCGATCAACAGCGAAATCTTTTTCTTTTTTTTCTTCTTCTTTTTCTTTTTCTTTTTCTTTTTCTTTTTAAAGATATACGTTCAGTAGATACGCAAGAAGTTTGGCTTGGCTCGACTGACTTCCAACAAGTCATTTCGATAACAACTTTGACGCCGGAAAATTCAATACAAAGTTTCAGATGCCATCTAGTTGCCGATGATGAAAACGATTCGGGAAAACATCCAACAGATTCCCGTCACGTCCGTCCGTAAAAACGCACAGAGACCACAACATTCCAGTCCTTTCTCGCAGTACTTTTAATTCACAGAGCCTCCCCCCACCAAAAAAAAACTTTAAAAAAAGAGAGAACGCGTGACCAGCGACCTCAATTGCATAGTTATCAACACTTTGCCAGTCAAGTTGCTTGCAGACACCGTTTTTTCTTTTCTTTCCCCTTTTTCTTTTAGCAATCGTTAGCAACAATCTTACACAGGTAGACGTCGTGCAGTCAGCAAGAGACAAGAGACAAGAGACGAGTGACTAGTCGACTGCTATCAGAGAAATAGGAATTTGAGAAAGAATGCGATTCGTTCAATTTCGGCTTCTAGATGACTCACAAGAGACGATTCGTGTCGGCGTTTACGACAAGGACAATGGCAACGTGCTGGACCTCAGCAATGCGTTGCAGCAACCCAACGCTGGACCCATCAACATGGTGAATGCCTTGGCCAAATTAGGTAGCCGAGGTGTCATGGACACAGCGGCCAGAAGGTATTATCAGCATTTTCGAAAAACAAAGTGTAGTGCTCCATTTAAAAAACAACCCATTTCCATATAATAACCATTTGAGAAAAAGAAAAGAGAAATAGCTCAAACAAAACAAAATGACATTTGCCTAGTTTGGAAACGCAACTGAATCAACATTTGGACAAGTCTAAATATCAACTTTTGGCCCCCATCACGTCCCCCGATAAGGTCGCCTGCATCGGGATGAACTACAAAGATCACTGCCAAGAACAAGGCGCCCCAATACCTTTAGAGCCTCTCGTTTTCAGCAAATTCCCTAGCTGCATCATTGGCCCGTTCGACAACATCCCCTACCCTGCTGGTTTGTCCGAGGTACTGTACAACAACAATTACAACTCATCCCCCATTGGGAAAGAAACTGACGGCTTCAATTGTTTTGTTTGATACGATGGAAAAAAACAAACAAACAAAAGGAACTCGACTGGGAAGCCGAGCTGGCCGTGGTGATCGGCAAAAAAGGAAAGAATATCGACGCCTCTTTGGCAAAGGATTACATATTCGGTTACACAGTTGCTCACGATGTGACGGCGCGTGATTGGCAGCTGAAGAAGAACGGCGGTCAATGGCTTCTCGGAAAAGCTATGGACGGTTTTTGTCCTATTGGACCGTGCATCCTGACAGCCGATCAAGTGCCCGATCCTCATCGACTCGCCATTTCGTGTAGAGTCAATGGACAAGTTAAACAAAACAGCACGACCGCCCAACTTGTTCACGGAGTCTACGACTGCGTCGCTTGGCTTTCCAAGTACTCAGACCTCCCAGAAAAAACAGTTTTATTACAAACTCTCAAATTTTAAATTTTTTTTTTTTTACAATCGCTAATGTATTCCTAGGTTTTGTACGTTACTGCCCGGCGACATTATCCTGACTGGAACGCCTCCAGGTGTCGGCGTATTTGCCAAACCTCCTCAGTTCTTAAAAGTGCGTATCCCCTTTCTTTTTATTGATAATAAAGCCTCGACACTAATGCGTTGATCTGCAGAGTGGCGACGTCGTCGAATGCGAGGTCGAAAACATTGGAATCATACGAAACTCAGTCATATGAAGTCAACCCATCCAACGTTTTTGGTAGATCAACAGAGCATTCAAAACAAGTTTAGTACCGAAAGCCCATTTAGGTGTTGGGCTCAATAAAAGAAAAAATACAGCAATGAAAAGTAGCGTTTATGGTCCTGCCGTCGATTGATTACTGTCAGAATTACGAATAAAATCCGACACTTGTGCCAAATGATCCGCCACAATCCATCTGGCGGACACCAACAAAACTAGCAATGAAAACATTGGGCTAAACGTCGTCTGCTGTAGGGGTCGGCTTGTGACGTTCAGTTCTATTCCAATTAAAATTTTGGAATTGCTTCCATCGTGAAAAACAAAGAACTGCCTAGCCGAATACCCTGACAATCGAGTTAAATATGCGCTTCATACAGTTCAGACTTTTGAATGATTTGGCAAAAGCGACCCGGATTGGACTGCAGAAAACGAGCGGCGGAATAGTGGACCTCAGCAAAGCTTTTCCAAGTAGCAGTTCGTTGAAAGATGCCTTGACCAAATTAGGACCAAAGGCCTTGGTCGAAAGAGCCAGACAATAGTATGAATTATTCAAGTAACGTTTAGCAACAACAAATTGAAAAGGTAACACAAATCTTTTTCAAAGTTCATCAAGTGAAGAAAAAGAGATTAGCCACTGCGAGATAATGGCTCCAATCACAGCACCCAGCAAAGTTGCATGTGTTGGATTGAATTACAGAGATCATTGCGAAGAAACAGGAAAGCCAGTGCCACCAGAGCCAATTTTCTTTAGCAAGTTCCCCAGCTGCATAACTGGCCCTTTTGATGACATCCCTTACCCAGAAGTGACAAAGGTAATAACACAGCATTTTCCCCCAACCAACAATTCACCAATCCCAAAGTTGGGTTGTCATGTAAAAAGGAATTAGACTGGGAAGCTGAGCTGGCTGTAGTCATTGGGAAACGAGGCAAAAATATCGATGCAACTTCGGCCCACGATTATATTTTCGGATTCACGGTGGCACATGATGTGACAGCCCGAGATTGGCAGTTCACAAGAAACGGCGGTCAATGGCTTCTCGGAAAAGCTATGGACGGGTTCTGTCCTATCGGGCCCGGCATCGTTACGCCTGACGAAATTGCTGATCCCCATAACTTAGCAATTTCGTGCAGGGTCAACGGCCAACTTAAACAAAACAGTTCGACCGCTCAACTTGTTCACGGAGTCTACGATTGCGTCGCCTGGCTCTCAAAGTATTACAACCCTCTACCGATTCTCACAAAATTGCCTCGACATAATCAAAATGTTTTCCAAGGTTTTGCACGTTGCAGCCCGGTGATATTATTCTAACTGGAACCCCACCTGGAGTTGGTGCCTTTGCCAAACCACCTCTGTTTCTCAAGGTTTTCCACGCAATCCATCAAAGTCATATTCAAAGCGACAACATATTTTTCTTTTGTTCCTTTTTTTTTTTTTAGAAGGGTGACGTGGTGGAATGCGAAGTGGAAAAAATCGGCATCATTCGTAACCAAGTCGTGTGATTTTATTCAAATCTGAGAACGTCAAAAAAAGATGACCAAAAGAACGTTGGAAATAAATTATGCTTAGAACCGGTCTGCAAGAAGCAATTTCACCGATAAAAATTTAGCCGTACTAATAGTAAAAGCAACGGTTAAATAAAAAAAAAATAAAAAAGGGAGAACCATTTAGCATAGTTTGTTTCGTTTTGTTTTTGCTCGGTAGCCAAGATTTGTTTGCTCACTACGAATTTGAATTTCATTTACATATTAAAGAAGCAAAATGTAATCTGTGCCACCTATCGGCCGGCGAAGACAGAATATAGAAAAACAACTTTTCGTCTTCTGCATGTGTAGAAAAATAAAAAATTTACTTCTCATGGAAAACCAAAGTTAAACATCAGCAGAAAAGCAAGTGCAAGAGACATTCATGAGAAGCGATTCAACGATTGAAAACAAGAATTTTTTTTCCCGCAGCGAATTTAAAGATTAGCTTCAATTCCTTAAAATGCGATTCGTTCAGTTCAGGTTCCTCAAAGATACGATCAAAGCAACAAGAATTGGCCTTCAAAAAAAGAGTGGTGGTATAGTGGATCTCAGTGATGCACTACCCAATTGTCATTCTATGGTAGACGCTTTGACGAAATTAGGCGGAAATGGCCTGATTGAAATAGCAAGAAAAAAGTAGGTCTTCTTCCAAAGTTACAAGTAAACAAAGTTAAAATTTGAATGATACAAAAAATATTGTTCTAGTTTAGCAAATAAAGAGACCAGCAGCAGCAAGTGCCAATTGCTAGCTCCCATCACATCACCAGACAAGATTTTCTGCATTGGCCTGAATTACAAAGATACATGTAAAGAATTGGGATTCACACCCCCAGAGGAACCTCTAGTTTTCTCCAAGTTCTCCAGTTCAATAACTGGCCCTTTTGACAACATAGATCATCCAGATATCTCAAAGGTTGGTTAAAACATCAAAAATAATGAATGTTTACAACTTTTGACCTAAACAAGAAAGGCTCAAATATCCTTTCACTGATTCTTTTGGATAACTTTATTTAGGAGGTATTTTGGGAAGCAGAACTAGCTGTTGTAATAGGGAAAAAAGGGAAAAATCTTGACGCCACAACAGCAAAAGATTGCGTCTTCGGTTATACAGTTGCAAACGATATTACTGCACTCGATTGGCACAAAAAAAACGGTGGTCAGTGGCTTTTAGGCAAAACAATGGACGGCTTTTGTCCAATTGGACCAAGCATTTTGACAGCTGACAAGATTGCTGATCCACACAAGCTGGCCATTTCATGCCGTGTCAACGGTCAAATCAAGCAAACTAGCAACACTCATCAGTTAATACATGGAGTTTACGGCTGCATCGCCTTTTTGTCCAAGTATTCAAAAGAAAAATCAATATTTATTCGGCATCTCGTTCACTTTTCCTGAATCGACAGGTTTTGCACCCTTCTTCCTGGTGATATCGTCCTAACTGGAACACCCCCTGGATGCGGTGGATTTACAAACCCTCCCCAATTCCTAAAGGTAATTCTCGTCCATTTCCGTGTAAAAAATGTTTGTTATAGTTTGTTTTGTTTTTTACCTCGACAAACTTTAAAGAAAGGGGACGTCGTAGAATGCGAAGTTGAACAATTAGGGATCATCCGAAACCAAATTGTTTAAGACCTGCCTACCTTCGTTGTCTAGTATTCAAATATACCAATTTCAGAATCGTGTCTCATCCTCGTTGATTCATCAATATACTTGAACGTTGAGTATGTAGACTCAAGGAGCAAGAAATCACGATAAAATGAAGAACGGTGCACCAAACGTCATTGAGAGTTCGTCAACAAAACGTGTGTGAAAATGGTCGATCTAGAAATACAAAATGCTGCGTCGTCAACAGGCCTAGACGTCTTGAAAATGTAAACGAACGTAAACATGTTCGATTACATTTGGATGAAAATAGTGTTGATACTCGCGAAGGACCTGTTATATTGGAGCGTAGCTAGAACACAACAAACCATCAAAAATGTTTTTTAAAGCGGCTGTGAGTGTTTTACTCTCCCTTTAAAGTTGACAGAAGTTCACCTCCCTCCCGCAATTCTTTGATAATATCCAAGCCACCAACGAGGCTGCCCTTGACGTAGACTTGAGGGTAAGTGGGCCAGTTGGAAAATGTTTTTAAACCCTGCCTTACTTCCTCGTCAGTCAAGATGTCAAAAGTTTCGTACGGCAACCTACACCATATACGATGGTATATTCGATGCCTCAAAAAGAGAAATTTAAAAGAGGCTGGACTTACTTGGTTTCGTTGAGAATCTCGATTAATTGGCGGGAGAATCCACATTTGGGAACGTTGCGGTCGCCTTTAACGAAGACCATCAGTGGTGCCTTATGGGTCAGCTGCTTCAAACTGAAAATGATTTATATTTAATCGAAGACCAAAGAGAAATTCTTAAGACTAGATTACCGTTCTTCCAAAGTACCAGCTTTCTGCGTATTCTTGGGCAACATTTCTGCCAAATCCCCACTTGCGGCCATTTCCTTCATAATGTCTAGCCCACCAATCAATTCGCCATTGATGTAAAGCTGTGCACATGATTCAACATTTTTTGTTAAATGCTTGCACATATTCTATTTAATATGTATCTATACCTGAGGATATGTAGGCCAGTTGGAGTATGTCTTTAAATCTTGTCTTACTTTCTCATCAGTGAAAATGTCAAAAGTACCAAATTCAGCTTTAAGTTCTTTCAGCAAAGCTATAGCTTGCCTACTAAATCCTATTGAATAAAAAAAACTATGTACATATAATCTCTCCAATAGCTGGAAACTGGTTAGCATACCACACTGGGGATTTTCAGCATTCCCTTTCATGAACAACATGACTTGTGCTTGGTTAATCAACTTCTTCAGAATTTCGTCAGAGCTTCCAGTAGTCGCCTTGGCAGTTACAGCAACCTCCACGGGCTTGACATCTCCAAGCAGGACAGGTGCAGAAGCAGCCTCAAGAGTTTGTGCTTTAGCATTCTTTTATAGAATTAAAAGTATAGTAAATATCATGGCAAATAGATTTAGTGATTCTTTGTGTCTTACATTATTTTTAACCATCTGGGTTAGTTTGGCTGCATTAGCACCATCAAGGCGATCAACTAATTTTCCCGAGAGATAGAAGAGGAATGTTGGTACAGCTGAAATCTTGCATTGCATAGAAATTTTGGGGAAAGTTTCAGCAGGGATTTTAGTAAACAAGACCCCCTGAAAAAACAACCATAAGAATTATGTGTATGCAAATAAATCATTTGGTAGCCACATTTAACCTTAAGTTCTTGTTCTTTCGACAAGGCTTCTAGAACTTCGTTCATCGGTTGGCATTCTGAAGCCCAATCGGCAAAAAAATGAATCACCACGAGTTTGGGATTTTTCCTGTGGAATCAACGAAAATCAATGTTTCAAAAATCAATATCATTGCACATTAAAAAGCACTTATTGTTATCTTACACAAACGTATCAAATTGCTCTTGAGAAGTTAATTCCACAACTCCAGTATCAGCCATCGTTTACGTGACTTGCAAGACGGACGTCTCGACTGTAAAAGCGCGCGAATAAGACTGGTCGATCTATATCTTGCCGAGAGGAAATCGGGCAGACGAAAGAAAATTTGGCGCCTATCGCGCCTAAACAATTAGCATAATCATGTATAACGTAATGTAAGGGAAATTGCAGTCGACCTACTGCCAATGATTTAATGGGTTTCCTTTTACAAATTACAATATTCTCAAAATAAAATTTTAATTGCATTCAATAGTCGTACTTTTCAGAGCCTGAAAGAGCTTATTATTTTGATTAGATGATATAATTAAGACCTTGGTTTTTTTATTTAAAAAAACAAACTGTGACCAGTCCATCGTTTCCAAATTCCAACACTTACTGAAGTGTCCAAGTGTGTCCTGGAATTTTTTCCAGTGATACTCAATTTATCCAGAAATTCCATAACCCATTCAGACACGGTTCAGCACGTGGGTTAACCTACGTAAACCTAGGATAAAACATAACGAAAGTCATTTTTCATTGAACCAACGTCGGGTTTCACCGTCGTTGCCGTCTCAGGATACAAAATCTCTGAAATACTCTTCTTTCTATCTGTAGATTATTTATTTTGACAATACTATGAAATGAGGTACAATTTCACACAAATTTTGTGGCTATTGACAGGAGTTTTGTGAAATCAATTTGTTTAGCTACACTCCTTTCTTTAAGGATCTTTCTGAGGATGGATGGCACTGGCACATGAATTCTTGTTCCAATCGGTGTACCTGGATTTTTAAATGAGCTTGAACATTTTTATGTCTTATAAATATGACTAAAGGACAATACCATTATCTTCAATCAAAACTATGTTGTTGCTGTCAAATTTTGGAACCAATGGTGCTTGCTTCTGCTTCACACCAACAATAACAGCCTTTTTCTTTTGGCCCTTGATAGCCACCAAAACCTTATCTCCTACAAAAAAGAATTCAATTAATAGTAGGCGAATAAAAACTATAAAACATAGTGTTCATACCAATAGTCCCAATGCCAGTTTTGTTATAGACGTGAATGCATTTTGGAGGCCTGCCTTCAAGCATAGCTTCCTTGCCAATAGTGCTATTATCTACCACACGAAGTCTCGTGAGTAATTGGATTTGGTTCAGGGGTTGACACTGGTGAAACGACCTAGAAAAAGGAACTGAAAACTGTAAAATCCGTGCTAAATTCTGCATCTGGAAAGTCATTTTTCCCCTAAAGTAGCATAAACGAGGCGGTCTGAATGTTTCCAGCAGATATGCTGTCTGCTGTATCTATCATCTAGCCTAGCGCCTCAAAAGATTCACGTTGCCTGATTCCCGTCCAATATCCAAAAAACTTAACTTCATTCTTCGTGTGATGATATAAATAATGAGACGTATTTAATAAGAAATCCTATGGAAACAATGAAAATTACCATTTTGCGTTTGTTATTTTCAGTTTCCAGGATTTCTTTTACTGGTTTATGATTTTCAGTTCTCAGACAACAAGGCGAATGGCGTGTTGTACACTATTTAGCGTGCGCTTATTTACGCTATTTAGTTTATTCGTTTTCTGTTCAAACGTTTTCGATTGAAATACGTACACACACGAAAAATGTACGAATTTCTTTTGTTGATTGTTACTGTGGCTTTCTTAATGTACAAGTTCGTCGAACAAGGTGGATACAAAAAATGTGGACCATCTGGGAAAAGTGTATTGATCACTGGTTGCGACTCTGGCATAGGACTATCGATGGCCATCACTGCTGAAAAGTTGGGCTTTCACGTCATAGCGACTTGCTTGGATCTCAAAGGATATGGGGCTAACTACATGCAACAAAATAATCCAAATATTTTCCTCGTTCAGATGGATGTTACCAAGCCAGCCGAGATTGAAAATGTTCTGCAAACAGTTAATGAAAATCTACAGAATACCCAAACAGCTCTATGGGCTCTCATAAATAATGCTGGTGTCTTGGTCTATGGGCACTTCGATTGGCAGTTGGATTATCAAATAGAATCTCAGGTTCAAGTTAATTTTCTGGGTATCTTGAGAGTCACAAAGGCATTTCTACCACTGATTCGACGAGCTAAAGGCGAGTGTGTGCTGGTGAGGGTTTACTTAATTCCATACTAATACTAATGTAACATTAATTTCCCAAAATAACTTATTTTTACACTTACTATATTCATTTCCTCACCCAATCTCAGCAGTGAGAACATAATATCCAGCCTACTAAGAATGATCCCATCAAAGCATCTATGAATTGGCATTTTTACCATTTTCCAGGTAGAATCATCAACATCACAAGCGCCAACGGCAACTGGTGCCTACCGGGTTTGTCCGTCTATTGCGGTACGAAACATGCAGTAGAAGGATTTTCTAATACTCTCCGGATTGAAATGAGGCCTTGGAACATCAAAGTTATACTCATTAATCCTGGTGCGTGAGAAAAGATCTCGGCATATTTCGTTTTAGTTCACGTGAATCATTCGCACTGTTTGATTTATTAGGTAACTTGCCCGGTAGTACTCGAATTTTGTCGGCACAGGCGCAACATGCAGAAGCCATGAAAAATCATTTTGACGAGGAGCAAAAGCAAATGTATGGCGAATATTTCGATCTTTTCCAGCACCACTTGCAAACTAATTTTGCGGCTCCAAATCTTAATAGGGTAAATCAAGTTTAGTAGCTTGTGTTATTTATAAAAGTGTAGATAGCTTAGCTGTATGTTACCACATTTAATGTAGGATCAGCCGCTGAACGACGCACGGTTAAATAAAATGCTGGAGTCTTCGCTTTTGTTGGAAAATCCACGTCCTTACTACGCGGATATAGACCTTGGATTTCGAATGTTTATGTTAGTAACAAAATTCTTACCGACCTATTATGGCGACCGTCTGATTTTGAAGATGTGGGGTGACCATGTTGAATACAAATTGATCTGAGAATGTAATAGTATAGAAGATTTTTCTTTAGGTAACTGACGTTTTGTCCGTCAAATGAAGTTTATTATTAAGAGCAGTGGGAAATACCAGCAAAAACACAATTCAAGAATGATTAGACAGTCAAAAACATTTCGCTGACGCCGTAGGGCAAAGAAAATCGAACAACCTAAGTGGCAAAGAAAATTTTGATCAAATAACTCAAACGCACGTAGAACTGTCGGTAATACAAAAAAAAACTCATTAGGACTTGTAGCTAAACAGTTGGGATTGTCCTCGCCATAGTTTGAGACGATCATGAAGAAATAAGCGAACGGATCATCCTACAGAAAACAATAATAATAATTTGATTGATCAACAGGATGAAGTGAGGCTTAGAATTTTTTGCATACCCATAGAGGTAGAAGAAGAAAGATAATAAGTAGAATGCCAACTTAATCCAGCCTTCCCGTTGACATTTGGATAGTACATCTTGATTCATGATGTTTGTTGGGTCATATAAACCAGCCCCAGTCATCACAGGTCTATTTAAGTACCTGAAGAATAATAAAACAAGATTCCATATTAGCCTAGATTGCGTTTTTAATGACTATCAACTGCACAAAATACCGATGGATGTGGTAGGCGATCAAGGGAATATTGAACATGAGTGTGAACCACTCTCCAGCAAAGAGAAACATCAAATTGAAGAATATATGGATGAAATATTCAGGTAAAACTAGCTGTATAGTTTTAAAACAAATAAAAAGAGGAAATAATGAAGTTTGGATTATCACAGAAGATCAGGATTGAATTTCTCACCGGGTTCAAACTGCTGCACTGATCAATTGGATTTTTGTAATCTGTTTTTAACTCATCGAAAGCAATTATCTGTAATAGGGGGAAGAAAAAACAACAACAATAGTTTATATTTATGGATGAATAGTAAAAGCGGAAACGAAAACCGGCCATGAAAGCGGTCTAATTGCAGTGAATGGTTGCAACAAAAGATGAATTTTTCTCTCACGTGAAATATAGAAAAAAAGATGAGGAAAGCATCGAGGACGAGAGCACAGATGTACGAAAAAGCCGCAAAAGTGAACGCCATGGTGTAGACAACAAATCGTGACGAGAAAACTTTTCCTCAACGGGCAAAAGTATTTTTGAGGAGCAGACGTTCCGTTCGTCAACAATAGTCCAAACAACGTTGCCATTAAAGATAAGAACGACGAAACGTTCTGAGAATTCGGAAGCAAAATGCGACTTTGGACTCGACAAACGAATTTTGATTGAAATTATTGGCTGAAAAAACATTAGAAATCAACTTTTTCTCCTCGATTTACGGCAGCAAAACGAACACGTTAAAAAGACAAACGAAAAAGAAAGAGGAGAAGAACGGCACGACGCACACACACAACCACTGATTGTAGAAACGCATCCCCGTGACGCGCCCCGCAGTGCCCGGGTTCTTCATTTCGATTCTATTCAAGCCTAAATAAAGTACGGCACATTCTTACGTACGTAATAACATGCCGGGCATTTTACGCCTTCGCATGACAATAGAGCAATTTGAGAAAAAAAGTAGAATGCCGCTGTCCGATTAGGCGCTTTCATTTTTCGTCCAATACTGGCCGATGTTTTCTAGTTTTTATGCGGTTTTTATCGTTTTCCAATATTTTTGTGATTTGTCTACGGTTTATTACGAAGCCATTCGTGAAGTTTACGAGTATTAAATGGAGGTGTGTAATTGATTGGAGGCGAAAAGGAATAAATGAAGGGCTTTAACTTTAGAAAGAAAAGAAATCAAACTAATGATAATTGTAGAGCCATATCAATTACGAGTGCCTCGTTATCTACAAAGGGGGAAAAAAATAAATGGTAAATGAGAGAGGGAAATAATGAGAGTAGAGTCAAAGTCATAAAATGTATCCAAGTTCATGCCGGTCACTAATAATCAGCGGCAAAGTACAAGTCTATAGTTAAAAGTGCCGAAATCGCCTTTCTCTGCTTAGTTTTAAGTTGCACCCCGTTTGTCGTCACAATTACATATCTAACTTGTCTCGAACCTCTTGTTACATACAAGACTCTCTCACTTGGAGGTCGTGCAGTTAACCTTTTCTCTTTCAACCCGCTCAACAACTAAAAAGAAAAGGAATATTATATATAGACCTATAGAGCTTTTCTTGCGAATGAAGTAGCTGCGGGTTTCGTTATTGGCTACGATTAAATGACAAGTCGAAAAGGGCCACATCGTCCTACGTTTCGAAAGGTAATTTTTGAATCTCGGTAGCGGATGTGAAAGTGGGCGATGCTGAAAGACAGTATTTAATACAAAATTAGTTTTCGACACGATTCGGGGCTGAAACATTATTAACTCTTTTTCGTCGTTTCGTAGACGTAATTAGAATTGTTTTTTGTTGTGCTGCTTTATCCTACTACTTGTGCCTCTCTAACGATTGGCAGAAGAGAATCGCTTAAATCGTCAGCTGCCGCAATTTAAATAGAGCAGTGCAATGGATATTTTGACTCGTCGATATTTTATTTTAAAAGATGAAAGTAGACGTGCCGAACTGGAACAATTAGACTAATCGATAATCGTTTTGTGACCCCCAAATGTACGTTCACCTGTAAATTCAGAGCAACGACAGTTATGATGTAACGAGTCCCTCAGTTGAACTGTTGAAAAAAATTAAAATCCGCGCTCCATTTCCCTTTTTGGGGAATAACAAGGGCAATCATGAAAAATAGTTAAGTTAAACAACTATAGTCACATCGTCGGTATCAATGTCTGGCTGAACACAATGGCAGCATCGCCTGTTCACCGGCTATGATAATCAGCAGACACGCGTTATCACGAAAAATATTTTAGTGGAGAGAGAGCCCGAGTACGAAAGAAGACGGACTGCATAGCCTTTAACTCGACAAAGGCTATGCAAACTTATTCAAGATATATACACAGCATCGTACATATTCTCGTGTCACGAACGAGAAAGTCACGACAACACGGCCAAGACGAAAAATCACGAACGACGCTCTCTCACTCGACTGAAGCTTAATAACTGTAGGCCACAGCCTTACAATGTAGAGCAAAACGATGGAGCATGCTCTCTATAACTATAAAATATAAGCCTCTTTTTCCTTCCATATTTTTACGTATTGTTCAGACACAAAATCGACTGTTTGCCTTCAAAAAAGATCCATTGTGTTACGTCTCTTTTTCGATATAGAAATAAGTAGATTTTTTAAAAAAAGAAAATGCTGTTTTTCCTCCCTTTTTCCCCTTTGTAATGCGATAAGAGAATGAAGATTCAAAGTATATAAATCGATAATGGCTTTTACGTCGCGTGCGTGCCGAATGAAAAATAAGGAATGGGGAAAAAAACGATGTTGTTTTCGAGATGATTGCCGGTTGCAATATGATTATAATGTATAATTAAGGGGAAATTAAAGCTATATTACAGTCGATCTATCGTCTTGTTATGTATATATAGCCAATGTGTGTAAAATGGCTGCGCAATCGAGCTCATTACGACTATTATAGACAGGACACGGCAAGCGAGTGAATCAAACGAGCGAATGAGGCTGTATCTATAAAAATGGAGATAGGCGGGCAGCCACCGATGAAAATTAATAACATGGATATGATGATTGTAAAATAGACACAACAAGTTGCAGCACATAGACCGAACTGCGCAGTTTCACCGATGCAAGATCAGACCAAAAACGGGGAAGGCTTTGAAGCGGAAATTGAAACGAAAGTTTGGTCAAATGTTGAGCAAGTATTGACGAAAATGACGGTGGGCAAGATCAGCCAATCAAGACAGGAAAAAGTTGACAATAAGATTGCGCGTTATGAATTGTTGGATTGTCCCATTGTTGCGCTCAGTTCGTACAATGCAAACAAACTGAAATTGCGTCTAATTCAATGCCAACTTACATTCCCTTTCACTCGACTTGGCATCTTGATTTGAATACAACGCTTCTGATATCTTGTGTCATCTTTGCTGTTCATCAGAAACAATGACCGCCTCGCTTTCGATATGATTACGGAATTGCGGCTAATTAAACAAGCGACGGATTGAATCTGCCAACAACACGCAATCGCTATCAGACACATATTTTTGGCACGAAAATGAAGGCCAGAAAACGATCGTTTTCGCAGGTGACCCGAAATTTCTCTTCGTCTACATATTTTTTCTCTTATCTAACGTATTACACAAAATATATCGTGCGCATTTCTCCCCCCCCCCGAAAACATCCCGCATGTGTGGCTCCTCACGCCGTACTCTTTCATCCGAGATGCCGTGTACTCCTACACGGTTTAGTGGGCCCTCATCAGCGACGGGATTCTTGCACTGATAAAACTGTCTGGCAAAGAGATGCAACGTTTCAAGAAAATTGCGCGTTTGTACATTATATTATGGATGTGATCATTATCATGACCTTACTTTCCCTTTGCACTCGTTTTAAACTTCTCTCACACGCGGCCTAAAATGATGAGAGAGAGAGGCGGGTAAAATCTATAGACTCTCGCCCACCCACTGTTCATTACGCGATACCACCAACACCACTAGTAGCCTAAAGATGAGCAACGTAACCAGAGAGAGACTGTCTACACATCTTGCTTGCGCGCACACACACACACACTCTCTCCACTAGTATATAAGGCACACGTCGAAAGACAATTTTTGCACAGAAACCATTTCAGCTACCGACGCGCAACTGCTCTCTTACATTTTCTTCGTCTTTCTCTCCATTTTCGTCGCAATCTCTCCAACAAAAGAAAAAGCAAATCAACTCGCTATCGCATTTTAATTATTTAACTGCAATGAAGGTATGATTTTCGTCAATCACTTTCAAAAGATTGAATTTAACGTAAATGTTTCAACAGATTTCCGCACTCGTTTTGGCCATTGGTTTGGTGGCCATAGTCAACGCTCAGTTAATCGACTACGATCAACTAGCCGGCGGTTTTGGTCTGCGCAAATTGACCAAAAAGATCGAACGTTCTACCAACAATTATCAGAACCAACCAATTCAGCAGCCATCCGCTGGTAATTACCAACAGCCACAAATCGGCGGAGGTTATCAACCACAAGCGTCGGCCATCACCTCGTCCTATCAACAACCGAATGCCGCGGGAGGAGGTTATCAACCATCGGCCAGCAACGGTTACAGCAACCAACAGCAAAATAAGGAGCCAGCAGCGGCGACTTACCAGAATGAAAAATCTGCGACCGGAACGTATGGATCGAGCAACGCGTACGACTCTGCAAAGGTAAAATTGCCAATTGAATTATTCGACATCTTGACGATTAAACTGCAAAAAACTCGTGCGTAATGTTGTTTTGATTGGTGCGCACACACAAAAACAGAAGGAAAAGGGAATGCCTTACGATTTCTCTTGGGCGGTGAAGGACGAGCCAACCAACAACGACTACGCCCATCAGGAAAAGAGCGACGGTTATGTTGTGACTGGATCCTATCGCATTTTGCTTCCGGATGGACGTACGCAAATCGTTACCTATCGGGTAGAAGGGGACAGTGGATTCGTCGCCAAAGTTAAATACGAAGGAGAAGCCAAACCTTACGTAGCCCCAGCTAAAAGCAATTACGGCTCTTCATCGTCCGGCTACCAACAGCAAGGATCGACAGCTGGATCTGCCGGCTACAATCAGGCAACGACCTCTTCATCCAACTACGCAAACCAACAACAAGCAACTGCCTACGGAGGAGCTGCTGGACAATCAGGAATTGGTCAATCGTCACAAGGATCATCCAGTTACAATAATGTGCCGAAACCAACGACTGATGTTTACGCACCTCCCAGCAGTTCACCGGCGCAACAACAGGCCACCACCAACTACGGACAGCAGCAATCAGCAGGTGGAAACAGTTATGGATCTTCTTATGATGGCAGCAAATCCACTGGAGGACCAGCTTATGGCGCAGCTGCTGCCGGACAGAATAGTTACGGGTCCTCCTCTCAGGCATCCCAGCCACAAGCTGCTGCTTACAGCGGAAATATCCAGAAACCGGCTCAAAGTTATTTAACTCCTCCACTTCCCACGGCTGCTGCTGGATCACCTGCTGGTTATGGAGCTAATGGGCAACCATCCAGTTACGGCTCTCCCCAAGCATCAGCAGCCTCTTACGAACAGATTAAACCCTCTGACAGCTACTTGCCTCCTCCTCCTCCTCCACCGGCTGCTGCTGCTGCTTCTTACCCATCTTCGGCTGGACAAGCCAACTACGGAGGTACGACGCAACAAACTTCTTCGTCAGGTTATGGATCTTCATCCACTTCCCAAGTTTCATCGTCGTCGTCTGCGTACGAGAATGTGCAGAAGCCGTCCGAAGATTACTTGCCGCCGCCGCCGCCTCCTCCTTCGACCTATCAGTCTGCTCCCGCTGCTGGACAACAATCTTCTTCAACTAGTTACGGTTCGTCTGCTTCCCAGGGATCCGCAGCTCCTCTATCTACAAAGAACAGAATAAGCCATCCGACAGTTATTTACCTCCTCCTGCCTCCACAGTAACTGCTGCCTACTCTTCACCTGCTACTGGACCATCCAATTACGCAGCTACCGGACAACAATCTTCTTCCCAGGGACCCGCCATTTCCTATGAACAGAATAAACCTTCAGACAGTTACTTACCTCCTCCTGCTAGTCCCACTGCTGGACAACAATCTTCCTCGTCCAGCTACGGTTCGTCTTCTTCCCCCCAACAACAGCCGGCCAACAGTTACTTACCTCCTCCACCCGTTTCTACTGCTAACGCGGTTTATTCATCCGGTGCTGCTGGATCATCTAATTACGGAACTCCTGCGACACAACAATCTTCTTCATCAGGATACGGATCTTCTCAAGCATCTGCAGTTTCCTACGAAGAGCCTGCGGCTGCTGTTTATCAGGCACCTGCTGGACAAGGATCATCCAACTATGGATCTGTAGCGCAATCATCTTCAGGATCAGGCTCTTCACAAGCTCCAACAGTTTCCTACGAAGAGCCTTCCAACAGTTACCTACCTCCTCCTCCTCCTGCTCCAGCTGCTTCTTATTCAGCTGGATCATCCAACTACGGGGCTTCATCCCAGCAATCTCCTCCATCAGGTTACGGCTCAGCGACTGCAACATACGACACGAATAACGTACAGAAACCTGCCGACAGTTATCTACCACCAACTGCCACTTACCCACCAGCTGGAGCATCGACCCATTACGCTGCAGCCCAGCAGCCAGGTTACGAAAGTTCATCGACCGCCTACGAGAACAAACCGTCGGAAAATTATATGCCTCCAACCGCAGTTTTCCAACAATCGCCGTCCAGTGCGTCCGCATATGGAACTTCAAGTTACCAAAAGCCAATTTCTTCCAGCCCAGCAGCCGACAGTTACAGCAACAGGAAAGGATCTGTGGATGAGACCTCTTACAGCATCGGGGAGGGTCAATTGTTTCACGGTGATTACCGCCAACAGCAACAGAAAGTAGCATCGTCAACGGCTTCGTACGGTGAGGATAGGTCGACTTTCTTCTTTGGAAACAATAATCAACGTTCTGCTTCATCGTACGCCGCAGGTGAAAACAATGTTGGTGCTGCCAAATATCCAGCTGCTAACGCTCTGGGAGCCAGCACAAGGGCAAATAGTCGAGCTCGATCTGTCGTCTATTCTCCTGTAGGATGGCGTTTGTATTAAGATTGAATTTTTTTTTTTTTCACGTGAAAAAGCAAGACAAACAAGAAATGCCAATCGCCATTCGGGATGACAAAACTCAATCCCATTCTTTGATAAAGCTTATTCATTTCTAAACAGTAGATTATAACAAGGCTTATTAATTCGAACTTTTATGCTAATCGAATAGTTTACCCATTTTCCATCATTTAATCATCGAGTACTTTTGCTGACAAATTCACTCAATTACATGTATACGTAAAAACTGTCGAAATATAAATACACAAGTGCTCAGCATTTTATCTATAAAAATAACGCAAGTTTTCGTCCATTACATTCTCAGTTATGAGACGATAGAAGCTAAAATTGATAATAACGAGGATCAAATGAACGTGATGCTAAAGATATCAAAACGGAATTACCGATTAACTTACTCTGATGTCATAGGATCAGTGTGTTGTGCTGACTTGCATCCAGCTGATTATAGTTGCTGCATCTGAGTCATCAGGTAGTAAAATCTGTCGAATACAAAAACACTTGAAAATGTAAGGCTGAAAAACACGAATAAACCAATTCTTTTATGATAATTGCTATTATGACCTTTTCATGAAACTGCAAGTAAAAAACAATCAGATAACAAGAATGAGAACAGAGTTGTTTCAACTTGCCTTTTTATGCAGTTTAATCTCGACCTTCCGGCAACTCATCCATATCATCCTCTCGTCCATTCGTGAATAGCTGTGTTTTCACTACCTCGTCTATTTTTGTAACAGTAAACGGTAGCTAATCAAAGAACTGTATAAATTCCAGTTACGACAAAACAAGTCTAGAAAAAAAAAAATCTATAAAAATACCTCCATAAATTGCGGTCGAGCTGGCGATGGAACGGGTAACGCAACACGATGGGAAAAAAGTTGGCAAAAGAAACGAAAAAAGGATTGACGTGCCCATGAATCGTCTGATTGGAACTCGGGGAAAGTCGTGCTGGATGGGTCCAACCCGTTTTCTCTTCCAACAACGACGTCCCTGTAATCGTCGCTCTAAAAAATAAATAAATAACACGATCTTTATTAAGCAAAGGGAAAAAAAAGACAAAAAATGGACTGAAATGTGATGTTCAGCTGATCTGAAATGAACAAGACGGGACATCATCTTCAGCCCATGCAATGCAACTAGAACGGCCATTACAAAGCGGAACGCAAAATTAATTATGATGCAAGACCATGGTGGTTAGTCACGACTATACGAGGCTCGTGGAACTAAAAATAGAAAAGCCTATGATGTTTCATAACGTTTGGTCGTCTTTTACTTTTCTAGTAATCACGTGTCGCTCGATATTACAAAAAATGGCGATGGGTGGCGATGCGTAAATCAACCACACAATGTGAGGTCTTGAAAAGCAAACAACAAACGGTGAAAGTGATAACAAAACGTGCAACCGATGCTTACCAGCTATCTAGGTAGGATTTTTCGTGTCCAGCCGGAACGAGCATTTCGTTTCCCGGTCCATCAGAAATATTTCAACGGGAAGACTGCGGACAAATTAAGATGATCCATTTGAATATTCATTGGTGGCTTTAAATGATTTCCTTTTTTTTAAATAACAAGTAAATAGGGTGTCGTTTAAAGATGGGCGGCCGTGAAAGAATGTCCTTCAAGTCCCTTTAGGTTCGTTAAAAAAATGTTTGACAAGTGGGACATTCGTGATGAATGATAAAGAATTAAATAACAATGAGGGGTGATGGACCACGTTAACTTGTTCTGGTCGACTAGCCCACATGTTAAGATGAAACGTTAAAGATGACTGGGCAAACATTTGCTGAGCTTAATTCCATGGACTGACTCCACATATTCAAAAATGGAACGAGATAATCTAGTTAAACTGCATACAAGTAGAAAACAATCAAATGGCAAACGTCTCGTAACCCACATTTTCCCTCCAAAAAGAAAAAAGGAAAGTTGTTCGGCAGTAGACCCAATAAATTTCATGGATGACTACGATTTCGACAGCAAAAGAAGATGAGAAGCAAGTTTATAGAATTTCCCCAGCTATTGTTTGTTGTATCAACACAAGAAACACGAAACAATTAGAGACACGAAAGCTACGAGACGTGCTGATACACATGTCTAAACGTACAGTGAAATGAGTCGACAAACGTGACGATGTAATACAGCCGACATTCGCTGCAGCTGCTTGTGTTCTTTACCCAATCAAGTTTGCCGTCTAACAACATTTACGTGCAGTCAATTGACGTACAGTAGTTTGTCCTTAACTTTTAAATCATTTACGAGTTCCTGGAGAGAACTTGTTGATCGACAAGAAGTGTGCCAACTGCTAAAGTAATAAGAAGATCTAACTATTTCACAGCTATTTAGATTGTAAATCAACTTAATCTCCGACAATGTCTCAGAACAAGTTGAATATTTAAACGATCGCACTCACCTTTTGGCCTGTTGTAAAAATCTTCCATTCCACGTGAGAATCTTTCTCTTCGCCGCCCGTACGTTGACAATCAGCTATTCATTTAATTTAGTTACAATCCCTAAAAGCCCGTGAATTTCCTAAGCCATAAACCGCAGATAGGTCACGAAAACACGACCAAGGATCTCACGATTAGCCGTTGCTTATTGTGCCCTAGTCAAAGTACAGTAATGGCGATAAGCTGAACGTAATACGGCAAGCAGAAAACCGCATGTCGACAGCATAAAGAAACAAATTCAAGTCGAGAAGACACGATCACGTTTCTCATCTTCTTCTACCCTTCCCTATCGTCCCAAGTTGATGCTAATTGGTCCTTTCCAAATCGTGCAAATAGATATCCCCTCCCTTCTAAACAAAAGAAAAACATCTTCGAAAGTGGTAGCCCCTCTCATTTGAATTTGCGGGGATGGAACTGATTTGTTTTGTTTTACACATCTGTTGGAGGAGGGGGCAGGAAAAAGCCCGGCAAATTGACAATGACGTTGGGGTAAAATAACGAAAAACGATCAAGGCCATACACTGTTGCATTTTTCTATTATCCCTTTTTATTAAATGCACCCATCCTTCAATAGTTCAATCAGAGTCATAGATGGATCCCCTCTATGACTCTGGTTCAATGTAATTTCACAACTCATTAACTTATTTCTTTTCATGGCATCGTGTAAAAACAAGAACGCACAAAATAAAGAATCAAAATAATTTGAAAATATCAAGTCCTAACTATTGGTGTCCTCCCAAAGAAGATTCTTGTAGAGAAAAATTAAAAAAAAATGTGTCACTGGTGTCCTTCGCCTGTCACAATTTCATCGTGCATCTCTTGACGATGTGCTGCTTCCACCAATTCTTCCATCGTGTAATGAGTATAACTCCCATCGCCTTGTGAATCCTGGCGTCTTGTCAATCTCAGACCATTCTCGTAGTGATCAACAGCATCCAAATGGACGTCGGAATCTTGCTGGATAAAATCGCTCATATTGTCGAGCTCACGTTGGGCAAACATGGCGTTGAGAAGCTCCCACAGGCAACTATCACGAGGGAAATCATTGTCTACTAAATTGACGAGGTAGTAAGTCTCAGAGATTCGAGTCAAAAGATCACGTGAAGTCGACCCTTCCGGATACAGTTTGCCCCACTGTTCTCGCCACAGAGCAAAAGCTTCGTCTTTCCACACTTTGAACGAAACGGGATCGACCACCGTCGGCTGCAGGACTTCACGTCCAGGGAAAACGCCCCACGTCACAGCCACTGGTCTATGTCTGTGACAATTGGTATAATCAGCTGAGCCCTGATTAATAGCAAACAATAAAATGTATCTTAGTTTGAATATAAAGAGACAATGCAAAGATCAAGATCAATCATACGTTGCTGTTGATGATGTGGAAATTGACCCTAGGAAAACTGGGCAACACTTTCAAGAGAGCCTGGACATTGGCTTGGCACGTGAAAAATTCGAGATAAGCTTTTTGATAAACGTAACCGCCTCTGGGTCCCCATCCGACGACCGGATCGTCACTAGGAGCTCCATTCACATTTGGCTAATTAAAACAAAAGCCAATGCAGATTTAATAATAAAAGCTGATGACGGTGTACGACAAGATAAGTCAAACCTGAGAATTGATAGTCAACACTCCTTTTTTGTTGAACTCTGATAATTTCTCTTGAAGTAGTGATGTCTCTGAACTCAGCTCTTCATCGTTCCATGCGATTTTGGTGATTTTGACGCCACATTTGTTGGGCTGTCCTGACAGGTAGCAATGGAAAACATCCCAGACATCTTGCTCTGAACACAACTCCTCTCCCCACATGCGCAACAGATCATTTTTGGAGCTCTTACTCTATTGATTTTTGATTGAAAAAGTAAATGGAAATTACGAGAAAAATCAGCATCAGAAATACCTTCAAATAAAAGAGATAATAATCCTTGAGTTCACCGAATGCAGGTGAATCAGATTTACCCCAACGTCCGTTAGGAAACTCGTCCCAGTGGCGGGTCCGGTAGATATAGGCTTTCGGTCTTGAGGACCAAAAAATGGGACGCACAGTTTCTGTGGATCGTTTGGCGTTGGCGGCTCTGCGCCAAGGTAAGGGCCGTCTAGGTTCCGTCACCCAAAGACCCAACTGTTTCAAAATGGTTGTTGTTGCCACTTCTCTGTTGAGCGTGTAGAAATGAACGCCGGGCGCTAAGCCGGCATTAAACAATTCGCGAATGAGACTGACGGCCTGTTGGACGCCGTAATTTCGGATAGCCTCGTCGTTGTCTTTGAGGGGCGCTACAATGTTTATTATTTCTTCAGGCACTTCTAATTTAGAAAGTTTGGCTATTTGACGGAGTGAATCGTACGACTGGATGGGCATCACTCCAGGAATGATGGGCACGTTGATACCCAATGCTCTGCAGTCACGCACAAATTTGATGAACGTTTCGGCGCGAAAGAATAATTGAGTGATGATGAAATCAGCTCCTGCATCCACCTGTTATTTAAAATAATGAATAGGGAAAGGCGTTAAACAATATCGAGCCGATAATACCTTCTCTTTCAAGTGTAGTAAATCGGCTTCGTACGAAGTAGCATCCGGATGACCAGTGGGATATCCAGCCACGCAAATGCTAAAATCGTCGCCAAAGAGATTGCGAATCAGCCGCACTAGATCGACTGCATATTTCAACCCATTTTCCGGTGGATGCCAATCTTGACCGATTGGTGGATCTGCGTTAGCACGGGGCAGTTGTGTTTAAATAAATTTAGTTATCACATTTTGGCTCTTGGGGGAACATCGAACGCCATCTGGCGTCAGAATTTACCACCAACGAGACAAAGAACAAAACATTACCTCCCCTAAGGGCTAGAATGCTCCTGATGCCCATTTCTCTTGCCCGGTTAAGGTGCTTGATAACATCTTCCCGACTAAGGTTACAGCACGTTAAGTGCAACATTGTTTCCAGGCCGCAATAGTTGAGCGCAGCACTGGCAATGGTCATTGACGAGGTCTCGGTATCGCCACCCGGGTTGCCAGCTGGATGCCACGTGACATCGCAAAACAAAGGGCAAGCTAACCTCAGTCGTTCGAATCTTTTAAAACAAATTATGTCGTGATTACGTTTGTCTTTCTAAATGGATTCCAAACACTGGACACACCTTGCTAATAGATTAACGGCACCCTCTTTTGTTCTAGGAGGGAAAAATTCCAACGAGAAAAATTTTTCGCCACTTTCGATGCGCAAACGAATCTTTTCTGCCAAAGATTTGTTACCGGAAGTGTAATCAAAATCCGTCGGGCTTTGACATCGCTCATCGCGATTGGGGGTGTCTTCACCCGAAACGCTTGTCGAGCTGCTGCACAGACCACCGTCCGAGTTGTAATCGATTTTCGGTTTCATTTCCTTAAACTTCTTCTGGATCTTTCCTCACCCCCTGCCACGACCCACCTGTTGTTGACAAACTAGGGGCAAAAAAGTTGAATGTGACGAACGAATTCGTCAACTATCATCAATGCACACAACTGACCTTCTCGCTGAAGAGGACGGCAATCGAGTAGAAAGAAACAAGCATGGACACCAGCGTTTTATTGTCACTGGCCCCTACTAAAAAACAAATCATCGCGACATCTGACGGTCATTGTAGTAAACACTTCCGAAGATTCTAGAAATATCTGACAAAGTATTATTTTTTTAAATAATATTTTCAAAATAATTTAGAAAAATTAAGTGAAATCGTAACTTGAAACTAAAAATTTCTTTTAAAATGAAATGTGATTGTTAGCTTGCTGTTGTCAACGAAGCAGACGACAATTTTACGTAATCTTAACGTTGGAAACAGTTAAGCAAGTGCAGATAAGATAGAAAACTGTAAAAATCGAGTCCAACAGCTCCTGAGCTCATAGTCGGCAAGCTTAAAGGTGAAGGAAATAGCTGTAAGATTATCAATCCTCAATAGACCCTAAAATTCCTGAATTTTTTCCGCCATGCCAAAGAAGAATCAAACAATGGACCTGGCGAAACTCGCTGTCAATCTGGTAACCAAATGGCCAACTAAACAGGTAACAACAACAAGTAGCTGTATTTATTTTGTTCAGCTTTTTAAATTCTTACATGCAGGTACTCATATTAATAGGTTAAGCAATTTTATAGCCTAATAAGCTGTAAAATATAGGAGTTTAATTTGTTTTGTTTGATTCTGAATTGTAGCAAGTGACGCTTGGATCCTTCTGGCAAGAGCAAACAAGTGTTATTTTTTTCATGCGACGGTTTGGATGAATGTTCTGTCGGCTGGCAGCGCAGGAGTTGAGTTTACTCAGTCCTCGCCTCAGCCAAGAGAATGTTCGTCTAGTTGGGATAGGACTGGAAGAATTGGGGGTGGAAGAATTTGTAGAAAAGAAGTTTTGGGCTGGAGGTAAAATAATTATTATGTTATCAATGGGTTTATGATTGAATTGTAGCTTTGTTTCTTTTACAGAATTGTACATAGATGAAAAAAAAAAGTCTTTTAATGACTTGGGATACAAACGTTTTTCCATTTGGAGCTTACCCGGTCTTTTGTTGAGTCGAATTGCTCGCAGCCAAGCAGCCAAGGTAAATTTTCATTCATTCCACTAGCTTGGCCACAGACCATTGCCATCCACTAGCTTGGCCATGAATCCTAAAATCTTTGTTTTCTTTTTTGTTTATAGGGTAAGGAGAGAGGAGTAGGAGGAGATCTACGCGGAGATGGTTACCAAAATGGAGGTTTATTAGTCGTGGGCAAGGGAGGCAAAGTACTTTATTCTTTCGTTCAAGAGAATCCTGCCGATCACGCCGCCAACGAAGACATCCTCAAGGTTTGTTCAATTTTGCTTTTCTTGCTGTTGGCTAAGAGTGACGGGAATGGAAACAAGATGGCGCTCAATGTGCCGTTCGAAAACGATCGTCTTTTTAAGTTTAGAGAGGCAAATGGGTGTTAAATTTCATGTCCTCTGGTCTTCGCAAAAAATGGGCGTGTGTATAAAACCATTAATCTGAGCTGTTGAAGAGAAACGGCGAAACCAAGTGTGATCGGTAAACAAGCTTCTATCTTTGCTGTGGACACGATCCATACAATACAATAGCTTGACAGAAGAGTGAAATTCTGAAAAGTAAGTAATTAATAGTAGAATTATTGAGTGTCAAGAAGACGAAAAACAGTAGCATCATCTTAACGATAGGAGATGACGTATGGTGGGGCAAGAATCTCTTTCAAATCACACGACTATTAATGTTGTCTGCCGACCCGAGTCTAGTCTAGTCTGGTCGTATTGCATTACTCTTTGTAAGGAATGCCCGTCCTTCTGTCGTGAACCCATTGACTAGGTCGAGTGCTCTCGTTTATTAGAACGAGTAGGATAGGAGTCCAATGTCTGGTTTCTACGTATTTGATTGCCTCGTGATGTTGGGGTGTGAGAACGATCGTGGGCTAATCGAGGCTTCTCTCGGCTCTGTCTGAAACTGTTGGGAACGAATATCTTTTGCTTTGAATGGATTCTTTATTGAATAACAAACTGTTTGTGTATTGTTGACGACAGGCCTTGAATTTGAGCGTGGCTGGTGGTGAACAAGCGGCTTCTTCTCCGTCTGCTGCGAACTGCGCTGACGGAGATGTTTGCAGCGTGAAACCAAAATCACCGGCTTCTGAATAGAATGACCCACATTTAAACCGAAACAAAAAGTCTATTCAACTTTATTTTCTTCATTTGTAATACCGCGGCTGTTGGGTAATAATCGTCGAGCCTTGACCCGAAGTTTTTTTTCCTATCTTCTGTCTACCCAATTTATTCTCGTTTTGATTTCGATTCGGACAGCATTTGTCGTCGGTATTGTGTGTGTTTTGTCTGGCCGAATCGAGGGGTTTATTTTAATCGTCTCAATTGAGAGTTTAGATGAGGGGCGCCAAGCGAAAAGCACCGAGTTGTTCTTTATTCAAGTGATTCGTGATGGTCTTAATGACACCTCCTCATTCATTTATGATGTCTGAAAAAGTGCTTTGCACTGGACGGGAGGTTGAAATGTAGAGTCGACGTGTTTTGTGTGCGATTGCGTGAACAAAACTAGTTGATATTCTGACCTGAAACGTTTGCCCAAATATTGCGCCCGAGTTTTTGTTTGCGTGTCCAACTGTTTTTCGTTTTTCCTAATAAATGAAATTGTCTATACCAAAGATTTTCGATGGCCGCGTCATAATTTCTATTAATAAATAACAAACAGGTGGCGAAGTTGTCGTGGATTGACTACACCCACTGATTTGACCGATAGAAACGGACCGTGTCGATAAATAATGTTGATTTATTTCAGTCGGATGGGACTTGTACGGCTGCTGCCATCATTTGCTGCGATTGGGGTGTTTGCTTGGTCCATCAGACCATCACCAAGCAAACGGTAGGAAAAAGAAATTTGTTTTTTTCCACGGAAAAAATACGCAAGTTTTGAAGGCAAAGAGCTTAGGGAGACGTGGATGGCTGTTTAAGAAATCCAGTTTTGGAACGCGCGATCTTGTTGGGGCACATCGCAGTTCAACATCAAACATTTGTGCCTCGTATGAGCGTGTTGTGTCGTTGTTCAATTATTATTAGAACAGCCATACATGGATGGCAGTGTTTATTGACGACGAGTGCCAAGAGCGAGAAGGAGCCAAGAAAGAAGACATCGGCCATCCAAGTGGACGGACGACCTTGCCGAGTTTGTGTTGTTTCTCGCAAGATGCGGAGTTGGCTGGCGTGGATGAGTTACATGACCGACCTTGCCGTTGGACGGAATTCCAGCCCCATCACGTTTGATTCTCTCTGAACAGTGACGCTTGACGTGTCGCCACTTTTTTTTTTCTCCTCTTCTCTTTTTTTTTGCCCTTTTCTATGTTTGTGTAGTAGCTAATAATCGTTTCCTACCCTTGACTTTGTTTCGACATTGTTTTTTTTTTTTTGTTGTTGTTCTCTTTTGGGGGTCACGCTGTGTGCCGTGCCAATGTTTCTTCACTCTCGCGCAAAAAGAGGACGTTCGAGAGGCAACCAGCCAAATGATTCGGACTTGCACAATTTGCCACTGCGCGTTTCGCAAAGGTGATGGACTTGTCCTTTATTGTTCCATCCACTTGGCGACCGTGCATATCATCATGGATCTCTAGTGAGGGTGCAGCCCTTCTGTTCTCTTCGTCTTTGCTGCAAGGGCGTTTCTGCTTGTTTGTTTGTGCGTTTGAACGACATGATTAAGCGAAAGGCAAACGCAATCTTCTAATACTAAATATATTTCCCCCCTTCTCGTTGGGTTTGTTTTCCTTTTTCAAATCTCCAGCCTCCCCCCCAACGCCCAAATATATCCATTGCTCGATCAAGTGGGTTGACAAAGTCAATAAATGCACGAGAGAAACACTTTTCTGCAATCTACTTTCATTTTTTTGCTCGTCAGTCGGCAACAAAAAATTGGCAATTTCAATGGCATTGGCACACATAGACAGAACGAAGCAGACAAGTAGCTCATTGACACGTTTCATGGACGTGCGCGTCATCGAAATTGAGTCGCGCGTCTAAGGCGAAACAAACAACGAACAAAAACGTGAGTGCACCGATATTTCAAACAAAAAAGAAAAAAAATTGTTTTTGGGTCATTTGAAAGTGTCGATCAAAACACGGGAAATGTGTGTTACAATTTCACGGAAAAAAAAACAAACAAAATTATCTATTTATAATAACGGTGAACGTTGATGCGAAGAGGAAACGAGAGAAACAATAAAACATTGGGATGATCATATGCTGACAAATTACGTATCAATCAATAACTGGGTATCACAATGCAGTTCAAACAAGGCGCGTCTTTTTTCTATGACGACAAATGGATTGTGTTGGTCATCTCTTTCGCAAGGCTGCCGACGATAAGAAGCGGTGATGACGTCATTCGATGGAGACGCCCAGTTGACGATGCACACACGCACGATACAAACTTGGTTTTCTCTTTCCTGTTCTTGTGCCTTCTCAAACTCCTTTTAACCTTTTAGTTTTTAGCTTTTTGTTTAGTTTTTTTGTTTTGTTTTTTTTTGTTTTTTCAGTTACATCATAGATGAACATGTCACAGTCTTGTTATCACATCCGCATTATGGCAACCCGGAAACGAACAGCAGACGCAAATGAATTTGGGGAAACGTACAACAACATAAAAAAACAAACGAGAATTGTGCGGCTCGACTATTTCTAGGCCAAGAGCAAGTCGCTGCTTTTTTTTTTTTTTTTTCGTTGAAGGAGAGAACATGAAAATGATTTTATAAAAAAATGCGACATTAGTGAAGCGACTCGCACACAGTTATGTAAGCAAAATTGGTCTCGCAGGTGACGGGCGGCGACTGGATGTTGGGCTGCAGCCCGGCGAAAGAGAAGCGCAGCAAGACGAAAGGACAAACGACGAGGCAGACGTCCTTGCCTGAAGCTGCTGGCCAACAATTGGGCATACACAAAAGCAGAAAAGGTTATCAGCCTTTGTTTCTTTCGTTGTCAGCGTTCGTCTTCTTCGTGTCTTGAACGTGAACGATGTCGACGCGCCTTATTGGCGTTGAGAGAAAAACCGTTTTGCTGGCCGGGCCTCTTCATCCTCGTGTCGCAACTGGTTTCTCTTTCCTTCTTCTTCGTTTCCAATCCCAAACATGTCGGTATCCATCAACTGATGTGTGTCCATTTGTCCAACGACAGAACAGAAAGCAGAACCAGTTTCAAAGACGAACCCCCAAAATAGAAATTAGTTTTTTTTTTTTTTTTTATTTTTTTTTGGGAGGAGGCAGGTGTCGACGACTTTGGCGACAAAATTATATATATTTTAATTATTATTTTTTTTTTTTACTTTTTTTTTCTTTTTACTATAAAAAAGGAAAAAAAAAAAGAAAAAAGAAAGTTTAACGGGTCTACCGACCGTCCAAAAGAAACAGGTTCGGTTGCTATGTACACACGTAAGAAGAAGACAACGCTCAACAAAAAAAAAAAAATGAATAATAATTAATTAAAAAAAAAAAAAAAAAAAAAGGAAGAAATTTAAGAACATCCGCATCGATCGACGACCATGCCGGGCAAATTGCCGTGGATAATATTAAATTCGTTGTCAAAGTAGAGCATTGAAATGGGCGACATTTTGCGCGGGGCGCAACAAGGTCCAGCCGTGCCGGCCGGGTTGGCTTGTTGCACGATGTGCGTGTGCGGATATTTCTGCAAAAAGACGTAGGGACATTCGCCCGAGCAATAATTGGCCTCGTATTTCTTGGGCGCGATGATCCAATCCCATCCGAATTCGACGAAATCCACCGTCAGCGGGTAGCGGCAGCAGCGCGTCTCGGACGACGTTTCGTCGCAATTCAAACCGATCGTCCGTTTCGTCCGATGTTTGCGTCCGTCCGTCGTCACCACTTCAACGAAAGGCATCTACATTCGAACGATCGCATTCAATTAAATTGACGTCGAAAAATGCAATTCATTTGGCATTGGCAATCAATCAGCTTTTGGCTCCAAAATTCATTCATTCACACTCAAAAAAAATGAACGTACCAGTGCCCCGTCGGCGCTGACGTGATCGTTGACGATAAACGGAAGCGATTTACTCGCGCCGCTGCTGGCCGACGAGGCGGCCGTCGGCGTCGTGGCGGCCGCCGGTGCTGCAGCTGCTCCGTTGGCGTTGAAGGTGGGCGGCGGCGGTGCGTGTTGGTCGCCACTGACGGCGTGAACGACCAGTCCGAGATTGTCTTCGGGCCATCGGAACCAGTCGGCCACGACTTTGCGCACTTCGAACGAAACCCAACCGCCACTTTGCGCCTGACTCTGCTGTTTGCCGGCGCTGGCCGGCACCTTGTCTACCAACTCCAAGAGCGGGGGCAAGGCGACGCGGGTCATCCGCACCGGATTCAAGACGGGCGACTCGCCTTCGGGCACTCGCACCACTTTGTAAATGTGAATCCAAACTGTGCTGGCGTTGGCGCTGGCCGATTTGCTGATGACTTGCGCCTGTTGGTGGTGGTGGTGGTGGTGGTGGCGCTGATGGCCGTGATTGCCGGACGACGGTGGCTGCTGATTTTGAATGTAGAGCCAAAGATGGGCTTTATCGACTTTGCTGCTTCGAGTCACTTTGTCGGAGAATTTGAAATAAATCGATTCCATGCCTTTGGTGGTGGTCGATTCGGTCCGTTTCAGCGCCTGTCTCACCTGCGGCACTAAATCCCATTTTTTTTTGTTTTTTTCGAAGAAAAAAGAAAAAGAAAAGAAATCAGAAATGAAATCATCAAGTTTTGTTCGCCTAATGTGTTGCGTGTGCAATACAATACAAAGAATTTGACCAAAGAGGAAAGGAGGGATATCAAGTTTGTTCTTGGAAATTGGCTAATTTCGAATGGCGATTTAGAAAATTGACGTTAGATTGGCCCACTCTATTTAAAATTTTCTTTCAACCCAAAGTTTTGGTGGGGTGGGTATTTTCTTCAAAGTCGATTGGCCATTTCCTCATCATCCATCACTGGGGCTACCGTCTCCTATTCACAGAGACTCGCAAGGCAATGGCCAGACTATTAGATAACATCGTTCTCAGCCACCGCCGACGCAAAACAAAAACCAAAACAAAAACAAAAACAAAAGATAAGCGCTTTAAGGCTTTAAATCTCACTTCTTTTTAGTTCACGAATAAACAGAGAAAATTGATAAATCAATGTGAAAAGATTTGATCTTCTCACATCGAGAGTAATGGCCATTGATGGGACTCGAATGGACTGGATGGTGATATTCGATCGCTGATTGGACGACTGAATCAACCAACAACGTACAGGCCAACAAACATCAGCCTGTTGGGGTCAAATGTCGATCGATTGGCTGACAAATCGCGTCTCGCATTGATTCAACCAACTGATTCTTAGACATTTTCTAAATCTAGTAGGGGGAAAGGATTTAAACAAAAAAACACAAAAAAAAAAAAAACTTACAGAGTTGCGAGAAGGCGATGACCTTTTCGGTTCGGGCGTGAAAATCGTCATCTTCTTCGTCGTAAACGGGTCCCGTTTGAAAGGCCTGGTCGCTTTGCTGGTGCTGATGATGAGCGTGATGATGGACGCCGGCTGGATGCCGTCCGGGCGGAGCATCGCCTTGCATGCCGTAAAGGTCGAGCAAATGATCGAGCGGCGGAATGCGCGGAGGCAAACGGCCCGTCATATTCGGCGCTCGTTGCATCCCCAACTTGCTGAGAATCTGGTCCTTGATCACTTCCAAATTGCGACGACGCAATTCTTCGCGCTGGATGCACGACGTGCAGTTGGACGCCATGTAAGTGCCCGGCTCGGGCAACACGCCCATCAAAGGCGAAGCGTCGGACACGTTGACGTCGTTGCTGCCCGTCTCCGCGTTGTCGTCCGTTTCGTAGTCGATGAGATTATCGTCACTGGCCGACGCCATGTCTTGCACGTAATCTTGATTGTTGTTGTTGTTGTTGTTGTTGTTGTTGTTGTTGGATGCCATCGGGTCGTCGACGCGATGGTGATGCCGGTGAGCGTGTGCCGCCCATTTGCCTCCGTCGCCGTTCTTCATGTGGGCCGCGTGAGCTGATCCACCGGCCACTTGTTGTGGCCAGCAAACGGCCATCAGCAAGACGTGCAACACCAGCGATTGCAACAAGAATTTTCGTCGTTGGTCAGCCATTTCTTTTTCCAGTGTCCCCCTCTTTTTTTGTGTCTTGTGATTCTGCAATGAAAAGATGAATTTTCTTGTTGTTTGTTTTCTGTTGTTGGACGTCAACTTTGGCGAACCGATGCACTGGCACCAAACAAGTTATTTTAAAAAAGAAAACCCCCGCTCTCGGCTGAGAAAAGAGAGAGAGAGAGATGGATGCCGAGAGACGACTGCGGGCAGGATATGAAACGTTTAGAGAATGGCCAGATCCGCGCGGCCAGACGGACGGATGTGATGACGGCGTTTTCGGAGCAAGTCGACACCAACAAGAAATGAGTAATAATTTAAAAAAAAAAGAAAAGAAAAGAACAGACTGAATGCGCTTCTTTCTCAACTAGTTTTGAACGCAATGGGTTTGACGTTTGTAAAGCGGACGAGCAGACAAGGGGGGAACCAACAAAACAAAAAATTCACTTTTGCATTTCCTGTATAGAGTAGACGGGAAGGCGGGCGAATAGGACGGCCACACTTGATTCGCTTATTTGTCCAACAGATTGTTTTTCCTTTCTGTTTCTTTAAATATGTATATAGTTGTGTTGTGTGTGTAGTATATGTGGGAATTTCAACAACAAAAAATGGCTAATGTTGGCAAAGAGGTTTGATGTGCAGATTAGGCGGGGGAGAGATTTAGAGAGAGAATGACGCGGAGAGAAAATGGAAGCTGGGCAAAAGAGTGGGGGAGGGGAACTCGTCTGCAACTCGACCGATTCTAGACTGGACTGGCCGACGGTCCGTTTCTCGCTGTCGTTTATATACACACCACTGGCACTAGCGAGCAGCAGCGGCAGCATCACGTCAACTCTACACACACACACACTCACACACACTCACACACACACACGCACACAAGAGTGAGAGGCACAATGTGTGTGTGTGTGTTAGATGCGTAGCCGGCATGGGCACGCTGTTGCAATTGCAGTGTGTATGCATGTAATCTATTCGAGAACGGGGTGTGCTCGTCACCTGTTTTTTAGTTTGTTTTTGTTTTCATTTCTTGTTTACTAATCATTTCCCATCAAAGTCGATGGTCTTTTGTGCCTTCTTTTCGCATCACGTAGACACGTACACGTACATGAAAGAGGAGAATGCGTAGGGCGACGGCCGAGGCCTAGATACATGTACAGCCCAGTATATTTTTACCGCATTGATTTTGTATCGGATATTGTTGGCCTTCCAAAAGATAAGATAAGCGAGAAGGAGCTTGTCTGAGGCCCTGGCACATGATGGATCCGTCCTCATCTCTGACGACACCCGACCTCCTCTTTCACTGCACGGAAATGCAGTCGAATCGCGTCGCTCTTTTAGTTGGAACCAGCGCAACGAAAATCGAGCCATCGGCCAGCCGATGGGAAATGGTAGGCCGGCTCGGCAACGAGACTCGGTTCGCAGCACCGACGACGATGGCAAAGAGGAAATGAAAATGCACTCGAAAAGATAACACGTCATTGGGTCGTGTACACGTGGCTCCTTTGCCCTGGCCATAGTCTTTCGCATCGATGGGTTCAACAAATATTTGTACTCGACACACGCCGTACAATCAGTCGTCATACACTTGTATATGGGTATGTTTTGCCTTTCCTTTGTTTCCGTTTCGCCTAGTGGGACGAGGCCTATCGAGGCCACAGCTGCAATCGGACAAGCTGAGCCAAAGTGCAACTAGAGAGAGACACATGTACGTAGTCTGACGAAAAGGAGGCAATCACCTGTCGTGTCCTGCGCGCAACACGACGACCATCGTCGGCACTAACAATGAGACGCCCTATTCAAGCTTCTTGATCTTTGATTACTAATGCGTACAGGCAACGGTCAAACGCGACAGCTGGCAGGATATATCGAGTTCCGTCTTTTTATTCTTAAATGCACCGGCCGCCAACGGGAGCGGATACGACGCTGCACCCCCCCGTTTCGCCTTGCGACCGCGTCCATCCAAACATGCGCATTTGAAACGCACGATCAGCACACATTGTACACGGAATGGATTAAATGGCCTACCTGCTGGACGTAGTGTGCGGATGAACCGGATTCGCGCCCTATGGACTAGAGAGTCCGGCGGATAAAGGCGATGGCCACGTGATCCTCGTTCAGCCGAGAACAGAATTTGTTTCAACTTCAGATTTCAATTCATTGTCGTCGTCGGCCAATTGGTGGACGCTGATGCACTCACTACGCAGACACAAAAACACGTCCACGCGAGTTAAACGAGCTGAAGTGGTTCAAAGAAATCATACTTGATCATCACGGCCGATTGAATTCGTCTGGGCAATGGCTAATTGGCTGGGTGAAGCGATTCGACCCGTCTCTGACGTCTCCTGTGACAAAACTGGCACATCACCTTCGAAATAGAATCGGCTCGTCTTCGAACGGTACACGGATGTTTACTACACTTGCTGATTCTCTCTACACGTCTGTGTTGCGGTGGCGCGACACGGGACGCACATGCACGTCTATCAAATGAAACAAAGAAGCACTTTTTAGAAAATATTTGACAATCAAACAACGAAACGATGTTGGATCACTTTGCAACACACTTAAATATAACTAACGAAGAGGAGGGAATAAATAAGGGGAGAAAAAAAAAAAAAAAAGAAAAACAAAGTCAACAAGTTGATTGACCGCCGTGGCGCGCTCTCCGTCCGTCCGCCAGCCGATTTGCAGACCAACTAAATTGTCTGCCCCAGACAACAACGAGCCTATATAGCCGTGACGTGCTGGAACGTCCCGGTTCTAACCCTCCCCTGTAGACATATAGGCTGTGGCTGCATCAAGCCCCATCGGCCAGCCCATCAACTAGCCAATCAGCCAGCCCACAAAATAGATATAGGCTCACTTAATGCGTACGTATAGATGTAAATACAAGAGGAGAGAAAGAGGCTAACCCCCTCCTGTTTGGCTGGATGTTGAGCGGTAGCAACAGCAACACCAAAAAAAAAAAAAAAAAGGCAACTATTGGTTCATACGGTCATCATGGTCTTCCTACCTGCTTCATTTTTTATTTTTATAATCTCTACATTTTGATTGTTGTCTCTCTGCACCTCGTATTGAGATACGCATAGGTGTAGCCACTTTAAAATTATCTACCGAGTGCTGCACGTCGAATTTTTTTTTTTTAAACACCCCCCACCCCACAAAAAAAAAGAAGGTGTAGCTGCTGTTTGGTGTGTGACAGCAGGTATTCCTCGGCTCGGCAGGAGGTCGATTTATAAATATACCAAAATAACAAAACACAAAAAAAAAAAAAAATCAAAAGAGGCAACAATTTCACTCGGCACCATGTGGCCGTCACTCTTTACGTAGAGACTCGCCTTAACAAAACAAAAAAAAAAATATCTCTCCCTCGAAGAAAAAGGAAACTGTGTCTTCATTGTCTTTGTTCTTGTGGATATCATCTACTCGTTTCAACGACCGGGCAATAGCAACTAGAGACAAGAGAGAAAGGCAGAAGAACACAAAGAAAAAAGAGAGAGACCCCAAGATATGGCGAGGAGGTACATTTTGGTCGAGAAAAGAAAAGAGAAAGAATTGAGGCGCCTAACAACCTATAAAAAAAAAAGAAAAAGAAAAAGAAAAAACAAGAAAGATTCATCTTTTCTCTCTTTTTCTATATGTTGTATAAACTAAATAGATATAAAATAAATAGAAGGGGAGTTGTTGCTGTTGCCGGGTCGTTTAAAGGTCATCACCTGAGTCTGTTCTTGCTGCTCGGCCTACAGCAACAGTTCCTTTTCTTTCTCTCCTTTTTCCTCCTTTGTTGACTGGCTATTCGATCTTTGGTGTGCCAACGTGACGATACCATCTTTTCACACCATTATAGTCCACTTCAAATCATTCAGTTGTAAAACAATCATTCGACAAATGAATCGTGCAAGAGACAATTTCTTGATTGATTGTTGCAAACTGGCAAGGGATGGAACGTACATCATTAATATTCGTTTGCATCCCCGCTGTACAACCCATACACCGTATCAAAACGTTGACGTAATGCCTTTAGCAATGCGACTTAACTAAGATACCTAAATTACAAACGACAGAGTAAGGCAATAAATATTTACCAATGCTAGACCTGTGCAGAGGGAAGAGAAACACCAGGAAATGGTGTTGTAGCGGCAGCCAATGATTGAAGCACGATTTCTTGCCCAGCAACGTCACCCACGAACGTACACCCATCAACTTTGCTGCTGCTGCTGCTGCTGCCTCCTTCGTCTTGTTGCCAAGGGAAATCCTGACTAGTTTCTTCTCCTCGCAGCATGGCAAACGACCCAAACAAAATCGAACCAACATTTCGACCCCGCATTTCAATAGGCAACGGCCGCTCATGTGCACTCCACACTAAAAAGAAAAAAAAAAACAAAAACAAAACACAGGCCGAACCAGATGATGGGTAAGCATTTGGCTCTTATATCATACGTGGTCTCTACTAGCGTTTGTCTTTCCCCAACCAGGAAACGGACATTATTGTGTTACGCTGCAGTAAAAAAATTCTTATATAGGCATAATATAGAAGCCTTGCTAAATTGTTATAAAGCTCTTAAATGTGATGTTGGCTTCCAGTTCTCCCAGACCAATTGCAATTGATAGGAAGAACAGGAAAGGCACGAAAGGAACAGACAGCATCCGTTATAGCGAGGCTTGTGCACGCGCACCCCCAAGGCTATACGCCTATCCCTATGTCTGCTTCCCTGTATTTTTATAGTGGACGTGTCATGGTCGTATACAGCCCTCTGTATGTATGCACATCAGGGCGAGAGAAGGAGAGAGAGAGAGAGAGACGGACCAATTACTCCGTTGGATGAACCCAAAAGTTATACACATTTGGGCTATTTTAAAAATGCTGCCAGCTAAAGAGCAGTGGAAATGCAACGTCCAACCCCATAACAACTACTTCATGAATACATTTTTATCTGTAACTCTTTTATCAAACAAATTTCGTTGGTGGTATTGTTTCGTGTCAATAATAGGTAAAGAAAAAAATCAAAAGTTTACTGCACACAATCAGTTGATGAATTTGGTTAACCAAATTTCGACTAACAAGAGCCAAATAAAACGGAAAAAATGAAACAAGTTTATTAGCATAGACGTATGATATAAGAATGCAAGGGCGGTTCTCGATGCGATTGCGTAAAATATGTATATATAGCGTAATCATTGGAGTTGATCTTGAAATTCTCCAAACAAAGTGGGACGCAGTCAGCGACAGGTGGTTCTTTTGCATTCCTTTATGCAAGTCTGATTTTTTGATTTGTTGCTGCCACACCATGTGCAGTTAGATGTGGATATAGAAAGCAGACGGTTTTTATTTGCATCGACACCATCGTCGTTGGATTTTATTTTCTGGTGGAATTCATTATCCACGTGGCTGCCTTTTGTTCAAGACACCTTCTTATTTGTCGTCCTATATTATATGCGACGTCATGTTGAAATTTCCAAGTTTTCCTTTTAATTTCTTTTTTTTTTCTGTTTCGCCTTTCCAACACCGTATTGAAATGTTCCAATCAGATAGGAATGCAAGTAAAAAAAATATATATGAATAACTGGTCTAGTCGTCAACCTTGTTGTCTCGGGCATCGACAGCAGTTATTTTTAACCGCAAGTGAGAAACATGCTGTGACGCGTTATATGTATTTACATAGTTTCCCCTCATTTGCATTTATTCAAATGATTATGTATTCGGCTATTTTTAGATCCTGCATTATCATTCCATCATTTCAATCTATCATATAACTCGATTCCCTTTTTTGGTTGCAAGAGGAGAGAGGCGATCAGACCGGCAGTCGCCATGACACTCGAAGGGCATCGTTGACAAACGTCCTTTTCTTTTTGAAAACTATGCACACACATTTTCTACGTAAATGTGCAATTGATTCAATTCATATATGGCTGTGCCCAAATGATTTTACGGCTATTCGTTTTTGATTTTTTTTTTTTTTTAACCAACATTAACTTTACCCACTTCCTGTTTTTCGTTTGACTTCTTCGTTCCTAAAGGCCACATTATTTCTGTAATGGTCTGTAATGGTCTGGTCATGTAGATAGTAAAAAAAAAAAAAAATAAGATGGTCAACAAAATATTCATTATCGATATGCTCTCCTCAAATTTTAGGCAAACTTTATCACATTTTGCCACACGTGCACAATCCCAATAATTCGGTGTGCATATTCATGCGACGAAATTCATCCTTTTAGTTTTTAGGTTGGTAATCCTTCACAAAGAGGCAGGGTAAGAAACGAAAAAAAAAAAAGTAGTAAAGGCCTTGGAAAATCATGAAAAGAAAAACATATTTTTGCATAGTGTTCCCTGGAGAATCCTTTTTGAAACGTCAATTCAACAACAAATGAGATTCAAGGACAACGATTTTCAGAAAAGTTCAAGACGGGAGGCAGGGTACGCAAATTCAAAGGCAAAAAAAAAAATTATGCAAATCATCAACGTCACTAAAAAAATTAAACATGCACATTACACAATCGACAAAAAACTAGGGGGACACATGTTTCAGTCAAATGTACATGTGAGATAATAACTCAAAATTGGTTTTTGAGAAAAAGAGGTAAAGAGCCAAGACGCGAGAGGCCCGGGTTCGATTCCCGTCACAGTTTATTTGTTTTTTTTTCTCCCGAATTCTTACAACAATCACCAAAACAACTACTAAAGGCCTAAATGGGAACTTGTGTGTTTACGAATGATTGTTTACACAAGGATAACAGTACGCTAATCACGTATTGGTCGGGACTTTCATTTATCCCAGCACTTTCAACTAGCGACATGGTGGACGAATTATTTCATTTCATTCATTTAATAATTTTTTGTTTTCGTTGAATGTGGAAGAATCAACACACAAATCAACTGAATCAAATAATAATGACATATTGAAAAGAACGTTGTACTGGCGACAAACGGGGGCATCGTTTGAAAAACGACCAACGCCTTGATTGTAACAAGACGGCAGTTAGCTAGTACGTGATGTAGAAAACTGGCCCAGACAACATTTCGTGATGGCCTCGCTGAGTACACGAAGCATGCGGTGTATAGCTTGTATCAAATCAATAACTAAAAATATAATCGACGTGGACAATCCAGTTTTCTAAATATACATGAAAGATTGCAGAACATGCGAAACGAGATCAGCTGCTGTCACCTGTCGATGGCTTTTGCCGATAAACACATAGACCACATGACATATCCAACACCTTTCCTTCTTTACAGTCTATATTTATAGACGTATAAATGTAAATAAAAACTGGTTTCGCAAACTGCGACAGCGTTTTTCTCTATAGGATCAACCGAATGGTGCATGACAAATGATGTGTGTGTACAGCATGTGCTATTTTCCACGTGATATCATTGACAGCCATCAGTAGCACAATTTCTATTTTTATATCCGTCATGCTACATAATACATCATATAGCCTGCATATATATATAAATCTATTATTCTCTCTTTCTCGGAGAAAAGAATGAACAAAACTTGTCACAAAACATGGAGTGAAAAAAAAAAAAAAAGAACGAATAAAACTGGTTCCATTTCTTGACGTATATAGGTGTGACAGACAGCAACATTGAAATTGGTGAGGCAGGCAATTTCGCGCGCAGTTCTAGCCTCACGCGGACGGGTGTTGCAGCCACACGTTTGCCTCGCAGTTGTGCAGCATGAAGAAAAAGGGGCGACATTTGTAACATTGTACACATTCTTTCCGTATAATATCGCGCTCTCTTCATCGAATCCGATCTGATGTTTGCCCATGTATAGCAACCACAATTTTCCAATTTTAACATACATATTCGCGCCTTTTTCATACGTTGCCATATCTGTATACTATACAAATATGAATCTTCATATATTTCTATTATTATTATATACGTATATAATCATTCATTTTTGGGGCTGCCCTTTTCTCCCCACACCAAATGTGTAGATGTCTATGCGCATACTTTGTCATTGCAGACTTTTGATCGATAGTTTTAGCTGCAAACGCAGACATATGTGCTGCACATTCATCGACGAGATTAAACAGCATTTTATAAGAAAGAGAAAAAAAGACAAGAAAAAAGAAAAAAAGAAACTTGGAGAGAACTCCAAACCGCTTTTTCTAGCTCTGAACGTACATCGCGAAAAAGACAAGTCTTTTTTTTTTGTTGGCTATTCCAGTTCACTTCGTATTCGAATTTGTGCTTTTATTCGGAATTCGCTCACTTCTCGCCAAACGACAGCTCTCTCTCTCTCTTGTTGCTACACAGTGCACGTCTCTGTCTTAGTTTTATTTCTTCTCCAGTGTGATGTAATAAGAAGTGTAAGGCTAAAACAGGTTGTCCACGTCTTCAAAAATGCACATGTCTGTCACATCTATACCTATACAGCAGTACAGGATCAGCAAACAAAAGAGCTTCACGCAAGCAAGTGAACAATGTTTTAGTACCTTTTTGCTTTTTCCTCATTTCCTCTTCAACAGGTTGTTGAAGAGTAAACGATCGTGGATTATGCATTCTCGCGTCTCTCTTCCTAACTGCCTTTCTCACACGTTTTTCACTTGGACGTTGCTTTGTGATGTACGTACACGGGATGATTTCGCATTGGACAACAACAAAAACGTAAATTTTAATTTCCGTTTAATCGTTCGTGCATGCCTGTCCCTCTTTGGGTGACCGGTCATCCGATTTCGAAAAACATCGACTTGGCTTGGCTTGAGTGCACGATTAATCGGTAGATGGCACTAAAATTAGAATGTAACATTTAATTGTTTGTGTTGAAATCCTTTTTGTAAATGCAGGAACCGGAGTCTTTCTATGCTGATGACAATGCCGATTTTTTAGGAAAAATTCTCAGATAAAAGGTCCACACTTTGCTTACCCTAATGCAATTTTAGAACACATTTGAGAAGAGCAGAGCCATCTGTTGATTTGAACAACAGCTTTGTTGTCAGTTATAGTCATGAAATGCAGTCGACGACATGCAGCCAGTCGAAATGGAAAAATATAAAAGAATTCCTCATATTAAACAGGCCAAAATTTCGTTTTATTTCTATTGCAGAGTAAATGAAAGACATTTGCAATATAATGGAACAGTAAAGTGAACAAGAATAAAGGAGATGCAGTAATGAATCAGCAGCCAAAAACATGGATATATTGATAATAAAACCACGATTGGTAATAGTACACGGTAAGGACAAGTCAAAAAGTGGAATCGAACTCTAATAGCTCATTGCTTTTATCTTTTTCATTGATTAACGATATTTTGGCACCTATACAAAGCTCAAAAAAGCCCTTTAATTAATACAATTAAGTTTTATTAAAAAGAAGAAAAAACAAACAAAAATGGCGGTCTATAATGTGTAAAAGGAAAGAAAAGACATTGACAGCCAAATGAAATGGAATCAAACAGTCGGCAGAGGCTCAGCAACAAATGCATCGTACATCATTCACAAATCAATTCTATCGGTATGACAAGACGCAAGATTACTTTTGTAGAGGCTGTACAAAACTAATGCAACAATAAGGAATGCAAGTTAAGTATCGTTTGGAATCGAATAATGGAGCACGGTCGAAAAATGAAACCACTGGTCAGCAGGCGGGATGGTTATAGGCGCACAATCAATCAACGGCAGTGTTGCTCGAATTCTACGCTAAAACACAACCTAATCGATAATAAATATATGCTGTTGGTATCAATCAAACGCAAAAACAAACGGCGATCGTAATCAAAGAAAAGACCAATCTGCCAATGAAATTGAAAAACAATAAAAAAAAAGAAAAGCCTCGAGTGATCAGTTGAATCCGACGGCCAACCAATGCAGTAGAAATTACATAGAACTCCTTACTCCCCCTCAATTCTACTCGGATGGCGGATCAAGGGCAGCCGCATTCATCGACCACCATTTTAGGCAAGTCTCTTTTGATAATATTCATGTCGGGGCCGAAATAAATAAGCGACATGCTGGAAAATTTGGTAGGTGCGCAGCAAGGTTGCAAATAGTTGGCAAACAATCGCTGCTGTCGTTGCTGTTCAGACGCCTGCATTTTCTTTTTCTTCTTAGTCTTTGATGGACTGATGGCCAGTGCTGGCAATTGCTTGCGCACTTGGTCAAGAACGTGCGAATGGTAACTGAGGAACGATTCGGGCGCTCTTCCGGCTGCCCCACTGCCGCAATCGCCTCGGCAATAGTTGGCGTAGTATCCGCTAGGTGCAATGATCCAATCGTCCCATCCGAGTGCCCTGAAACTGACGAAGAATCTTTGCTTGCAACAGGCTGACGTCGTCGGTCCACAATCCAGCGGAGTGCGTCGCCTCAGTCGACGCGAACTGCTCGAATCGGTGTGGATGACGATGAACGGCCGAAGTTGTTCCGCCTTTTTGCCCTCGTCTTCCAGTTGTTGCCGGATTCTGCCTTCCTCTTCTTCTTCCCGCTCTTCTTCTTCTTTTTCTTCTTCTTCCTTGTCCAGCACAAGTCGCCTCCTGCGCTTCTTGCGTTTCTTCTTCTTCTTCTTCTTCTTGTTGCTGTTGTTGCTGTTGTTGTTGTTGTTGACCGTCTCCTGTTGGCGAGTGTTGTCCTCCGGCCGGACAGGCGCAACCGATGGCCGTTGGGTGAACAGAACGGGCTGGACGGTGGAACCGCAACCGGAACAGTCGATCAGCAAACGCAATTTGTTGTTGTTGTTGTTGCTGTTGACGGACGATGGTGACGAAGTGCTAAACCATTGCTGGACGCCCTCGGTGATGTTGATTTTCATCCATCCGCTGTGTTGGATGGTCACCTTTTGCGAAGCCAATAACAATTCGTTCCAATCCTGCGTCAGATACAGTGGCAAGTAAAATTTGCTATTAATGATCATTCAGTGTTTTTCTCTTTTCTTAGTTTGCTTGTCTTTTTGCATTCGTTTTCAGTTAAGGAAAGAGAGCAGAAAAAGTGGCGAAAGGGAATGACCTTGTTTGTGGCGTTGGCTAGAGACCCGCGAACATCTGACGGAAGAAGCCTGAAGACGTAGAGCGTCGGTGACCTACTGGTCCGTTGCTGTTGGTGGCCTGGCTGGTGACGCTGGTTCGCACTTTTCGGCATGTGCGACGACGATGATGTTAAACTGGTGCCATTCATTTGGACGTGCAGCCATAAAGTGGCCGATTTCACTCGCAGACTTGGCTCGGGGGCCGTTTCCTGGACTCGGGAAAATTCGGCCAACACCTGGCCGTTAAGTCTCGGACCTGTTTGCAAATGAAACCCTTTTTACAGTTAACGCTCTCTCTTTTTCTATTGATGGCCACATTATGCGTTAAAAATAGTAATCGATCAAGCTCAAAGTAGATGAAGCCTACACTATATACCGTACGTGAAAGGCTGTATACATGTAGTGATGGCATCTCTACTATAGGCCATGATTCGCGATTTGATTGAAATCGCCTGTAGAGCTGGGCTGTAGATCAACTAAAATCCCTACCCTTCCCAAACCAACAACAACAACGAAAACGAAAACAACAACAAAATCTATAGATCAAATGAAGAGATTAAAAAAAGGAAAAGAGAAATGAAGTCAATGGATGTAGCCATATAGAACATGGTGGACATGGTGGAACAGCTGATCTCACGTCACGTCTAGCCCGCAGTCTAGACGATGCCAGCCTTTTTTCTCCGTCACGATTGCGAGCAAAAAGTCAGGAAAAAGAAAGTGACAGACAACAATGCGCTTATCAGACAGTATATAGTAGCCTAGACTACGTCTGGCGCATTTCTTCTTCTTCTTGAGACGCTGGTCTAGGATATCCAACTGGTCGAATATTGCGCGATCGTCCATCGAGTCAACGACACGTCCGATTGAAAGCCAAAACGAACACCAGAAGAAGTGAAAAGAAGAGAAAATCGAGATCCACTAGTGGCATTTCGCTGTAACGACGAGCCCAAACGACTAGACAAAACAATAGACAAAACAATTGCCAAACGAATTGCCAAAGGAATTGCCAAACGAATTGCCAAAGGAATTGCCAAAAGGGCGGGGTAGGTCGTGTTGGGCTTCTACATGATGCGTCTACACTGATTAGACGACGTCCATAAATTGATAGTCTTCTTTGTATTTTGATCGAATCCCGTTTAAAAAACGAGTCGGTTACACCCAACTGGATGACCCTTTTCTTTTTCGCGTTCAACATTTTGGCTCTTGATCCATCCTTTTCTTTTTCTTCTATTTTATTTCGTGTGTGTGCCGTCATTCGCAGACAGAGGGCCAGACAGCCAGAGAGACACAAAACGAGAGGCGAGAGCCAAGCCTTTTTCTCTGTAGATTTTTGTTTTGTTTTTTGGGTTTTTTTTAAATTATTATTATTATTTTTTAGTGGCCCCGACGCCATATCGCCCATATGAAATAATCAATTATCCTCGTATCGACAACAAAATTGCCCGTATTGTTGGTGGAGCTTCCTTTTTTTTGTGTTACATTTACTAACACAACTACAAGGAAATTTAAAGTTGCGAATGAAAATCTATATAGTCTAGAAGCGAGTTCATCTGTGTCATGTTGCAATAAGATCTAACGTCCTCTTTTTTGCGACGTCAGCATACACACACATACACACACACAAAAGGCGTGTGTATGTGTGTATGTGTGAGACTGGAAAATAAAAAAAAAAAAAGAGAGAAAGAGGCCAGCCCGGCACCGCGCCCAACCAGATAGAGAGACACACGCAACGGCAATCCTTGATGTGCCCTTTCTCTCCTCTCCATCGGGGCAGCACCAGCACCAGCCAAGCAGCAGGGAAGCAACGAGAATTAGAAAAAAAAAGAGGAAAAATTCCCGTCTTTTTTTTTCCTTTTTTATTTTTTCTTGGGTCGGGAGTGGGGAGGGGGGTTAGGTTTTATGTGCGGCGTCGTTATTGGCATTTAGCCAGATTCCTCTTTTCGACATTGGTTTGCTTCTCTATAGTCATCGCCAACTTTTCCCTCTGTGCACTGCCCTCCCCTCTCCCTCTCCGCTTCCTCCATCGTGATCTGGTCTGTATAGCGCGCGGTCATTGGGTCCTAATTCCATAATGATGGGCACGCGCAAAATCTCAGCGTGAATATACTTTGCACCGATTTGAAACGAATCCAAGCCACTAGGCATCAAGCAACGAAAGAGCCCTCCATCCCCACCCAAAAAATAAAGAGAAAAAGAAAAAGAAAAAGAAAAAGGCCAAAAATAGCTCTGACGACGTACAAGACAAGTCAACAAAGTCTCACAAAGTCTCACCTGGTTCGCCGAAAGCGATGATTTCTGACGTCTTGCCGTAGAAATCGTCATCGACGATGACGTTGTCCACGCTGGCAGCATCGGCTTGCGAATGATGCAAATGATGACGCTGCCTATTGTTGTTGCTAGTGGAAGACGAAGACGAGGGACGGTGAGGAGCACGGGTCACAACAGACGACTCTTCGGCCCGCAAGAGCGTCTCCAAAATGAAGTCCCTCGGCGGGATAACAGACGAAGATAAATTCGGTTTGGAATTGAGACCCAATTTGATGAGAATTTGCCGTTTGATCGACTCCAAACGAGCCAAATCGCCAGCCATCGACTGCTGCTGGGCCAGCGAAACGACCGTCTTGGCGTCTGCTGCTCGTTCGCCTTCCAGTTGGTCCTCTTCTTTTTGTTGGATGGTGGCTGGCAATCGGCAAGACGGGCAATGACTTTGCGCCCTGCCACCCGTTCTCTTCCAGTTCGTTTCATTAGCGGCAAGAGTGGGGGACGAACGATGGCTGAACAACACCGGCACTTGACTACGACGATGCGTGGAAACACTGGACAGATTGACTGATGACGAGACATGGCGAACGTCACCAGACGAAGCGCTCGATGGCTGTGAACTGCACATCGTCGACGAGAAGGAGAACAAGAACAACAGGCTGGCGATGATCAAAGAGTTGGCGGTGTTGGCCGTTTTCAATGTCGTCCTTGTGTGATGAGCTGAGACGGGCCGACAAGCAGTGAGCCACTGGACTGAAACCACAATCATCGTCGCTTCACTTTTGATCTGCTCCTTTGACCGATGGTGACGAATCGGAAAGAGCCGGAAGAGGATCACGGCCGGCCGGCGTACGTCGTCGTCTGCTTGTTCTTCCGAGACAAGCGAGGCGGAGGCACGGCGACAAGTCTATGGCCGTCTCTGTCGAAAATGCGCGGAACGTGACCAACATTCGACACACCAAAATCACCAAACCCACTCGATTGATTGGTGATTGGCTTCGCTTTCTAATCCATTTCTTTTTTTCCTGCCCGCTTCTTGTATTTTCTCGGAAGAAATGAAACGTTGAAAATGTCAGTTTGTCAACACTTTGGCTAAAAAATGACGAAGAGGAAGAAGAAAAGGGGAAAAAAATAAATAAAATAAAAGCAAAAAACAACACACACACACACACACACACACACAAATACGAATGCAAAGATAGCAAGAATGTCAATGATGATGGTGGACGGAGAGTAGACGGACGTTGACTGCTGGGCTAATAACTTTCGAGACAGTCGACTGTCTCGCAATGAAGGCCACACCACTCCACTATACCACCACCGACTTGCTAGTGGCTGCTGCTCTGAACGAATTCTTGTGACTCTACCCAGACTCTCCTCCTTTTCCTTCTTCTTCTTCTTCTTCTTCTTCTTTTACTCCTCCTTTTCTTTTTCTTCTTCTTCTTCTTCTTCTTCTTCTTCTCCATTTTCTTCTTCTTCTCGAGATCTCCGTGGCCAGCCAGCAGCACTGCCAGCACATATAGGCTCGTGCGCGACCCCGTTACTATATTCTTACTACTACTACAACAACAACAACAACAACAACAACAGCACCAGCAGCGACAACAACATAATTTTTTTTATAGAGAGGGAGGGAAAAGAACGAGAGAGACTGAGAAAGGATGGGAAAAGACGGACTGTACATGGCGGGCACATCTATATGCAATTCTGTGGCGATATATTGTGGCCGAGCCTTTAAGGAAGAGAGAGGAAAAAAACTAGAAATAAATAAAACAAAAATGAGGAAAGAGAAAAGGGTAGGACAGAAAAGACCTCGCCCAGTCAGCTCGTTTCTCTCTTCTTCTTCCTTATTCTCTTGCTTTTCTTCCTTTCTTGCCCTTTTTTCCTTGTTTTTCTTCATCTTTATTCCTCAATCGGGAATCTTTGATCTCTCAACTACCCTCTCTCTATCGTCTTCTTTTTATTTTCTTTACGTTCCTCTTTATTGTGTCGTCGCCGTCGTTCCTTCCCAGCCAAAGACCAGCAGCGATTTCTTTCCATCATGTCTGCCCGAGTCGCGACGACCTATCTTCGAATTAACACCCATTTTGTTTTCAATTTCAGCTTCTATCCGAAATCTTGGTCTTCCATGAACATTTTCGAAATGTCCTCCTAATTCACTTGCGCATGTTTAAAATCGAATCGATAAAGCTCATGCAATATGCATATAGTAGGTTAGTCTAGGTCTACACATCATTCCGTTTGAAAATAGCGGAAAATAGTCGAATGTTCTTCGCCACTCATTATGTTATATAGGTCTACGTACGCCGTGATGATGGACCCATCCACTACGACTCAATAAAGACCCTACTTTCCCCTTTCCAAAGGGATTGAAAATAAAATAAAAAAACAAACAAACAAAACAACAAAAACTAAAATACAATAACACGTGGAAATAAAACAACGGAGACCGAAACAGAAGAAATAATCTGTTCGATAGTATTGATTCAGCAGCATTACGTACCCGAACCGACCCAAGCCAAGAAAGAAAAATGGCCAAAAAACAAAAACAAATGAAATCAAAAATCAAATCAAATAACGGTAAAACCAAGAAGAGGAAATCAGAGACTGGCCAGTGCCAAGTAGATATGCATCAACTAATGAAGAAAGTGGTGGTCAACTTTAATTCCATCCACCTACACAATGGATCGTCGCAAACGAAATCATTTTAGAAAGAAAACGCCAAGTCTAGGAGAAACATAATGGCCAACTCTCCTTTTTTCTGCAGTCGGTGTAGACCAAAAGAAATGGTCGGCATTGATTTTGACGATTTGCCATATCAACATACCCAAAAGCGAGTTTTTTTTGGCAACAACAAACACTCACGTAGACACAAACAAATAGTGATATGGGGACATGGGAGGGGGTTAGACGCCCGTTCGTCTGCAGACCCGTCTACAAAGATAAGACATTTATATTTATATCTATCTTTTTTTATTTTGGGGCCAGCCAGCAATAAATCATCTAAAAAGCTCTCCAGCTGCGTAAATGTACGCTGCACCCCATACTCGGCCAGACGCCACATAGAAGAGAAATCCTCTACAGCACATCGACGTGTACACTCAAATACTAATCTCTTCCGTTTTCCGGACTCCTTTTATTTTATTTTTTTTCCATTTTGGTGCAAATTATTCAAAGGTTTAGTAGCGCGATCGCTGTCACACATTAACAGTTTACCATGTTTTTGCTATTTCATTATCAAAACAAAAATTATATACCCTGTTTGTTTTTTTTTATTATTATTTATTTATTTATTTATGTTTTTTTCTTACATTGACTGGCGGCAAATTTGTGTAGTAAACAATTTTTACAAGCACCTCCTTGTTGAGTGGGGAATTCCCGGGTTCTATTTAAAATTTTATTAATTTGATTTAAACATTTTCATCGATATTGTACAATTTTTCGCTAGTAGATGGCGTATAGTCTATTTACTGTTCAACAGATGGCAACCCTCTCAACAGCAGCGTGTACGAACAGAAACGCATTTTTCCCCGGCTTTTCTTAAAACCCCTTTTTGGTACGGTTAAATTTCTGTGTTTGTTGGATTTCGTCTATTTCAATCGGTAATACTGGTAGTATTTGCTCACACAAAACAGAAGCACGATCCAGTTTACTCTGATAAAAAATGGACGCCGACCTGTACGACGAATTCGGTAATTACATTGGACCCGAGCTCGAATCGGATGAGGAGGAAAACGAAGGTGATGAAGCCGATCGTGACGATGAGGCCGAAGATTACGGTGACAATGATTCCGAAGAAGCCATGGATCAAACGGTGGCTGATGGTGAACCGCAAATGGCAATTGTCTTGCATGAAGACAAGAAATATTACCCATCAGCATTAGAGGTTTATGGTCCTGGTGTTGAGACATTGGTTCAAGAAGAAGATGCCCAACCCTTGACTGAACCTATCATAGCACCTGTAAAACGCAGGAAGTTTCAGGTACGCAAACATTATACTTGTTAAAAAATATGTGCTGATTGATCCTTTTTTTCCCCTAGGTTGCCGAGCAAGAACTACCTGAAACCACCTACAATATGGAATTTTTGGCTGACCTCATGGACTCTGCCGAGTTGATACGCTCAGTGGCTCTAGTCGGACATTTGCACCATGGCAAAACTTCCTTCATGGACTGCCTGCTCATGCAAACACATCCTGATCTTCAGACAGGCAGACCAGGCAGTGGGGAGGAGAAACCTGTTAGGTACACAGACACTCTCTTTACCGAACAAGAAAGGGGGGTTTCAATCAAAGCTACACCAATTACAGTGGTCATGCCAGACTTGAATGAGAAATCATTCCTTCTCAATATGTTTGATACACCTGGTAAAATAAGATTTTTTAGGCCAGAAGGAAGTAAAGGAAAACTACGTATTCTTTATTCTTGTCAGGTCATGTCAACTTCTCAGATGAAGTTACGGCGGCTCTTAGACTTTGCGATGGTATCGTCCTTTTTGTCGACGCGGTCGAAGGTGTCATGCTGAACACAGAGCGCATTTTGAAACATGCCGTCCAGGTAACTACGCCTAAGTTATCCCTTTCCGTAATACTGTTGTTAATACCTTTCTCACCGTGTAGGAGAAAATGGCCATCACAGTATGCATCAACAAAATTGATCGACTCATTTTGGAACTGAAGTTGCCACCCCAGGATGCGTATTACAAGCTGCGCTACATTATTGAAGAGATCAACGGTCTTTTAGGCCTATACAGTGACGAAGAAAATCCCAAGATCGTATCACCCTTGTTGGGCAATGTTTGCTTCGCTTCGGCTCAGTTCTCAGTCTGTTTCACCCTCAAATCGTTCGCTAAACTCTACAGTGACACGTATGTACAGGGCGCTCACCGTTCGCTTGATTTCCCTTTCAAAGAAGTGACGCCAGTTATGAAATTGTCTTTCTCTTCTTTAAAAAAAAAAATAGCTATGGCTCAGATATCAACGACCACGAGTTAGCCCGTCGTCTCTGGGGCGATATTTACTTCAACAGCAAGACCAGAAAGTTTACGAAAAAACCGCCGCACAGCTCTGCCCAACGAAGTTTCATCGAGTTCATTCTTGAGCCATTGTATAAAATCTTTGCCCAGGTACGAACGAACAATGTCATATAAGGGATTGATGTTTAGGTTGCGAAAACCTTTAAACAGTAAAATAATAACTTCAGGTCGTCGGAGATTTGGACACGAGTTTGCCACAACTGCTGGATGAGCTTGGCATTCGCTTGACGGTCGAGGAACAAAGGCTAAACACCCGCCCACTTTTGAGACTAGTCTGTAGTCGCTATTTGGGCACGTTTAGTGGTGAGCTCAAAATCCGCTTCATTCCAATTACACAGTTGCACGATTGAGAATGCAAATTTTATTTTTATTTTTTTTTTTACAGGTTTTGTTGACATGTGCGTAAAACATATTCCGTCACCGGTTGTTGCTGCCCGCACTAAAGTAGAGCACATTTACACGGGCCCGCTGGAATCAATCCTTGGTGAAGACATGGTCAACTGTGATCCAAATGGTCAGCTGGTAGTCCACACGACCAAACAGTACCCCACAGAGGATTGCACCGGATTTTACGTGCTGGGTCGTGTCCTGAGTGGTACTCTGCATGCTCATCAGAACGTCCGTCTTCTGGGCGAGAACTACTCGCTCAGCGACGAAGAAGACTCGCGATTATTAACGATCGGTCGCTTATGGATCTATGAGGCTCGTTACAAGATCGAAGTGAACAGAGTGACTGCTGGCAGTTGGGTTCTGATTGAAGGCATTGACGCGTCGGTGGTCAAAACGTCGACTATTGTCCAAGCTAGCATCGACGAGGACTTGTACATTTGCCGACCTTTGAAATTCAACACCCAGTCCATCATCAAAATAGCCGTTGAACCGGTGAATCCCAGCGAATTGCCGAAAATGTTGGACGGTCTTCGAAAGGTCAACAAATCATATCCGTTGCTCTCCACACGAGTGGAAGAATCGGGTGAGCACGTGATCCTCGGCACCGGTGAACTCTACCTTGACTGCGTCATGCACGATCTCAGGAAAATGTACTCTGAAATCGACATCAAAGGTATGTGTCTGCTTGCCCAAAATGATGTTTCGAATTTCTTATTCATGAAGTAATTGTTGCTTTAGTTGCTGATCCGGTGGTCTCATTTTGTGAAACGGTTGTCGAAACGTCTTCGCTAAAATGTTTCGCCGAAACACCAAACAAGAAAAATAAAATTACGATGATTGCTGAGCCTCTTGAAAAAGGATTGGCAGAAGACATAGAAAATGGCGTTGTTCAAATCAACTGGAACAAGTACGTTTTCTTTTTTTGACTTTTTATCAATTAGTCAACAACTAAACTTCACGTTATCAATGTTAGAAAGAAATTGAGCGAATTTTTCCAAAATAAGTACGACTGGGATTTGTTGGCAGCTCGTTCCATTTGGGCTTTTGGTCCTGATTCCACTGGACCCAACATCCTCGTCGATGACACATTGCCGTCTGAAGTGAATAAGAGTTTGCTCAATACGGTCAAAGATTCCATAGTTCAAGGCTTCCAGTGGGGAACGCGAGAAGGCCCATTATGCGAAGAACCCATAAGGTACTTGACATATTTTCAATCTGTTTTTTTTTTTTTTGCTTGGCGATTTAAGGCAAATAACCGAATGCTTGTTGCCAACTTGCAATAAATAACAACAGGAATGCCAAATTCAAGATCTTGGACGCCGTTATTGCAGATGAACCGGTTCACCGCGGAGGTGGACAAATCATCCCAACATCCCGTCGTGTTGCCTATTCGGCTTTCTTGATGGCCACACCTCGGTTAATGGAACCCTATCTTTTTGTTGAAGTTCAAGCACCAGCCGATTGTGTTTCGGCCGTTTACAGCGTCCTGGCTAGAAGAAGGGGTCACGTCACCCAAGATGCACCTGTACCTGGTTCACCTCTTTACATCATTAAGGTGATTTTCACTTGCAATAATAATTTTTATTTGCACATTATCTGATCGTCACATCATTACCATTTTAGGCTTTCATACCGGCCATTGATTCGTTTGGCTTCGAGACTGATTTGCGGACCCATACACAAGGGCAGGCATTTTGTCTGTCCGTCTTTCACCACTGGCAGATTGTTCCTGGCGATCCTCTGGACAAGAGCATCGTGCTGCGGCCGTTAGAGCCTCAGCCAGCGACACATTTGGCCCGTGAATTTATGGTGAAAACGCGTCGCCGTAAGGGTCTTAGTGAGGACGTATCCATCAACAAATTCTTCGATGATCCCATGTTGCTCGAACTTGCCAGACAAGATGTGACACTCACCTATCCATTTTGATGAAGACATTTCCGGAATGTAAGTGACCATGAATCCATTGGGTGTCATTGAAGTGCAGCACACTGGTAAATGACTAAAAAGTATAGGCCTAATCAAATAACGTGGGATGGCCCCAGGTGTTGTAGTGCTCTCCCCTTTTAATTTTCAAATAAAAACAAAGTGTTCGATAACTTTTTTAGCTTTTTCGTAAAAAAAAAAAAAAAGAAATCGGTAAAAAAGTGGCACTTGAAAAGTTTTAAATTGTCATGAAACGAAAATACCATCCCAAAAAATCATATTTTTTTGTAAAACATTCGCTAGGATAAAAAAAAAAGAAAGTCTCGTAAGACTATGAAGGACGGGGAATGGGGCCGTGAAAATCGATCGTGGGGCAGTGCATTTGGAATTCTCGGAAAATTATTTTGGCCAAGGTAAAGCTTTCCAGAAGGAGGCGACACCACTGACCACGCCAACGACACTATTCGTGACTGGATTTTCATCGCCTCTTGCCCGTGTAGAAGGAATAGGACTTGTCCTTGGCTTGTTACTTTCTTCAACCGTTTCCACTACGGGAAGCTGACCAACCTAAAACGCAAAACAAAATCGTATTGAAGTAAAACTTGAAAATAAAAAAAATACGTTAGTGGCTAACAAAGAAAAGGTGGGAAATTGACTGACCGATTCCCAATCCGCCTGAATATCACAATCGTCCTCACCGTCAGAAGACGAGCCTGAAATTGGACAACCCTCTTCGTCGCCAGCTTCCTCGAACAACCACAATTCCGGATGAAATTCGAATGGGCCAGACCTGTACAGGGCAAGTAAACAAAAGACAAATAAAGGTGGAAGAGGAAGTCAAATTAAGGTCAAGTAAAACAAACAAACACAAACATCTTTCACACCTTCCTAGATCGCAAATGTTGGGATCCAGGAGCGTGGAAAGTCGTGCAAGGGGGTTTGCGTGCCGGAGGTGGATGGGGGCCACTCCTTGGGATGTGCACAGGTAAAGAACATTGGCGTGGAGACGGGCGATCCTTCCGGCAAAAAGTTTTATGTCCAAATCGCTGCTGATGAAATCTGAGTGACCCACTTTTTTGGGCAAACGGATACCAAAGTAGAAGGCCAGCAGATTGCAAACCTGTGTGACGTGTGACAAGGCCACTTTAAAGTGGGAAAGTCTCTGCGGGTCGCCATCTTTTTTGGTTTGTTCAACTTCAGAAATCATACGGGGATTATTTGAATTCAAACATTTGGAAGATAGGACTCTAAAGTTTTGTTTAATGCATACCACAAAACAGGTAAGCCGCCACGTCTCCTGTGCACGGCAGTTCGGCACCAGCAATTCTGTAACGACCGTTGTGACCGGAGTCTGCGTAAATCCACTGGCCGCGGATATAAGCTGTATGGCTGGCATCGTCTAGCTCGTTTTTAACAGTAGCCATACTTTCGCTGTCATCCTCTCTTCAGTCCATAACAACGACAATTTTTGATACTAAAAACTTTTATCTAAATTTTAAAAAACTGCAAATTACCCATTCACATTCAGGCCTTCACAAGTTATAGGAAATATTGTCTTCAACAGCAGCTTAACATTTTCTTGTATGATTTCTTTTAGCAGTGGTTTGTCCATCTCTAGTTGCTGCCTGATTGCTGTATTGTATTCTGGATCTTGCATTAATTCTTGGGCAGCACTATTTAAAGAGATCATTTTTTGGGAATTGACTTTCTTTGCTCTCAGCTCATTCAAAACTGGTTGCTCTAGAAATAAAGTGTTTTAACAACAGAAAAAATTTCCAGAAAATAGGGCACATGAAAAGGTTGCTAGCTGTGCAAAGAAATTACTTGTTTCTAAGGACTTCTGGACTTCCTCTTTCCATTTTTTTAGTAGCTGGATTCTTTCCCTGGTATTTCTTATTTCTTGATACTTCAAAACAAAAATTTGAATTGCAAAAACTTGAACGACTCAAGTATGAAGTGTGTAATATTTACCATAATTTCAAGTCTTCTTTTTTTTGCCATTACTCCTTGGGAAAGACTAAGCAGCTCTTGTATTTCACCCTTGACCTTGAGCAATGCCATTTTCTTTTCAATAAACCTAATAGACAACACTTAAAGACTTGCAACAACAGGAGAACTATGTCAGTGTTTCGACCGATATTAACCTTTGTGAGCTGTCCCTCTGCACACAATGAGAAGGGTAGAAGTCTCCGTTTCGGATACAGTCGGAACAAAAAAAATATTTCTTTGCATTCCGACAGAGTGGGCATCTGTCAGCTATTTCGTTTTTATCCAATAACTCGTCTTCGGAGGATGACAAAGGAAAATCAGATGGAGCAATATCAGAATCGTCCGACATTGCAGACGCAATTCTGTTTATTTATCACGAAGCTTTTGTAAGATTACTCCAGGTGGCGTGTTTGTTCCGTCCCCCCACCCTTTTTTTTTTGTTACTTTAATTTGTTTCCATAAAAATTTCTTTATGAAATTGAACATAAAAAATAAATTTTGAAATGGTACAGAACGTACTATAAACAATACCTTGCGAACGGCTAGGGATTCGGATTTCGGAACTGCAATTAGTGCGTTAACGTACATTTGAAAATAATGGCAACATCCTTCTTTTTCGAAACGAGCACTTTCAAACCAAACGGCTGATCGAATGATCCTCGTCTATGACAGTTGAGGTAACGTTGAATCTTTACTATTGCCCATATTACAAATTTTAACCTAAGGTTGATTTGATCACTAAGTAGCATTAAGCAATGGGAAACATTGCAAGTTATTTTTCCGAGAAAATAGCGTTGGAAGGGCACGTTTTTGGCCAAACCAGCCAAGGAAAATCTATCGAATGTAGTAATGAAACACCAACACGTTGTGCCAAAATGGTGCCAGGGAATCAGTTATTTGATCCTAGATCGCCAACTTTTGCCATTGATCGTACACCAATTGTGGTGAGTGTTTTTTTCTCTACATTGAATATTAAAAATAACTTGAAGACTTTTTTATTGCATTTAATTTTCAGTTTGAAGTGGAAAGTGAAGATGAGAGACCAGAGGACCCAAGATCACCATCATTTGGAATAACTCGTACCCCAGTGATCCCTGTTTATGTGGATGTCAATATGAAAGCTGTATATGAAAAAGAGAGAGAAGACTTAATCCAGGTGCTTGATTTTGCTGATTTGGACTGCCTTTCTCTCTCCAACATAGAAGAAGATGGCTCAGTGATTAGTGAAGAACCTCCTACTGCCTCTGCTACAGTTGATGACACAGTTGCTGTTGTCATTGATGCTACCCCATCATTAACAGAAGAAATTTATGATTTTTCCTCTTTTGTCATCACATCGTCTAGTACACCAAGGTCAAGTCCAGTGAAGCCTTCGAGTAAACCCAAACGCCCGGTCAGCATCAATAATGTAGTCACTGTTGATGAAAACTGTTTTGGGAAAAGCAACAGTCCCATGAATGGGGGTAATTCCTTGTTGGCTCGGCCTCGAGTTCCGTTTGGTGATGTCAACCGACCGGTATTGGCTTCGCCTCGACTGCAGTTGCAAAACAAACAAAGGCGTGTTGTGCGAACCGAAATCCTCCAACATCAACAACGGTATAGCAACAAAAACGACTAAAATTTTAACTCAGAAACAAAACTTCTTTTATTTTCAACCCCTTTCTGATCGCAGCGTGTAGAATATGCACAATAATAAATCGAATACAAATTTTAATTCCATCGTTTATATATTTGAACTATCCACAAGGTGATTCCTACACACCGTCACGAAGTTTGGTTTTCCAACTTAAGACAATTTAAACAAGATTCCCTTGTCTCCCATTTCGGCGTTGAATCCCTTGGCATATTTGTTGCCTGGTGCCTAAAGCGGATTGAAAACAGTCAGTAATTTAATTATTTGTTAAGTTTGCAAAGCAATCTTAAATTAACACATTACCTCTTCCATGACGGTTTCGAGGATTTTGTTATCTGTACCACTAATGACAATCTCAGGGCACCTAACCGGTGGTACGTTCAGGTGAGCGAGAAGATAGTGCTGAGAGTGGGTAAAACTGATAATGAAAAAAGCAAACAAAAACACATCCATAACGATTATGCGTAAAATGCGAGAATCATCAATATGTAAACTTACACTTGACGATTATTGTTCCAATCCCACTTATCATAACACCTCCAGTCCTTCATCTTTGCATCATAGACACCATACTGGTCGAAATTTACACGTTCAATGTCTTCAACGACGATTTCAGTATTTGCTGCCTTCGTCCAATCGTAAACTAAAACTTCGGCATGTGTGCTATTTCAGCAAAAAAAAAAAATGTTTTTAAGGTCAAATAGGAATTTTGAGTATCTGCAAAGTATATGTCAGGTATACCTTATATCCTTCAGGAAGTCTTTTTTGTAGGAATCGACCAAGCTTTGAAGGTATTCCGGAGTGGCCATTTTCGAATCCTTTTCGTATGGTCTATTCCTAGCCTCAATTTTGCGTTTTGTTTCAGCAATGGGGACGTCCAGATAGATGACCAAATGAGGGCGCCAAAGGGCGAATAGTGCATTGTTTCTGACACTATGATAATAGTTGTATACTGTGTAAAACACGAGATAAAATTATCTTTAATTATTCGCCGGTTAAAATGGAACGCACACAATTTTTTACCATTTTTACTGACGATGCCTACTTCTGCCATGGCAGTGATGTAAACCAAATCACTGTAGGGAGAACGATCCATGACAACTCCTTGACCTGTATTCAAAATATGGGCAAGGGCTTCCAAATAGCATTTGTAACGAAGAGCAAGTTTCGACAACTGGAAACGAGCAGCTTTGGAGCCATTTAGTCGCATAGGATCCTTGAGAAAATCATTCTCATCATAGCTTTTACAAGATTCTGGTAATTGGTCGTCCAATTGTCGTACATCATATCCATAGTCATTAATGTAGTTTTCAGCTACTGTGGGTGATGGAAAATATGCCATGCCCAAATCATCAGCCAATTCTTTGGCTAAAACGCCTTTCCCAGCTGCCGGTGGACCTTCAACAACAATCAATTTTGAATTCTCATCTAATCGGCTAGTGGTGGGATCAAACAAAGCACGAAAAAAGTTGTATCGTTTCTCCTTATACGGGAATGGAGGAGGTTTGTCCACAGGAGGCAATCCTTCTCTCATAACTTTGCTGGTTATACAGCGATTTGCAACGGTGATGACACATTGCTGTTGTTTCTTTGTAACAAATATAACACTTCCACATAATTTTGGTGAAGATACTCGGCAGCTGCTGAAGAAGACCATCTTTCAATTCGATGAAATATAATTTCTTGGAGACCAAGGTCAAACACTGCAAAACAAATACATATATAATAGTTGGGAAATGGATTTAACCACTAATTATTTAAAACGAAATACAACATAAAATGAAATGCAAAATATAAAAAAATAACAGTACAAAACTGGACCCAATTCTTTTGGAAGTGTGGAACCCAGTGAAAAATAATAATTTAAAACATTTAAAGTAACGAATTTGAAGGCCTAGCACACAATAGGCTTAAGGCTGCTACCTTCGTAGAAACAAACAGTTCTTAATGTAATTACGCTATCATAACAATATTGGAGGATATTTTACCAGACGGCCATGTAAGATGTCTCTTCACTGCCGACAACGTTGCCTTTGGTAAAACGATAGGAATTTTCATTTACCAATACCAATTACCATAATTTAGAAAAAGTGTGAAATCACACATTTAAAAAAATTTCATAAAAAAAACTATCCTAAAAAAAGGAATTCATGGAAGTTATGAACCAAACCAAAACCGATTGGCTGTGCATGAGAGGAGAATTGGTTTCAGTCTTTTAGACAGATTCCAATATGGCGACAGTCCGCACGCAAATCAACTTTTGCCGTCGATTACTGTTTTGTAATAGGTTTTCCAAGGTCGCTTTCCCATCATTCTGTTCTCAGGCCACAGATCTTAAGGTGAATAACAAATGAAGTTTCAGCATTGAATTTTTCAGATTAGTAATACATGTATACTTGTCCTATTATTAGAAAGGTAAAGGCCTTATATTGGGAGGCTATTCTTCAAATAATAGCAAAAACGACGTCGATTCCACGAAAGATTTCATTTGGACAGAAGCGGCAAAAAATTTCAACGATCAAGTGGCTAATCGCTTAAAGGATGCGTTGAACTGGTAAGCCGATCCGGTGTTAAAGAATAATCTGGAATGTCATCCTTAGTTGTGCACTCGAGCTAATCTGACCTGAAATTCTTTTTTATGGTACAACAATCAGAGTGGCTGACTTGTTTGTGATGTCTTTCAGGTCAGATGAGCTGTGAATGTGGCAGCTTGAAATATTGAAAGCCTGAAGATGGCAGCCCGTGGGGTTAAAAGGGGTCCCCAATCTCTACTGTTTGGGGGTGTAAAAGACACCTATGAAGATAGAGATAGTGATCTTCTCTGCCCCGTCTGCTTGGATTTGATGTCAGAGCCTTATGTGACTACATGTGGACACAGCTTTTGTCATGGATGCATTATCAGGAGCCTGGAGTTAGCCAGCAAGTGTCCTAAATGTGGCGGGCCGCTCGACAACAGTGGTCGCAACCCATCCGTTTTCCCCAATGTAACCCTGAATGCCTTAATAGCCAAGGAGAAGAAGAGAGTCGCTGGTAGTCAAGATGGAAATCTCTTATTGAAAGATTTCACTACATTGCTAGACAAACGGGAATGGCATCCATCAGAACTCACCCGTATGCAAGAAGTTCTGCTACGTAAGCAATGCGACGTTGATGCCGAACGCAAGTTGACTGAGGCGAAACTACTTGGTGAATTCCTGGAACAACTCAAAGCTAAAAAAAACAATGAGTTGAGGAATGTCCAACAAGAGCTAGAAGTACTGGACACAGACTTGCAAACGGCGCAAACCCTGTATCCCGGCAACGAGTTGGCAAAAGAGAAGGAAGAAAATAATGAAGAGAAAATGCAATTTAATGAAACGGCTTTCAATTCCACCCTCGCTCCTACTCCTTTGAGCATCGCTCAGCGCCGAGTGCGAATGCACCAACATTTTGAGGATTTGGAAGAGAAATACTGGGCTTTGCGGAATAATCGTTTCAATGGGGATGGCAAGAAAAGGGAAAGTTTACTTGATTTTCAATCTAATTTGAATCAACTCACCCGATGGAGTAAACTGAGACCTCTTGCTAACTTGAGTTACGGAAGCGAACTCCTCAATACTGCTCATATTGTTAGTTCGATCGAGTTCGACCGAGATGCAGACTTCTTTGCTATCGCTGGAGTCACGAAACGAATCAAAGTGTACGACTATGCGGTGGTGGTCCGTGATGCAGTAGATCTCCATTATCCCGTCATGGAGATGGTTGCCGGCTCTAAAATATCATGCATTTCATGGAGTGCATATCATAAATCGGTGCTAGCCAGTTCCGACTACGAAGGCAGCGTGTCTGTTTGGGATGCGTCCGTCGGCACGCGTTTAAGAGCTTTTCAAGAGCACGAGAAACGTTGCTGGAGCGTCGATTTCAATCGCATGGACAGTCACTTAATGGCTAGTGGCAGCGATGATTCTCGTGTCAAAATTTGGAGTTTGAACGCAGAACACTCTGTGGCTACACTGGAGGCTAAAGCGAATGTTTGCTGCGTCAAATTCAACCCATATTCACGCTACTGTTTAGCCTACGGCGCAGCCGATCATTGCGTCCATTACGTCGACCTACGTCAGCCTAAGGAACCGCTCCGGGTCTTCAAAGGCCATCGTAAGGCTGTCTCCTATGTCAAGTTTCTAAGCGATCGAGAACTCGTATCAGCCAGCACAGATAGCCAATTGAAATTGTGGTCAGTGGAGGACAACGTCTCATATCGTTCATTCCGTGGACATACGAATGAGAAGAACTTTGTTGGTCTATCAACAACGGACGGCAGCAAAGACGATCGACGCGATTTGATTGCGTGCGGTTCGGAAAACAATGCCCTTTATCTTTATTCAAAGGGTTTGAGCCAGCCTCTACTTCACTATCGTTTCGACGTGGTTAAAAGTGCTTTGCTGGTCGATAAAGAACGCGCCGAACAAGAGGAAAGTGCCGAGTTTGTTTCGGCCGTGTGCTGGAAACCTGACTCGAACGTTATTGTCGCTGCCAACAGCCAAGGAACGATCAAGATTCTCGAACTGGTTTAGGATCATTTTTTTTTTGTTGCGAAATTCCGCCATCGATCGATCGCCATGACTTTGTTTTCATTTGTCCATTTTACAGAATGAGCTGTGACTTGTGTATGTGTTCTGCCAAAAAGTGATTCCCGTATTGTGCCTCCTCTTGATCAAGCATTTTCATGTTACAATACAGTTCTGACTCTTTTTTGACTACTTAGATTTAGACTCATATTTTTTTTTATTCGCCAACTTTTATTTCCTTATCCCTTTTCCTCTGTTCCATCCCGATGCAGGAGCGGAGTTCCAAAGAAGGGCAAAGCCAGAGTGCTGTATGGACTCGATCGCGAATTTCCAGCTGTGGCCGTCGTCAATTTGGGTCCGAATCCTTCAGACAATGCAGCCATCTTTCAAAAAGATAATGTTTTGGAAGAAAGAGATACGGCCAGAGAAAATCTAAGATGCGGCATTGCAGGCATTTCTTTTATTCATTTCTTTTTTCTTTGATTTTCATGTAATAATTGAATTGATGTCTTCAGCTGGTTTGATAGCTCTGCGTGATGTTGGTGTGGATGTCGTTTCCGTTGATCCGTGTGGTGACCCCGAGTGCGCCGCCGAAAGTGCTTCTCTGACTCGCTGGCAGTTTCAAGATTTGAAAAGCGCCGACAAACGCAAGCCCGATGTTGAATTAGTTTTACACGGAAGCGATGAATTCGGGTTAGATTCCGTATCTTTCTTTCGTTGAGAATGTTTTTATTTTTCATTTTACTATAGAGAAGCCAAGTGGGAGACTGGTTTGACAAAAGCCGCTGGGCAGAATTTGGCCAGGTGGTTGATGGAAATGCCATCCAATCATATGACACCTACCATTTTTGCCCGTCATGCAGTCGATTTGCTCAGTCGTGCAGGAGGCAATGGAGTAGCAATTAGTGCAGAAGCTCACGATGAGGCATGGGCTTCCGATCAAGGGATGAATTCTTTTTTAGCTGTCGCTCAAGGGTCCAGAGAGCCCCCTGTCTTTCTCGAAATCACCTACAATAATTTACCAGGCAAAGAGAAGCCGATCGTCATCGTTGGTAATTATATCATTAGATCAAAGTCTCATCAGTCAACTGTCTTTTAAATTTTTGCAGGCAAAGGAGTCACGTTCGATACAGGTGGTATTAGCATCAAACCAGCAGCCAATATGGATAAAATGCGTGGAGATATGGGTGGCGCTGCTTGCACGCTTGCCACAATTTTGACAGCTGCTAAGCTCAAACTACCTCTGTACATCAAAGGTCTGCCATATCGTTACGAATGAGTTTATCGGTTGTTTCCTACTACCTTGGAAGTAAAAACGTATAGGGTTAGTTCCGTTGACTGAGAACATGCCTGGTGGCAAGGCCATCAAACCTGGCGATGTCGTGAGGGCGATGAATGGCAAAACGATCCAAATCGATAATACGGACGCGGAAGGTCGACTTATTCTGGCCGATGCCCTCGCCTATGCCCAACAACAGTATCAGCCAAATCTCGTATTGGATGTTGCCACTCTGACAGGTGCCGTTGGTATGTGTTACGTTCCCTTATTCACAAGATTCATTTCTTTTGTTGACATGTGTAGGTGCAATCAATGTTGCTCTTGGTAGCTCAGCAGCTGGAGTTTTCACCAACTCTAACGCCTTATGGCACCTGGTTCACCAGTCTGCTTTCATCACAGGTGATAGGGTATGGCGAATGCCTTTGTGGAAGCATTTTCAAGCCGCACTAGGTAAAACTTCCTTCAATTTCATTGGCAAAGCTAATCATCGAAGAGGCTGAAGGTTTTCATTATGTAAACCAGAATCACAGCTAGCGGATTTAAATAACGTCGGCAAAACTGGAGCTGGAGGTTCATGCAGTGCTGCAGCTTTCCTTAAGGTAACTTTTTCGATCCATTACTTTTTTCGAATTATTATATGAACAACGTACATTTATTTTCTACCGAACAGGAATTCACAGAAGCTCCTCATTGGATGCATCTTGATATCGCAGGCGTTGGGGGAGTGGTCGATGGCTCTGATGTGCCTTACTTGGCTAAAGGTATGAATTGGGAAAAAGAAAATTGATTTCTTATTTGACAATAAAAATCCTTTAGGAATGACGGGAAGACCCACACGTACGTTGATTGAAGTTCTAAGCCGCATTAGTCAGAGTGAGGATTTCCAAAAGATGTTTTAAATTCACTTTGATACAGTATTCAGGAAATAAACGCGAGAAATTTTCTTTACATCTTGTAAAGCTATCGATGCTGAAATGGCATTGTATTGCCTGGTTGCTGCTGTAGTGGAGCAGGTACTCCTTCACTGAGGATGGGGGTTCCATTGGCCACAGGTCCAGGTTGTGGTTCACCCAACATATTTAACCATATTGAAATTTTCTCATAATGCTTTTTGATAAGTTCATCTTTCCTAGCCAACTCCTGTTTGAGTTCTGTGCAATCCTGGAGAACCTTAATTTAGTATAATGTGGCAAAATGGTGACAGTTGATTGTACCTCTTTGACAAGCTGTTCTGGTTTCAGAACAGATATTTGCATGCGCCTTTGAAGGAAAAATGTTTCCATTTGCTTGGCTACTTCAATGAACTTTGCAACGTTCTGTTCGGCATCCGTACGTAATTCTTCTTTATTATCCTGGGTGTGTGATAAGCCATCTTCCTTGGTGAAACCGCTGATGATACCCTAAGTTGGGTTGAATATTAAAAAGCTACAGGTTTTTTTTTTCTCCTATCCAAAAAGCACTTACTTGGAATGCTTCTTCAAAGTCATCGACAAGGTTTGTATTATGAGATAACAAATTTGAGTGAGAGTCAGACGCCATCGTTGTTTACTTTTGATTCTTGTACGACGTTGCCACTGAAATCTTAAGAGGAACTACTTTGGCACTGCCATCTAGAATCATACTGGGATACTGCTATCGCTGTCTGCCCAAGTAAGGGGCAGGGTGCAGAGATTCTCAATGCGACAGTTTTCGTAACTTCTCCATACTAAACAACCATCTTTGTGGTAATTTAGTAATGTCCGTCGAAGAAACTCAGTACAGGGACAACACAAATATTGTCGAATAATTACAATTGTTAACCTAGCTTTACATTTCTTTATCTGAGAAAATTCTGGACGTTCTCTGCAGTAGTAAAGATGGAGAATTCGGCACTTGGCGATATGAAAGTTTTAACGATAGCTTCATTCTGAATAACGTGGTTGGGCATGGGAGGACTCCGGTAATACGTGCTTCCATCAAAAGCAAATTTACTTCGTATTTCTTACAAACAGGTAGGATGTTTAATAATCGTGGCCAAGCGTCTGAAGGAATTACTTAGTTTGCCCAACTGTTGATGACTTTCTGGTCAAAACTCAAAAGAACGCGAGAACAAATGAACGAACCCTCAATACAAATTTAAAAATTAAAATAAAATAAGTGTGAAAGAGAAAATTTCAAACCTTTTTTTAGTAACACAACTTCTTAGTGTTAACTAATCAAGAAATATTTGTTTTTTCAATGATTTTTTTTTTGTTTTTTTTTGTTTAATTTGTTGAAAGTAGATTTACACCCTGGTTAGAAAAGAATATGATCATCCATGGAGATTATTCATCAAGACTGCCTATGTATTGAAGGTGAATGCGTAAATGTAAGGTTTCGTTAATCCTTGAACGCTAATGCAAATTTTCGCCAGGGAACTTTTCGCTTTTACAGAACTAATCCATGACTCGCTCACGCGACATGAGAGGTTTTCAAAGAAGACCAATAGGCCGGTTCGGGAGAAGACGACAAAGAGAAAGGTGGAAATCCACGGTACTTGCTTTTACCACTAAGGGCGAAAGAATGGAGTCATTAGGGTCATAATACTCTCATACACGAATCGTCAGAGGTGATAAAAGGAAACCGTCAACGATGTTCCAAGCATCATTTCTCTGTTTTCCAGCCTCGACAACACTCCAATAGTTGTGCGCCTACGTATCTCATCTTTTATTTATCATGGCTACCACGTAAACTAGAAAAAACATACCGCCATTCAAGAACTGAGCGAAAGTAGCTCCACAGGTAACAGTTTTTGTTATTTAAAATTCAATAAGCAATGGACAAAACTAGCCGTATTTCTCAAAATTAGCTTTTCTTCTGTGAAATCTATGTTGATATTTAATAGAAGCATTAAGTATAGAAATGGTGACAATAAGTAAACTAAATATCTTACAGAAAAATAGGTTTGTTGCGTTAGATCCTTTATCAGTTGACCTGGGCAACCAGTGTTATATAAAATGCCATGAAAACGTGGGGTGTGTTGGGAAGAAATAATGAAAAGAGAAACGTGGTACTAAAGACGCCGATAATTCCTGCCCACAATGAAAAGAAAGAAAGTACAAAGTTGTTGACCTTATATCTATAAACGGCGACGTTTTCTCTTCTTTTATCTCTTTAGTGATTTGGATTATTTGCGTGACATCAACTTCATGGACCATGTTATGTACCGGACTCGTTCGCGGATGGTAATTCTTAACAATGCAACTTTCTACTTTCATTGTCTCACTGTTTGTGTACCTTGTCGTGTTCCTTTACAAACTGGTGTTCACTTAACGCAATTACAGGAGTTCGTCAGCTATACCGCAGCTGACGTCACCGAATAATGGAACGCTGTATCGAACAAAATGAGGCTGTTTTACTAAGTATAGATAAATATAATTCTCTCTTTGATTATTTCACTTTATTTTAATTGAAACAAATCTAAAAATTCCTCTTAGCATCATTGCCACCACTGTGCGCCATTTTTGGAAGCTTGCTGATTGCATTTCCTATGGGATTATATGGTCGTCGGATGACATTGGCCACCCACTCAATACCTTAGGTCCTCGGGTTTTACCTTACGGGATTTTCTTATTACCTCCATTCGGTCTTAGTTCTCTTCGTTGGCCGTGTCGTCACTGGCTTGATAACGGGAGCATCATCATCCACTTTTCAGATTTATGTAACTGAATTTTACTATAAATCACCGTTTCCTTTAAGAGATAATCGAGTGTTAAATGGTTGATTATAGGTGAGCGAATGCTCCTCGCCAAGGGTGCGGAGAGCCTTGGGCTCATTAACATCGACTTTTATCTCATTTGGTATCTTAATCGCCTACGTAGTCGGAAAGCTTGTCGAATGGCAAATTATGTGTTTCGTCATTGGATCCCTGCCAATTGTCTTGGGCTTAGCAATGGTAAACCAAACACTATTTTGCCTTTGAAGTGTTATTTTGCATCGATATCGAATGCGTTAAGCCTTTAGTTTATACTCTTGCTCATCCTCTTTGACCTTGTTCTGTGTTTTCAACACCTGTTACAGCTTTTGATACCGGAAACACCTTCCTGGCTTGTTTCTCAAAATCGGGAACCTCAGGCCAAGGACGCACTTCAGCAACTTCGTGGCGAGTAACTCGTTTACTTACGTTGACGTTCCTTTTTTTACCTTAAATTGACTGTTCCTCTTTTGTAAGGTGCCATGTTGTTTGCAGCAGATATACAAATATCGAGTCAGAATTCCAGCGCATCAAAACCAAAGCCAGCTATGCCAAAATACTGACTAGAGATCTTTTGATAAAACCACTAGGATCTACTGATTTCTGTGACGCTCATGTTCGTCCAACAATTCAGTGGTATAAACGCCATTGTCTTTTATTCTGCAAGCGTTTTCCAGGAGGCAGGTAGTAACTTGGATCGTTTTTCAGCCAGCATAATAATTGGCGTTGTGCAAATCATTTTTACGATAATGTCTGTTTGTTTTTTTTGTAAGCCTTACCGTTACCATGTTTTCTGTTAAACCATATTTTTTTTTTCTTTTTCAAAAATAAAAACTGCAGTTTTCATCTTATTTTCCATAGGTGGACCGCATTAGACGTCGCATATTACTGATGATCTCCGGAGTGTGCATGGCAGTTTCGCTTAGTGGATTGAGTGCCTTTATTTATCTGAAAAGTGCCTGGGAAGAGTTACTATCTGTTGTCGATGAAAGCACCTTGGCAGAGTCATCTGTATTTGAGGAATTAGGCTGGCTCCCTTGGCTTTGCCTCATGTCTTTCATCATTGCATACTCCATCGGATTCGACGCTATACCTCAGCTAGTAATGGGCGAGCTATTTCCTCTGGAATACCGTCATCGATTGGGTACCATCTCCGCCATTTAACCTGTGCTGCACTTTTATAGTAGTATGAACTTTTCCTGAGATGGCCGCCACCATGGGGCTAGGCAGTGTTTACGGTCTTTATGCAGCTAGTTGTCTGATGGCTGTCGTATTTGTTATATTTTGTCTACCAGAAACTAAAGGTAAAACATTGGAAGAAATCAGTCAATTCTTTGGTCAGGCAACAGTATAAAAGAAATAACACATTCTGCAGGGATTCTAATTAAACCCGAAGGGGATCCCCATATCGTTCTTAATAAGCCAACGCCAAAAAGTAAAATGCCTACTCAATCAGTTAAAAAAAATCCGCCATTTCAACGTGTTCAAATCATTCAAATTTCAAATTACATTATGTACTTTTTTTTCCTAAACACAAACTTAAGCGTCCTGTGATCTCATCAACTATTTGATTTGAAGTATGTCTGTATAATTTAGCAGGTTGAAAAATACTTATTGGATTTTTAAATAAATACTGCATTTTCTGTTTTTGGTTTTTTTGTTTTGTTTTGTTTTGTTTTGTTTTGTTTTGTTTTGTTTATTTCCAAAGAGTTGATGCAGTCTAATCCGTCATTATGCAGTCTAATCCGTCATTATTAAGTGGTTTGACAACAAAATACAACCATATTTATGTCGGTCTTCGTCCACTAAACAAAAGCTCCCGAGCCAACCGCTACCATTGAAGACTGAAATTACTGTCTTCCGAGTTCTAGGTTTAAGTTCAAACCTCCTGATGACTAACGTTTTCACTTGCAACTTCCAGATAAAGTGACTCCGATTCAATCGGTGGAAGTAGCTTGGATTAAAATATGTTTAGGGTAACTTGAAATCAACAAGAACTTTCCAGTGTTAAATTAAAATGAGAGTGACTCATATAAAATGGAGCCAATGAAGTTATAATACATTGCGCGGAACGTTAAATTCCATCGACTGCATTAACATTTTAAGCTGTTTTTCAACACGTGGTTGGAAGCTAATCTTCGTAATGAGTGAAGAGCTCCTCGTATCCCTGCTAATGTCAAAGCACCGTAGATTTTTCTGAAAACTGTCCATCATCGAAATAAACCGCAATAATAAGTCATTCTTGAAATGGACATACAGTTATTTATACTATGCCTGAGCCTATATTTTTGACAGCACTCATAGAATTGCTTTCTGTCAGAGTGCTTCGTTCTTATAACATCTATATCGTTAATTGTTACTGGCAGGTAAATCCTACATTCCATTAGATTGCATATATTTTTTATTATAACTATGCTTAGAAGTTACATCTCTAGTGCTATTTTTCCCCAACCAGAATAAATGTAGACTCGATTGTATAGTAATGTAATATAGTTTGAATAGGATGGAGGAAAATGCTTCCTGGAAAGCTGAATTTAAGACATTTTCTATGTTAGTTTTGTTTATTATCCATAAATTTATTACGTTGAATATTTGTATGTAAGGCTGACAGTCTGCTGTAAGGCTTGCAGTCATTCAGATCAATTAAGTTGGCATAACAACACTTGCCTATGGCTATACAATAGTAAGTGAAATTTTCACCTTTTAATTTCTGTTATAATAATGCATGAATCTATCAGGTTTTCTTAAATAATGCCTTGTTTTTTGTTACTGATATCTTTGATTTCATTTTCTAGAGCAATACTATGTGTCCACTAGCTTTGGATGGATGTCGAAATTGGATGATCAAGCAGAATGCCATTACTTTGTAAACGATTGCTCTTCATAGGGATATGGTAACTAGTCCTGTGGTGTAAGGATTCTTCTTTTAACCTTGAAGTATATTTTAAAAATTACCTAAAACATTTAAGGATGACACGTCAAAGCAACTGTCGATAAGACTGAGTACGAATTCGCAAAGTACACGATAAGTTGCTCGCGTGATCATGGCCGATTTTCAAGGATGCAGGCCTGATGCAAACTGAAGAGCAAATAGTCGAAAAAGCAAGTAGAGTGCAGTTTCTTGCGGGGAAAGAAGAGTGACTGAGATTCCCTTAGCTATGGAATACTAAAAGGAGGTGATAAAAGCGAATGGCTTCTGACAGTTGAATAATTATCGAAATTGAATCGGACTTGAAAAGTGCGACAAAAAGTTGCATCGAAGCCACCTTGACGGATTTCCTTTATTATTCCTATTGACTCACAAGGCATGATGCGCTACAGCGTCCATCGATAAGATTGAGCAATTTTCGCAGGGTTCTCGAAATGGCTGTGACACCCTGTCCTGTATTCAAGGATAAAGGCCTTATGCAACCTTTGTAGAGGAAAAGTAAAAAGCAAGTAAAGTACGGTTGCTTATGGAGGAGGTTTAGAAGTGACTAGCTTCACTTTAATGATGCAAGAGCGGAGTCGATAAAAGCCAACGTTCACGGACGGCTGAAAAATCATTCACTGTTTGACTCTGGCTGCGAGAAGTACGCAAGACGTTGCTCGTTAGCACTATTGTCAGCATTAGCCGGGAAGGAAATTGCATTGGAAACAGTTATGAAAACCCGCAAGAATTTACCGCCATTCAAGAATTGGCAAAAAGTGGCTCCTCAAGTAAGTTACACGTGAAATCAGTAAACCGTGTCTTAATTTTATGTGTTTTAGTCCCTCTATCTAGTAGCCTTATTTCCGCATTACGCACCCTCACGTACAAGTTCTAATAGACTTAAGATAAGCTTGTTTTTGGAGTGCTTCCTTTTCTCTAGGCAAATTTGCCCTAGACGTGAATGTGCTCCGCCTTAATAGACAGGTGGTTGAATTCTTTAGAAATAATTCAAAATATTATCATTGCGGTAGGCAAGAGGCAGAAAAGGTTGAACATTAATCGGAATAGATTCGAGAAAGTCTGAAAGGCAAAGAAATCTATGATTTAATAAATGAATAAGAAATGGAAAAAAAGAACAATTAGAAAGTAGCTGGAATTTTTGTATGTAATTGTTGTCCCTTTTGTATTGTCTTTGAAACTCAGATTGTTTGTGCGACATCGGCATCGTGGGCCATGCTTTGTACAGGTCTCGTTCGCGGATGGTAAACTACAGCATTTAGAATTAGATTTATTTTATCTTATCTTTTTTTCTTTTACAAAATTGTTTGTCTTAACGTGGTGATAGGAGCTCGTCAGCTATCCCACAACTGACGGCGCAGAATAATGAAACATTGTACCTCGAACAAGAAGAAGCTGCTTGGATAAGTAATGACAAACATTGAAACTCCAATGTGCCCTAAATATAGGCTTAACTATTCTAAATATCATGTATTTGGCATTCAGCAGTCATTGTCTTCAAGATTAAAATTTGTCTTTGTTAATTAACAGCTTCATTGCCACCACTGTGCGCCATTTTTGGAAGCTTGCTGATTGCATTTCCTATGGAAATGTATGGTCGTCGGATGACACTTGCTACCATCTCAATACCCTATATCCTTGGATTTTACCTTATGGGATTGTCCTATTATGTGAAGTCGACATCGCTTCTCTTCATTGGTCGTGTTATCACTGGCTTATTAACTGGAGCTTCAACGCCTACTTCACAGATTTATGTAAAGTTATCGGTTTATGCTTTTTCCCAACTTTGACAGTTTATCCACTGAATTATTACAGGTGAGTGAATGCTCCTCACCGAGGATAAGGGGAGCTCTGGGTTCTTTTACGGCCACATTTCTTTCATTGGGTATTGTGATCGCCTACATCGTCGGAGCCTTTGTCGAGTGGCAAACTCTCTGTTTTCTAATAGGATCACTGCCAATCGTCTTGGGTCTAGCCATGGTAAAAATTACCATTACCTTTCAAAGTGTTGCCAATTTCGGTCATAAGGCTCAAATCTCATATATTCTAATATGTAATCAATGGTGAACTTTGATTTATTTTTCTGCTTAATTGAAAGCTTTTCATGCCAGAGACACCCTCCTGGCTTGTTGCCCACAACCAGGAACCACAGGCCAAGGTCGCGCTTCAGAAACTACGCGGAAAGTGGGTCGTCCACTTAGATAGAGTCCATTGGATTCACCCAACTTAATCTTTTTAACTTATCTCTTAACTTATTTTGGTACTTACGTCAAATTTCAGGTATACTGACATTGAACCAGAATTGCAGCGCATGAAAACCAATGGTAACTCACAGATGTTAGATGTTAGCTACGCCAACATAATGACAAGCAGCCACTTGATGAAGCCGCTGTTCATCTCGATGGCGCTAATGTTCTTCCAACAGTTTAGTGGCATTAATGCCATTGTCTTTTATTCGGCCAGCATTTTTCAGGAAGCTGGTAGTAGCGTGGACCGATTTATGTCCAGCATTATGATTGGCATTGTGCAATTAGTTTTCACCATGATATCAGCCCTATTGGTAAGTTAGCAATAAGTTTGCCGAAGCTATTGTGCGTTCCATGTCATTTTTGTCAAAATAAATGTTATCTTCAGGTGGACCGATCTGGACGTCGATTGTTATTGATGATTTCTGGAACTTTTATGGCAATTTCACTCATTGGACTGAGTGTTTTTGTTTATCTGAAAAACGCATGGGAAGAGATAACTGTCGTCGATGAAAGTAACTCGTCAGGGTCGTTTGTCATCTCGGAGTTGGGTTGGCTCCCTTTACTTTGCCTCGTGTCTTTCATCATTGCATACTCTATTGGTTTCGGCGCTGTACCTCAGCTAATAATGGGCGAACTGTTTCCACTGGAATACCGTCATCGATTGGGTACCATCTCTGCATCATTCGGTCTGAGCTGCACATTCATAGTAGTACGAACTTTTCCTGAGATGGCAGCGACGATGGGAATCGGCAGTGTCTACGGTCTCTATGCAGCTTGTTGTCTGACAGCTGTTTTGTTTGTTGCATTTTGTTTGCCAGAAACTAAAGGCAAGACATTGGAAGAAATCAACCGATTTTTTGGTCATCCATTAAAAGATACAGCAAGTCAAACTTGCTCGCCTCTACCTGAAAAATCCATCCCAGTCTTCGAATAATTGTTAAGAATTATATTAGTTACATTCTTACAAAGTTTTAGCTCTTTTTTCTAGTAATAGAATTTTAAAAATTACGTTATTTGTTTTGCAATTGTAACTTCACATGTCTTCGTTGCTATGATGCTTTTACGTGATGTTATGGTCATTGGTTATCAATGTGAATAAACAAGATCGCTGCTTATAATGATCATGAATTATTAAGCGTTCTTAGCTACATAAATTTTTGTTTATTCCGCTTTGATGGCATCTATGTAAAACAATTGAGTTCATGCTGATGCTTCACGCTCTCACAGAATAATTGTCGTCTGCTTGATCATCACCATATTTCTTAAACGGACAATGGAAAAGCCTCGTGGTTTTAGTGTGTCTTGTACAATACAATTTCTGTTCTACTAGAATTTACCGCGCAGTTGAAAAAGATGCAAGTGTCTAAATTCTTCAATTCAATCAACTTTACTTGCCTGGAACATTCCATTTCAACTGGTAAGTGAGACTGATTACAAACAAGTGGTTGCTTGGCAGTTGGATTTGGTTGGATAGCCAGCATTGTTAGTTGTTACAGCTGGTTTGAATTGAAAGTTGTCTTCTTGGCTTAATTGCGCAACAATTTCTTATTATTACGATCTAAATCCATATAGATTTAAGAATTTCACATCTCAGCCAAGTAAGTTCGTTAAGCTATTCCCAAGCCCTTTTTTTTACACCGAGTGAGCTACTAGTGACGTAATCAAAAACTTAAAGCCCTGTGGTGAGATAGTCATCTTGTCATGGCCCTGTACAGACTACAGACGGAAGTTGAATAACTACTGCATGCATAGGTTGCCTACCAATAGATTACGCCTTTAGTTATAAACATTCGATTTTAATGCCTATCGGTATTGTATTTTTTTCATTTGCCATAATATCGAATCGACTGAAAAAATCAGGGATCTTACTAACTACCAAATGCATACAGAACGGAACGAATGCATATTATTTCATCCGCTAGATGGTATGCGCTCTACGCACTCTGAAAAGCAATGCAGTAATGGCGGTAATGGAGGACGAACGAGCTCTGAGTGTGGTCGGAGTATGTGGTTACAACGCTTGGAGTTCTAATTGGAATTTTTGTTTGGGTTCCTCTTTAAAATTAAGTTAGAAAGCAGTGGTTTATTAAGAAAAAAAAAACAAAAAACAATCCATCTTTTGTTTTCCATTACAATTTTCCTTACATAGCTATTGTTCTTTGTCACTGAATCCTCTGTTACGATCTGGTCTCGAAAGTCCAAAGAAAAAGAAGAAAACGTCGAGAGCGAGACGACCGCGGCTTCCAGGAAACCAACGACGAACTGACGTGGAGAGAAGAAGAGAGGAAGAAAAAGGAGAGGCATGAGAGTAGAGAGTGGAGCGAGGAGAGCTACGGAGGTTAAGCCCGGATCTTTAGCAAATTGTATGGCGAGTGAGGGATTTTAAAGGTGTTATTCTTGTTCCCTATTACTTTAATCCAGCTGTGTCCGTAAATCAACGGAATAAAATCAAGGTAATAATTGTTCGAATTACAGCGTCTGGTTGTTTTGTAGTCTTGAGCGTTCGTATTTTAATTCTCGTAATGAAATCCAAATGTCCTGGTCGTAACACCTCTTTGTCCTCTATGGCATTTTTCTCAAATTCTACTAAGGACAACATTGTCAGTGATGAATGCTCAAGAAGTTGGTATTATTCAATATGTTTCAAATGGAAAAGGGTTTTCGGCTGTTTGGAAATCCTCAGATTTTCAGGTAATAACAGTTAAATTTCTTGCGAGGTGATTGTAAAGATTGAGAGACTCATCTTTTTCTCTATCTTTTGCTATGAATAATACTTTGTAATAATGCTGTTGAATATCATTGTCTTTGCAGGTCAATGAAATCAGTTTGGATGGAAAAGAAATCCACTTAACTGATAGAACACTGCCAGATATTATGGTTTTTCCAAAAAAAAATATCAAAGAGTTTCCTTCTCCATATGAACAAAATCAACTTTTAACTGCTGATCAATGGAATGAAATTGATGGAATGATAAAGAATGAACTGCCTCTAACGATTAAAATTGATGTTTGTGGCAAAAGAAAAGACGAGCGACAGAGTCTAGCCAGGGTTCTATCCGTGAAATATGAAGGGCTTAGCTTCAAAACTGTCTGTAACGTTCTACAAATCTCCAAGCGTGAAAATGTAAGGCCAAGAATTCGGGAACCTCCGCCTTCTACCTTGTATACACAGTTTGTTTTGTACAAGGAAAATCTTAGCACGGCGACAGCCCTAGCGAAATTGTATCGTAGCAGAAAACCAAGGTAATTGTATTACTTTCTTAAAAGTATGCAGTTGTAAATTTCTCGTTTAACGGTAGAAACTTTTACCTAAAGCTTAAGGCCAAAATTTTGGACTGCCGGCGACCTACCAAAAAGAGCAAACACAAGTCAGCTGGTAACTGCATTCGACTGGAGTCCTCTACATGTTGCAAGTGGCTTGCGATCAAATGTTATTATTGGGAACTACAAATTTACCGATAAACCACTTGTGCCAGGTCATCGCATTGTAAGGCAATCGTCAATAACATTTTGAATTCCTGCCTTATTAGTTTGTGTCTAATTAGGGCAGCCATTACACGATTGCGCTCCGGCAGGTGATGGGAGATGCCAGTGTAATCAAAGCAAATTTGGAGTCGTTGAAAATAAACGGCTTCATTAATTATTATGATGTCGAATGTTTTGGAAGGAGCCGTGAAGCACCTTTGCATTTAATTGGCAAATGCTTACTTAAAAAGAACTGGCAGGAAGTGAGTAAATAATTGGTTACTAGATGACACAACAAAACAAATTATTTATGAATTACTGTATTGCTTTAGGTCATCAATCTTATGTTAGAACCCTCTGCTATTGATCCGGGTGATGTAACTGGCGAGGAGTATGCAGCACTTGTGAAATACAAAGTATCGAGGAATGCTTGGCTGGCCTTAGAAAATGTACCGTCCGGGGAAAGTACCTCAATCGAGTGTAAACTCCTCTATGATATGAAGAACCGAAGAAAGAACGTCAACCGCCTGATTAGATCCGTACTGTATCCTAGGCCGGTTGTATTATGATAAAAGATAACGGATATTTGTTACCGTAACAGATTCCACGCAGCAAGCTACGTATTTACGTACGTGCCTATTTGCGTTTTCTATGGAACATGATTGCGTCAGAACGTATTGCCAAATTTGGTTTGGAGCCAATAATAGGAGACTTGGTCTACGCTTATCACCCAGAAAATGGCAGTACAGAAAAGTCTCAGCGAAAAATTATTTTGCTTGACGAAGGCAATATTCGAAATTACACCATCAGTGATGTTATGCTACCACTCCCGGGGATTGATGGCACTTACCCGCTTAACGAAGTAGCAAATTACAATACCAACTTTTTACTGAAGGATGGATTGTTGGAGAGCGATTTGAAACGTGCCGTCAAGTACAGATCAGCAATCTAATGTTACACAAAAATTTCTATATATTCATCTACATTTTTAAAATTTTATTTAAAGGGATTACAGCGTCGACGTCGAATACCGACCCGTCGTGGCGAAGCCCTTCGACATTGTTTGGTACTTTATACGTTATAGTAATCCCTCGGAGACACTAGTTTGGTCGGACATGGATCGGATGAGGAAAAAGGAAAAGCCTAATCTTATTGAAAGTATATTCAGTTTTATAATAATGCTATATAAGCCAGTCTTGGGCTAGTTTAGTGTTTGATAGAGACCAAATTGATTTTATTTGTTTTTTTTTTTTTTTTTTTTACTTAATGAATCGCAACATGAACAAATGTACACATTAGATGGTGCTTTCCTTGGACTAGTGATCGAATTCGACCTACTTTCTTCAGTGTATGCTACGATGGCCCTGAGGGAAATCACGAAAATGGATACGATTTTCGATTTCGTGACACCAAATGTGCCCGGTAACGAAACATTAAAGGCAGATTTGATTTCAAGAGATCGTAAGTCCTCCGCGGAACCCAAGGCTAAGCGAATCAAGTTAATGGATACAGTTGAAAAATCCATACCAGGCGTCTAGGCTCGTGTTCACCTGAGAATTCAAACGTCAGCATTTGATCTTCTAAAAGAATTCGATTAATTTCAATTCAGTTGGCTTTCATGGTACATATAGAAGTAATCGTTTCTCATTTGCTGTTTCGGTCCAAAACGGCTTGTTCATTTTTGCATTCGTTTTAGAGAATATATCTATAGTTTTTCTTTTTCAGTTTGCATGCTTAGTTAACCAAATTTTCGGTAATTTTCTTCCAACTTTTAGGCAACCGGTTCAACGAAATGGTAACATATTTTTAGTCGTTAAGGAAACAGAAATTTGAAATCCGCTTTTTTAGAATGCTTTCCATGATGAGATTATGGAAGATTCAATTGCAACAACTTTTAGTTGTTGCTCAGCATGATAGAAATAGCTTAATATTTCTATTCTTTTCTACATATTTTCACCTTGAAGAATTTGGCCATTTAGGCAGCCTTGGACTATTATATATCATGTTGTTTTTAGCGAGTGAAATCATGCAATTAAAGAAGCCAAAAAACCAACTACGAACCGCCCAAAACGATGGAAGTATTTCAAAGTAATTATTTTTTGTATATGTAAAAAAAATTGTACATTTAATTTTTGTGTAAAACTTAATTATTGATTTCTGCATACTCATCTTTTAGATCTTAAGTTGACGCTCAATAGCTGTTTGCTCTGCATAAAAGTCGAATACCAAAGGATCAATGCGTCGGAATTGCCTGTTCATCCACATTCGATGAAAATTTTACTCATGAATGTTTCATGGAAGTAGCTAACCAATTGGAAAAATCGCATTGGTAAATCTTATCCTTCTCATAAGTTTCTAACGAAGGTGGCCAAAAAGACTTAAATGTTCAGTTGGAAACAAACGAATCGTCGGGAGCGTATGAGAGGCCATTTGACGGCCATTTCGATTGAACTTTTAACAACCTCTTGCAGTTCTATCATCATTCAAAGCTTTAATGAGTTATTATTTTAAAAAAGTAGGTTAAGGTCTTTTACCCATTCGCTATTTTTTTTTCCGGCTGGTATTCCATTATATGGCTAACGGGCACGGATCTTAGTAGTTCTTGTAAGCAAAAAGGATCTGAGCCATAGCCAAGTAATAGGGATTGCATCAAAAGAGGGTCGGGGTAATTGATTCAATGGTTTGGGGGCCTTTATAATGATCTCATATGTGTGTTGCATTAAGTTTTAAAAAGTTCATTTATTTTAACAGGCGCTAAAGTGTCCCATGTTGTAGCTGGATTTACGGGCGGACTGTTTAGCTAGACGGGAAAAGGTACTTTTATGATTTTCAAATCCATGTGGCATGCATGTGGCTTGTATGATGAATTTATCACGATTTGATTTATATTGTCTAGTCACAATTTGGAACGTCAGCATCGCAGCAAACTGAAACTAAAAGGAAATTCACCGACGAAAATTCCTTAAAAAAAGAATGCGGATTCATTATTTTAAAAGCCTTTCATCGGCAAGGTAATTGTTTTATCTTCTATTTTGTTTACTCTTGGTTGGCATAATGAAATTCGCTTGTATTTACTAACTTTCACATCTTTCTATTTTTAACTTAGCACTTGAAATACAACTACGGAAACAAGCCCTCTTTATGTATGACGAATGTTGAGAGGGTTCCCGAGAAGGATCTGTGGCATTTCTTTGCAACGCGTGCTAAGTGAGTGCTACATTCCGCCTGCGTCAGTTGAGCGAGGGAATGACACTGTCGAAGGAAATATCAAAGGTAAAATTCATCTATTGATGCGTGGATATTATGACTATAAATTCTTTTTACATCCGACTGTTTACCAAAGATGGTCCTGGTCCAGACAGGTATGCAGTGTTCTTCAGGGATTTACAGTTATGCTTGAACAACTTTTGAATGTTGCTGTGTAGTGCCACACTGACCGGAAACTCTGAGAATGCAACTTCAATTTACAGGAGAATATTCAAGTGAAGAAGCTTAAGATGTTGCTATTTCACGCAATGTCCCTGTATGGTATTATACTTTTGTTTTTGATGTAGCAGTTTGGCAGTAACAGATTGTATTCTCTTGTAAGGGACCATCACCTACTTGTATATAACAATGCAAATCTGACCGTGAGAATGAGTCGTAGCCCAGCATAACACCTCTATACCAAGTAAATATTTTCATTTAATCTCACACTAATAGCATACTGATTTCTTTCATCTTGATCTAGATACACCTAGAAAACAGAGAGAAGAACTCAACATCATCAATGGCCAATGACGATGGCATCCTACAGCCAGCTTCGTTAAAGGGAAACACCTGCAGCGCAGGTACCGTGGTTTTTTCTATTGAGTTATTTGGTTAGATGGATAGCTGTTATCCATTGTCCTTCTGCGTTGCCCTCCTAGCTTCAAGTCCGGCTTAGTGGCATTAACAGGAAATGCTTTGTTAGCAACGTTTACGTATAGATAAGGTGATTTGGTCTTGGTTGTGTACATTCCCGTTTGATGGCGTTCGTCATCTAGGCAGTTGGGCTCATTTGGGTCATGAACCCTGAGAACGCGATTTGTATTGTGAAATCTAGGGATAGCACGGGTTCACAAAGGATGACCGTGGAAACTCGAAAAATTCCGCATAATTTCAGCTTATGGTAGCAGAATGTACGAATCAGGAACGAAGGACGGGTGAACTGATTTGACCAACGAACAATGTTTTAAATGTAGAATCAAATTATTATTCTCCGCAACCGGTTTATTTGCTTAAACCTCTTACATGTACATGAATACTGTGTTAATAACCCGCAATCACCAAAGAAAAGAAGCCACGATTGGCTAGATAAGTCTCCCAAAATATTCATGCACCTGTCGTGAATGGTTAGAGCGGTAAGAATTTGGGAAAGTCGATTCCTGCCAAACTACTGCATGGTACTGGCTTGTTTAACAAACTGAGGTGGCCAAGAACCGAATTATCCGTACCGAAAAGTAGAAGAGAAAGAAAAATGTTCATCAGAGATCAGTTTTGTAGGTTAATTAGAAAGTATTTGGCTAATTATTAAGTTGCCATCCCGAGACAATGAATTCCAATGATGAACAAAGTCGAACGAATTATTCTAATAATAATGATTTTAAAAATGTGCAAAAAAAAAAAAGAATGTGATACGTACTCGTCAGGAACTCGGAAGGCTTTCGGTTGAATACGGGTGATTGAACCGTCGCTGTTGTCGCAAATAATTTTAGCCAAAGACACTTTTTCGATTTCGGCCAATTGATCTGAAAAGAATAAAAGGAAAAACAACGTTGAGTTTTACGAACTGGATGTAGCAAGTGTCGTATCGTTGCAAGTCCACGTCTTGAGATCGTGTTTGGAAAAAGAAAAGGTTTCGGTTACTTGAAGTTAAGGCGTATGGTTGGCCAATGTTAGATGTGTAGAAGAAACGATCAGCCCGTCGTAAATTCAAAAATTGCAATGCAAAAAGACCGGCAAACGTGGGTCCCAGCGCAGCGTTGGGTAAAGGCGTTTCAACGACTCCGCCGATGAACAAGTCTATGTCATAGGGGTGATTGTAAACGGACGCGAGTGCACTGACCACCTGCATGAAAAGCAAAATGACGTTATGAATCGGAAAGTCCACTGCCGATGATAAGAACTCGTATGCCAATGAAAGCAGTTAATACTTCAACTGGCATTTTATGCAGCAAATGATCAAATTGAATTGGTTGTGTTTGTAATCCGTAATTCGAATTCAATAAATGTGACATCCAGAAGTATGAAACTAAACCGTGATCTCTTCCTCGTTGAATATTTAATGAGATCAAATCAAGTCCAAGTGTTTGTCCTTTTGGCCTGTAAAAATTTTAACGATTTGAGTTACCTTTAATTGAATTAATTGTAAAGTAACACGTAATAGGAATAATAACTTGAAGAGTTGACTAGTGATGTCGTCGGCCATACAGTTGTCAACTGCCATGGCAGGAACTTGTAGGAGACCTCGTAGCGCATCGTCCATGAAATTTGGTTGGTGCATCCTGAAAGGTTCGTCAAACGAGTCGGACAGTGTGTAGCTGTCTTTGCTGTGTTGTCCACTCTTGTCAAACAATCTAATGTGGTGATATTGGTTTAGTCTGAACTTCTTGTTCCTTGACATGCAGTTGTCACTACCTGATGAAGCTTCTCAACTGAGAGTGACCCATACGGAAAGCGGCTGTAGAAAATTCCGTGGCAATGGCTGGATCGGTATATGGGCTGTACGGAAACTCCCCACTCGTGACCTGGGCCGCCCTTTCCGGACCTAATTGAAAAAAATAACGTGGTTTACACGAAAGTAAGTGAAAAGCTATGAATTTTCAAAATACCAATCATGACGGGCAAGTATTCATTGTAGATGATGTGCTGCATTTCTGCGATGACGATCCGTCGGGCGTGTTGATAGTAGAACTCGGGCGTTTGAAACGGCGCAACGATGTGCAAGTTATCCACGATGCGATTGTGCTCACGAACCCAAATCGTGTGCATCAGAGTAAGTAAGGGCTGCTCGTTAACCCTACCATCGCCTGGTGAATTGAAAATGATCTTATAATGCAATGCAAGTAGATTATCGTAAAAATCGACTACTAACCTGCATCAAAGCATATGGCCGTACAAGTTCCACCCGTAGGAATGGGAGCATTGCAACAATTAGGTTTCAGGGGTAGCATCTGGCGATCGCCATTAAAGGAAACCTTCATCCGACCGTTGCCATTGGGGTCTCGCAATTTCTGTGCCGTGGCTTCGTCACTGCCGTAGACGTTTGAAGCGTCAATCCAATGCGTTAGACTGTTCACCTAGAATAAAAATTGGACATTTTTATCTGCAGAGATCGTCGAACGAGGAAGCCAAGCCAGGATTAGACAAAAAGATGGGGTAAGAAATGGACATACATGATGCCTTTGCGTCGGTGTGTTGCCGTTGAGATCTTTACCGAAAATGGAACGAATAAAATTCATACAAGTGACTCGACCTCTGCCCGATGGATCATATTTCTTATCTCCTCTAGGAATGGCGATTGGAGAACATTCAGGATGAGGTGGAGTAACGTCAAATCCCGTTTGTTCCTGTGAGCAGCAGTGGAATTCAGTTCCATCACCTGTTAGATGAAATTCATTTCATTTCAATGGGAACCGTACAAAGCCATCAGAGTGCGGAATACTAATAATGTACGACTGATGAAAACCACAGGGAAACTTACTTCTTGTGAACGTTGGGGTAAGAGTGAGGTCGTGATCGAGAAACTGTCCCCATTGCATCGTGAGTAGAGTCACGCTGGGATCGGGCACAGTGTCGTTCACCGTAATAGAGGTGGAGAGGAAGCGAGGGTTTGGTAATGGGTGCCCGAACACAGAGGTACGGAATTTGGACACATCTATGTAAGCCAATTAGATCAAACAAAGTCCGTCACAAGAACAAATTCACTAGAAAAATTTATGACTGGAATTCAGATGACTTTTTAGTACTAACTGTCTGCGTAAATGTTGTAGCTTGTAAGTCGCCGAAAGATTGTTCCAGCTTGTCCGTATCTGGGTTGGTAATTGCTGTTACACGAACCGTCTATGGTGCGGAATTTGGAATTGAAGTCACACGGCGATAGGGGAGGAAGTTCAGCCTGTCTATCTGTGACATTGGATGACGTAGCCAATCTACTAACCGACCCAATTTTTCCTGCCGGAATTGCCAATCTATTTAAGAAAGACATGGTTCAAGATATCAAATTAACGAATTAACTTTTTTATAGGGAAACAAAAAAATTTGGAAAAGGAATTATGAACTGACCTGTCGCTCAAGTATTGTCGAGCCACGTAATCAACAGCGGCTTCTTTGGATTGAGCCATAGCTGCGGGATTGTGTCGTACGAAAGCGAAACGTGCCGAATACTTGGCAGCAGGCGACAACAAGGTACCACCATTTTTGTCAGAAGTGCCTTGAAGCATGAATCGATTTTCATCCTCTTTAGCTATACGCTGTTCCAGCTGCTTCCATTCTTCTACGTATTGCTGGCCAAATCGTAAAGCTTCTTCAATTTGCTCCGTCGGAATGCTGGCCACCATTTCTTCGGCCTCTTGTTCTTCTTTCTTGGCGGCAGCGGCAAGAGCATCGAAACGTTCGATGAGGGTCGCCAAATAATTTCTGTCTAATTCTGTTCATTAAAAATTAATTAATTTGAATTTCTGCTAATTGTGTAGGGAGTCAAGTGTAAGCAAGACTATAAGAATTTTTTACCTTCATTGTTGTTTGATCGCACATCAAGCTCCGGCTCCTTCACTTCGCTCGCAACCTGGTGGTAAGTAAAAAATTAAATTTGTTTCTTTCATTTCAATCTTGGGTGAAGTATTTCTACGAGACTATATTCATCCAACTTGCCAAAGTCTTTACACGTTTATTATGGGCACTTGTATTTTCGAATTGAGGTTTGGTGCTTACCGATTGGCTCGTCAAAGAATTTGCGAGCATCAATATAATTAAAATGTGGCATGGACAGCGGCCTGCGAGAATCGGTCGAAGCATTTTCACGTTTTTCGACGACGTTACTGCCTATTTCACCGTTGCAGGATGTGTGGCAGTTTGAACGATTCACTATCATTCATAGAGGTGAATATATATAGCCCACTTCCTAGCCATTTCATGTCGGTACCTAATCACGCAGAGCAGGAACGCACCAAATTCCAATTAAAAATAAAACAGCTGTATCTATTGAGTTAGGGCTGCTGGTTGTTTGAATTTGTGTGGCCAAATCTATTTCTCTGTTGGGACTCGATTAATTTGATCAAACATTGGGCTGCGAGGCAGTGTTAAGGCCTCCAGTCACGTACTCCACATGCAGTTTACTTAATGCGTTTGGCGATATTGTCAATATTTACACTGCATCTGTTGCTCACTGCAAAGGGTGGCATCCTTAAACATGGTAATTTCACCCGACTGACCCTCACCTTCAACTCACACAGAAAGTCTAATTTTTCTTTTAGCAGCTAAACTAATCAGTCAACACCAACCACCATTCAGGCAATATTGACAGACTGAGCAGATGGTCGCTCACAGATAGACAAGGTGTAATTTGGTGCAACTGATGTGTTTGTAAACCAGTCCTCCACGAGCAATATCCCAACAGGTCAATGTGACACAGTACGAATATTAGATGTGCTATGATCCGCTGGCAGATATTTAATTTTCAAATGCACTAGGAAACTGCACATGAAGAACTTGGCCAGTAGCATAAACATCGCCTCGCAGCCCAATATTTGAATAAATTAATTGAGTACCAACAGACCACCACTATCCGCTCAGTCTGTTAATGTTGCCTGAATATTGACTTTCTGTAACAGATGCATTGCATTCATTGACAATATCGTCAACACGCATTAAGTAAACTGCATGTGGAGTACGTGACTGGAGGCATTAACACTGCCTCGCAGCCCAATGTTTGATCAAATTAATCGAGTCCCAACAGAGAAATAGATTTGGCCACACACATTCAAACAACCAGCAGCCCTAACTCAATAGATACAGCTGTTTTATTTTTAATTGGAATTTGGTGCGTTCCTGCTCTGCGTGATTAGGTACCGACATGAAATGGCTAGGAAGTGGGCTATATATATTCACCTCTATGAATGATAGTGAATCGTTCAAACTGCCACACATCCTGCAACGGTGAAATAGGCAGTAACGTCGTCGAAAAACGTGAAAATGCTTCGACCGATTCTCGCAGGCCGCTGTCCATGCCACATTTTAATTATATTGATGCTCGCAAATTCTTTGACGAGCCAATCGGTAAGCACCAAACCTCAATTCGAAAATACAAGTGCCCATAATAAACGTGTAAAGACTTTGGCAAGTTGGATGAATATAGTCTCGTAGAAATACTTCACCCAAGATTGAAATGAAAGAAACAAATTTAATTTTTTACTTACCACCAGGTTGCGAGCGAAGTGAAGGAGCCGGAGCTTGATGTGCGATCAAACAACAATGAAGGTAAAAAATTCTTATAGTCTTGCTTACACTTGACTCCCTACACAATTAGCAGAAATTCAAATTAATTAATTTTTAATGAACAGAATTAGACAGAAATTATTTGGCGACCCTCATCGAACGTTTCGATGCTCTTGCCGCTGCCGCCAAGAAAGAAGAACAAGAGGCCGAAGAAATGGTGGCCAGCATTCCGACGGAGCAAATAGAAGAAGCTTTACGATTTGGCCAGCAATACGTAGAAGAATGGAAGCAGCTGGAACAGCGTATAGCTAAAGAGGATGAAAATCGATTCATGCTTCAAGGCACTTCTGACAAAAATGGTGGTACCTTGTTGTCGCCTGCTGCCAAGTATTCGGCACGTTTCGCTTTCATACGACACAATCCCGCTGCTATGGCTCAATCCAAAGAAGCCGCTGTTGATTACGTGGCTCGACAATACTTGAGCGACAGGTCAGTTCATAATTCCTTTTCCAAATTTTTTGGTTTCCCTATAAAAAAGTTAATTCGTAAATTTGATATCTTGAACCATGTCTTTCTTAAATAGATTGGCAATTCCGGCAGGAAAAATTGGGTCGGTTAGTAGATTGGCTACGTCATCCAATGCCACAGATAGACAGGCTGAACTTCCTCCCCTATCGCCGTGTGACTTCAATTCCAAATTCCGCACCGTAGACGGTTCGTGTAACAGCAATTACCAACCCAGATTCGGACAAGCTGGAACAATCTTTCAGCGACTCCTGGATTTCAACATTTACGCAGACAGTGAGTACATATTGTAGTTTCTTACAAAAAAATCTATAGAAATCGTCTGTATTTAATGTGTGATGGAAATGATTAGATGTTGCCCGATTTCGAGTTAGTGTGAACGGTCAACCACTACCCAGCCCGCGACTCATCTCGACAACGATTGTCCTGAACGACACTGTGCCTGACCCCAGCGTGACTTTACTCACGATGCAATGGGGACAGTTTCTCGATCACGACCTTACCCTTACGCCGACGTTTACCAAGAGTACGTACGAAGAATATTACAGCAGCTTTGTAACTGTACGTTTGAGATCACAAAATGTATCTTGCACAAACTAGGTGACGGATCTGCTGTTGAGTGTTGTTCACGAGCACAGATAGGCAGGGACTTATTTCCTCCCCCTCATCCTGAGTGTGCTGCGATCATGGTTCCTACCAACGACCCCAAATACAATCCAGATCCCAGTTCAGCCAGCGTGACTTGTATGAATTTTGTTCGCTCTACGTTCGGCAAAGATCTTAGCGGCAACATACCACGAACACGACAACACGTAAGTTCATTCCTCATCCAAATACTTTAAACCAGGCACCTGTGAGAGAAGCATTTCGTTAAAAGTTCTGGTTGCTCTTTATCCAATGTCTTTAGAAGAAAACAAACATCTAAACGTATACCTTTTGATACAGGTTAACGCCCTAACGCATTGGATCGATGGTTCAAATGTCTATGGCAGTTCTGCAAGTCATGCGGCAGCCCTGCGAGATCTATCGTCGTTTAATGGCAAATTAAAAGTGAGCTTCATCAACGGTCGCCAATTTTTGCCACCCGGTCCAAATTGCTGTCCGGGAGGCGCTGGGGCTGTTTGGCCAAACGTTTGTACTTCGACATGCTTCGATGCAGGTCAGCCCTGTTTTTCTTCCATTCATTTAGTTTTTCTTTCTCTTCTGGGTGACTTCAATTTATTGTCATGTTACCGTTTCCATGCAGGCGATGAAAGAGTTAACGAACAGCCATTGCTAACTGTCATGCACACGATTTGGGTTCGTGAGCACAACCGTATCGCAGATGCTCTTTATCGAGTGGCTCCTGGTCAATCGTCTGAATTCTATTACCAGCAAGCCCGACGTTTCGTCATTGCGGAAATGCAACACATTATTTATAACGAATACTTGCCTGTTATGATTGGTATGATACAAACAAGACTTGTGCGACAGCCATCGCGATCGTTCCCATACTAAGCTCTGCTGTGTACTTGTGTCACAGGTCCAGAATTGGCTGCTCAAGTGAATTCTCCAGAGTATTACTACTTGTCCCATTTGAACCCTGCCATTTTCACCGAATTTTCGACAGCCGCTTTTCGCATGGGCCATTCTCAGTTGAGGAGTTTTATCAGGTAAAACGATCCCTACCGAAACGGTTTTTCTTGTATCCATGCCCACGGCATTCTTTTTGCCTAATAGGTTGTTCCAGAGTGATGGAAGGAGAGACGACGATCAGAGCTTTTTACTGTCAAATGCATTCAATGAACCCCAGAGAATTCTGAGTCGTACTTTTTTGGACAATTCTCTGCGTGGCATGTTACAGACTCCTGCCCAAGCTGTGGATCACTGCTTTGCGGATGACATTACCAGCCAACTTTTCAAGTAACTTGTTGTTGCAATATGGCTACATGCTTCATTTTTCTTCATGATGTTATACTAAACTTACGATTCATGACGGGGGAAAAATTCAGACCAGCCGGCCAAAGACTGGGATTTGATTTGATTTCGTTGAATATTCAACGTGGAAGAGACCACGGCTTGCCTCCTTACGTCTGGATGTTATACTATTTAACAGGCAATTACTTACAACAGTCTCTACCGTTCACGTTTGACCAACTTGTACCCCGAATTCCCCTGGAGGTGAGCCTTGCTGTTTTTGCCTTTATGTTTTCTTGATCCAGCTATAACGTCAAAAATCTTTCATACCAATGTGCAGGTGGTTTCTGCAATGAAAAACGTGTATGCCCATCCACGTGACATTGACCTATTCGTTGGTGGTGTCAGCGAGAAACCTTTGCCAAAAGCTGTACTTGGGCCAACCTTTGCAAGCATGTTTGCTCTGCAATTCGTGAACTTGAGACGGGCAGATCGTTTTTTCTACTCTTTTAATCTACCCTTTCGTAAATTTTTCATTTTCCCATTGACATTTAAATGAAGTGGATAGAAATTAACTCCTACTTTTTCGTGCCAATTTTAATCATTTCGTATCTATCTAGATCAATTTGCCGAAATTCAAAAAGTATCCCTTGCTAAAATCATTTGCGACAACAGCGATGGTACAATCACCAACATTCAGCCGAAAGCCTTTCGAGTTCCCGATAAGTACGTTCATGGTTTTTCTCTTTTATTTATTTACTCATTAATGCTCTTGCCTTGGCATAGTAGATGCCCTTCTTTTCACAGCAAACGATTCATTTAGTCGCTTAATCTCAGTCCAGTTCGTGACTAATTAATAATTTTCTCAATTTTTTTTTAAATCTTATGACTCATCGATCGCCTCACCCGGATGAATTTCGTTCGTCCTTCACAGTTTTCTCAACAAACCAGTACCGTGTGGGAATTTGCCAGGGATCGACTTTACCAAACTGCTGCCTTTATAGTCGTTTTACAGGAAACTGCGAGGAAATATATTTTCGGGGAAATATCCTTCTCATCAGTTTTTCTTGGTGGTGGCTTGGTTTAGTATGTTACAAAAGTCGGTTTTAACGAATAAACAACCACAAAATGGTGCTGGTGAATTAGATTCGACCCGCTTCCTGTCTTTTTACAAATAGAAGAAAAACTCGAAATTGAACCAAATCCTGTAGAGCAAAATAAAAACGTCTATCTGCGGACAAGTTTCTTTTTTATTTGAATCCGGTATAACGGTTGAAAAGGCTCATTTACTGCAATAACCTGGCGTATTCCATCATCAACATAGATTTTCTTACTGCTTCCCAAGCTTTGATGGAAAAAGAAAACCTTTAATCAATAAAGAAACACTATTAAACTACATTTTAATTAACTACAATAATGAATCTTAATTGTACCAGGATTTTTCAGTGAGGCCGGTGGGACCAAATGAATGTCTGGGAAGAGCCAGCAACTTTGCTTTTAAAGACGGAATGGTTTCCTCGTAGCTTGTCCATTGATCGTTGGCGGCTGTCCAGTCGACTAGTGAAACAAAATTGGCTTCGTCATCAGTTTTCTGCAAATCACCAAACTGTTCGCTTGATATTTGGAGTCGTGATTTTTTAAATGCCATTTTATAGAATTTGTGAGTTTGTTTCAGCATCTCAGGGACAAGATCGCTCGGTTGAGCCCGATTGTAAATCGTCACCAAATGAGGCATATGATCAGCAACAGTATCGTCATTGGCCAAATTAGGTTTTAGCATTTCAGCCGTTTGGAGTAACCTGTCAGGATCAGCAATGAGTTTTCACCTTTAAATTAGTCGCACGGCCAAAATAATGGAAAAAAAAAGAAAACTTAAAACCTGATGAGGTTGGGATCTCCCAGAGAATCTTGTACAACAATAAGAATGTGGCATATGCAGTAGAGGAATGACAATAACTGCAACGATTCTACCTCCACCAATGTTCCAACACAGGATGATTCCAACTTTGGATGAATCTCCTTATATCCATCTCTGAGAAGAAAGATAATAGTAGAATTTCACAATAAACTTGCAATAAAATTTTCTACTTGTTGTAATTTGTGGCAATTTCCCTTTCTGCAATTGCTGCAGAAAGTAAGGGTTGGCAGTCTAACCAGATGATTCGATCTCCAGTTACAAAGGCATCCAGTCCTATTGTTCCAGTTAAGCCTTCCATTTGGAGACTTGATGTTGCAACTGAGAACACTGTTTGCTTTACAAATGTCCTACAACTATAGAGGCAGAAAATCAAAAACCATCTTTAATAATAATAATAAATTGTCCCATACTTTGAAGATGCTAGATGAGAAAGGACAGATGATTTGCCAGACCACTGTAGACCAACACAACCTATGACTAGAAACTCACAATTGTCGGTAAGAAAATCATGGAGAGAGTCCTGAAATATCAAATCCTTGCTGAGAAATTTGACTGGCGTCGCCATACTAAGCACAGCTGTATTGTCTGAAACATCTTTTCTTGCATGAACCTTGAATGCATCTCTGGATAAATTTTCACCACTAGCCAATGGTCCTGAAGGTTTCACCTGTTGGACGGGGGATAAGCTTCGAGTGTCGTTGGCTCTTGTTTTCAAAAGGATTGTAGGAGGTGCAGCATCGACATTAGCAGCTGGTCTACTTTTACCGCGATAGCCTGAATTATATCCCGAGCGATCTCTTTCATCCCGTGTTGGTCTGTACAAGGATTGTTTGCCTCCATCTCTTCGACTTTTCCCTCGAGAAGTTGAACTCGCTTCCGGCTGCGACATGTTGTTTATTTTTATTTTTTTGACGGAATCAGCAAGTTTGAAGCGAGTAGTTACTATGGTTCTCGTTAGGGCGAATGACATCTAGCGGTCAAAAGACAAGGAACTCTAAAGTTGTCTGCTGTTCCATCTCTCTTTCTTTTAGTGCCTCCTTCACAGTACACATCCGCTTCATTCGCATACGGTGATCGTACCACGGAGCCAGCTCATTTGTTCCGTGTTCTTTTAGCTGTGAAACTGTACAATAGTTTGTGTCTGTGTAGTCTGTTCCATACGAGTGCCGAAGAAAGGCCATATGCATTAATGAAGGCAAGTCGAGGGGACATTCTGCCAAAAATTTTGGCTTATCCTAGTCATGTCGTCGTCGTCCTCTTTCACTCTATTTAATTACTAGTTCACTATTCTGCTTCGACGAGCTGAGATATTGTCGACCGTCTCTTTGCATATCATCAGTATATATTCCAAGCACTGGCGCTTGGAAGCCTGAAGCGACTATGACCTCGATCCGTTGTGGCCGCTAATGTTGCAGCGCCAGGTAACTAACAAAAAGAAAAGCTCCCGGAGGTACGAAAGGCTTGAAAGAGCCAAAGGGAGAGCCCATACCCATTGTTAAGCCTTGTTGTTGTTACTGTCTGTGCTATTCTTTTCCCTTGTATCTTCTTTTCAATTCAAAACATGAAGGAGAGAAAATAGTTTGGCAATGAGTACTTGGATGAGGTTCAATAAGCAAAGTTTCGTAGCTGTTGTTTTGTTCCCTCTTCCTAGTGATGGCCGAATGACGTCATCCGAGGAAATTGTCGGTAGTGCCAAATAACGTTTGCAGCAACATGTTGTGTTTTGTTCGTTATTCCTCGTGTCACATGACTTGCTCCGTTAGATCCATCCTATCGACCTACGACGAAGAAGAAGACTGCCGTTATAACCGTCGAAATAATGTAACCGACGCTTTTTCTCCCTTTTATTTTGGTGTTTTCAAAAGCGAAAATGACCATATGGCGCATTACATCCTTGTCAGCTGTTCGATAGATTTATATCACCACCAACCCGTTAAATTGCACTTTTTTTTTCTTACCATTTGAATTCATTTGCAGTCCAACCCGTTTCTTTTTTTTACGTTCTCTGCGTAGCTTCCATTGTGCCAAGAGGCGTATTCAGATTCGATTCAAAGTTGATATCATAAAAATTCAGGGGAAAAAAAGGTGTCAATGGTCTTCGTACAATAGGCTGAAAACGGAAATTATAATAAATACCACGTGATATAAAGAGAAGGTGTGAGCAACAAGTTGCCAAACCCGATCGCCTACCCCACCTCCAAAGTTCTCTCTGCTCCGGAGTTCTCCACTGGAAAACGCTGCTGACATTCCACAAGTGTTTTGTTTTGTTTTTTCTCTCTGTTTTTGGGTTTCGTGGGAATTCTATCCATAATTTTTTCCGTTTTCATTCACGCCCCCGACTTGAATCCCGTAACTGGTACTATTCAATTTTGGCGCATGTGTGTTTCTGTTTTTTTGGCCCGCATCTAATGATGAGAGAGGTGAGGTTCTATAATTTTTTCCATTCCATTCTGCTCGTTGCCTGTTGTACACGACTGGAAACCACCAACGGGTGTTATGTGGAACAACGGTTGTTGTATATGTTTACAAGTCCATAGTAGCTGCTGCAGAGTGTGTCTTTATTATTCATACTGAAGGTTCCAAGTCTCCCCAAGAGTTGTCCACACAGTTCTCTGTGAAGGGTGCGTACCTGCCCACCCTTTTGCACTACCATGATTAGTGTGGAATCCATTCAATGGTATCCCAGTGATCTATTTCACTAAAGTGCTACAGTTTAATTCTAGCTGCTTGAAAGAAGAAAGCAGTATTTAACATGTCTTTCTTTCAAAATAGATACTGCAAAATCCCGTAATGGCATGATTATTTTCGTGAACTACATGGTTCAACAGATAAGTTTGTGTAAACAATGCTCTCAGCTTGGCTTAACAGGCAATCGTAATGGAGTAGTTCAAATTCCTTAGATAAGTTTATCAGCTTTAAGTAAACAGAGAAAATAAATGTGTGTGTAGGTGGTGGTAATCAGCTATGTTGCCTTCGTTTTCCTCATACATCTCCATCCGCTGTCAAAGCACCCACCTGAAATGTGTATTTTACTGTTGTGTCATCAACACTAGGTGCAGTCCTGCAAGAGAACCAGGACCAATGGCCCCCATGGAGTCTCAAGGCTGGAGGAAGAAAAGCACAGTAACAGTCCTCTATAGTTACTCTTATCCAGTGTCAAACTCCACTGGCACCAGCAGTCAGGATGGTGAAAACGAAGTGTCGATGCAGGAAGGAGAACGACTGATTCTACTGGAGAAGAGTAACACAGATTGGTGGCAAGTGCGAAGACCAGGAGATAAGAGTCAACCCTTTTATGCCCCTGCAAACTATCTGCAAGAAGATGGGATAAGCAAGGCCAAAAAAGCTATTCCGTCTTCCCAGTCTTCCTTCAGCAGTGGCGAATCTCTGGCTTCGACGTACGGCCATAATGCCATCAATCCATCTGGTCACAATAAATTGAATGTCAATCGACGTCACATTGGCCTTTCATCGGCAACTTCCGCTTCAGTCACGCACTTGAACGAGAGCCGCAGTGACGATTGCTTGCAATTAACTTCTCGGCAACAACCATCTGACAAGTCATCTTCCAGCGTTAAATGGTCCATCCGGCAAGCGGCAAACTCCGAGCTTCGTAAACAGCGATCTACCTCGATGGACGCCATCATGTTTCTTGAGCTTTTGGAGAATGAAATAAAAGACATGCCTGGCGGAGGTGGAGCTAGTGGAGATGTAACGAAAAAAGGCAAAAATCACAACAGCGAAAATATGCACAACAGGAGCAGTAGTAGCATCGGCAGGCAATTGAAAAGCGAGTCTTTGGTCGACAGATTCAAGAAGCCGCGAATCTCAAAAGATCTGTGGGAACGACGAAAATCTTGGGCTGTAGAAGAGTCAACTCCTCCCCCATCTGTTCACTTGATGGGACAGTCCTCACGCCATCATCGTCATCCTCTGAAGGAAGAAGAAACAGCCAACATCAATCCGAAACATCATCACCAGCGCCGCTCAATGCAGTCGCTGTTGGCGGCTCCGCCACTGCCACCGCGTCTTTCTGCCCAGCAAGAAAATCAGTCGAGCTTCGGCAGACTGCGAGATAAAACGTCGACGAGTGTAAACCAACGGGAGTGCAGTGATGCAGGTGACGCTGATAAGAATATTGATAAGGCCCCAGCTCTACCGCCCAAAAGGAATCCCAATCAAGGCGCAGTTAACGTTTCATCAGTCGTGTCAGTGTCACCAGCTCGTCCTGCCAAAGTGGACAATTACTCTCGAGTGATACCTCTGCGATCTGCTGCTTCCGCTGGAGGATCAATCAATCACAACATTAGTGTCGTGTCGAAGGCAACCAATTCCAATGCAGCTAATAACGAAACTATTTTGAATCGTTCTTCCCCTCCATCTTCGTCGCCTCTTGTGAGTCACAATCGCCTCTTATCAGAGTCGTTAGAGAAGTTGGCACAGCAAATTCAGACGCCCCTCTCTTATCCCCACCCTATTCCTCCACCGCGTCGTTCCTCATCCGAATCCATGGAACGATCTGCTGGGAATATGGGCCAGTCCAGTAGCAGTTCATCGTCTCCTCCTCGACTGCCCCCCAAAAATACCAAACCTCCTGTGGCTAAACCAACACCAACTGTTAATACAACCCCCACTAATACTACAAATGCGACCGTGACTACTACGCAACAACACAAACAAACAGCGAACAAGTAAAACATATTATTACAGTTGATTCCGATCATCACGAGTTGTCGTTTCACGTGACCCTGACTTTTTCCCCCTCCTTTAGATTGAGCAATTCAGCATTCAATACCAAAAACGAGGTCAAGGATAATTACGTCAATTTGTTGAGACCTGTGACTATGATCGATACGTTGGACGACATTCAAAGCGACGAATCTGGCATCAATATGAGTTTCAATAATCCGCTCTTTAACGAAAAGGAGGTGAACAACATCGCATCTTTCTTTTAATTCAATTTCATTCCCCTTAATCACCATTTAACTTTGTTTTTTAATGAAAGGACGTGCAAGAAAAAGGATCGCAGGAACAATTGGGATCGAGTGTGGACCTTGAGAGTTCGATTGACGATGCCGTCAGCTTGAAAGCAGTCAAGATATCACGCGGATCCGAATCTAATTTATCTGGCAGCGAGTTGGAAGCCTCATCCACTGAAGATATTTTGAGTTCGAAAGACTCGCTCAATTCCATCCCGTCAGTCAGGGTAAAATCAGTTGCTGTCTTATTATAGTTTAAACATCATTTTCATGCATTGTTTTTTAATGCAGAGTGATCACTCGAGATCGAAAATGAATAACAACAATAACAATAATAATACGAGTAGTCTAACGAAGCCACCGCCTGATTCCCCGGGTCCTCGGCAACGGCCCAGACGAGAACTGTTTGAAAACTGGTCTGAATATGTGGACCAGACATCTGGCCGGCCGTTTTATTACAATAACGAAAACCGGGCCAAGAGTTGGAAACCACCAAGGAGGATAGGAACCAGTCCTATCACTAGGGTGAGTTTTTTTTTTTTGTTTTTTTTTTTAATAATTATTGTTTCAGTTTTTTTTTGGTTTTTTTTTTAATTCTTCTCCATCTCATCCATATGCGAATCGTATCTAGTTTTCTTGCTTCCTGCCGAGTTTTAAATTCGGCTCACATTTCTCATTTGTTTTGGATAGGGAATTTCCATTGAGGAAGAGAAATTTAACGATGGTGATCAACTGTCTAGCAGTGTCGAGTCTCATCATTCATCGACCACTAGCCATCAATCACGTCTGGCGTCTAAAGCAGTAATGGAGGCTCAAGCGGCAAACCGCACCTTACTGGCTGTCCCACCCGGATGGATAGAATCTACAGATCCGTCCACTGACGAAGTCGTCTACATCAACGCCGGCACAGGAGCAAGGGTATAAACACTGATCTCATTGCATCTTTACCATAGCGTACACGTATGCAGCCATTCGAGATATCCTGCGTTTTTATCGGCATGTACATCCCGGGTTTCTGCGTGCGATAACAATTGAATCCAATTTGCAGCCAACGTCAACCACACTCTGTTTTTCTTTTTGCCGAAATAGGAAGTTTTTCGTTTCGTCAGCGGAATTCGGTTCAATTTCCTTAACCAAAAAGGAAATGGAAATCTGTGGTCTGCTGACAAAGCATTTTGTTGAGAATAGGCCTCGCTAGTCAAAAGATTGAGGTTTTTTCAATTCTGTTGTTCCAAAAATATTAGTTTAGTTCTCTCTTAGTGAATGGACACTCGTCGACGTGCATGTCTGTGTAGTTGCGCAGAGGCGCCCGTCCACCATTGGTTACGTTCCATCCGATACCAAACGGCCAGTGAAGATGTTCACTTGTCGATGGAGGGGCGACAATTGATTGGAAGTCAATTCCTCCAATCAAGCCGAGCCGATGATGACATGACTAGAACCTGGTTACAGTCATTGTGTCCCTGTCTTCACCGTGCAAACGCATCGACCGACGAACACGATCAACGTTCGCATTTGGTGGCAAACCAGTCTAGTAGTTTTGCACATTTAGATGGCTTGCCCGACATTCCTCTCGGCGAGACTCATCATCAAGTTTTGGCTGGCCAGGAACTCGAACAAGTCTCAACAACTTCGGATATAACTTGTGTGGACGTACTGGCTTCGCCTGTTATAAACGATATCATTGGAAAATTAGTAGACGTTGTCAGTGTATCGCCAGATTTGGTCTCACAGCGCAGGAAAAGAAACCAACCTCGACAACCAACTCTTCCTCGCATTTCTGAAGTAGCCGATAGCCGTGATTCGACATGGGCTGAAAATGTGAAATTTGCACGACAAACTTGGATTCATTTTTCCGAATGTTGTGAGATTGAATTTTGTCAACCGCTTGATGCTCTAGCGACGAGCCACAATCGCCGCCCTCGTAGTCTATTTTCGGAATCTGGTGATGTCGATGACGAGACGCCTTTACACGCATCTTGGCAGCATCGGCGGCATTCTTGGCCGTTTGTGACTTCACCCTGTCGTTCCAGTTCTCAGTCGAGCAACCGATCGAATATTTTCCTGTCAGCCACAATAGAAGAAACTCCCGTTGCCCACATCCTTTTTCATAACAGTCAATCGGAGACGCTGGAGCCGGAGCACGTCCTGACATGCGCCAATGGCTGTGAAGCGTATTCCTGGAACGATGCACTTATCTGGCAAAACCGACTATCGCATTCTGATAATCTAGCAGAGGTGTCCTTAAAACCAATCGATGCATTTGACCTACAAACAGAAAATGGCGAATTTTTCATTTGTGTTTTTTTTTTTTTTTCCCCGTTTTTCGCGCATAATTTAAGAATCGAATTTTTTTCGAACTCCTAATTATTCCGATTTCTATTTGGTGGGTCATCTTTTAGTGGTATACATCACTGGACAGCGAGGGTCGTGTCTATTTCTATGAAGAGGACAGCAACGAGTCGCTGTGGGCCCTTCCTCAGATCACGTCCGTTCCTGGTTTGACTTTGTCTCCCGATACTGAACCGGTAATTGAATTATTCTCATTAAACAAGATTGATTGATTGATTGATTTGGAACGCTGTAATTGGACTCGTCCTTCATGTCAATCATAACATAGCAGGTCATTCAGCAAGGCGTCTTTTATCCGGAAGGCAGTAAACTCAGTCCAAAAATGAACGAACAACAACTGCCAGTTGTCCCTGTTTCAACATCCAAATGGGATTTAGTCCGTCAAAGGACGTCGAAAGCGGACCGTAATAGCAAAACTCGATCAATGGTCTTGACGAATTTCAGGTAAACAGATCAAGCAGTTTTTTTTTTGCCAGTTGCAGTTAACTTCATTTCCTTTCTCTTACTTAATTTTTTAAATCTCGGATTTGGACCATTAGCGGCTGTGTCGAGGACATTGCCGTCGAGAATATGAGTGGGGAGGCTAGTCGAGTGACGTTGTTAGCGCCCAGCAAAACGGCTTCACTACCTCGCAATATTCAGCCACAATGGCCTAATTTGCATGGGGGTAGCATCGTAAGTGATTACCTGACAAACTTTGATATCGTAAGTTTCAACTCGACTTTTCTTTTCTTTTCCGCTTTTATTTTGTTGTCACTTGTTGGGTTGTTTTTTTAAAGGTGGGGTTGGAGACCATGGTAGGGGGGAGTATTTTTATGATTGCATCGGTGTTTGTACCGTCCAGTTGCGGCGATTAAGTTAAACGTAGCGTAGCTTGCAGTCATGCCATATCTTTCCTACCCTCGAAAAACGGTCGTCGATAAAAAAATTATTTTTGATATTTATGATTTTGATAGGATGCTTTTTGCTTTTAGTAACATATCTAACCTATCGATTTGCACTTTTGATGGGGAAGCTGCGCTTCTAATTGGCTTTTGTGTTTCATCTATTCTGTTTTACGCAGACATCTGCTGTGTTTGCCACTAATCTCGTCACATGCTTATTTAGCTTTTATTTTAAAAAAGAAACACTCTTGGACAAATCGAATAATCATGTTATCTTTACTTTAAAAAACGAAACAAAAACAGAGAGTTCTTCAACAAGGTGTGTTACACAAAACGAAATTGACAGAGAATGGCAAGAAAATACGCAAAAATTGGACTTCCTCGTGGGTAGTCTTGACGGACTTATTCCTTTTCCTCTTTAAAGAATCCACGTAAGTTATTTGTATTTCCAAGCGCTTTACATGAAATTGAAAGCTAATTTCATCTTTTAGCACGAAAATGTCTGCCGCTGCTGGTGGATCGCCGACGGGAACCAACAAACCGGAATTGTGTGTAGATTTGAACGGAGCGACCATCGAATGGGCAGCCGTCAAATCCAGCCGTAAAGGTGTTTTCCAAGTTTCGACCCTTCTCGGCGTCCAGCTCCTATTACAAGACGAAGATGAGACCAACGCTGTTGTTTGGTTTAACGAGATCAAACGTGCCATTCTGCGCTTGCCGTGTGGCACTAAAGGTAATATCCCTATGTGACCATTGAACGACGACACAATTTAAAATCATGTTTTTTGTTTTGTTTTTCCCCACATTGCCGCTATCCAGAAACAACAAATCATTATCCATCGCCATTCCCATCGCCCTTGATTAACACTAGACCCCAAAAATTGTCCTTAGAAAGCAAAAATTTCTCGCCGGAGTTCAGGCACAAACGCAATGACTCGGCAAATTTTCTCAGTCCACCATCTCCTGATGTACCGCAGAGTTTCAGCAACAATAGCAGTTTGGTGAAGCAAGGCAGTAAGAAAAACCGGCTGGGACGGACCAAATCCACGAAAGTGCCTTTCCTGGGTAGTACGGAGGATTTGACGGCAGTTGGTCCAGGAGCCAGCCCGGAAAGACAAAAAAATTTGAGAGACAAATTGCGCAAATTTTTTGTGCGCAGACCCACGGTCGACACGTTGGTCCGAAAAGGCATCTGGAAGGACGAGCCGGTGTTTGGCTGCCATCTGTCGGCACTCTGTCATGCAGATGAGTCCACTGTGCCCAAATTTGTCCAGCAAGTGATTCAACTGATCGAGAGCAAACTGGAGAACATGAAAGCAGACGGAATTTATCGAGCTAGCGGAAATCTTTCACAAATTCAAAAGATTCGTTGCCAGGTAATTCAGGAAAAACAAATTCTCTTCATTTGAATTCTTTTGCATTTTCAAATTTGCTTTCCCCCGTAAACAGGTCGACCAGTACAACTGGGCCATCTTGGAAATCGAAGACGATGTTCATGTATTGACGGGTTGCTTGAAACTCTTCTTCCGTGAACTCAAGGAGCCTCTTATTCCGTGCCCTCTTTTTGAGAGAGCTTTGCAGGCTACGAATTATCAGGGACCTAATCCGGAACGAATACGGCGATATCGAGGTACATTAGGAAAATGAAATGAAATCAATTTAGTTCCAGTGGTACATAATGTGAATGATCTAGAAATCATCGAATCATTGCCTACGGAGAATTATGATACGTTGCAGTACCTTTTGCGCCATTTGCTCAAAATTACGGAATACCGCGAGCATAACCGCATGCACATTTCAAATTTGGCCATCGTCTTCGGACCAACTTTGATGTGGGCGGCCACTGTGTCCAACAACTTGGCGCTCGATATGATGCAACAGAATCTTGTAGTCGAAGCCTTACTCAACAACTACCACAACATTTTCAACAGGTGATTTGTTTTGGTATCCAAGCGGATTCAACATTTAAAAAGTTCGAATAACTTCACTTGGGTCTGATTGCTTAAGATGACTGGAAATGGTCTCTTTCTTTCTCTTGTGGCTTCCATGCCAATATAGGCCAATTAGATAGACTGGCTATTTGTAACTATACGCGCACACGTATCATTATTTCCAATCGCGGCCTTCCTTTCCATTGACAGTTCGAAAGTGTATTAGTCAGACTGTCTTGTATTAACATGTTTAAAAATGCTGTATCGTATGAGATGAGGGATGTGTTTTGTGGATTCCACTTGATGGATTTATTTGCTGCACATTTTATTTTGTCAGCGTATCTTTACCCTTTCTATTCCCCAAGTACAGTTGTTATTATCATAATGTTATCCTATTGTTCCAACGTCGATTGCTGTCCATAGTAGAAAAAGAAAAGAAAAATTCGAATTAGAAAAGTATACTTGTTCGTACGGAGAATTAAATAAGCGATTGCGTGTTTTTTTTTCCGGGTGGGTCACAATTTATTAGTATTGAAATCCTATTTACCATTTGTGCATATCTTTCTCTTGATTTTGCCTTCTTATTTTCTCCTGCCACCATACACCCACACATTCCCGGTTTAGATTGACCTATTGTTTTTCCTTGGCAATAGAGTATGGATTAACAACTGTTTTGGAACACTTTGACGGTTAATGTTGACTTGTCGTTTATTCGTCATGTTTTCTGGATCATTCAGTTGCTGGCAAGTTTACCTATTGTTGACAGTGAAAGAGAGAAATCACACATTCTCAGTTGTGTCATGCTAGAATAAAAATTAAAATAAATCAAATTGCAACGTCCGGCAAGTCCCTCTTAGTTTAATTTTTTAAAACCGGGAAGTACGGTGAACGCCGTTTCACCCACCTTTTTTTTTTTTAGACAACTTTTGTTCGGTAGGAGACAGAGTCTCTTGGGCTAGTTGCCAATAGCCTTTGGCCGCGAATGTTGCTGAACCCAGCAAGTTTTACTCTATGCGACAAGCGGACTCCCACGCCAGCGACGTTCGGATTTACTAATTTTTTAAACTAAAGTATTCTTAAGTTGATAGGATAAACCCTTTCCTTTTTGTAAACCAAGAAGAAATGAACAACTTTGAACTGTAAAACGAAAAAAAGATAGTAATTGCAGGTTGCAGCAGTGGCGTTTGTCTCCAAAAGGCGCTTTGGAACCTGTTGAACACCATAGATGGCCGTAGAATCGCGAGGCACATAACGTTATCAAGTAAGACAGCACACAAGACACAACGTGTCATGGTTATTTAATTTCCTCAAAATTGGGTAAATAGGTTCGAATAATCATTGTAAAAGCACACCTGGAGTATCAGGTTGTTGGTAGTTGTATCTCTTAGATTTTGTTCCATCCAGCCATTTGAAATGTTAAGGTGTTCATCTTTGGAAAAATGAGTTTGTTGAAAACATTTTTTGTTCATAATGCATTTTTTGAAATAACTATGGTTTAGCGGATTTCATTTTCTTATTAGCTGCCAGCAAAGTATTTCTTTGGTAAATGTTTATGAATCACACCTGTTTAGGTTACAAGTTTTACCATTTTTTGCTTAGGTGTCTATGTTTGTGATTGCCCAAACATTCAACGGGAAAGATACAGCAGGAGAATTCAAGCTGTTTCAATTAAAGGAAGCCCATTGTAAATTCAGCTATGCAGTTGTCCAACTATTTTTTTGGTAATAACAAACATGCTGCATTTGATTTGTATCTACAGCTGAAACTAAATGCAATTTCTTTCACAGGTGTAACACATTGTGCTTGTGGCATTTTCAAGTTGTCAGTTACCATAGCGTGATTTCATGTTGTGCAAAACTGTTAAGCAAACCATATAATTGGGAAGTGACCATAAAGTCATTCTAATGGGCGACAGCTACTAAGAGCATGGTCTCATGGAAAATAACAATTCATTTGGTTTACGTTTTGATTTGCAAAAGGTTTAAGACATCAACATTACTATAAAACTGATTTCAGGCCAAATGCCTATATACATTTCTCCTTATTTCTTTTAAAGGATTTTAGCCATATCAGAAAGAAACGCCTCTACTGAAGATCAAGAAACCTTTTAACATAAATTATTTTGTGTTTGGATTTCACTTAGAAATTCTCCCAGAACCTTTTCAAGTAAAAACCTGTAGAAGGATTGCACACATTAATATTTAGTGTAAGTACCATAACCAAAAATGTTTTGTATTGATTTGTTTGTTTTGTTTTTTTAGGCTAATAATCATAATAAATCAAGAATGAGGTTTCAGAATGAGGATGGATCTATTTATGCAGACGTTTGGAAAAACGATTGGAAATACCTATGAAATGAATAACATTAGCTCGCGTTATGGTATTTGTTATACATAAATTAAAGTGCATATCTGGGCTCCCTTGTTTTCTGTGGCCCCGTTTCCCCTTGACTCATAATAAGCCCGTAGGGGGTCATGCCCCTACTGTACGGTATATATAAAAACAACATATATCGAGGTTTGGAGGGCTCTGGCCGGAAAGGGGACGTGGGGGTCCTCATGGTTCGATGAAATGCTTATGGAGGGCTATGTCGCTACCCACAAATCCGAATTAAAGGTTAATCGCTCCTGTAAAAATGTTCCAAATCTTCAGCTCTTCTTCCGGCTTCTCTTAGCCAAGCGCTGGGTAATCTCCCCGGTGAGTCAATTGAGGCAGTGTCTCCCCCTGCCTTGGTTGACAGCAATTTTTGAAATGGTTACTTAACCTTTTAAAAGTTGCAAAATATTTTTTCATGTGGAGAATTGTCAATAAAAATTTTGTTTTACATTAATTTTGAAAAACTTGTCTTTCATACTTTCTTTGTGTTTACATTCTGTACAATTATGACCTTTAAGGATTGGACTCTTAACACTGATGAGATGGCCACTGATGTGCAGTTCTTGTACTAAGATTTCCAGAGTGACTTTGAATTTTTAGCCCTGGAGTTGGTAATTTGCTATTATACGTACTTGAATCTCATACTTACGAGAGTTTTATTTACCTGCAGAATGATCTTGTATACAATGTTTGTATATATCAGTTTATCAACTGTATTTTAATTGCTTTCACGGATTATAACTCATTCGGGTATCGATCCCTAAACGTTCAGCGTGCATTGCCGATGCTCAACCGTTGAGCCATGAGTTACATTAAATTTTGCACTAATATTAGAAACAAGAAAAGATAATATTGTAAAGGCAATTTTTAAAGGCTCGTAAAACTATATGCTAACCTGAATAACCTGCATTCAAGGTTCGTAGCTTTGTGGCAGAACATTGGTGTACGGATTCAAAGGTCTCGGGTTCAAATCCCGGCTGAAGATAACAAATTGAATGAAAACGTATATTGTAATTCAGTTGCGGTTCTATTAGATGGATTTACATCTTAATAAGAAATTATCTTGAATTACGCTGCAAATATTAATCTAAGTCCAAATTTGTTGAAATCAATTAACAAGAAAATATTGAATAAATCTTAACATATGTTATGGCTCAGTGGTAGAGCATCGGCATGGAACGTCGAAAGTTTAGAGTTCAAATCCTAAAAGAGTTGAAAATTTACAATAATTGGTAACATTTTCAGTAGAACAGTATGTGTGAGATCTCTCTGCAGGGAATGCCAATGGTTAAAGTCCGTTGCAAAGAGTTCAAGTAACAAAATACGCATTCACGCCGATATATCAAAATGAACATTTTATTAAAATTTGTTATGGGATATTATATTAAACATTGCCAAAATATCCGTCCCATTACTTCGTAATGGGGAAAGTTTCTCGACCCGACTGGCGACGTGGAAGGTAGACACCTGGGAAGGTTGGAAGACCATGACACCAGGAACCCGCAGGGAATTGAACCGCGGACCTTGGTGTTGCGAGGCAGATGCGATACCTTTCTGGCAACCCCCCCTATATCCCCCCCAATTAGTATTTGATCCCCTATGTACAAATTTGCACAGTTCCCTTAATGTATCGAAGACTTAGATATCTATCAAATATATCTCATAGCTCAATAGTAAAGCGCTGGACTGGAATGCTGTATACCTTGGTTTCAAATCCCTCCCTGGTGTAGTGGAACGCAGTGTCTATGATAGATTATATGTAGTGTTATAAAATTTCCGAGCATGCAATCGATGGTTAAGAAATCCCAAATGTGACGTTATATTTTAATTGTTTTTTATTAATAAACAATAAATTGAGTAGTGTATCATAGTATTATCATGGTATGTGTTCAACTATACGTTCTTCATCTGAGTTATAATGTTCCAGTATATGCGAGCAATAGCACCGTTGTAGAATAGGACTTTAGAGATCTCTAGTTTAGACACTCTAACTTTACTTTGAGATTTTATATCTCATAACTCAGAATTATTTTTGAAGACATTGGAATTATGCGAACGTTTTATTTTCCACGTGGAATTTGTTTTTACGTAGGCATATAACTTAACTCTTTAGGGAATCGAACCCTAAATCTTCGGCATAGCGTTCCGATGCTCTACCATTGAGCCATAAGTCATACATTTTTCGTATCAACTTTTACCAGGAGCTCAAAGTTAACTGGTTCACACTTGTAATAGTAATTTAAAGTAGCACAAGTAAATTACCAAAACGCTTTTAAACAATCAGTGTTAACATCAATAAAGTGAATTAAGAAACATAGTGTACCTTTTACCTCTGATAATATTTGATCCACAAACATCCAACACCACAATCCAATGTTCACCAATTAAGCCATGATTCGTACTTAAACGTTTCTTTAATTTATAATTTCTCCACTTATAATTTATTAAAGTAGTTTATGTAAACGATATAAAGCATTCGACATAGTTATTATATTATTATACAAATGTTATATAAGTCTTTTGAATACCTCCTGGTAATTTAAAAATGCCCTGTTTACACTTGAGATTATATTGTAACATAGTCTATGATAAATTATTCACTTCAGCACGCGCAACACTATTTTGTGTTTTATTGGTAAACTTATGACTTATAATGTTGATTAATTGTTGACGATATATGATATTTTTACTGTTAACTAGAAAGAATATACCAACTATTTTAATAGATAATTACGATTGAGAATCTTTCAACTCTCAAGGAGGTGGGCAGCAACATTTGATGTCATATCCACTAGTCTACAAAATGGTAGCTTTCCTCTTTTTATATCCAGTACGAACAAAATGTTCTAATATATAATTTGGATGAAAATCCTACAACACCATCTAGTAAATATTTTGTTAGTAAAATTTTATCGGTTTTTACTTATTTTCCTAATGAATTAGTATTTTTTGTTAGAAAGTTTTTTTTCTCATTGATTCAAACTATTCGTGTAGTTAATTCAGCATATTCAACTCTGAACACCCAATCAATGACACCCTTATGATTTTTGTCCATTTGGTTTTACTGAAATCGCGGTGTTATTTTATTTTAGTCAGATTAAGCTAGGAGCCCTCATCTGACCGCTTTCGAACATTCCTTCTTCATGCGAAACTAGGGGCGAGAACCCCTAAAGTTAAGTCGGACTTATTTAGTTTAAGAGGTTATATTCCACGGCCGTGAATGCCAATTGACAAACCATTTCGGAATTGTTATGACAAGTTTTATAGGCATCAGCGCGAGATCCATAAGGAAAACGAACTCAGTTAAATCCGGTCTCTAAGTACCTGTAATAATTTCAGATATAATTATATTGAATATTAGACAAAATTATACATGTAAAAAAAAAGGGTTGATACCTTGTCCGAGAAGATTATCTAAAGTTAGATTTAAGGCTTTAGTCGTTCTCACTTTGACAAAGGTATCGACGACAATTCCGACGTTTTTCTTACGGATTAAAAGAACGACATAACGTCGAAGCTTGGCAGCCATGCACGTCGGTGGAAACATAGTAGAAAGGCAAACTTGCTTTAACAATCTAAAACAATTCGTCACACCAAATTTGATCGTTGGTATGAAAAAGAAATGAGAAGCCACTGTCTGTGAGAGAAAACGGTCAAAGAACAAGAAATATAAACCGTAGAATTTGAGATGTGACAGGACGACGTATCAATTAATCTCGTATCAAAATTTTGCTCATCTCAAGATTCTGAAACATCCAGAAAAGTATCTCAAATTACCCGAAGAATGACTCCCGAGTTGCTGTGAACTAGTGACGCCCTGCTCAGATTGGTCTTCAGGCAGGAAACTGTTATCGATATAAATGCCCTGCATTTGCAACCAATTATCACTTGTAGAAACGCTTCATGGAAAAGGACAGTACAAATGGCGAAAAAAACTGCACCGCTTACCAGCATGAGCACGGGCTTTCCACATCATGTATTCAATACATTGCTCCTCGCGTTTCTGCAATGTGAAACCTCTTGCAATCCGTAGGTGTCGAAGTAGATACGCAACATTTTTCGTCCTGTAATTATACACCAGCCGTTAAACAATGTTTCGCATTTAATGGAAAGGAATCTAACATACCGTTTTCAGTCAAAACATGGAACTGTACTCGGTAAAAACGACGTTCACGGCGTTCAGCGGAGAGATGTCACGCGAAGAATTTGCGACGAAACGCAACCTTTTCTGCGCTGTCACTATGGGTCAGTAATACCATTTCCCCAATCCAAAGCCTTTAAATAATTGACACTCCATTTTTACTTAGATCTCGAATTGTCGATCTTCGCGAACCCTGTTCTCTCCACCGTTCCACCTTTACAAAAGTAAACAAAATAATTAAATATGTGCGTTTTTCTTTTGTTTTCTAATATGACATAATTATTTCAGACATTATAAATAATGCTATGAAATAATTTTAATAGTAAAATTTGATTAAAACAGAATTGGTTACCCAATTTCTTGTTGAGTAATTGCATGCATAACAATGTAACGGCATTGGAAGACCGCAAGCAAAGATTGCGGGGTTGTATAGTAGGGCATCTACCACGTTAACTGAATTGGGACCTGTTCAAAAGAAATGTAAAATACATTCTTAGCTCAACTATTCATTAACTTGACCCTGATCATATATATACATTTCCATGTTTCCAAAAGTTGAGGGTACTAACACGTTAAGCAGAAAAGCCAACTAAATGATTCTGATTTGTTTTTGGTTTCAATCTTTACCTTTGTGAAATTATAATCGCAATATAGCCTTTTTCAAGCAGAACGGCAGCTGGGGTCGTGAGGGCTAGAATATCACTTTCAAACGTTTGTCTCTGACTCGTCCAAGCAATAATCTAAAATATAAATATTTTATATCGATCACCCCATGGGTTTGTAGGTGGGTGTCTGCCTGGGAATCAGAAGACTGTGGAAACAATCTCTACATTGTAATAATAATTGATTTAACGTAATATGTAATGTTTTTTTTTTTATATTTTACCAATTTACCATCAGGATAAGCCGACTACCTGATATTGTGTTGACCACGTGTGATTAAGTATCCAAGAATCCACTAGGTTGGTCATCGGCTCATCACCTGAACTAAAACATTCTAATCAGGGACTTGAGTCTTAGTGTAAATCAATAATGAAGGAGTCATATTCTTTGTGTAATAGAAATGCAAGATACACACCTGAAATAAGTCCACTGTAACAGACTCGATACAATCAACAAAATCATAGCCAGTGATACAAAAGCCACAACCTGAAAATAAACAAGAATTTATATAGGATTGCAAGTCATTAAACTAATGAAAACACTCTTCTATGCAATACTACCTAAATCAGTACACCAGAAACTGAAAAGAGGAGCTTCACTTTTAGCTACCTCCTTCTGTCATCATGGCACTAGGCTGCCTCAATATGAAGTGTTGGCCCAACATATTTTCAAATAATTCATATTTAAACACCACAGGAGAACCAAGAATTACAGATCACATAGCACATGCAACTGCTTTTACAATGGTGGATCAACCTTAAAATAACACATTCTATTCACACTTCCATAATATATCAATATTTAATAGAAAGCTATCCACATTCATCCTGCTTGTTAGCAGTTAAAAAACCCATTCAATAAGACAATAACAAAGAAAATTTCTCCCCATGCAAGTAACTACACTTAACATTACAATTCAATTTTGATTAATATACGATCTCAAACACAGTAGCCCCCCTACCATGACAACATGACTACACACTCGTTCTAAAGTCACTAATCAATTAATAGTCGTGAGTAGTCAAGTAATCTGTCAAGTGACTATCCCCAGCTAAATCCGAAAATTTTAATACATATTAATCCTAATAAAACCCAACAAAAGCATACCAAAATATACTGTCGACTTCCACACAGATAATATTCCCCTGTTAACATAGGATACTTACATACCGGGGGTCACGAATCGAAAGAAAAATGTCTCACAGTAGTACTCTTTATATAAGCTCTCCTGATCCAAGCACTATCGACGGCAGTGTCATCGCGTGGTAGAAAAGTACAGCTTGTTTCGCCACCTGTTGGGTATTTAAAGATAGCTTAGATAGGTATATAATGACTTGTAGGCTAGTAGCAATTTATTGAATCCGGGCTACCGCTGAAATTACATGCAAGTTTTTTTATATTCTTGAATCAGATACGTATGTAAATTTATAGATTATCAAGTGTAGTTACTCAAGTACATGACGTGGTTAAAATCTATACTTGACAAGTTATTATACCCGCATGTGGTTGTCTAGATGATCACGTTCCTATAGAAATTTGCTTAATAACATACTACTGCACTGTTCTTCATTTGTTTTACAAAATAAACTATTTCTACCTTAAATTTGGAAGTAGATTAACGGAGGCCATGGTAAATGACTTCTCATGTTTGTGAATTGAAACCACTCTACATTAAACTACAACATGAGCTCCATTTATGTTATATGTAGTTTAAATTACGTTATTTGGTTGTGTTAAGAGTCTTCTATGTGCATACTGGATTTAGGTACAGTATGTTGTGCAACATCTGGGACCAATACTTGCTAATGAAGCATCTTGCGGCTGTGCTATATTTTGTCAACTGAACCTTTAACAATTCAAAGGTACCATTAAGCATTTGCAATTTTCAACACATGATGACTTAATATTACTTTGAGAAAGGGTAATGGTTTAGTTGATCTTTAGGAATCCATTTTTTATGATTTTATCATTTTTGGTAGACCACCTGTAGATATGCATGAAAAATTTAACATCTATGGTAAAAACTTGCTATGAGTATATAAAAATTTAAAAACAAACATTTTGAATGTCCTGGGCATTGAGCCCCTTCAACATATTATGCCTTTGCCTAACCTTTAAACCATGAGTGATAAATCGTTTCTCTATTTTTCATAGCAAAATAAAGGTAACATGCTTTAACTTGCAATAATGTTATGTGGTCTGGGGTAAATTATAGCTTACTATGTTAATTTCCCAAAAAATTCAATGAGATGGATTAGTTAAATACAAGACAATTGTTATATCTAGTAGGGGTTAAATTTTACATTCACATGTGAAAAATGTAAGGTGAACGTTAACTTTGTATCCTTCTTTATGCACATGACTTTCAAGTTACCGTTTCACATTTCAAATGCATTTACTATGTAAAATAATAGCAAGTGGGATATACCTTATAACCAGAACTGTCTACAACCATGACTTCAAATGTCTCATGATAACATTTCATCCTTGATTTGTACCTCAGCCACCAAACTTTAGTTGATTATCCTGGATGAAATCAAATTGGTTAGCCACCAGCTTTCTTTCTGATCTACTTGGTTTATCTTTATCATAGCTAAATTTTTGTAAGCTTTATTACATGATTTCATCCACAGATGAATTCTAATTCTAGGAATTTCGGATGTGTCACGTAGAATTTAGCAGTTCCAAACACAATGTGTTTAATTGAAAACTAAAACCTAACAAATTTCAGAATATCTTAAGTAATTATCCCCAATAATATATATACTTTGAAACCTCTTCAGCTTGTGTTTTCTCAGTCTCTGAATCTTTGGCTTAGTCAGGTGGACTTTTAACTACAGATAACTGGTCAGCATTTCATGGTTTACAATGAACAAAATATTTAAGAAGATGACATCAGTTGGGTAAGTTAAAAATTATTTTAATACGTATACGTTCACCTATGTGGCCACTTACAATGTGGGTCGCCATCGACGGTTGTTTGCTAGATGCATCGATTGCTAGGCCAATTTAGAACGCCAATTAGTTAGGTCTATTCAAACCCCTCCAATTGTCAATTGTGTCCATTAGATGGCATTTAGCAACCATGGCAGATCGGAATATCAACACTATTTTTTCCTATTCGTAAACTTGGCATCGCTACACCGCATCCATTAATTGCCTAATTACACGACCTCGTGTGTGACGCGTAGATCCTTTTCAGATCTTTCATTTTTACATGGAATGGAGCCTCAGGTAAATAGCACTGTGTAATCTGAAGTCGTTTTGTTTGCATAGTCTCTGAGAATTAAAGTAAAGTTCTGTTTGATTGTCTGAAAATTCACTTAGCACTAATAACATCAAAGTGGGTTAGCAAATCTTTCACCGTCAGGCTGAGGTTGCTCATAGGCATGAACATACGAGATGCTATTTCGGTTAATTCCGCAACAAACTTTTGAAAATGATTATTAGGTTAGCACCAAAAAGCAACATAAAATGATCTAGAAAAATGTCGAATTTTTTAGTTTTGTTAAGTGAATTCAAGAAGTTGAAAATTGAGCTTAGCATTTTCAGTTAGAAAATCATCTGTTCATTTGGTAAATTGACAAATCATTATTCTACTTGTTAACTATTTTTCTTGCAGTTCTATTGTAGAAAAGCAGGTATTTGATGCATTTTTATGGTTTTGGTCTACGGAGGATTTAGCTGTTTTCCTAAATTTTCATGGTGTCATCTGTTGAAAACTGCATGTTCAACACAAATGGCTTAAAGCTTTTGCCTTATTCTTTAAAATTTTGTGCAAAAGAAACAAATTTTTAAAGCACTATTTCATTAGATGTAGGGCCTATGGCATATTCAAATGTAATTTATTTGCAGGTGCAGGGTACAATTAAGAATTTACAAGTCATTATGTTTTAGGATTCAAATTTCAAATTGCTTTAATTTCAAATGATTCCTGTTGCTTATTCCACATTCTGGTGGTGTAAGTTGAAATATTGGTTAATCTTGGGGAAAATAATTTTTTTACAGCTTTTTGTAACCTCTAGAAATAGATTTTTCTATTGTCTTTTGATGGCCATTTAAGTTATTTCAATTATTAAAATAGGTATCATACAAACATCACACAAAAATTATGATGAAGACTGAAAACAATCAGCACTGGAAAAGAGGTGATTTACCATTTTGTTTGTTTAAAACATTTATTGTTAAGAGAATTCTGCTAATCTTTTATTTAATTGGTCACTGAACTTTAGGTAATAAAATGTGAGAAACATCTCAGTACATCTCTGAGCTAAATTAGCATTTATCCGCTCGGTTCCGTTGAACATTGCGAATAAGTTCTTGAAATGTCGCCACTACGACACGCGTTGGAAGTCAAAGGTGAGTCTTCTTACATGTGGGTTCGATCCGTTAACAATTCTTGAATTTCCATTACAATCATTAGATTTTCCAAACTGAAACATCTTGTTTTCTTCGGTCGGCAGTATTGAGGGAGGAGTATAAGCTGCGCCAAATGCTAATGCAACTACCAATTAGGTAACAACCCGTTAGTTTCCATACTGTTGTAGGTCTAAGATCACGGTCATTCATGAGTTCGATTAGAATGAAAATCCGAATAAATGTAATATGTTAAATCAGTAAAAGTCCAGAAAATAATTTATTCTCTGAAAATAGTTGTGATATGGGTTTCAACCCAAAAAGCTTAATACGAGTACACAACTTTTGTTTGCGCCTCCAGCTGTTATAAAAATAGATCTGTTGTTCCCAAAAGAAATGCTGATGAAAAGCGGCATTTTATTCTTGATCTTGAAAGAAAAAAATCCCAATATGTACTGTCATTGGCTTATCCTTTTCGATCCTTTTGCACAACGCCCAGAAAAAAATTTAAAGTGGTCCTTTATGGCTTCAGTTAACAGCTGGTCTACATTCGTCCGTTTTTTGTTTCGTTTTTGGGCCTTACACGCCTATCAAGAATGCAAGCGGAAACTGTTATTTTTTGTTTGATTTGGTCTTGTTTCTTTGTCATATTTGTTATGTTTATCGGTTTTATTCTCTGAGCCCCGCATTCGACTATGAACAACCAAACCTTTTTACGCAAAACAAATCTTTAGAAACTTATGTTTTCTCGAATTCAATCGGAAACTAAATTCTGTTTTAATTGTTTAATTCTTTGCAGAATAGGAGGACTTAGAGCGCCGAATCAGCCAAAAGCGACTGCGACTGCTAATCTATGTTTCATTCTGGCCAGTAAGGTAATGAGCAATCACCATATTCATTTAGATATTTTTTTTTTAATGAATGGCCTCTTCCTCCATTTTTTGCTCTGATGTCTTGATGTCTATTTTCGCCAGCTTCTCAATCAGGTGGTGAGCTTTCAAATCTGCGTAGGCGTTCCTAGCTCCCACTCGATGACGGTATCGCCCATGGCGTCATCGAATCTTGTTCGTTGCCAAGCACATGCTAAGGTGATGGGTTGGATTTGCTCAACCAGTGTGGGCACCTGTAATGTGCAAAGCGCTGGATGGATCTTCTCCCATCAGAACTGAAGAGGCGAATAGCCCGAAGGTAGCTAATACATAATGTTTATTGTGTTGTGGGCAGAAAAAACTTGTTAGGCATACCCTAATAAGGAGATGAGACTAGGGTTCATACTTTTCGTGAAATTTGTGGAAAGGAGAAGGCGGGCTAACAACGACTAATGCCCATTTAGGGGGAATTTCTTTTTACCTATTGGAATTTAATGGACTGACCAATTGTCTGTTATTCCGGCATTACTAAGGTATCACCACTTTCTTTTGCATTGGTTAGTAGCTCACATCCATTCGTTCTCTGGAGATAATTATCTGAGATTTCCAATGCGATTTAATCGGTCAGATTCGCGACGATGAAATCATTTCTTTTTTTTTTTTTTTCATTGTGGTTAAATTGGCAGCAACAGCAAAATAGTGAGGGGGATCAATTTGCGCCCGAAACAATGTGCACCACTCTAATATGAAGGTCAGACGTAAAAAAGAATAATTAAAAAAAGTAAATAACAAAAGCTGGTAGGATGAAAGGAACGTGACGTTTGCTGGTCACGATCTTTCAGCTTCGTCGCTTAAGGCCACCAGAGTTGAACGTCCTTGACTTCCATCTCACCCACTTGCTGTCTAGCGTCTTCTGCTTTCAGTTTTCACCTGAACCACTTGCTTGTTGCGCAACCTGTTATTTCCATCAGATCAGGCTGACTGTTAGCCGGGGCTTTGATTGGGTCTGAAATGATCGAACTCGTCTTCTGAATGTCTGTTTAAATTCTCTGGTTAGTTCACCGTTGGGTTGTCTCACGTTTGCAATTTTTGCAATTTTTTTCGCGTTTTATCGTTTCTCAAATTATTTATGTCGGCATCGAGAACGGAGGTCGTATAAGCTCATGACCCACTTTTCCTCTCGCGTTCTCTTATTGACGCTGAGTGTGCAGCAATAACGTTCACACTTGTACATTCACGTTCTCTGGCCCCTCTGGAAAAAAAAAAAATGACAGCAGAAATGCGTGTCGGTTTGGATGCTGTTGGGGAAATATCCATTGATTGTGAAAAGATAAAAAAAAAAAAGTGGGTCGTCATCGCAGACATTCAGAGTTTCAACAACCCGTTTTGACTTGTGCGCGACGCCTGTTGCAGTCCAAACCTTTTTGATTGACGCTCATCGTCTAAAAACATTGTCAGTATCCGCGAATGGACCTTGACCAACTCCTATCGAACACTGCGCGTAGCTGTTCGTTCGTGATCCAGTAAATGTCCCTATACGATTGCTACGAATCACCTTGATTGATCGATCGTCCACTCGTTTTTATCGCCTCGTAGACGACTGACAATTTCACTTTGGCTCTAGTTCGGTGTACCCAGAAACCGTCGCGTTTCCATTCCCATTTTCGGTTTCTTTTTTCCTCCCGCTCTTTCAAAGTATAAATTACAGCGTCCTCCAAATATGGAACGTTGCATGCCGCACCGTCAAAAGCTGGATAGCAGTAAATGGAATTGGAATGAAAAGTCGGGATGATCCTTTAAGTTGAGTAAGGCTCCTTTTTTTGGTTGAAATTGATTGCGACAACATTAAAGAGCCAATTACGTTTTCTTGCAATAATAATTATGTGGCATCCCAATAGATCCAGTTTTTGTTTTTCCTATCTTCACCCAAATACGTGACTTACAAGGCTGCCAGACATTTTCAATGACGTGCTTGCATTGCAAAGCACCATTGATCACAAGTTGCCTTTAGTTCACCTTTTTCTCTGTTATTTAGGACAGCATCGTCGCCCCTGCAAACTCGTTACGTGTTTCGATGAGTCAACGAAGAAGTATCGACGACGAGGAGGACTATATACGACAACGTGTTTGGAAAAGGAAAAAGGCCCATAAACATCCAAGTATAGCCGCCTCCGCTATGGATCTCGGTTACGCTGTGAGGCAGGGGTGGGGGGGGATAACCGCCATGGAGCGTGAATCACGACTACAAGAATGCATGAATGGACGAGATGCATTAGAAAATGTATTTTTCTTCTTGGAGATTCAGACACAACGAGATCTCCACTTGGCTGATGACGGTACAAACATAACTTTTATGACGACCGGCGGTATCTTATTAACACTAACCAAAGGCGTTAGTTTATCGACAATTTTAGGAATTTCCCCAAAAGATGATTGAGAAACACAACACCAAATAAGCGCATCTCACCTTCTTTTTCTTCCTTAGACCCACACTATGACTTGAAATTGTTACTCAATCTCCGATGCTGTTTTCCGCCCATGTAGAGAGGTATGCGTGCCTCTTGGAAATCGACGTCTAGAAAAAGGATAAGAAACCTAGTGGCGGGTTGGCAGTTGGTCTTTCGTCCTCGTCCCGTCCGGAGCAGCACGCGCTCACGTTGTTTGGGATTTGAAATCTTTCGTCGTCGATACATCTCGTCGTTGATCCACCAGGGAAAGCGCAGCTGTGGCAGACAACTGTTGCCAATACGTCCATCAGCCCATAGTGTCGTTCATTTTGGGCAGCAACTGGCCGTGTGGACGTGCTACCGTCACTGCCCTCGTACCTTAGCAAGGCGCTGGATATTTTCATTTGATCCTGCAGTTCGGCAACTAGATCAACAGGTACAACTTTCATGCAATCTTAATTACATTGCGTCATTGCGTGTTTGCATTTAATGGACTTAAAGGCTATCACTTTAAAGTTCCGTAGCGAGATAGAGAAAAAAACAAAACAAACTTAGTCGATATTTGTTGCGTTACGAGAGAGAGAGAGAGAGAGAGAGCGATACGGTGCCTATGGCAGTGCAGACCATCTTTGGTCATAGCCTTGGACTCGAGTTGCTCCCGTCTCTTCGTCTGATAGGCAGCACCAGGAGACAGAGAGAGAGAGAGAGTGGGAAAGCTGTACATTCTGCACGGCCTTGCTTCTATATACGACGTATTGGTTGTGCCTGTTGTAGACTCCCGTTTTCGTTTTTAGTCTCCGCTCGAGACAATTATGAATGGGATTGTTTTCGAGGGAGATTGTCTCTCCGTCGTCTTGGTTGATGTATACTTGAAGATGAGCCCAATTGAATGCTCTGCTCATGCCTCATTGTAATCTTTTGATTACTACAAACAAGACGCCTCCCTTTTTCGTTTTTCACGCAAGTCACTTTGACCCAACCCCATCTGGTTTAAAATTAGATTGCGTGCCATCGCATCTCTCAACGACTTCCAGCCTCCATCGACGCCGTATTTTCTCCCTTCACCAACAGTTTCCTGGTTTTTCGCTTCGACGGTGCGACGACCCTATTTTCCAACCCTCGACACGAAAATTCCACCAAAATCGTCAATAACTCAATTTTTAAATAAATTCCCCAAAACTCCCACCGGCTCTTTGGACGTTTATGAATTCTCTGCCGTCGAAGCATTTGTCTTAATCTGAATGTTGAAATAGTGGTGGTGAGATCTTTCGTCCGTTCACAACTCGAAAATGGTCATACATTCATGCATGTATAGGCATACACAGGTGTAGTACATTGGGGAGACGCTTCCCACATACGGTCCATGAACGTGATGGATGCCCAAGGCCAGCCGTCAGCGTGTTCGACCCTACCTTATTTCATTACTCATTTCAATGCAAGAAATGAGGTTTTGACTGAAATATAGTACCCTCCTCCATATGTGTAGGGGATTATGGGCGGTTGCGTTCCTTTGTAACTGTTGACGTAGTATGAATAACTACATGGCTTAATACGCTGAACCGTTTCTAAAATCTGGCGTCGGCAACACTGACCCCGGCGTAGTTGATGTATTATTAATTATTATGTCTGACGATTCAAATGATGTGCTATTGAGCTAAATGCGATTGAATTGCGTGTCATTTTTGAAATGAATGAATGAACCGGGTCGTTGAAGTGATTGAAACTGAACTTGGTGTGCGTGCGGGCACTTAGGGAACCAATGCTAATAATCACGGTCAGCATTTTGATGAATAACTCGGAACGTTTTGCGTTTACATGGAGTAGCACAACCGATGTGCGTTGCGGTGGGTGGCTGACGGTGCGACGCTCCAATGATCGTTTCCATCACGTCTTCCGCATTCATTTTGTAAAAAGCTTTTGTCGAACGATTGCAAGTCGCTTTCTACTATTTATACCTACCGTTCCCACCGTACCGTACCGTACCTACCATTTCAACAGTATCACATCGATCGTTTCAAGAATTCGCCATCTTTTTTTGTTTGTTCTAATCGTCTAATTCTTTCGTGCAATTAGTTGAAGCACGGAGGCAAAACCAAACAATGTCGGGAGATGTTCGTCACCATTATTCGTCTGCGTCGATGAGCATCAACAGTAGCCGCCATCAGCAGCAATCGTGGAATCAAAGTCAGCAGCAGCAGCAGCAGCAACAACATTATTCAACAGAATTCGAACACGAAGAAGTGGACGACGAAGGAGAGGAGGAAGATGATCATCATCGAACACAACTCCACCAGCCATTGTATCCGGCTTCTGAATGGGATCAAAAGTTAGGTCTGACTCTTGTCTATTTTTCTTCTGGAAATAGTCTACGCATTTTGACCGTGTTTTCCCAAGTTGTTGAAATTGTATTTGCCTTTCACCCCGTCCACGTACTCGCATCATTCGCCTTTTCATTACGTTCCTACAATTTCTTGATTTCACTGAATGCCGTCATTAACTTTTCTCCCATTCCTTTTAAATTTATCGTTGCAAAAAGAGAAGAAAACGAGGGCGATTTCGCATTTTTTTTTTTTTAGTCTCCTTTTAAAAATTGCATTTTTATTTGATTTTAGCCTCGTTCAATCCAACCGATGACATTTTTCTTTGTTTACCCTTACCTCCATTGCAGTAGAAAAGCGGCGCTTCTTTTATCTGTATTTTTGGTTGGGATTTTGTTTCCCCGCTCGGTTGGGGTGCTGATGCACGTACAGGCGACCCTCTACCCAAGTCGTGATCTATTCTTGGAATTTGTGTCGGTCTCTTTTGTTCGGTTCACCTTTTCATTTGACTTTCTACGACCGCCATTCCCCCTCCCCCACTCTCTCTTTTTTTCCTTTTTTTTTTAAATCCTGCCTTCATTAGTTTGGCTTTTGTTTTATTTTTACTGGCCTCTTTTTGCTTTCATTTGCAGTCCCCTATTGCTATCCGTTTTCCTTTTATGTTAAGTATGTTAAGTATGTTAAGTATTACAGCCATTAAAAACTACTTGATTGAAATAGTTGTCTAATTTTCTCGTGTTCTACTTTTCAGATCGGATGCTGGATGAACTCCAACTGAGCATATCGCCTCAACGGAAAGCGGGAACGACGCGGATAGAAGCAGCCGGCGGGAAAGATGCGTCGTCGTCGTTGTCGTCCTCCTACATTCTTACTTCCGGCTCCCATCAACAATCGTCGAGGCAAACTGTCAGTTCTAGTAGCACAAGCCAAGAACATCGTCGAACAGCATCTGGCTGCCGTATGTTTGATAGTTCTTCTGTCGCATCCAATCCTTCGGTGGATATGGGTCCAGTCTCATCCGTCAGAGATGCCAGATCACAATCACCCGAACAACGCATTGCCCTAAAATCGACTGGGGGATCTTACAACGTAAATCTCTTCCTGTCGTGCAATGGTCCTTTCCGTACGTATATTGACATCCGTTTTCGTTGGAAATAGGAAGGAGCATTCAGCAATGGTTTGTCGAGAGGTGGCAGCATGAGCAGCGTTCGCTCTCAAAGTTCCCAGCAACGGCAATACTCCGAGTATCATTTGGCCAATAGAAGACACGATGACAGTTCTTTCGCCGCTGGAATGCCCTCGGCCACATCAGCCGATGACGAGCCATTCGGTGATGATTTCCAGGCAATTCCTTCATCTGTTTCAGAGGTAAAGGCTCTAACATTGTACCTCATCGTATCAGTTGCACATTTGTCATTTGTATGGACAGAGAGCCAGGGCGTGGAGTAGTCGAGGAGTGGCGTACAATTTCGCCTCGGAAACTACCACCAATAACAATCAAATCGGTCCGGCAACCGAAGTGGAAACGACCGTCAAAAAGACTCAGGTTGCTCGATCATCTTCTACTGGACAACAACCGCTGGGATATGGACCAGATGAAATCGATTCTGCTCTCAGTGATCTTATGCGAGTCAGTCAAATGGCCACAAGATCGGCTCAGCCCGAAAGGGACAACGAACAAACCAGTCGGACGGCCCAATCTCATCATCATCATCATCAACAGTTGTCTACCCAGCAGGTTCATTCATCAAACCCAGTCGTCATGCAGTCGGGAACGACTGAAAGTAGCACGTTTAGCAGCAGCAGTAGCAGCAGCAGCAGCAGTAGACAGCAATTTTATAGTTACAGCAGCAACGCGAAAGCATCCGAATCTAATGAAACGCCAGTTCATTACGCCACGCCAGATAATCGACTAAAATCAGTGTCGTCGATCAGTTCGTCAAGTTTGTCTTCGACTGTTCACCATGCTCACGTTATTGATTATTCTCGAATTAGCCAAAAACAAATCAGAGCTGCTGGAATTCAATCAATGTCGCACCACCAACTCAATAGTCCGATATGCAATTTTCCGGTATGTATTCGCTTTTGTATTCTTAACGATTATTCAAGTTAAGCTGATTTAAATTAACATTCATTTTTCGTAGGATCACGAAGATTTTCCGTTGTATAATCTTCGGATTATTCCAGAATCATCGGGGCTATTGTGCAATGTGGCCAAGCATCCCCAACCGATGTGCAATGTAGAGAAACATCCCAATTTCCCGTTGTATGCGGGTTCGCCTCCGTGCCCACCGGGATCGCAGGATACGCATCCGATCTGCAACATCAAAATTCATCCTGCCTTGCAGTGCAACTTTCCCCGTCACCCAGATTACCCTGGTTTTACGACAGGCTGTTCTCTAGCGGACAAAGAAACCATTTGCAATGTTCCGTCGCATCCTATCTGCAACTCGGATAAAGAACGCCATCCGCACGACCGAAACCCGCAACCATCCAAGTGCAATATTCCAGGCCATCCAGAGTATCCGGATTACATGTCACTCACTGAGCCGCAGACGGAACCGTTTTGCGATGTCCCTGGCCATCCTTTTGGATTGTGCAATATCCAAACACATCCGCAGTATCCAGACATGATGGGCCCTGAAGACCGAGAAGCCGCTCCTTACTGTTTCATTCCTTCCCATCCGGAGCTATTATGCAATATTGGTAAAATATGCTATGGTTTCATAATTGCCTTTTTGTCTATTCATATCGGGATTTTAGCTCATCATCCAGACTATCCAGGCTACATGACCGAAGCTGAAATGCCTTCGGAACCTATCTGCAATGTTCCCAGGCATCCCTTCATCACGCAGGGTGTTGTTAAAAGAAATCCACCGATCCCTAATCAACAGGATCCTTTTTCCAGTCCTTATGCCGTACCGACTACACTTAAACCAAAAATGTATCAACGAGGCATAGGCGGTTCTCCTTTGCCGACCATTAGACGCCCTGAAATAGATCCTGGGCTGCAGTCGCCACCCAAGAAACTGGATGATTTAATGGATACCTTTAACGGGGGTCCGTACCAGGTACATAATTGACAGAACGTTCAATCTTAAAAGTTATTCATCCTGCAATTGCCCTTTGCAGCCATACACGTCAACTCCGCGCATTGGACCTGATCCTACGCCTTTTACGGCTCCATCGGTGGAGTCCAATGGAACAACGCCGATACCCAAACAACCCTTGTTTGCCGAGACGCCCAAAAAGCCAGCCATTAACGGCGCTAGCGCTCCACCTGTTTATTATCCACCCGAAACGAACGAAATGTTTGCTAAAACGAGCCCTGAAGCGCCGCTCTTAATGGTAACGAATTTTCTTATTTATTTGTTTAGTTTATACTTTATCCATCCGTTTTTTTTCATTTCGTTTTTATTCGTGCCAATAGCAACAGTCGCAATCGCATTCGATGTCAATGGGAGGAGGATCCAAAGGAAAAATGAAATATTCTGCCAAGTATTCTGCTGGAGGATCAGAGTCGGATACTAAATTTAAAGCTGGAGCTGGAGGTGCTGCTGTTATTCCCATCTGCCTGCCTGTCTGCTGCGCCATGCCGTGTGTCATCATGTGAAAAACTCAGCATTCAATGGAACCCATATAATTAGACTATTCCAAAAGTTTGAAGCTCAAAAAATGAGAAGAAAGGTATTTGATAACAAGGATTTTTGAAATGTTTCTGATTTTGCAACATACTCTCTACCAACGACATTTTCTTTCATTATTGCCATTTCATAAGCGGCTGAAAGATTGGCTGAATTTTCTTAAGTTTGTTAGTGAAATCTGACGTAATATGCAAATATGATGTTGTAAGGCGGTGAACGATTGATTATGTTAACATTATTTTAATCTTACAGGTGAACAAGTCTGTTGAGGTGTTAAGCATAGAAGTTTTTTATTGAAACTGAAATGTTACGGTTTGCATGTGACAAATGAATAAAATAGCACCATATTCCTAATCCTTCTGCTGGCGTCTATCTGCATTCATTTTACCAATATGCAAACGGCAACATCTCTAAATTAAAGGCGGGAAAGCGTAAACCATGGCGCGAAATTCCCTTGTTAACGTCGTTAACCCTGGACCTGGGTAAGGGTAAGAGTAATAAAGGGTAAGAACAAGAACGAACGCCATTTTAGAATTCTCTCATCGCCAACTAGCACGTTGTTCATTTGCTGCCTGACACGCTCATGGAAGACGACGTGGATCCCAGAATGACATCGGTTATTGAAATCTTCGGTGGAATAAACGCCAAAGATTTTCCTCATGGGTATTATTCTAAATTTTGATCTACTCAAACATAGCAGGTTTTCAACTGTAATGTGGAAAAAAACAAAAGGTTTGCAGTAGTTTTCTGTCATATCAAGGAAAATGAATGTAGCTGTTTGAACACTTAATCATTTTCCACAATAACTATCAAGTTGACGACAGGTTTTACTTTATTCGAATTATGTTCCCAGCCTTAGAACTGTGACTGGCAATGATTTACATTTTACAAAGTGGCTCATTTCTTGAAGACATTTTGTGGCATCTTGATGAGCTTGGTTCTTTTGTAAAAACCCAAGGTATTTAGCCGCTACTGGAAATGATCATGCATTTCAATCACATCAGAAAGTGAAGTTGATTTCTGGAGATATGAAGAATGGAGTTTTCGTAGAGTGTAACACTCCTCGTCATGTTGATATTGTGAAGTTAATAGAATGGATGAACAAATGGCAAATGCAACATTCATCGAGTATAAAGTATTGCATAAAATTAATGTGAAAACTACTCTAATCTTTCTATTCTATTTGTTGCAGTGTGCTAAATTTCCTGCCTTCATAACGACATATGGGCAAATTTTGATGGCTTTGCAAATAGTTCATGTTAAGATTTTCTTTTGAAATTCAAGATATTTGACCATTTTTGGTTATTGTTTGCCACCAAATTCAAATGATAATTTTTTTGGGGTGAATGGTCTTTTACATCCACTGGTAATTTTTGGTGGCCATCACGAGTCCATGACTGTTTAACTGAAACAGAATTTTTCCAATTTTGTGACCTTATGTTTAATGTACCAGCTTAGATGATAGCCACATTGAAATGTAATAAGGTACAACTTCCTGTTCAATATGGACCTTAAGTTTCTATAACTTTCTGTGAAGGTGTTACATTTACAAGATACAAGTTCTTCTTATTACTCATTTTCAGTCTACGATGCGGCCCAGTACTATAACTAAAGGTTCATGAAAATGATTCTGCGGAAGCGTTTGACCAAATGTGGTTGCAGCGTAATTATGCTGTAGGTAATAAATTCATGCAGTGTTCAGAATCCTGTATTCTAGCAGCATCTTTTATTTTTTTCACTCCCTTTGTTTTAGAGGCAGGAGTAAACGGATTATCGTCACAATGATGAATGATACATCCGGGTTCTACGAGATTTTTAGGAGATATTGATGAATTCAATGGAACAACCATTCGGATGGCGTTCAGCAGACAAGGTAAGCGGATCTTTACTACGTTTTTTTCGGGTTGTTTTTCGTTTTATTTTTTTTTTTTCTTGCTACATCTTCTCCGTCCTTTTTTGCGATTAGTGGCTTTTAATGTTTTGGCTTATTGCCGGGTTCGTTAAGTGGATGGCGATGACGACAAAATCATGACGTCATAGAGTTTGTGTTACCATTATAAGCTGCGGAAGTCCCTCCTTCGTACTCTTTCTGGTTTTCGTTTGCATTTGTACACCTGCAGTACGTGCGTGATGTTGCCCCGAGTTTGATCTTACTTTATAAGGAGTTGGCAAAGGAAAAAGAAAAGGAACGGTCTAGGCGCCAATAACTTTATAGCAAGATGCAAGCGTCCTGGCAACGGAACGCTGCTCTGTGTTGCTTCGTGGAAGTAAACAGATAGACGTTGCCTTTTATGGACAGAGAAGCAAGACATTGCAAAGATTATCGAATAATCTTTAGTAGGAGGGACGAGAGCGGCAAGACCATCCAAATTGGGCATGCCGAAGTAATGATAGACGGGACATATTTGGAGTGCTATTCCCTCTCCGGGCAGTTGCATTGCGCGTCCATTAAGAGATGGGTGCGTTGACAATTGTTGCTCGAATAGACGACGCCATTTAATTAGTGTCGCCTCCCTTGGCTCGAAGAGAGGGGAGGGAATAGCACCCTATTCTGATGGTACGAAATCATAAATGGGCACATTGAAGTCTGTATAGGGTTTGGCCTGTTTTTGTTGTTTTTTTTTTTTTCTTTTAAGAAGTTGAAAGTCTGGTGGGCGTCGACTGAAAACGCCTTTTTATTCGATATACAAACTCGTATTTCTTCTTTGCTTTTTTATATTTGTCTTTTATATTTCAAGTTGGAATACTAAATTTTGTCTTGTCGTTTTCACGAAATGATTATGCTAAATGGTATCAACACTGCGCTTTGATTCCTCCTCGGATTAAATTGGCTTGTTGCAACTTTTTGAGGCGAAAAACAAAGTAGGCTTAATAGCACGACATTCGGGGGAAAGGGGGGGGGAGGACTGAAAGAGAAAAGATGATGCTGGGTCACGATTTCCTTGATGTTGTTTTATCCTTGTCGAGTTGTCGTCCAACATTTGAGGCCACACGCATTCCGAGGGAAATAGGTAAACAGGAGAACGTCCTTCACTTTCCATTTTCGGTGGCACACCTGTTGATGGCTTTTTTCTGTTTCGTCTTATCTCCCCCTTTTCTACTTGATTCTATCGCGTTGAAAACAGTTGACTGTCTGAGCTACCAAATAATTTTCGTTATTCGGCATTTGAGCATCGGTTTGCCGTTTCGTCGCTCCCTGTTCAATGTTTCTCACGTGGAAACGTTTTCTTGAGTAAAAGCGAATCGTGATTGGTTCGTGGCCTCTTTCCTTTGCATTCCACAGCAACTGCTAATAGCTTTCATTTTTTGTTTGGTTTATCACGTTGACTGGGCGTTGTTGGTAGTGACAGTATAAAAGAGATTCTTCGTATTCACGCGATGTTGCAAGGGCGACTCGTCTTCACGACAGCCTTGCCACCTTTTTGATTTTTGTTTTTTTGATTCGGCACTTGACGGGAGAAGACGGACCTTGGCCGCCATATCCTGCCGTTTGCTTCTCTTGACTTGTTTAATATGCCGAGCTCATTTCCATTTAGCTATAGTAATTTCAATGAATCACTCGATGTTTGCAACTAAGCAGCCAGCCGTCTCTTGACATTTGAACTGGCCGATTTTTTTCTTTTTCTTTTTCTTTTCTTTTCAATAAGCAAATCAAACTGCAATAGTAACGAGCTGTCGCGGCATCAGTCGTGCGCCAAACCACACAAATTCTCCACTTGACTGGGAATTCAGAGAGAGATCCGTCTGTCGTTTATCGACGCCCTATAGTCTCAGGAAAATGGTCATTTCGTTGATCGTCTTCTATTTTCAGTAGCAGCCGTAGGTTTCCGTTGGAAGAAACGACGAGCCAAGTTTTTCTTCAGCTCGTTTTCTCACCTTTGTTTATAGGGTCCATGCAACTCTATTTACCCATTTTGAGGTCATTTGTGTAGGATGTGTGGCCAGCCCCGCCAGCATGGCAAACTTCCAATTTAGCGCCCCAACTTCCACATTGCAAGGATGACGATGAGTCAACTTTTTCTTATTCCCCGGTTTCGTTTGAAAGGCTACGGTGCTCAATCGCAGTATGGGCTCGAGGGTTGGTTGGCTGTTGGTTCACGAGCGCTTTCTATCTATAGCCGCTTGATGCCGTGCTCTTATTCTTTTCTTACGACCGTGTCGATGAAAAAGGAATTCCGACCCGATGAAGTAGATGAAAAGCAAACACGTAGCACAGACGGACTTGCGCTTCACGTTCGATAATTCTCGCCCTGGTGTAAGTAGGTGAATCACGACGTTGACGAGGCGTTGCCAGCATTTTTTGGAATAGCCTCGAGATTCATCTGACTTTCGCGCCGTTTGATAATTATAACCGACTAGTACTACGACCTGGACTCGCTTGTTTCTAGATAACAATAGCGTCAGCATTTTTTTTTTTTCTTTTTCTAAGGAGCACACGGACGTTTTGACCACACCCTGTTTCTCTGCTGTTTGTGTAGTTGGCAAATGTGTTGAATTATGCAAAGCTGCTTTGTCTACATGGCTATCGTTTTGACGTCGAGTCCGTTGTTTTATTTTAGCGTGTTTTCAAGTGTTTAAAGTTTGTGCGCTTAAAATGGACATCCTCGTAGAATCTGCCCATTTCTCTTGTTTGTTCCGGTCTGTTTTTCATTCGACCCTCTAGTACAACGTCCAGCGCATTTTCGTCGTCTCGTTTGCAAACAAGTTGGAAGAGGATGTTTAATAGATGGGCTTGGTGGTGGTGCACGTTGGTTCGCTTCGACTTGTGCGTTCTCGACGGCTTTCGTCCACTTCCATCTGTGGTTAATGGCACTGAGCAGCGATGATCGGACTTGCAGATGAGGGGGCGCGGAAATTGACTTGCGCCAAACATAAGAATAATCATAATTTCTTTAAAAATCTACTATTCACTCTTCGGATTGGTGTAGTTGCTCAATCAGTTTTCGAGGAATAAGGGTCTTGAATGTTTTCGATTCATCTTTCACCTCTTGATATTACCATATTATTTTTCATGTTCTAGTGTCATTTCCTTTTCATTTGTGTTGTTCGCTCCTAAAGTAGATGCAGTAGGCTAGACGACGATGTACGTCCAGAGAAAGGAGGAGTCTAACGTTGAGACTGCAGTCGTAGTTGGTCCGTCGTCCTCGCTGGCAGCAGTGAACACGCACCTCTGACCGAATCTTTTTTCTTTGCTTCGCTCACTTGTGGAAGTTTCACCCTTCGATACTTTTTCAAACGTTGGTTCACTGGAGCAGCCAACTGTTGCCAACATCGTTGTCCGTCTAGTGTCTCGTCCTATTGCGTCGACGTCGTAGCTGGTGATAGGCAAGGCGATTGGATTAAACGGCGATAACGTCATCGTCTCACCTGTTTTTTTGTTTTTGCTTTTTTGTCGTCCAGACCACTTTTTGGTAACCCACTCCAGCAGGTATATCGAGCATTTTTTTATTTCGAATCTACCCCAAGTCGAATGTTCATTTCCTGCTTGAATTTTGGTCTGATTTTTCATTTGGTTTGACGAAGGAAGTGAACAGTGTTGGTTAAGAAAATGAGCGAGCGGTGCGCAGTGCAGGCCATCTTTGGTCATAGCCTTGGACTCTTGTGCGCGTCTCTGGCAGCAAAAGCCAAAAGATCGCGGCCACACGTAAATGAAGGAAAAGAGAAAGTGAAAATATTTAACAGAGTTAGATATTCGTTTTTTACACTGTACTTTCATTACCGTATCGCGGTAGGATCAAAGCACAACAAGGGACGCCAAAACTGCATTGGATAGAGCTGATCATCATTTTCTTTTATGCTGCAGCACACGTTTTCTTAAATCTTCGGCTTTTTTTTTTTGTCTAAAGTCGCCTTGGAAATTTCGTTTCAAGTGTTCTTTCTAGTCCTATAGCTGCTAGGTTTTGAGATTTGGAAGATGAGTGTCAGTATTCAACAATGGATCGGGTTATGTAACTGAGTAGGAAGGCTGTTGCTCCGCCCTTATTATTATTTTCATTCCCTTTTTTTAAAAAAATTTGTGTTTAGTGTTTGGCTCTACGGCAGAATAGTAATTCGTTGGTGTGCGTGTTTTGGTGGCCGTAGATTGCATCCACACACACAAAAAAACCAGAAACGAATGAATAAGACGCCTTGATGCATCACCTGGTTTAAAATTAGATCGCGTCAGACTCTCAGCAGCCGTTTGCTCGGTTGCCCATTACAACACAACACCAGGCTGTTGCGTGGCCCGTTTCGAAACGCCCCATCTCTTTTTATTTTACATTTTTTGCTGCATCGCTATGAGAATAGAAATGCTGCAGATCTCCCTCTGTTTAGCTTCACAGGCTATTTTTTTTTTTTAATTCTTTGGTTTTATCTCTCTGTTATCTTCGGTTGTATTGCATTATTCGATGGTTTAATTTCCCATTTCTTTCTTCGGGAGAACAAAGACAAAAAATTGGCTATTGATCAAGATAGTCTAAAATCGCCATAGATTGGGCAAGGCACGAAATACAGGGAGGGCATCATCGTGGAGACATGCTGAACTGCCTTATTAGTGTGTTTAGAATTATTCCGTCCACCGTATAAAGCAGCAAAGCAACACCTCACTATAGTTGCGATCGAATCTTTTTCTCGTTTTCCATTTGACTTTAAAGGGTAGGTGGGTGGGAAATGTGCAACGATAAGGTCAACAGAGTAAACGACGAATAAACATGGACTTTTTTTTTTGCTGTTTTGCGAACAAGAATTCCAGTACACGAAAGCAAAATGGATGCAAGAAGAGTACATTTGGTAGAAGGTCCAAGGTCTCTTTCACAATCGAGTCTTTTGACTTGTCCCTTTCTTTCTGTTTTCGAAGGCTGGATAGCCAACAATACGGCGGGACCCGTAACGTATTCCAGTCACATCATGACATTAACCAATTGCTTTCCTTGAAAAGTAACGAAATACTATGGACATTCATTGCCAAATCGAACGAAATCGCATTTGGTGTGTCTTTGTTTGTATATATGGCGTGCGTTTTTGTGTGGCTGGCAAACAGGCGTCCGCTTTTGGCTTCGTTGTTTGGCAGACTCGCTCTGTCAGCCAGATTCGAAATGTTGACCTTTAGTTTTCCTGGTATTCGTTTAAAAAAAAAAAAAAATTACTCTTTGAAATGTAAAAGCTAATCATAAAAGTAATGTTGAAATGATAACGCAAAATCATTTCAATATTGGTCTGAATGAACGGCAACTGTGTTGGAAAATGTTGAAAGAAGGGAATGTTTATTAACCACCGAACATGGATGTCCTCTCTCTCTCTCTCTCTCTCTCTCCATAATGTCTCTTCAGATATTGTTCGATTGGTGTGCAATTGAGAGCAAAGACGCACAACGAGGCCGGACGTGAGAGATGGCCTCCTCTTCGGGCGACGTCCAGTCGCACCATCGCCATCAGTTTTCCAAAACAACGACAACAATGACGAGCATGAGCAACAATAGTCGACAGTCAACTGGACATCACGCCAGCCACCAACATTCGACTGGCAACGATTCTCTTGCTATTGAGGAACAAAACTCTTCACTAGAGCCTCATCATCCAGTGTATCCCGTCTCTGAATGGGACACGAAATTAGGTAGGAGCCACTCTGTAACAGTAGCAAGTGCTGCAAGTGCTGCAAAGAGCGAACAACTTTCCACCAGCCGACTATTCGCCACAGCTTTTTGTTTGGTTTTGGTTTTGGTTTTTCTTTTTTTTTTTTTCTTTTTTTTAGAGAGTGACCTTATTCTTGGTTTGACCCTTTAGTTCATTTCTGGTGTTTCTTCTCCCCCTTTTTTTCTCTTTTTACTTTGGTGATGCACACACTTTTGGATCCTCGTCAACTTCATTCCAAACCCATCTCTCACCTGTTTGGATTTACTTCTATTGTCCTATTGTCGTTGACTTGTTTTGTGGTGGTTTTTCTCTCTTTTCCGGTGTGGCAATTTCCTGATTCTCGGAAACAACGGATCTGGGATTTGAAATGACCGTAAGAATGGTGCCTTGATACCACTAGCTGAGCTGAGTGACATTTGGTGATGTAAGATCACATGTATTGGCTATTGGGGTACCTCTTCCTTTGCCGTTCCGGTCCTGACCTTTTTGCCTGACTCGTTTTGGATGTGCAATTCATCCACTTTTCTTGTCCTCGACTTCTGTCGGCGTCGACACTTCGTTTAGTGTTTGTTGTCTTAGACTTCTGCCTCTGCTTCTAGCGCGTGTTTCTTACTCGTGCGAAGGAGCTACCCGTCTTCTATTTCCGTCCATTTTCGCCTCCTTCTGTTCAGTTGCCAGACTCTTTGACGTTGGTCTATACATTGCCGTTGTAATGGGCCCTTTTCTGCTGCCCCCCGCACTTTTAGATCGGATGCTGGATGAGCTGCAACGGAGTATATCACCGCAAAGGAAAACGGAAGCATCGAGGATAGAGGAGAGAGGAAGAAACGAAACGCCGGTGTGCGTGACTTCCGTCCATCACCAGTCGTCGAGCAAAACGATCAGCACCAGCGGCGCCAACCAGCAACTAGCCGAACAAGCAATTTCGCAGACGTCCGTCGCGCGTCGTCTGTTTGACACTGCGTCCGTTTCAGATCCAGCGGCGCATTCTTCGTCTGTCAGGCCAGCCAGATCCCAGTCACCAGAACTGCTTCTGCCCGTAGAAGGACGCACGGATTCTTACGCCGTAATTGCCCCTCTTTTGTATTTATCAAAACATTAATTGCTTCAAGTAGACGATTGAAAACTCGTTCCTAATGCAAAAGGACGGTCCATTTGGCAAGGCTTTGTCTGGGAGTGGGAGTGGGAGCATCGGCAGGGCTCGCTCGAGTTCGCAACAACGCGAATACCGCCAATATCACACGTCGACTAAAACCCACGGCGACGGCTCTCTTCTTGTCGGCATGCCGGCTTCCGCAGATGACGCCGACGCCCATCAGGCACCACCGCCATCCGTTTCCGATGTAAATACAGCGCACTCTTCGGCCTTTGTTTGTTGCCTAACTCTGTCCATCTTTTCTTCGTGTAGAGAGCAAAAGCTTGGAGCAGCCGAGGAGTGACGTACAGTTTCAAGGAGGAGGTGACTAGCAGCAGCAGCAGCAACAGCAAGGGTGCAGGCGCTGGCGCTGGAAATGGAACTGGAACTGGAACAGAGAGCACAGCGGGCGTGGTAGAAACTACCGTCAAAAAAAGCCAAGTCGTCAAATCGTCTACCACCGGCCAGCAAGACAAGAAAACGGCATCCTCTGGTCCAGATCAAGTGGATTCGTCCCTCAACAATGTCGTCGTCGATATCGGCAATCAAATGATTCCCGATTGCATCGATTTGCTAGCCAGCAGCAAGAAAGAAAAGGCAAAGAAATCCGTCCGTCTTGCTGAGGGCAACCAGTCGTCTACTCAGCAAGTGGCGTCGGGCTCTTCCAGCCAATTCTACAGTTACAACGCCAGCAGCAGCAGCAGCAGCAGCAGCAGCAGCAAGAAACAAGTGGTCGCCAGCAGTAGTGGTAGTGCGATGGTGGCCGATTCCACCGTTGATTACAGTCGAATCAGCAAAAGGCAGATCGGCGCTGCCACCGCAACCCTGAACCAAAAGCAGCTCGACAGTCCCATCTGCAATTTCGCGGTATTTCATTCGTTTGATTCCATGTTGTACGACCACATCTGATGATTGTTTCTTTCTTTTGAACATGTCGACGTGTTAGGATCACGACGACTTTCCCAAACACAACGTGCGGATTATTCCGGAATCGGCGGGACTCTTGTGCAACGTGGCTTCGCATCCCCATCCGATGTGCAACATAGAGAGGCATCCCAATTTCCCGTTGTACGCGGCTTCGCCTCCGTGCCCACCTGGATCGCAGGATGCGCAACCTGTTTGCAACATCAAAGTCCATCCCGCCCTACTTTGCAACTATCCACATCATCCGGATCATCCCGCTTTTGCCGCCGCTTGCTCTCCGTCGGAAACCATCTGCAACGTTCCGTCGCACCCCGAATTGTTGTGCAATTTACCCAAACATGCCGACTATCCGAAACACGCCTCACGCTGTCCGCCACCTGAGATCGAGCCCATCTGCAACATGGATCTGCCCAAGGGTCATCCGCGCGTCGTCTGCAATTTCATTCGCCATCCCCACTATCCGAAATATTGCAACGCCAAGCTGACTGGGCAGCAAGCGAACACTGTCTGCAACGTGCCGGCTCATCGATTGGACAAGTGCAATGTACCCGAGCATCCCGATTTTCCTGATTTCAAGGCCAGCAAACCACCTGTCGCCGTAGAGGGCAACATGAACACCGCGACTCCGAACGACGATCTGCCGTTGTGCACAGTTCCCGGACATCCGATGCTCATCTGCAACGTGACGGTAAAAATTCGATCGAACATCAAGTGTTTTATTGTTTTTTCTACTTGACTCTGTTTAATTATTCTATCTGTCCTTAATTTTTCAATCACTCGAAACCAAAAAGCAACATCCGGACTATCCGAAATTCACCCATCCCGAATTGCCCGAGTTCTCCGAGGCTGTGGCCGGACTGGTTTGCACCGTACCCAGTCATCCACACGACCCGATCCCGTTGCCGTCGAAATGCAACATCCCTGGCCATCCTGGATATCCCGATTTCATGTCACTAACCGAACCACAGACGGAGCCGTTTTGTGACGTTTCTGGCCACCCTTTCGGTCTGTGCAACATCCAGACGCATCCGCAATACCCTGAATTGATGGACCCCGTGGATCGAGATGCCGCTCCTTATTGTTTCATACCATCCCATCCGGAGCTGCTGTGCAACATTGGTTCAAAACTTGTTTCATTCATTTTCGTGCCATGTTGGCGTCTTTTTTTAACCGAAAAAAAAAAACACATTTGTCTGTCGTTTAGCTCACCATCCCGACTTCCCTGGCTACACAACGGAAGGTGAAGTGCCATCCGAACCGATTTGCAACGTGCCCAGACACCCACCGATTCCCATCGTGGAAATTCATGTCCCGTCTCCTACTCCGTCGCCCGTGGCGGCTAGGTCGCCTTCTCCGCCCGTTCGCGATCCTGGTCCGGTCATCTGCAATATCCCGTTTCATCCTCAGTACCCTGCTCTAATGGGCGATAGTAGCCCGCTTTCGCTGCCCGTCTGCTCCGTTCCCGGACATCCTCCACTTCTTTGCAATGCAAGTCATTTGATTAGACGATGCCTGCGTCATCGATACGCTGTCCATCTTCAGTGTGCGCGTTGGTTTGAACTTTGAAATCTAATGGAACAGGTGCCGAAACATCCCAACTTCCCAGAGCACGTTGGCCACATCGGACTCAAATCGCCACCGCAGTGCAACATACCCGGCCATCCTCAGCTGTTGTGCAATTTGCCCTATCACCCCGACTACCCTCGGCTGGCGGGCGATTGTCCGTCGGAGCCTTACTGCAACCTGCCAACTCACCCGCTGACCAACAAGCCGAAACTTTATCAGGCAGGCACAGGTTCTCCTTTGCCCAACCGAAGGCAGGGGACACCCGATCCCGGACTTCAAGCTCCGCCCAAGAAACTGGACGACCTTATGGCTACCTTCAATGGTGGACCGCCTCTCGTACGATTGACATTCATTGATTTATTTTTAGTCGCGTTCTCTTTTGTTCACGGTTGTCGATGACATCGTCGTATTTCAGCCGTTGACGTCGACTCCGCGCGGTGATCCGCAGGCAATTGTGTTTTCGCCTTCGCCTGCTGTGCAACTTCCGCCCAAGTCTAAGGAACCGGTGGACGGCGAGACGGAGCCGTTGATAGAGAAAGAAGCACCGAAACGACCTACGACCAAAGGGACTAGCGGACCACCTGTCTACTACCCTCCCGATCACAAAATGTTTACGAAAAGAGACGTGCCGATTCTGGTACGTACACCTAGTGTCAGACACCGTGTTTTCCCTTGGGCCTCAATTCGATATTTGATATTTAATTTTCCATCGGTCAAACAGTCACGGACTTTGGAGAAAAAGTCGAAAACGATGGGAGGTCGATCCAAAGGCAAAATGAAATTCGCTGCCAAGCATTCGGCTAAGGCATCCGAATCGGAATCGAGTGCCAAAGGTGCGTACGGTGGCGCCGCCGTCATCCCCATCTGTTTGCCCGTTTGCTGCGCCATGCCGTGTGTTATCATGTGAAGGTTGGCGACAACAGGCGATTGCAACGACTGTGACGACCAGCGTTTAAGCCCATCAGCTCAACGGCCGCATTCATCGCGAAAAGAACATTTTCCTTTTTACGGTCGTAATCGATTCGGCAGATCGATTCGTTTGTCTTTAACAATGAGTTCATTTGTTGCCCACAAAACTGACCCAGTGATTTAAAAAAACAAAACAAAAAAAGCAAATATTATACTCCCGGTGGATGTCGATGGCTTGTCTAGTAAGCTTCATAGCATTCGATATGGGTCATTGACAATTTCAACATGTTTTGCTTTAATTGACCCCTTTCATCCGCTTGAACTGTGTACGTTTCACGTCTGTCGTTTCATTGCGTATTGATTCGTTAAAATCAGTCACATCAAATACTGCCATGAATCGATGCTGCACTGCATTTCAGATGCAGATGGCTGCTGCTTTTTGTAACAAACCCCGTCGTCGTGACGGTGCCATTCGTTTTATCGAAAACAACAAATAACGTGTCCATTGGCCTAGTCCTTCTGCTGTAATGCGTTCATCACATAATAAATCGCCATATATAACCCAAACTTCCAATGTTTGTTAATTTTTTTCTTTTCTTACAGTATTTTTTTGGTGTTTTGTTTTTTGTTGTTTTTTTTGGTTTTTTTTTGTGGAAGTGGGAGTGGGAGTGGGGCTGGCACTTCAAAAGTGAATATTTGCCGGCACCCTACTTACCTCTGTAGACTACCATAAACTACCAACGAGATCCATAGATTTAACAAATACATCTTCTCTCTTACGCGCAAAATATTTCTCGTTTTTCTTTCATTCTTCTTTTGTTTTTGGTTTTTTAACTGTCCCATAAGAGACTCTTGTTTCTGATCACGAGGATTCTGTACGAGCCAAACGCTGTAAAGAATATTTCGATGATGAGGGAGCTTTGGTCATCACCTCATCTTACACAGACAGAGATAACTCGACGATTTCATCTCAGTTTTTACATCAACTCGCAAAACCAATTGAACAACCTTCATTCAAGAGGTTGGGAGGCGCTAGATGGCGTCAAAAACAGCAGACGATCTGTAATGTAACTGTGCGTGTTAGATCCGAGAGATCATACATAAACAACGCCTTTCGATTTACTTCTAGCGAACTAAGTGGACATCCAAGAATGACGTACAGATTTATGTCGTCCACCGCGAGGACTATCCATCAGTCTCGATCATTATGGGCTACCCAAACAAAAAGTGCATTGTTTCATAGTCATTTACCTGAAGGTTTACTGGCAATTAAGCAGGCCCAGTTATCTGTAGTGTCTGCTTTACCGGCCAATCGAAGTTATTTGCATACTTCAACGAGCATTTGGTCAGAAAATAGAAATGAAAGTGAACAGCCCATTGCCCAACTGCCCCAATTGATGAACAACCCACCACATATCGTCTGGTCTAATATGATTATAGATTAATACAAGTACCTTTTGTTCATGAAAACATTTTTTTTACATTACAGGCCAAGCTTTTTTAAAAGTGTCAGCAATCTGATGTCATCATTTTTGATTATTAAACCCTATTTCGACAACGATTTTAGTTTAAAAGAGTTTGTTCGTGGAACCAAACAAGCCCTTCTTGTCATTGCCAATGCTCTTGCTGTGGGGGATCTTGATGGCTTAAAAGAACTCTTAGACAGAGAGGCTTTTTCTGAAATCAAAGAAAACATACGCAGGTTCGACAGCAAGCAGCTGGCTGAATTAGCTGTGCCCAATCCAGAAGATGTATATCTGACATTTCCTTACCAGGTGGGCATCATCATGAATGATAACGCAAAAGGTATTTCTTACATTCTCTGCATCGGCCCCCAAAACTGTACCAATCTTTGTGATTGTTTAGGTGTTCAAGAACGGTTTGTGGAAATCACAGTATGTTTCCATATCTTAAGAGGTCTTAGCGAACTGATCAAAACAGGGGATTTTCAACCTGGACCAAGTTCTTTTCAAACTCATCGTGATAAAATCGTTATCTGTAACTATCGATTTATTCGCGAGTTTACTAAGGGTGTTGAAGGTCAATGGACAGTTAACTTGGTTCACCATTTTAACCTGTCAAATGATAGCTAGTCTATAGCTCATGTTTGCGGTTCATCGTATTTTTCTAATTTTTTCGTGTCCAGTCAACAGAAAAATGAAAGGTTTACCGAAAAAATGTATTAAATGAAATCGATAGTCGTTTCACCGCTTTTGTTTTTCTCTTTAAAACCGTTCTTTTAGGCACACCTAGAATACAAGTGCCAAGAATACATTGGAAGAGTGACTTGAAAAAGAGCGAGATGCACAGTTAAAATTGAAAAATGCGAGGGGCTGCGCCTAACCCGTCTTGTATTTGGTTTCGATGGCTGCCCAGTCAGCGGCGTGGTTCGTCTTCATGAAATTGATGATTCGGTTTGAATTCTCGACTTGTTTGGGCGTGCACCCACTGCATCCCTCATTCAGCACACGGGGAAGCATAGCTACAACAAAATGGCATTGTGATGTAGAAAATAGCTGTAAAAGCAGAAGCAGTTGGCTGTAAAAGATATTTACCTTTCAAATCTCTGCCATTTTGTTCGCATCTTCCACGATCCAAGGTGCAATCAATGTAGCGCCTGACAAGCTTTTCGTTTTTCAAAACGTTGTCCACATCGACGTTTTCAAGAGCGGGGCCAGATTGGGCAGAAACGACAGCGGCCAGGGCAGCCAAAGCGACGAAGGCGACGATTGTTGAGTTCATTCTCTTTCTGTGTTCAAAGAAAGACTGCAGTGATTTAACAACGAACGTAGCGTGTTTTTATCCTCGTCAGCTGGGAGGAGACTGGGACACAACATATGTGAAATGGGGAGACGAAGAGAAAGTGTGTTGTCATTGAAAATAACCCACAGAGCAAAGGTAAGAAGGGAAAAAGAGAAAGTGGGGGTACACCTGCACTTTCACCACCTCCTTTCATCCTCTCTCTCTCTCTCTCTCTCTCTCTCTCTTTCTCTGTCGCCCTGCGTCCCTTCCTCCCTCATTCTGGTCATATCCATGTCAAAATACTTTTTCTAGCGTGTGTGCACAGGTAGCAAGTATGAGGGGTGAAGAAGAGATTTTGATCACATAGTCTTAAGATAAACCCCTCCTTTAAAAAAGGCTTTGGCTTACCTGATTGTTTGTTTGTTGGCAGCGACTATCTTCTTGTTGACTGCAGGACACTAGATGCTGATTTAGGTGGCGTCGGTCCCTTTTATACTCGGCCCATGTCAACTATGCATCGCTCGTTGCTTGCCTCTCTTCTCGTTCACTCCTATCACGCTTGGTTTCTCTCCTTGTTTTCTCTCGCGAAGAAATCGTGGACGCGTTGCAACGCGTGTTTTTATCATTTCGCCCATGTTTTATATGACACAATCCGCACGTGACTCAAAGGCAATGCCATTTTACAACCATCGCCGTGAAATTTCGTAAACTTGCCTTTTCTTTTATGCAAGGATGAGTGCAAACATTAAACCATAGCACTGGAAGTTTCATGTTGGCCCGAGTTTCCCTTTTTTTTTCTTTCTTTTTTTTTTTGTATTTATCTATCGGTTATGTTCAACTTGGACTTGTTTGAAACAAGAAAAGTAACATAAACTTTGCATCGCCAACAACTGGATACCACCAATTTAGTTATCAGAAATATGTTCACTTGTTGTTAGGCAATGAAAAGCGAAAAACTGAGTCGATGTTCTTCTCCCTGGGCCTGTTACTTATGCTTTTTACTTTTAGTTTTAAGCAGTCGACGATAACAGGCCGGGACCCCGGGAGCATACTGGTGAGTGGTGTCGACATGGATGTTAATTCAACGGAGGGATGCTGTAGTTAAAGGCACCAAAACAACTGCAATTAACCTATTTTTATTTTATTTTTTTACATCTCCGGATGGGTTCGACCCAGCTCTTAATTTTTAAATCTCCCTATTCTTGAATCCTTCATTTGACCTTGGCACAAATTCAAAACTTTTAAAAAATAATTCGTCGTTTTTTACTCCCATTTTCATAAGTGCTCTTCTCGGTAGAGAACCGCGGAAACACGTTCATTTTCCGTAGAAGTTATGCATTGAGCGACAGACAGCCATCTTGATTATGCAAATCGGAAATACCGCAGGGATTTACCCTGAAAAGTCCACGGCAGCAATGAACATTCAATGACATTTTGGCTTGTTAAAATTTGAAAAGGCCTATGCGACGTAACTATGCTTGCTTTACTCATTTCTGCGCCAGCGTAAATATCGCAGAATGGTTGCTGGTTTTGTGCACAAACTCAACAGGAGAAAAAAATAGTAACTCATTATCTGTAGTTCCAAATGGCTGTTTTTACGGACGTGAGTTACAAAGCAACAGTGCATAGCTTTTATTGCTCTTTTTTAGCCTTGGATTGATTCACCGTGTGTTTCGAAGTTAGCAATTTTCACATCAGGCGAAACTTTTATCTTGAGGCGCCATTGTCTTAAGTTGTCGAACCGAGTCTTCTCTTTCTGCCGCTGTTCATCAAGTGACGGAATCTGTTTTCCTTTTAGCGTTAGGATGAGTTTGCTATTCTCACGGTGTCTCGTAACGGTTATGCAACAAGGGGAAAAACCCATTTTAAATCCTTGAATCTCTACTATTCGTATAGACGGCAAGTGGCAACAAAGCAGCCTTGTAGTAGTAATGGAGGTTGGGCACGGTTGATCGTCCCACGATGCTTCTGTCATATAAAACTTCCAAATTTGCTCATAACATATTTAGGCAGAAAAAATCTGTAACCGAGGATTTCCTTAATTATTAAGTGCTTTTACAAACGGTCTGGCTTTTGTTTTATTAGAAAAACCATTTTCTGTTGTTAGAAATGGCCATGAACTCACCAATTTAGTAAGATATTGCCACAGAAGATTAAAAATGGAAAGTCCCAATCACTAGGGTATTGAGTCCTGTGGCCAATCGTATTTCACATCTCACAAGCGTATTCTGGTTTTTCCTGCAGCAAATTATTTAAAAAAAAAAAAAAAATGGAAAAAAGCAGTGCTGTCAAAATCTATTGCGATTTAAATCGCAAATGATTTAAATCAAAATAAAAATCATTTTTTCGTGATTTTGATAGATCATTTTAAAATTTTGTGATTTTTTTTTATTTATGCAAAAATAAACCATTTTTTGAAATAAAAATCACCGTTTTATTTTATCTTTAAATAAACAGCTTTGGCAATCGTCATCGTTCTTTTAAAAATATCACGATCTAGGTGCGAACCGTGCCTTTTGCTTGTAGTTTTGCTTAAACAATGTAAACGGGGGATTTGCTCTTGCTGTAAATATTTTGCAAAAAATAGAAGAACATAATGACGAATGTGAGGATGAAATCTACAGACGCACACAAAGTGGTAGTTTACCCCGGGCATCACGTTGAGGGGGCATCACAAACGCATGATCTATAAACTGGAGGAACTGTCGTCTGCTAAACCTTGGGAAAATTTTGGGGCATCCGCTAGGGGCGCTGACGTCCCGGATTAGTCATCATTTTGCCGCGGAAACCATGGAGAGTGACAGCTGAGTGGTCTCAGTTCATAGTTTAATCATCGAAAAAATCGGTTTTAAGCTAAAATAATTACAAATTAATTCATGTTGTTTATCTATTTTTCAATATCCCATGTAATCAGCTCTAGTTTATTTGTTTTCATTCGATGTAAGTGACACTATTTGCATGATATGGGAATCCCCAAGTCTTATGCAGTGCTATTATCTCTTAATCTAATATTTTAACATTTCCTTGCAATAGGACAAAGAAGATGCCGAACCGTTGTTATGTCCCCGGTAATGTGTATGTAAATTTGGTTTCCCAGATTACCCAAAATATCTTGGTAAATTTACCATGTTTAGTGCACCTAAGGATGGAAAGTTATTGAAGCGTTGGAATGAATTCATCCCCAGGAAGGGAACTTTGAAACCTTCTTCCAAAGTATTTTCACATCATTTTGCAAGTGACGATGTTTTCAAACAAACAATGCCTTCATAAGAGACTCCTTTGACCAGATCATCGCTGCAGTTTCGAAAAATGGGTGGTGGGGGGGGGGGGGTTTCACAAAATTTGTTGTTCTGAACACAATAAACAAACGGTCCCTTTCTTGATTTTTGAATACGTAGAAATAAGGTATCACATCGAAGCTGAGCAGTACAAAAAATATCATTCAGGAGTTGAAAACAAAGCATCAAAAGTTACATAAATTGTCATTGATGGTAGTTTAAATAAAAAGCCGGAGACTGATCATGAAATAAATGATAAAGCGTTGAATTATTTTTTATTATTACATTATATTAGGTTATTCTTCCTAAAGTCGTATTCCGCACATCTCGTTTGCTTTAAATAAAACAAAACCCTAAAAGTAAGTAGATTTTGTACTAAAGGCTATGCCTTACGCGGTAAAATCGGCAAAATGATGACTAACCCGGGTAGTCAGCGCCCCTAGCGGATGCCCCAAGCTTTAGCAGACGCCAAAGCAAGCAGACGACAGTTCTTCGACCTCCAGTTTATAGATCATGACAAGAGTAAGACACATGGAATTTTTCTCACAAAGTGGTAAAAATGATAACAAAAAAAATAGAAATGAAACATCTACCCAGGGCATCACAAATGTTTTATGCGTGCCTGGGAATCAACGAAGAGATTTCCAATGTTCGAAATTCAAAGTTACACTGGTATACGATAACCTTTAATGGATTGCTCAATACAATTATTTGCTATGCCAGCAAATATATGTTCATTTGCAAATTGCAAGCAAAACCAATAAGCGTGATCTTATTTTTATTTCAAAAACGATTTAAATCGCGATTTGAATCGCTTTTTTTATGATTTTGATTTATGATTTAAATTACGATTTAAATCAATTCTAGAAAATGATTTGATTTAAGATTTGTATTTTGGCAATTTTTGTGAAATTATTTGATTTAGATTTAAATCTTTTTTTCATTTGATTTTGACAACGCTGAAAACAAAAAAATAAAGAAAAGAGAAAAAAGTAAATGGTTGCATGAGCATGTATCGGCCACCTCGAATAGTACGCATTCTAGTGGAATCGCTTGGTAACTAGAGAGTTGTAGTTGTCTGGCGCGCTTAAAACACCTAGTACGTTTACGGCCTGCAAATATAGTTAAGTTGCTTTTAATCCGAAGTTGAACAAAAGAAAATTTACGTTGCTCTGATCGCTGCGTAATTTTGGAAAAGGTGAACAAAGAACTGTTACATTAAACCACACAAAGTCTACAAACAACAACGTTTAGAATCGGAACCGAATGTACGTAATTTCTGGTTGTCACTCCAAACGAGGGCCGTTTTTTTCTTTAAACGTATTGATGAGAGAATGGCGTAGTTGTTATCAGTATCTAGAAATCTGCAAACACCCCCTTTTTTTGCTATCTCCATTATATCCTTTGAGTATTTCTTGTATTTCTTGTATTTTTATATACTACCATACACAGTCTGTGGTTGGACACTAGACCTGAAGGTTGGTGGTTATTTATTTTCTCCTGTGGTTCTAGAGGTTTGTCAGTTGTCTACTTGTAAATCCCCAATTCTACTATGTAAAGTTGACATAACAGCAATCAATAATGATTCCCAATTTTTCTAGTTTCCACAATGAAGATCCTGTTCTGTATTATGCTTGCCATTGTCATGGTAACTTCACATGCTAAGAAAATGAAATCAAACAAATATTTCAATCCATTGTCTGATGAGTTCATCAGTCATATCAATTCTATGAAATCAACGTGGAAGGTGTGATCAACCTGAAAAAAATCTTATTTAAGTAAATATAAATCATCAATGTGATGCTTTACCATTTTCAGGCAGGACGTAATTTTGACAAAAGCTTTCCTTTGGGGGCTCTTACCCAAATGATGGGTGTGCATCCAGATTCTAACTTATACATGCCTCCTGTGAAAAATGTGAGTCAGCTTTACAGTAATCAGGCTATTCCAGATTCATTTGATGCTCGAGAACAATGGCCAAACTGCCCAACCATTCAAGAAATCCGTGATCAAGGATCTTGTGGATCTTGTTGGGTAAGTTCATACAGGAGAAGTACAGCATGACATTTTCAACATGAGGTTTTTGTGTTTGCATTCCAGGCCTTTGGGGCTGTAGAGGCCATGTCAGATCGGATATGCATTCATTCCAAGGGCAAGGTTAATGCCCACATTTCTGCTGAAAATTTAGTTAGTTGCTGCTACACTTGTGGTTTTGGCTGCAATGGGGGCTTTCCTGGAGCTGCTTGGAGCCATTGGGTAAAGAAAGGCATTGTTACTGGAGGCAATTACAATTCAAGCCAAGTAAGTTGTCAGTAATTTATTTGAAAACACAAGTGGAAGTGTAAGGTAACTGGATTTGTGGTTTTATAGGGATGTCAGCCATACATAATTCCTGCATGTGAGCATCACACAACTGGTGATCGACCACCTTGCACGGAAGGAGGCGGTACCCCAAAATGCCTTAAAACCTGCGTCGAAGGTTATACAGTCGACTACTCACAAGACCTTCATTATGGTTTGCTTAGCTACTTTCTCATACTTTATTAGATTTCAAGTTACATGGAGCTATCATGAAATAGGTGCTTCTTCCTACTCGGTTCACAAACGCGTAGAAGATATACAGTTGGAGATTATGAATAACGGACCTGTGGAAGGTGCTCTGACCGTCTACGAGGATTTCCCTATTTATAAATCAGGTATACAGGACTGTATAAATTAAATCATTGAATAGAAATATAATGTTACTTTTTTCTTATGTCTGAAGGTGTTTACCAACATTTGCATGGAAAAGCACTCGGTGGTCACGCAATCCGTATTCTTGGTTGGGGTGTTGAAGAAGGTACTCCCTATTGGCTTATTGCCAACAGTTGGAATAGTGACTGGGGTGATAATGGTTACATCAAAATCTTACGTGGTAAAGATCACTGTGGCATAGAAAGTCAAATCACAGCTGGCTTGCCAAAACTCTGAATTTCTTCGTCAATTGTCGATACTTTTATGGGCTGAATTCCCGTGGTGTTCTCTAGGATCTTTGTTTCCATGGCATTCTTCCTTTTGTGTTCTATTCATTAAATTGGACTTGAATTAAACTTAGAAGTTTTGAACAAAAATAAATCCGTTTAGTTGAAAGATACTTGCTGGCCACTGGGAGTGGATACAGCCATTGTTATATTTTGTTACCAGGTTAAAGGCCCATTCGTTTACTGCCTGTTGCTTTCTATTTCCCCTACCAGTCATCGATAGGGCTCGGCCCCGATTACCTGAACCCCAAAAAACCGCACAGATCTACCCGAAAAATGGCCGACGTTCATAGACGGAAGCTGCTGCTGCTCTCTCGGACATGTCCGTTTGCTCGCATATATTGGAAAACTCTGCCAAAATAAAAATAACCAATATACAGTTGCGATATTAATCCCTGCTCGTGCTGCTGTTACTCCAGGCCAATATGTACGAAAACAAGCTGATGTACAATTAGCTTAAAAGACTTCGAGACGCGCTTATATTTCCTTGTTCACGTTTACTTAGCTGTCGTTGCCAGGTCGTATAATCTGTAGAATAGCATGTGCATCGACGAGATTTTCTTTCTAAAGTACAGCGATCCAAGAAAAGAGAATTACATCGTAAATTATAAATGGCCTTTATACATTTCCGATGGAGCTCGATGCTATGCCTGATAGGCTTAGATGTCAAACAAAAAACATGCGACACTTTTCGGTTAAAAAAAAAAAAGGAAGTTGCATTCACACCCTTCCATCAGCAGAAGTCGAATTTCTTGTTGGACGCATTGGCGATAAAAGGAAGTGGCAAAAAGAAAACTTGTATATAAATTCGACTTGACTATTTTATTACCAGGCATTCATAGAGCATTCGACAAGACCGAGATACGGGCTTTACTGTACAATCGATGCGATGCTGTTGTTATCAACTTGGAATAAATATGAAAGAATGGTATCAAGACTTACCAGTGATCAGCATGCCACAATTGAAGATGAGAGTAGTGGTGTTTAATCGATATGGAATAAAGACTAATAGCCTAAAGCCATTGATTTGGTATGGCTGAAAAGAATGAAATGAAAGGGACCTGGGACGTGATCATTGTATTTAAAATGTTGATTTTGCATTTAGTACAGCAGCTACCTGATACATTTTCCTCAAATTTGACGTGACAATTAACAAGTTGTTTCAGTAGTCGAATTTTATTGAAAAAGAATTATTGGATAGCAGAGTCGTAGCTCGCCGCATTGGTATCGCATTGGACTGCGATGCCAAGGGTAAGCTGGCCCTGGGATCAAATCCGGTGGGCCCGAGTTCCCGACGACTGGGCCTTAAACAAGAAACCCTGGCGATCAGGGGCTTCTTTCAACAACTTTTAGTTAAGTTGGTTTTGTCTAAAATTTAATTTTAAGAATTTTGAACCGAGCCAGCGATTTTTTGGTGCAAAATCCATTTCTTAAGGAAAGTTTTTGCTTGTTCAGGGGTCGCCTACTATTTTCCAGGGTGAGCCTCGGGAAATAAGTCCGTATTTGTCTTTTTTCTTGATTTGCGTAAATTTCCTTAATTTCTTTTTCCCAAAAATACTGTAAATTTCCGCAATTTCCCTTTTTTCCCGCGATTTTTACTATCACCCACCGGATAAACCAAGAGAAAATGGAATCAAATGAAAGAAGAATGGAAAAATGGAATAATATCAAGCCACATTTATTGTAAAAAATCGGGGTAGCCGGGCAGAATAAATATAATCGGGGTGTTATCGGGGCAATCGGGTCGAAATACTCGATCCATTAGGTTTTACTATAAATTGATTAGTTGCAGTTATCGGGTAGCGCGTACCCCGATTTAGTCCCGAAAGCCCCACCCTGATGCCCCGAAATGTGAACCCCGATTGGCCAAAAAGCGCCTCGATATGCTCGTGGTTGATCCCTTGTTGTTATATCTTAGTAGTTTAATGATAGTGATCAGATGCAACGCCAAATTTAGTCTATTTTTCCTCAAAAGACAGCAAACGTCAAATTCTAGATTTTTCGTAGCCCCATTATCAAGTATTTACGTCGTCTGCTATATTAAATATCTAGCGACTACAGTGATGCCATATAGCTACACAACAAAGGAACGCTAACAAATAATGGCGTTTTGTAGTGATCGGCCCCGATTAGCCCAAATCGGGTTAACTGCCCCGCCCATCCCAGAAAAGGGCAATCGGGGCTGAATCGAGGTGCTACTTCGTCAGCACGGGGCGGAGCAAAAATCGAGGTTAACCCGCTCACCCCGACGCCATTTGCAAAAATGGCGCCTGAATTCAAACTACGAATTTGGGTCGGGATTTTTATCGGGGCAACCGGGGAGAACTCCCCGTTTTTCATCATAATAATTGATTTCGACTCGATCGATTATGTTTTTACGTCGATTGATTGAATACCATCGGGGTTGCATCCCCGATTAGGCACCCCGATACAATCCCGATTGAGATCGGGATTAAAAAATTTTCACCCCGAGCCCCGAACGTCCCGCCCTAAGACCCGAATTTCGAAACCCGATTAGGATCGGGGCCGATCCCTATTTCTACCTCTTTTCCGCTTTTTCTCAAGCGGTGAACCTCGAGAAATAGAGTCGGTGACCTCTCGGTTGTTCCAGAGTTACCACTTGCCTCATGGTTCATTAATGTGATGGAATTTGGATGCTTTTATTAGCTGTTGATTATTAAATTATAAAATTATTGTGATGTGCTTACGGTTGAGGAGTTAAAGCGGAGGTTGTCAACTCGAAAAAAAAATTTCACCAATATTTTTAAGCAAAAAATGTGAAAAATAAAAAAATATATTAAAAAAATATATATATATATATTTGAAAAATGAAAAATCCGCAATAGTTGCACTTATTATATGGAAATTCTTATAGGGGTAGCGCTTGGCCCCGCGCCAATCGGGGATCTTTTTAGTCGATCCGGTGCGGGGATAATCTTAATCGGGGAAGTGATTTCGGTGCTCGGTGTGGTGAATTCGGTGCTCTGTGCCTTCCCCGATTTCAATCCCCGATTCCAATCCCCGATTTCAATCCCCGATTCCAATCTCCGATTTCACTCCGCGATTAGAAAAGTTAAGAAAACGGTTTTGTATGGGTGGCATAACTTTGAATCAAAATGAAAGAATACACCATAACTATGTAATGAAATTTGAATTACAAATAAAAAATATTCATTCAGTATACTTTTTTACTTAAACGTCTTTACTATTCTTCTTATACCAACCTGTCTTTAAGGGATGTAATAAGTCCAAACGTGCAACAATAAATGTTTAAGTTCACTCCGAAAATTAAAATGTGATTATATTTCATTATTTCTGTATGACAATCGTATTACTGTGTAACATGAAACTCATAAATATAACAAGGGCAATAGAGCAGTAAAACATCCTACGTTGCACGTTCTCAAAAAATGCGAAAATCTCATTTGTGTCCAAGTTGGTCTGCTGCGGCTGCAGCGTCTTATGGAGAAACCAACTTCTTCATGTTAAAAAATAAGTTTTCATAAATATTATTAAGATTTCCCCCCTTTTTCCATAATGATTTCCCATTTTTAGGAGGAGGGGCTCGGTTGTGTTGCAATAAGGATAATTGTAAACGCGGCAGCGGGTGCGAAGCGCCCGTCTGCCGCAAGACGTCACCGTTGATTTTTTTCGTTCAGGTAAATCGTGAATCTGACTCGAGGGCTTGATCGGGAAGGAGGAGAGGAGCTCGGCGTGCAAATATTTTCATCGGGCGGCTATCGGTTGCGGAGTTATAGCTAATTTGCATATTTAGCCGTATTTGCTAACTTTGGAACCGTCCATGCTAGAGCAACGGGAATGGTCTAGATCGACGCAGAATGTCAAAATTAGTGAGATTCTATGCATTTCATTCGATGAACTCTGAATATTCGTCGGCAATAGCCATGTTTCTATGATGAGAACTTGTGAATGCTGCAATGTGTTCTTCAACTTTTGAACCGTTCATCCTAGGACAACGGGAGCGGTCTAGAAAGTTGCAGAATTTGTTAGATAATACGTTCCGATGTATTTCGTAAAGATATTAACCGCAGTTTTGGCGTAGTAACGAGTTTTCTCTCGGAAATTCGCAGTGAAATTTTTCGTTCAGGTAGTTCACAATTCCAACACCAGGGTAGTGTGGGGCCCATAGAGAAGAGCTTGCCACATAAATATTTCCTCGAAGCGACTTGTAATAGAGCCACAAAATCGATTTTTCTGAAAATTCCGGAGTCAAAATTTTCATTCAGGTAAATCGTAAATTTGACGTTAGGAAAATGTGGGGCACATAGGGAGGAGCTTGCCACATAAATATTTCCTCGGGGCGACTTGTAATTGAGCCACAAAATCGATTTTTCTGAAAATTCCGGAGTCAAAATTTTCATTCAGGTAAATCGCAAATTTGACGTTAGAATAATGTGAAGCACATAGGGAGGAGCTTGCCACATAAATATTTCCTCGGGGCGACTTGTAATTGAGCCACAAAATCGACTTTCCTGAAAATTCCGGAGTCAAAATTTTCATTCAGGTAAATCGCAAATTTGACGTTAGGAGAATGTGGGGCACATAGGGAGGAGCTTGCCACATAAATATTTCCTCGGGGCGAATTGTAATTGAGCCACAAAATCGACTTTCCTGAAAATTCCGGAGTCAAAATTTTCATTCAGGTAAATCGGAAATCTGACAGCACCGCACGGTCGGGAAAGCAAAAAGCAGTTCGGCACATAAATATTTCAATCGTGCGGCTTGCGGTTGAGGAGTTAAAGCGAATTTTCAATTTGAGCCGCATTTGCCAACTTTTGAACCGTACATGCTAGATCAATGGGAATGGTCTAGATCGACGCAGAATCTCAAAATTAGTCGAAATCTATGCATTTCAATATTTAAATATCAAAGATTCGTGAGAAATCAACATTTTACTACAGTGAGAACTTAGGAAACCTTATGCAAAATAGCTAACTTTTGAACCATAAATCGTAGAGCAACAGGAATGGTCTAGATCGACGCAGAATATCAAAATTAGTCGAAATAACATCATTTTCAAACTTGTTTGTGTAAAATTTTGGAGAAAAAGAGATAAAACCGATAAATGTGATTTTTAGGAGGAGGGGCTCGGTTGTGTTGCAATAAGGATAATTGTAAACGCGGCAGCGGGCGCGAAGCGCCCGTCTGCCGCAAGACGTCACCGTTGATTTTTTTCGTTCAGGTAAATCGTGAATCTGACTCGAGGGCTTGATCGGGAAGGAGGAGAGGAGCTCGGCGTGCAAATATTTTCATCGGGCGGCTATCGGTTGCGGAGTTATAGCTAATTTGCATATTTAGCCGTATTTGCTAACTTTGGAACCGTCCATGCTAGAGCAACGGGAATGGTCTAGATCGACGCAGAATGTCAAAATTAGTGAGATTCTATGCATTTCATTCGATGAACTCTGAATATTCGTCGGCAATAGCCATGTTTCTATGATGAGAACTTGTGAATGCTGCAATGTGTTCTTCAACTTTTGAACCGTTCATCCTAGGACAACGGGAGCGGTCTAGAAAGTTGCAGAATTTGTTAGATAATACGTTCCGATGTATTTCGTAAAGATATTAACCGCAGTTTTGGCGTAGTAACGAGTTTTCTCTCGGAAATTCGCAGTGAAATTTTTCGTTCAGGTAGTTCACAATTCCAACACCAGGGTAGTGTGGGGCCCATAGAGAAGAGCTTGCCACATAAATATTTCCTCGAAGCGACTTGTAATAGAGCCACAAAATCGATTTTTCTGAAAATTCCGGAGTCAAAATTTTCATTCAGGTAAATCGTAAATTTGACGTTAGGAATAATGTGGGGCACATAGGGAGGAGCTTGCCACATAAATATTTCCTCGGGGCGACTTGTAATTGAGCCACAAAATCGATTTTTCTGAAAATTCCGGAGTCAAAATTTTCATTCAGGTAAATCGCAAATTTGACGTTAGGAGAATGTGGGGCACATAGGGAGGAGCTTGCCACATAAATATTTCCTCGGGGCGAATTGTAATTGAGCCACAAAATCGACTTTCCTGAAAATTCCGGAGTCAAAATTTTCATTCAGGTAAATCGGAAATCTGACAGCACCGCACGGTCGGGAAAGCAAAAAGCAGTTCGGCACATAAATATTTCAATCGTGCGGCTTGCGGTTGAGGAGTTAAAGCGAATTTTCAATTTGAGCCGCATTTGCCAACTTTTGAACCGTACATGCTAGATCAATGGGAATGGTCTAGATCGACGCAGAATCTCAAAATTAGTCGAAATCTATGCATTTCAATATTTAAATATCAAAGATTCGTGAGAAATCAACATTTTACTACAGTGAGAACTTAGGAAACCTTATGCAAAATAGCTAACTTTTGAACCATAAATCGTAGAGCAACAGGAATGGTCTAGATCGACGCAGAATATCAAAATTAGTCGAAATAACATCATTTTCAAACTTGTTTGTGTAAAATTTTGGAGAAAAAGAGATAAAACCGATAAATGTGATTTTTAGGAGGAGGGGCTCGGTTGTGTTGCAATAAGGATAATTGTAAACGCGGCAGCGGGCGCGAAGCGCCCGTCTGCCGCAAGACGTCACCGTTGATTTTTTTCGTTCAGGTAAATCGTGAATCTGACTCGAGGGCTTGATCGGGAAGGAGGAGAGGAGCTCGGCGTGCAAATATTTTTCATCGGGCGGCTATCGGTTGCGGAGTTATAGCTAATTTGCATATTTAGCCGTATTTGCTAACTTTGGAACCGTCCATGCTAGAGCAACGGGAATGGTCTAGATCGACGCAGAATGTCAAAATTAGTGAGATTCTATGCATTTCATTCGATGAACTCTGAATATTCGTCGGCAATAGCCATGTTTCTATGATGAGAACTTGTGAATGCTGCAATGTGTTCTTCAACTTTTGAACCGTTCATCCTAGGACAACGGGAGCGGTCTAGAAAGTTGCAGAATTTGTTAGATAATACGTTCCGATGTATTTCGTAAAGATATTAACCGCAGTTTTGGCGTAGTAACGAGTTTTCTCTCGGAAATTCGCAGTGAAATTTTTCGTTCAGGTAGTTCACAATTCCAACACCAGGGTAGTGTGGGGCCCATAGAGAAGAGCTTGCCACATAAATATTTCCTCGAAGCGACTTGTAATAGAGCCACAAAATCGATTTTTCTGAAAATTCCGGAGTCAAAATTTTCATTCAGGTAAATCGTAAATTTGACGTTAGGAAAATGTGGGGCACATAGGGAGGAGCTTGCCACATAAATATTTCCTCGGGGCGACTTGTAATTGAGCCACAAAATCGATTTTTCTGAAAATTCCGGAGTCAAAATTTTCATTCAGGTAAATCGCAAATTTGACGTTAGAATAATGTGAAGCACATAGGGAGGAGCTTGCCACATAAATATTTCCTCGGGGCGACTTGTAATTGAGCCACAAAATCGACTTTCCTGAAAATTCCGGAGTCAAAATTTTCATTCAGGTAAATCGCAAATTTGACGTTAGGAGAATGTGGGGCACATAGGGAGGAGCTTGCCACATAAATATTTCCTCGGGGCGAATTGTAATTGAGCCACAAAATCGACTTTCCTGAAAATTCCGGAGTCAAAATTTTCATTCAGGTAAATCGGAAATCTGACAGCACCGCACGGTCGGGAAAGCAAAAAGCAGTTCGGCACATAAATATTTCAATCGTGCGGCTTGCGGTTGAGGAGTTAAAGCGAATTTTCAATTTGAGCCGCATTTGCCAACTTTTGAACCGTACATGCTAGATCAATGGGAATGGTCTAGATCGACGCAGAATCTCAAAATTAGTCGAAATCTATGCATTTCAATATTTAAATATCAAAGATTCGTGAGAAATCAACATTTTACTACAGTGAGAACTTAGGAAACCTTATGCAAAATAGCTAACTTTTGAACCATAAATCGTAGAGCAACAGGAATGGTCTAGATCGACGCAGAATATCAAAATTAGTCGAAATAACATCATTTTCAAACTTGTTTGTGTAAAATTTTGGAGAAAAAGAGATAAAACCGATAAATGTGATTTTTAGGAGGAGGGGCTCGGTTGTGTTGCAATAAGGATAATTGTAAACGCGGCAGCGGGCGCGAAGCGCCCGTCTGCCGCAAGACGTCACCGTTGATTTTTTTCGTTCAGGTAAATCGTGAATCTGACTCGAGGGCTTGATCGGGAAGGAGGAGAGGAGCTCGGCGTGCAAATATTTTCATCGGGCGGCTATCGGTTGCGGAGTTATAGCTAATTTGCATATTTAGCCGTATTTGCTAACTTTGGAACCGTCCATGCTAGAGCAACGGGAATGGTCTAGATCGACGCAGAATGTCAAAATTAGTGAGATTCTATGCATTTCATTCGATGAACTCTGAATATTCGTCGGCAATAGCCATGTTTCTATGATGAGAACTTGTGAATGCTGCAATGTGTTCTTCAACTTTTGAACCGTTCATCCTAGGACAACGGGAGCGGTCTAGAAAGTTGCAGAATTTGTTAGATAATACGTTCCGATGTATTTCGTAAAGATATTAACCGCAGTTTTGGCGTAGTAACGAGTTTTCTCTCGGAAATTCGCAGTGAAATTTTTCGTTCAGGTAGTTCACAATTCCAACACCAGGGTAGTGTGGGGCCCATAGAGAAGAGCTTGCCACATAAATATTTCCTCGAAGCGACTTGTAATAGAGCCACAAAATCGATTTTTCTGAAAATTCCGGAGTCAAAATTTTCATTCAGGTAAATCGTAAATTTGACGTTAGGAAAATGTGGGGCACATAGGGAGGAGCTTGCCACATAAATATTTCCTCGGGGCGACTTGTAATTGAGCCACAAAATCGATTTTTCTGAAAATTCCGGAGTCAAAATTTTCATTCAGGTAAATCGCAAATTTGACGTTAGAATAATGTGAAGCACATAGGGAGGAGCTTGCCACATAAATATTTCCTCGGGGCGACTTGTAATTGAGCCACAAAATCGACTTTTCCTGAAAATTCCGGAGTCAAAATTTTCATTCAGGTAAATCGCAAATTTGACGTTAGGAGAATGTGGGGCACATAGGGAGGAGCTTGCCACATAAATATTTCCTCGGGGCGAATTGTAATTGAGCCACAAAATCGACTTTCCTGAAAATTCCGGAGTCAAAATTTTCATTCAGGTAAATCGGAAATCTGACAGCACCGCACGGTCGGGAAAGCAAAAAGCAGTTCGGCACATAAATATTTCAATCGTGCGGCTTGCGGTTGAGGAGTTAAAGCGAATTTTCAATTTGAGCCGCATTTGCCAACTTTTGAACCGTACATGCTAGATCAATGGGAATGGTCTAGATCGACGCAGAATCTCAAAATTAGTCGAAATCTATGCATTTCAATATTTAAATATCAAAGATTCGTGAGAAATCAACATTTTACTACAGTGAGAACTTAGGAAACCTTATGCAAAATAGCTAACTTTTGAACCATAAATCGTAGAGCAACAGGAATGGTCTAGATCGACGCAGAATATCAAAATTAGTCGAAATAACATCATTTTCAAACTTGTTTGTGTAAAATTTTGGAGAAAAAGAGATAAAACCGATAAATGTGATTTTTAGGAGGAGGGGCTCGGTTGTGTTGCAATAAGGATAATTGTAAACGCGGCAGCGGGCGCGAAGCGCCCGTCTGCCGCAAGACGTCACCGTTGATTTTTTTCGTTCAGGTAAATCGTGAATCTGACTCGAGGGCTTGATCGGGAAGGAGGAGAGGAGCTCGGCGTGCAAATATTTTCATCGGGCGGCTATCGGTTGCGGAGTTATAGCTAATTTGCATATTTAGCCGTATTTGCTAACTTTGGAACCGTCCATGCTAGAGCAACGGGAATGGTCTAGATCGACGCAGAATGTCAAAATTAGTGAGATTCTATGCATTTCATTCGATGAACTCTGAATATTCGTCGGCAATAGCCATGTTTCTATGATGAGAACTTGTGAATGCTGCAATGTGTTCTTCAACTTTTGAACCGTTCATCCTAGGACAACGGGAGCGGTCTAGAAAGTTGCAGAATTTGTTAGATAATACGTTCCGATGTATTTCGTAAAGATATTAACCGCAGTTTTGGCGTAGTAACGAGTTTTCTCTCGGAAATTCGCAGTGAAATTTTTCGTTCAGGTAGTTCACAATTCCAACACCAGGGTAGTGTGGGGCCCATAGAGAAGAGCTTGCCACATAAATATTTCCTCGAAGCGACTTGTAATAGAGCCACAAAATCGATTTTTCTGAAAATTCCGGAGTCAAAATTTTCATTCAGGTAAATCGTAAATTTGACGTTAGGAAAATGTGGGGCACATAGGGAGGAGCTTGCCACATAAATATTTCCTCGGGGCGACTTGTAATTGAGCCACAAAATCGATTTTTCTGAAAATTCCGGAGTCAAAATTTTCATTCAGGTAAATCGCAAATTTGACGTTAGAATAATGTGAAGCACATAGGGAGGAGCTTGCCACATAAATATTTCCTCGGGGCGACTTGTAATTGAGCCACAAAATCGACTTTTCTGAAAATTCCGGAGTCAAAATTTTCATTCAGGTAAATCGCAAATTTGACGTTAGGAGAATGTGGGGCACATAGGGAGGAGCTTGCCACATAAATATTTCCTCGGGGCGAATTGTAATTGAGCCACAAAATCGACTTTCCTGAAAATTCCGGAGTCAAAATTTTCATTCAGGTAAATCGGAAATCTGACAGCACCGCACGGTCGGGAAAGCAAAAAGCAGTTCGGCACATAAATATTTCAATCGTGCGGCTTGCGGTTGAGGAGTTAAAGCGAATTTTCAATTTGAGCCGCATTTGCCAACTTTTGAACCGTACATGCTAGATCAATGGGAATGGTCTAGATCGACGCAGAATCTCAAAATTAGTCGAAATCTATGCATTTCAATATTTAAATATCAAAGATTCGTGAGAAATCAACATTTTACTACAGTGAGAACTTAGGAAACCTTATGCAAAATAGCTAACTTTTGAACCATAAATCGTAGAGCAACAGGAATGGTCTAGATCGACGCAGAATATCAAAATTAGTCGAAATAACATCATTTTCAAACTTGTTTGTGTAAAATTTTGGAGAAAAAGAGATAAAACCGATAAATGTGATTTTTAGGAGGAGGGGCTCGGTTGTGTTGCAATAAGGATAATTGTAAACGCGGCAGCGGGCGCGAAGCGCCCGTCTGCCGCAAGACGTCACCGTTGATTTTTTTCGTTCAGGTAAATCGTGAATCTGACTCGAGGGCTTGATCGGGAAGGAGGAGAGGAGCTCGGCGTGCAAATATTTTCATCGGGCGGCTATCGGTTGCGGAGTTATAGCTAATTTGCATATTTAGCCGTATTTGCTAACTTTGGAACCGTCCATGCTAGAGCAACGGGAATGGTCTAGATCGACGCAGAATGTCAAAATTAGTGAGATTCTATGCATTTCATTCGATGAACTCTGAATATTCGTCGGCAATAGCCATGTTTCTATGATGAGAACTTGTGAATGCTGCAATGTGTTCTTCAACTTTTGAACCGTTCATCCTAGGACAACGGGAGCGGTCTAGAAAGTTGCAGAATTTGTTAGATAATACGTTCCGATGTATTTCGTAAAGATATTAACCGCAGTTTTGGCGTAGTAACGAGTTTTCTCTCGGAAATTCGCAGTGAAATTTTTCGTTCAGGTAGTTCACAATTCCAACACCAGGGTAGTGTGGGGCCCATAGAGAAGAGCTTGCCACATAAATATTTCCTCGAAGCGACTTGTAATAGAGCCACAAAATCGATTTTTCTGAAAATTCCGGAGTCAAAATTTTCATTCAGGTAAATCGTAAATTTGACGTTAGGAAAATGTGGGGCACATAGGGAGGAGCTTGCCACATAAATATTTCCTCGGGGCGACTTGTAATTGAGCCACAAAATCGATTTTTCTGAAAATTCCGGAGTCAAAATTTTCATTCAGGTAAATCGCAAATTTGACGTTAGAATAATGTGAAGCACATAGGGAGGAGCTTGCCACATAAATATTTCCTCGGGGCGACTTGTAATTGAGCCACAAAATCGACTTTCTGAAAATTCCGGAGTCAAAATTTTCATTCAGGTAAATCGCAAATTTGACGTTAGGAGAATGTGGGGCACATAGGGAGGAGCTTGCCACATAAATATTTCCTCGGGGCGAATTGTAATTGAGCCACAAAATCGACTTTCCTGAAAATTCCGGAGTCAAAATTTTCATTCAGGTAAATCGGAAATCTGACAGCACCGCACGGTCGGGAAAGCAAAAAGCAGTTCGGCACATAAATATTTCAATCGTGCGGCTTGCGGTTGAGGAGTTAAAGCGAATTTTCAATTTGAGCCGCATTTGCCAACTTTTGAACCGTACATGCTAGATCAATGGGAATGGTCTAGATCGACGCAGAATCTCAAAATTAGTCGAAATCTATGCATTTCAATATTTAAATATCAAAGATTCGTGAGAAATCAACATTTTACTACAGTGAGAACTTAGGAAACCTTATGCAAAATAGCTAACTTTTGAACCATAAATCGTAGAGCAACAGGAATGGTCTAGATCGACGCAGAATATCAAAATTAGTCGAAATAACATCATTTTCAAACTTGTTTGTGTAAAATTTTGGAGAAAAAGAGATAAAACCGATAAATGTGATTTTTAGGAGGAGGGGCTCGGTTGTGTTGCAATAAGGATAATTGTAAACGCGGCAGCGGGCGCGAAGCGCGCCGTCTGCCGCAAGACGTCACCGTTGATTTTTTTCGTTCAGGTAAATCGTGAATCTGACTCGAGGGCTTGATCGGGAAGGAGGAGAGGAGCTCGGCGTGCAAATATTTTCATCGGGCGGCTATCGGTTGCGGAGTTATAGCTAATTTGCATATTTAGCCGTATTTGCTAACTTTGGAACCGTCCATGCTAGAGCAACGGGAATGGTCTAGATCGACGCAGAATGTCAAAATTAGTGAGATTCTATGCATTTCATTCGATGAACTCTGAATATTCGTCGGCAATAGCCATGTTTCTATGATGAGAACTTGTGAATGCTGCAATGTGTTCTTCAACTTTTGAACCGTTCATCCTAGGACAACGGGAGCGGTCTAGAAAGATGCAGAATTTGTTAGATAATACGTTCCGATGTATTTCGTAAAGATATTAACCGCAGTTTTGGCGTAGTAACGAGTTTTCTCTCGGAAATTCGCAGTGAAATTTTTCGTTCAGGTAGTTCACAATTCCAACACCAGGGTAGTGTGGGGCCCATAGAGAAGAGCTTGCCACATAAATATTTCCTCGAAGCGACTTGTAATAGAGCCACAAAATCGATTTTTCTGAAAATTCCGGAGTCAAAATTTTCATTCAGGTAAATCGTAAATTTGACGTTAGGAAAATGTGGGGCACATAGGGAGGAGCTTGCCACATAAATATTTCCTCGGGGCGACTTGTAATTGAGCCACAAAATCGATTTTTCTGAAAATTCCGGAGTCAAAATTTTCATTCAGGTAAATCGCAAATTTGACGTTAGGAGAATGTGGGGCACATAGGGAGGAGCTTGCCACATAAATATTTCCTCGGGGCGAATTGTAATTGAGCCACAAAATCGACTTTCCTGAAAATTCCGGAGTCAAAATTTTCATTCAGGTAAATCGGAAATCTGACAGCACCGCACGGTCGGGAAAGCAAAAAGCAGTTCGGCACATAAATATTTCAATCGTGCGGCTTGCGGTTGAGGAGTTAAAGCGAATTTTCAATTTGAGCCGCATTTGCCAACTTTTGAACCGTACATGCTAGATCAATGGGAATGGTCTAGATCGACGCAGAATCTCAAAATTAGTCGAAATCTATGCATTTCAATATTTAAATATCAAAGATTCGTGAGAAATCAACATTTTACTACAGTGAGAACTTAGGAAACCTTATGCAAAATAGCTAACTTTTGAACCATAAATCGTAGAGCAACAGGAATGGTCTAGATCGACGCAGAATATCAAAATTAGTCGAAATAACATCATTTTCAAACTTGTTTGTGTAAAATTTTGGAGAAAAAGAGATAAAACCGATAAATGTGATTTTTAGGAGGAGGGGCTCGGTTGTGTTGCAATAAGGATAATTGTAAACGCGGCAGCGGGCGCGAAGCGCCCGTCTGCCGCAAGACGTCACCGTTGATTTTTTTCGTTCAGGTAAATCGTGAATCTGACTCGAGGGCTTGATCGGGAAGGAGGAGAGGAGCTCGGCGTGCAAATATTTTCATCGGGCGGCTATCGGTTGCGGAGTTATAGCTAATTTGCATATTTAGCCGTATTTGCTAACTTTGGAACCGTCCATGCTAGAGCAACGGGAATGGTCTAGATCGACGCAGAATGTCAAAATTAGTGAGATTCTATGCATTTCATTCGATGAACTCTGAATATTCGTCGGCAATAGCCATGTTTCTATGATGAGAACTTGTGAATGCTGCAATGTGTTCTTCAACTTTTGAACCGTTCATCCTAGGACAACGGGAGCGGTCTAGAAAGATGCAGAATTTGTTAGATAATACGTTCCGATGTATTTCGTAAAGATATTAACCGCAGTTTTGGCGTAGTAACGAGTTTTCTCTCGGAAATTCGCAGTGAAATTTTTCGTTCAGGTAGTTCACAATTCCAACACCAGGGTAGTGTGGGGCCCATAGAGAAGAGCTTGCCACATAAATATTTCCTCGAAGCGACTTGTAATAGAGCCACAAAATCGATTTTTCTGAAAATTCCGGAGTCAAAATTTTCATTCAGGTAAATCGTAAATTTGACGTTAGGAAAATGTGGGGCACATAGGGAGGAGCTTGCCACATAAATATTTCCTCGGGGCGACTTGTAATTGAGCCACAAAATCGATTTTTCTGAAAATTCCGGAGTCAAAATTTTCATTCAGGTAAATCGCAAATTTGACGTTAGAATAATGTGAAGCACATAGGGAGGAGCTTGCCACATAAATATTTCCTCGGGGCGACTTGTAATTGAGCCACAAAATCGACTTTTCTGAAAATTCCGGAGTCAAAATTTTCATTCAGGTAAATCGCAAATTTGACGTTAGGAGAATGTGGGGCACATAGGGAGGAGCTTGCCACATAAATATTTCCTCGGGGCGAATTGTAATTGAGCCACAAAATCGACTTTCCTGAAAATTCCGGAGTCAAAATTTTCATTCAGGTAAATCGGAAATCTGACAGCACCGCACGGTCGGGAAAGCAAAAAGCAGTTCGGCACATAAATATTTCAATCGTGCGGCTTGCGGTTGAGGAGTTAAAGCGAATTTTCAATTTGAGCCGCATTTGCCAACTTTTGAACCGTACATGCTAGATCAATGGGAATGGTCTAGATCGACGCAGAATCTCAAAATTAGTCGAAATCTATGCATTTCAATATTTAAATATCAAAGATTCGTGAGAAATCAACATTTTACTACAGTGAGAACTTAGGAAACCTTATGCAAAATAGCTAACTTTTGAACCATAAATCGTAGAGCAACAGGAATGGTCTAGATCGACGCAGAATATCAAAATTAGTCGAAATAACATCATTTTCAAACTTGTTTGTGTAAAATTTTGGAGAAAAAGAGATAAAACCGATAAATGTGATTTTTAGGAGGAGGGGCTCGGTTGTGTTGCAATAAGGATAATTGTAAACGCGGCAGCGGGCGCGAAGCGCCCGTCTGCCGCAAGACGTCACCGTTGATTTTTTTCGTTCAGGTAAATCGTGAATCTGACTCGAGGGCTTGATCGGGAAGGAGGAGAGGAGCTCGGCGTGCAAATATTTTCATCGGGCGGCTATCGGTTGCGGAGTTATAGCTAATTTGCATATTTAGCCGTATTTGCTAACTTTGGAACCGTCCATGCTAGAGCAACGGGAATGGTCTAGATCGACGCAGAATGTCAAAATTAGTGAGATTCTATGCATTTCATTCGATGAACTCTGAATATTCGTCGGCAATAGCCATGTTTCTATGATGAGAACTTGTGAATGCTGCAATGTGTTCTTCAACTTTTGAACCGTTCATCCTAGGACAACGGGAGCGGTCTAGAAAGATGCAGAATTTGTTAGATAATACGTTCCGATGTATTTCGTAAAGATATTAACCGCAGTTTTGGCGTAGTAACGAGTTTTCTCTCGGAAATTCGCAGTGAAATTTTTCGTTCAGGTAGTTCACAATTCCAACACCAGGGTAGTGTGGGGCCCATAGAGAAGAGCTTGCCACATAAATATTTCCTCGAAGCGACTTGTAATAGAGCCACAAAATCGATTTTTCTGAAAATTCCGGAGTCAAAATTTTCATTCAGGTAAATCGTAAATTTGACGTTAGGAAAATGTGGGGCACATAGGGAGGAGCTTGCCACATAAATATTTCCTCGGGGCGACTTGTAATTGAGCCACAAAATCGATTTTTCTGAAAATTCCGGAGTCAAAATTTTCATTCAGGTAAATCGCAAATTTGACGTTAGAATAATGTGAAGCACATAGGGAGGAGCTTGCCACATAAATATTTCCTCGGGGCGACTTGTAATTGAGCCACAAAATCGACTTTTCTGAAAATTCCGGAGTCAAAATTTTCATTCAGGTAAATCGCAAATTTGACGTTAGGAGAATGTGGGGCACATAGGGAGGAGCTTGCCACATAAATATTTCCTCGGGGCGAATTGTAATTGAGCCACAAAATCGACTTTCCTGAAAATTCCGGAGTCAAAATTTTCATTCAGGTAAATCGGAAATCTGACAGCACCGCACGGTCGGGAAAGCAAAAAGCAGTTCGGCACATAAATATTTCAATCGTGCGGCTTGCGGTTGAGGAGTTAAAGCGAATTTTCAATTTGAGCCGCATTTGCCAACTTTTGAACCGTACATGCTAGATCAATGGGAATGGTCTAGATCGACGCAGAATCTCAAAATTAGTCGAAATCTATGCATTTCAATATTTAAATATCAAAGATTCGTGAGAAATCAACATTTTACTACAGTGAGAACTTAGGAAACCTTATGCAAAATAGCTAACTTTTGAACCATAAATCGTAGAGCAACAGGAATGGTCTAGATCGACGCAGAATATCAAAATTAGTCGAAATAACATCATTTTCAAACTTGTTTGTGTAAAATTTTGGAGAAAAAGAGATAAAACCGATAAATGTGATTTTTAGGAGGAGGGGCTCGGTTGTGTTGCAATAAGGATAATTGTAAACGCGGCAGCGGGCGCGAAGCGCCCGTCTGCCGCAAGACGTCACCGTTGATTTTTTTCGTTCAGGTAAATCGTGAATCTGACTCGAGGGCTTGATCGGGAAGGAGGAGAGGAGCTCGGCGTGCAAATATTTTCATCGGGCGGCTATCGGTTGCGGAGTTATAGCTAATTTGCATATTTAGCCGTATTTGCTAACTTTGGAACCGTCCATGCTAGAGCAACGGGAATGGTCTAGATCGACGCAGAATGTCAAAATTAGTGAGATTCTATGCATTTCATTCGATGAACTCTGAATATTCGTCGGCAATAGCCATGTTTCTATGATGAGAACTTGTGAATGCTGCAATGTGTTCTTCAACTTTTGAACCGTTCATCCTAGGACAACGGGAGCGGTCTAGAAAGATGCAGAATTTGTTAGATAATACGTTCCGATGTATTTCGTAAAGATATTAACCGCAGTTTTGGCGTAGTAACGAGTTTTCTCTCGGAAATTCGCAGTGAAATTTTTCGTTCAGGTAGTTCACAATTCCAACACCAGGGTAGTGTGGGGCCCATAGAGAAGAGCTTGCCACATAAATATTTCCTCGAAGCGACTTGTAATAGAGCCACAAAATCGATTTTTCTGAAAATTCCGGAGTCAAAATTTTCATTCAGGTAAATCGTAAATTTGACGTTAGGAAAATGTGGGGCACATAGGGAGGAGCTTGCCACATAAATATTTCCTCGGGGCGACTTGTAATTGAGCCACAAAATCGATTTTTCTGAAAATTCCGGAGTCAAAATTTTCATTCAGGTAAATCGCAAATTTGACGTTAGAATAATGTGAAGCACATAGGGAGGAGCTTGCCACATAAATATTTCCTCGGGGCGACTTGTAATTGAGCCACAAAATCGACTTTTCTGAAAATTCCGGAGTCAAAATTTTCATTCAGGTAAATCGCAAATTTGACGTTAGGAGAATGTGGGGCACATAGGGAGGAGCTTGCCACATAAATATTTCCTCGGGGCGAATTGTAATTGAGCCACAAAATCGACTTTCCTGAAAATTCCGGAGTCAAAATTTTCATTCAGGTAAATCGGAAATCTGACAGCACCGCACGGTCGGGAAAGCAAAAAGCAGTTCGGCACATAAATATTTCAATCGTGCGGCTTGCGGTTGAGGAGTTAAAGCGAATTTTCAATTTGAGCCGCATTTGCCAACTTTTGAACCGTACATGCTAGATCAATGGGAATGGTCTAGATCGACGCAGAATCTCAAAATTAGTCGAAATCTATGCATTTCAATATTTAAATATCAAAGATTCGTGAGAAATCAACATTTTACTACAGTGAGAACTTAGGAAACCTTATGCAAAATAGCTAACTTTTGAACCATAAATCGTAGAGCAACAGGAATGGTCTAGATCGACGCAGAATATCAAAATTAGTCGAAATAACATCATTTTCAAACTTGTTTGTGTAAAATTTTGGAGAAAAAGAGATAAAACCGATAAATGTGATTTTTAGGAGGAGGGGCTCGGTTGTGTTGCAATAAGGATAATTGTAAACGCGGCAGCGGGCGCGAAGCGCCCGTCTGCCGCAAGACGTCACCGTTGATTTTTTTCGTTCAGGTAAATCGTGAATCTGACTCGAGGGCTTGATCGGGAAGGAGGAGAGGAGCTCGGCGTGCAAATATTTTCATCGGGCGGCTATCGGTTGCGGAGTTATAGCTAATTTGCATATTTAGCCGTATTTGCTAACTTTGGAACCGTCCATGCTAGAGCAACGGGAATGGTCTAGATCGACGCAGAATGTCAAAATTAGTGAGATTCTATGCATTTCATTCGATGAACTCTGAATATTCGTCGGCAATAGCCATGTTTCTATGATGAGAACTTGTGAATGCTGCAATGTGTTCTTCAACTTTTGAACCGTTCATCCTAGGACAACGGGAGCGGTCTAGAAAGATGCAGAATTTGTTAGATAATACGTTCCGATGTATTTCGTAAAGATATTAACCGCAGTTTTGGCGTAGTAACGAGTTTTCTCTCGGAAATTCGCAGTGAAATTTTTCGTTCAGGTAGTTCACAATTCCAACACCAGGGTAGTGTGGGGCCCATAGAGAAGAGCTTGCCACATAAATATTTCCTCGAAGCGACTTGTAATAGAGCCACAAAATCGATTTTTCTGAAAATTCCGGAGTCAAAATTTTCATTCAGGTAAATCGTAAATTTGACGTTAGGAAAATGTGGGGCACATAGGGAGGAGCTTGCCACATAAATATTTCCTCGGGGCGACTTGTAATTGAGCCACAAAATCGATTTTTCTGAAAATTCCGGAGTCAAAATTTTCATTCAGGTAAATCGCAAATTTGACGTTAGAATAATGTGAAGCACATAGGGAGGAGCTTGCCACATAAATATTTCCTCGGGGCGACTTGTAATTGAGCCACAAAATCGACTTTTCTGAAAATTCCGGAGTCAAAATTTTCATTCAGGTAAATCGCAAATTTGACGTTAGGAGAATGTGGGGCACATAGGGAGGAGCTTGCCACATAAATATTTCCTCGGGGCGAATTGTAATTGAGCCACAAAATCGACTTTCCTGAAAATTCCGGAGTCAAAATTTTCATTCAGGTAAATCGGAAATCTGACAGCACCGCACGGTCGGGAAAGCAAAAAGCAGTTCGGCACATAAATATTTCAATCGTGCGGCTTGCGGTTGAGGAGTTAAAGCGAATTTTCAATTTGAGCCGCATTTGCCAACTTTTGAACCGTACATGCTAGATCAATGGGAATGGTCTAGATCGACGCAGAATCTCAAAATTAGTCGAAATCTATGCATTTCAATATTTAAATATCAAAGATTCGTGAGAAATCAACATTTTACTACAGTGAGAACTTAGGAAACCTTATGCAAAATAGCTAACTTTTGAACCATAAATCGTAGAGCAACAGGAATGGTCTAGATCGACGCAGAATATCAAAATTAGTCGAAATAACATCATTTTCAAACTTGTTTGTGTAAAATTTTGGAGAAAAAGAGATAAAACCGATAAATGTGATTTTTAGGAGGAGGGGCTCGGTTGTGTTGCAATAAGGATAATTGTAAACGCGGCAGCGGGCGCGAAGCGCCCGTCTGCCGCAAGACGTCACCGTTGATTTTTTTCGTTCAGGTAAATCGTGAATCTGACTCGAGGGCTTGATCGGGAAGGAGGAGAGGAGCTCGGCGTGCAAATATTTTCATCGGGCGGCTATCGGTTGCGGAGTTATAGCTAATTTGCATATTTAGCCGTATTTGCTAACTTTGGAACCGTCCATGCTAGAGCAACGGGAATGGTCTAGATCGACGCAGAATGTCAAAATTAGTGAGATTCTATGCATTTCATTCGATGAACTCTGAATATTCGTCGGCAATAGCCATGTTTCTATGATGAGAACTTGTGAATGCTGCAATGTGTTCTTCAACTTTTGAACCGTTCATCCTAGGACAACGGGAGCGGTCTAGAAAGATGCAGAATTTGTTAGATAATACGTTCCGATGTATTTCGTAAAGATATTAACCGCAGTTTTGGCGTAGTAACGAGTTTTCTCTCGGAAATTCGCAGTGAAATTTTTCGTTCAGGTAGTTCACAATTCCAACACCAGGGTAGTGTGGGGCCCATAGAGAAGAGCTTGCCACATAAATATTTCCTCGAAGCGACTTGTAATAGAGCCACAAAATCGATTTTTCTGAAAATTCCGGAGTCAAAATTTTCATTCAGGTAAATCGTAAATTTGACGTTAGGAAAATGTGGGGCACATAGGGAGGAGCTTGCCACATAAATATTTCCTCGGGGCGACTTGTAATTGAGCCACAAAATCGATTTTTCTGAAAATTCCGGAGTCAAAATTTTCATTCAGGTAAATCGCAAATTTGACGTTAGAATAATGTGAAGCACATAGGGAGGAGCTTGCCACATAAATATTTCCTCGGGGCGACTTGTAATTGAGCCACAAAATCGACTTTTCTGAAAATTCCGGAGTCAAAATTTTCATTCAGGTAAATCGCAAATTTGACGTTAGGAGAATGTGGGGCACATAGGGAGGAGCTTGCCACATAAATATTTCCTCGGGGCGAATTGTAATTGAGCCACAAAATCGACTTTCCTGAAAATTCCGGAGTCAAAATTTTCATTCAGGTAAATCGGAAATCTGACAGCACCGCACGGTCGGGAAAGCAAAAAGCAGTTCGGCACATAAATATTTCAATCGTGCGGCTTGCGGTTGAGGAGTTAAAGCGAATTTTCAATTTGAGCCGCATTTGCCAACTTTTGAACCGTACATGCTAGATCAATGGGAATGGTCTAGATCGACGCAGAATCTCAAAATTAGTCGAAATCTATGCATTTCAATATTTAAATATCAAAGATTCGTGAGAAATCAACATTTTACTACAGTGAGAACTTAGGAAACCTTATGCAAAATAGCTAACTTTTGAACCATAAATCGTAGAGCAACAGGAATGGTCTAGATCGACGCAGAATATCAAAATTAGTCGAAATAACATCATTTTCAAACTTGTTTGTGTAAAATTTTGGAGAAAAAGAGATAAAACCGATAAATGTGATTTTTAGGAGGAGGGGCTCGGTTGTGTTGCAATAAGGATAATTGTAAACGCGGCAGCGGGCGCGAAGCGCCCGTCTGCCGCAAGACGTCACCGTTGATTTTTTTCGTTCAGGTAAATCGTGAATCTGACTCGAGGGCTTGATCGGGAAGGAGGAGAGGAGCTCGGCGTGCAAATATTTTCATCGGGCGGCTATCGGTTGCGGAGTTATAGCTAATTTGCATATTTAGCCGTATTTGCTAACTTTGGAACCGTCCATGCTAGAGCAACGGGAATGGTCTAGATCGACGCAGAATGTCAAAATTAGTGAGATTCTATGCATTTCATTCGATGAACTCTGAATATTCGTCGGCAATAGCCATGTTTCTATGATGAGAACTTGTGAATGCTGCAATGTGTTCTTCAACTTTTGAACCGTTCATCCTAGGACAACGGGAGCGGTCTAGAAAGATGCAGAATTTGTTAGATAATACGTTCCGATGTATTTCGTAAAGATATTAACCGCAGTTTTGGCGTAGTAACGAGTTTTCTCTCGGAAATTCGCAGTGAAATTTTTCGTTCAGGTAGTTCACAATTCCAACACCAGGGTAGTGTGGGGCCCATAGAGAAGAGCTTGCCACATAAATATTTCCTCGAAGCGACTTGTAATAGAGCCACAAAATCGATTTTTCTGAAAATTCCGGAGTCAAAATTTTCATTCAGGTAAATCGTAAATTTGACGTTAGGAAAATGTGGGGCACATAGGGAGGAGCTTGCCACATAAATATTTCCTCGGGGCGACTTGTAATTGAGCCACAAAATCGATTTTTCTGAAAATTCCGGAGTCAAAATTTTCATTCAGGTAAATCGCAAATTTGACGTTAGAATAATGTGAAGCACATAGGGAGGAGCTTGCCACATAAATATTTCCTCGGGGCGACTTGTAATTGAGCCACAAAATCGACTTTTCTGAAAATTCCGGAGTCAAAATTTTCATTCAGGTAAATCGCAAATTTGACGTTAGGAGAATGTGGGGCACATAGGGAGGAGCTTGCCACATAAATATTTCCTCGGGGCGAATTGTAATTGAGCCACAAAATCGACTTTCCTGAAAATTCCGGAGTCAAAATTTTCATTCAGGTAAATCGGAAATCTGACAGCACCGCACGGTCGGGAAAGCAAAAAGCAGTTCGGCACATAAATATTTCAATCGTGCGGCTTGCGGTTGAGGAGTTAAAGCGAATTTTCAATTTGAGCCGCATTTGCCAACTTTTGAACCGTACATGCTAGATCAATGGGAATGGTCTAGATCGACGCAGAATCTCAAAATTAGTCGAAATCTATGCATTTCAATATTTAAATATCAAAGATTCGTGAGAAATCAACATTTTACTACAGTGAGAACTTAGGAAACCTTATGCAAAATAGCTAACTTTTGAACCATAAATCGTAGAGCAACAGGAATGGTCTAGATCGACGCAGAATATCAAAATTAGTCGAAATAACATCATTTTCAAACTTGTTTGTGTAAAATTTTGGAGAAAAAGAGATAAAACCGATAAATGTGATTTTTAGGAGGAGGGGCTCGGTTGTGTTGCAATAAGGATAATTGTAAACGCGGCAGCGGGCGCGAAGCGCCCGTCTGCCGCAAGACGTCACCGTTGATTTTTTTCGTTCAGGTAAATCGTGAATCTGACTCGAGGGCTTGATCGGGAAGGAGGAGAGGAGCTCGGCGTGCAAATATTTTCATCGGGCGGCTATCGGTTGCGGAGTTATAGCTAATTTGCATATTTAGCCGTATTTGCTAACTTTGGAACCGTCCATGCTAGAGCAACGGGAATGGTCTAGATCGACGCAGAATGTCAAAATTAGTGAGATTCTATGCATTTCATTCGATGAACTCTGAATATTCGTCGGCAATAGCCATGTTTCTATGATGAGAACTTGTGAATGCTGCAATGTGTTCTTCAACTTTTGAACCGTTCATCCTAGGACAACGGGAGCGGTCTAGAAAGATGCAGAATTTGTTAGATAATACGTTCCGATGTATTTCGTAAAGATATTAACCGCAGTTTTGGCGTAGTAACGAGTTTTCTCTCGGAAATTCGCAGTGAAATTTTTCGTTCAGGTAGTTCACAATTCCAACACCAGGGTAGTGTGGGGCCCATAGAGAAGAGGAGCTTGCCACATAAATATTTCCTCGAAGCGACTTGTAATAGAGCCACAAAATCGATTTTTCTGAAAATTCCGGAGTCAAAATTTTCATTCAGGTAAATCGTAAATTTGACGTTAGGAAAATGTGGGGCACATAGGGAGGAGCTTGCCACATAAATATTTCCTCGGGGCGACTTGTAATTGAGCCACAAAATCGATTTTTCTGAAAATTCCGGAGTCAAAATTTTCATTCAGGTAAATCGCAAATTTGACGTTAGAATAATGTGAAGCACATAGGGAGGAGCTTGCCACATAAATATTTCCTCGGGGCGACTTGTAATTGAGCCACAAAATCGACTTTTCTGAAAATTCCGGAGTCAAAATTTTCATTCAGGTAAATCGCAAATTTGACGTTAGGAGAATGTGGGGCACATAGGGAGGAGCTTGCCACATAAATATTTCCTCGGGGCGAATTGTAATTGAGCCACAAAATCGACTTTCCTGAAAATTCCGGAGTCAAAATTTTCATTCAGGTAAATCGGAAATCTGACAGCACCGCACGGTCGGGAAAGCAAAAAGCAGTTCGGCACATAAATATTTCAATCGTGCGGCTTGCGGTTGAGGAGTTAAAGCGAATTTTCAATTTGAGCCGCATTTGCCAACTTTTGAACCGTACATGCTAGATCAATGGGAATGGTCTAGATCGACGCAGAATCTCAAAATTAGTCGAAATCTATGCATTTCAATATTTAAATATCAAAGATTCGTGAGAAATCAACATTTTACTACAGTGAGAACTTAGGAAACCTTATGCAAAATAGCTAACTTTTGAACCATAAATCGTAGAGCAACAGGAATGGTCTAGATCGACGCAGAATATCAAAATTAGTCGAAATAACATCATTTTCAAACTTGTTTGTGTAAAATTTTGGAGAAAAAGAGATAAAACCGATAAATGTGATTTTTAGGAGGAGGGGCTCGGTTGTGTTGCAATAAGGATAATTGTAAACGCGGCAGCGGGCGCGAAGCGCCCGTCTGCCGCAAGACGTCACCGTTGATTTTTTTCGTTCAGGTAAATCGTGAATCTGACTCGAGGGCTTGATCGGGAAGGAGGAGAGGAGCTCGGCGTGCAAATATTTTCATCGGGCGGCTATCGGTTGCGGAGTTATAGCTAATTTGCATATTTAGCCGTATTTGCTAACTTTGGAACCGTCCATGCTAGAGCAACGGGAATGGTCTAGATCGACGCAGAATGTCAAAATTAGTGAGATTCTATGCATTTCATTCGATGAACTCTGAATATTCGTCGGCAATAGCCATGTTTCTATGATGAGAACTTGTGAATGCTGCAATGTGTTCTTCAACTTTTGAACCGTTCATCCTAGGACAACGGGAGCGGTCTAGAAAGATGCAGAATTTGTTAGATAATACGTTCCGATGTATTTCGTAAAGATATTAACCGCAGTTTTGGCGTAGTAACGAGTTTTCTCTCGGAAATTCGCAGTGAAATTTTTCGTTCAGGTAGTTCACAATTCCAACACCAGGGTAGTGTGGGGCCCATAGAGAAGAGCTTGCCACATAAATATTTCCTCGAAGCGACTTGTAATAGAGCCACAAAATCGATTTTTCTGAAAATTCCGGAGTCAAAATTTTCATTCAGGTAAATCGTAAATTTGACGTTAGGAAAATGTGGGGCACATAGGGAGGAGCTTGCCACATAAATATTTCCTCGGGGCGACTTGTAATTGAGCCACAAAATCGATTTTTCTGAAAATTCCGGAGTCAAAATTTTCATTCAGGTAAATCGCAAATTTGACGTTAGAATAATGTGAAGCACATAGGGAGGAGCTTGCCACATAAATATTTCCTCGGGGCGACTTGTAATTGAGCCACAAAATCGACTTTTCTGAAAATTCCGGAGTCAAAATTTTCATTCAGGTAAATCGCAAATTTGACGTTAGGAGAATGTGGGGCACATAGGGAGGAGCTTGCCACATAAATATTTCCTCGGGGCGAATTGTAATTGAGCCACAAAATCGACTTTTCCTGAAAATTCCGGAGTCAAAATTTTCATTCAGGTAAATCGGAAATCTGACAGCACCGCACGGTCGGGAAAGCAAAAAGCAGTTCGGCACATAAATATTTCAATCGTGCGGCTTGCGGTTGAGGAGTTAAAGCGAATTTTCAATTTGAGCCGCATTTGCCAACTTTTGAACCGTACATGCTAGATCAATGGGAATGGTCTAGATCGACGCAGAATCTCAAAATTAGTCGAAATCTATGCATTTCAATATTTAAATATCAAAGATTCGTGAGAAATCAACATTTTACTACAGTGAGAACTTAGGAAACCTTATGCAAAATAGCTAACTTTTGAACCATAAATCGTAGAGCAACAGGAATGGTCTAGATCGACGCAGAATATCAAAATTAGTCGAAATAACATCATTTTCAAACTTGTTTGTGTAAAATTTTGGAGAAAAAGAGATAAAACCGATAAATGTGATTTTTAGGAGGAGGGGCTCGGTTGTGTTGCAATAAGGATAATTGTAAACGCGGCAGCGGGCGCGAAGCGCCCGTCTGCCGCAAGACGTCACCGTTGATTTTTTTCGTTCAGGTAAATCGTGAATCTGACTCGAGGGCTTGATCGGGAAGGAGGAGAGGAGCTCGGCGTGCAAATATTTTCATCGGGCGGCTATCGGTTGCGGAGTTATAGCTAATTTGCATATTTAGCCGTATTTGCTAACTTTGGAACCGTCCATGCTAGAGCAACGGGAATGGTCTAGATCGACGCAGAATGTCAAAATTAGTGAGATTCTATGCATTTCATTCGATGAACTCTGAATATTCGTCGGCAATAGCCATGTTTCTATGATGAGAACTTGTGAATGCTGCAATGTGTTCTTCAACTTTTGAACCGTTCATCCTAGGACAACGGGAGCGGTCTAGAAAGATGCAGAATTTGTTAGATAATACGTTCCGATGTATTTCGTAAAGATATTAACCGCAGTTTTGGCGTAGTAACGAGTTTTCTCTCGGAAATTCGCAGTGAAATTTTTCGTTCAGGTAGTTCACAATTCCAACACCAGGGTAGTGTGGGGCCCATAGAGAAGAGCTTGCCACATAAATATTTCCTCGAAGCGACTTGTAATAGAGCCACAAAATCGATTTTTCTGAAAATTCCGGAGTCAAAATTTTCATTCAGGTAAATCGTAAATTTGACGTTAGGAAAATGTGGGGCACATAGGGAGGAGCTTGCCACATAAATATTTCCTCGGGGCGACTTGTAATTGAGCCACAAAATCGATTTTTCTGAAAATTCCGGAGTCAAAATTTTCATTCAGGTAAATCGCAAATTTGACGTTAGAATAATGTGAAGCACATAGGGAGGAGCTTGCCACATAAATATTTCCTCGGGGCGACTTGTAATTGAGCCACAAAATCGACTTTTCTGAAAATTCCGGAGTCAAAATTTTCATTCAGGTAAATCGCAAATTTGACGTTAGGAGAATGTGGGGCACATAGGGAGGAGCTTGCCACATAAATATTTCCTCGGGGCGAATTGTAATTGAGCCACAAAATCGACTTTCCTGAAAATTCCGGAGTCAAAATTTTCATTCAGGTAAATCGGAAATCTGACAGCACCGCACGGTCGGGAAAGCAAAAAGCAGTTCGGCACATAAATATTTCAATCGTGCGGCTTGCGGTTGAGGAGTTAAAGCGAATTTTCAATTTGAGCCGCATTTGCCAACTTTTGAACCGTACATGCTAGATCAATGGGAATGGTCTAGATCGACGCAGAATCTCAAAATTAGTCGAAATCTATGCATTTCAATATTTAAATATCAAAGATTCGTGAGAAATCAACATTTTACTACAGTGAGAACTTAGGAAACCTTATGCAAAATAGCTAACTTTTGAACCATAAATCGTAGAGCAACAGGAATGGTCTAGATCGACGCAGAATATCAAAATTAGTCGAAATAACATCATTTTCAAACTTGTTTGTGTAAAATTTTGGAGAAAAAGAGATAAAACCGATAAATGTGATTTTTAGGAGGAGGGGCTCGGTTGTGTTGCAATAAGGATAATTGTAAACGCGGCAGCGGGCGCGAAGCGCCCGTCTGCCGCAAGACGTCACCGTTGATTTTTTTCGTTCAGGTAAATCGTGAATCTGACTCGAGGGCTTGATCGGGAAGGAGGAGAGGAGCTCGGCGTGCAAATATTTTCATCGGGCGGCTATCGGTTGCGGAGTTATAGCTAATTTGCATATTTAGCCGTATTTGCTAACTTTGGAACCGTCCATGCTAGAGCAACGGGAATGGTCTAGATCGACGCAGAATGTCAAAATTAGTGAGATTCTATGCATTTCATTCGATGAACTCTGAATATTCGTCGGCAATAGCCATGTTTCTATGATGAGAACTTGTGAATGCTGCAATGTGTTCTTCAACTTTTGAACCGTTCATCCTAGGACAACGGGAGCGGTCTAGAAAGATGCAGAATTTGTTAGATAATACGTTCCGATGTATTTCGTAAAGATATTAACCGCAGTTTTGGCGTAGTAACGAGTTTTCTCTCGGAAATTCGCAGTGAAATTTTTCGTTCAGGTAGTTCACAATTCCAACACCAGGGTAGTGTGGGGCCCATAGAGAGAGGAGCTTGCCACATAAATATTTCCTCGAAGCGACTTGTAATAGAGCCACAAAATCGATTTTTCTGAAAATTCCGGAGTCAAAATTTTCATTCAGGTAAATCGTAAATTTGACGTTAGGAAAATGTGGGGCACATAGGGAGGAGCTTGCCACATAAATATTTCCTCGGGGCGACTTGTAATTGAGCCACAAAATCGATTTTTCTGAAAATTCCGGAGTCAAAATTTTCATTCAGGTAAATCGCAAATTTGACGTTAGAATAATGTGAAGCACATAGGGAGGAGCTTGCCACATAAATATTTCCTCGGGGCGACTTGTAATTGAGCCACAAAATCGACTTTTCTGAAAATTCCGGAGTCAAAATTTTCATTCAGGTAAATCGCAAATTTGACGTTAGGAGAATGTGGGGCACATAGGGAGGAGCTTGCCACATAAATATTTCCTCGGGGCGAATTGTAATTGAGCCACAAAATCGACTTTCCTGAAAATTCCGGAGTCAAAATTTTCATTCAGGTAAATCGGAAATCTGACAGCACCGCACGGTCGGGAAAGCAAAAAGCAGTTCGGCACATAAATATTTCAATCGTGCGGCTTGCGGTTGAGGAGTTAAAGCGAATTTTCAATTTGAGCCGCATTTGCCAACTTTTGAACCGTACATGCTAGATCAATGGGAATGGTCTAGATCGACGCAGAATCTCAAAATTAGTCGAAATCTATGCATTTCAATATTTAAATATCAAAGATTCGTGAGAAATCAACATTTTACTACAGTGAGAACTTAGGAAACCTTATGCAAAATAGCTAACTTTTGAACCATAAATCGTAGAGCAACAGGAATGGTCTAGATCGACGCAGAATATCAAAATTAGTCGAAATAACATCATTTTCAAACTTGTTTGTGTAAAATTTTGGAGAAAAAGAGATAAAACCGATAAATGTGATTTTTAGGAGGAGGGGCTCGGTTGTGTTGCAATAAGGATAATTGTAAACGCGGCAGCGGGCGCGAAGCGCCCGTCTGCCGCAAGACGTCACCGTTGATTTTTTTCGTTCAGGTAAATCGTGAATCTGACTCGAGGGCTTGATCGGGAAGGAGGAGAGGAGCTCGGCGTGCAAATATTTTCATCGGGCGGCTATCGGTTGCGGAGTTATAGCTAATTTGCATATTTAGCCGTATTTGCTAACTTTGGAACCGTCCATGCTAGAGCAACGGGAATGGTCTAGATCGACGCAGAATGTCAAAATTAGTGAGATTCTATGCATTTCATTCGATGAACTCTGAATATTCGTCGGCAATAGCCATGTTTCTATGATGAGAACTTGTGAATGCTGCAATGTGTTCTTCAACTTTTGAACCGTTCATCCTAGGACAACGGGAGCGGTCTAGAAAGATGCAGAATTTGTTAGATAATACGTTCCGATGTATTTCGTAAAGATATTAACCGCAGTTTTGGCGTAGTAACGAGTTTTCTCTCGGAAATTCGCAGTGAAATTTTTCGTTCAGGTAGTTCACAATTCCAACACCAGGGTAGTGTGGGGCCCATAGAGAAGAGCTTGCCACATAAATATTTCCTCGAAGCGACTTGTAATAGAGCCACAAAATCGATTTTTCTGAAAATTCCGGAGTCAAAATTTTCATTCAGGTAAATCGTAAATTTGACGTTAGGAAAATGTGGGGCACATAGGGAGGAGCTTGCCACATAAATATTTCCTCGGGGCGACTTGTAATTGAGCCACAAAATCGATTTTTCTGAAAATTCCGGAGTCAAAATTTTCATTCAGGTAAATCGCAAATTTGACGTTAGAATAATGTGAAGCACATAGGGAGGAGCTTGCCACATAAATATTTCCTCGGGGCGACTTGTAATTGAGCCACAAAATCGACTTTTCTGAAAATTCCGGAGTCAAAATTTTCATTCAGGTAAATCGCAAATTTGACGTTAGGAGAATGTGGGGCACATAGGGAGGAGCTTGCCACATAAATATTTCCTCGGGGCGAATTGTAATTGAGCCACAAAATCGACTTTCCTGAAAATTCCGGAGTCAAAATTTTCATTCAGGTAAATCGGAAATCTGACAGCACCGCACGGTCGGGAAAGCAAAAAGCAGTTCGGCACATAAATATTTCAATCGTGCGGCTTGCGGTTGAGGAGTTAAAGCGAATTTTCAATTTGAGCCGCATTTGCCAACTTTTGAACCGTACATGCTAGATCAATGGGAATGGTCTAGATCGACGCAGAATCTCAAAATTAGTCGAAATCTATGCATTTCAATATTTAAATATCAAAGATTCGTGAGAAATCAACATTTTACTACAGTGAGAACTTAGGAAACCTTATGCAAAATAGCTAACTTTTGAACCATAAATCGTAGAGCAACAGGAATGGTCTAGATCGACGCAGAATATCAAAATTAGTCGAAATAACATCATTTTCAAACTTGTTTGTGTAAAATTTTGGAGAAAAAGAGATAAAACCGATAAATGTGATTTTTAGGAGGAGGGGCTCGGTTGTGTTGCAATAAGGATAATTGTAAACGCGGCAGCGGGCGCGAAGCGCCCGTCTGCCGCAAGACGTCACCGTTGATTTTTTTCGTTCAGGTAAATCGTGAATCTGACTCGAGGGCTTGATCGGGAAGGAGGAGAGGAGCTCGGCGTGCAAATATTTTCATCGGGCGGCTATCGGTTGCGGAGTTATAGCTAATTTGCATATTTAGCCGTATTTGCTAACTTTGGAACCGTCCATGCTAGAGCAACGGGAATGGTCTAGATCGACGCAGAATGTCAAAATTAGTGAGATTCTATGCATTTCATTCGATGAACTCTGAATATTCGTCGGCAATAGCCATGTTTCTATGATGAGAACTTGTGAATGCTGCAATGTGTTCTTCAACTTTTGAACCGTTCATCCTAGGACAACGGGAGCGGTCTAGAAAGATGCAGAATTTGTTAGATAATACGTTCCGATGTATTTCGTAAAGATATTAACCGCAGTTTTGGCGTAGTAACGAGTTTTCTCTCGGAAATTCGCAGTGAAATTTTTCGTTCAGGTAGTTCACAATTCCAACACCAGGGTAGTGTGGGGCCCATAGAGAGAGGAGCTTGCCACATAAATATTTCCTCGAAGCGACTTGTAATAGAGCCACAAAATCGATTTTTCTGAAAATTCCGGAGTCAAAATTTTCATTCAGGTAAATCGTAAATTTGACGTTAGGAAAATGTGGGGCACATAGGGAGGAGCTTGCCACATAAATATTTCCTCGGGGCGACTTGTAATTGAGCCACAAAATCGATTTTTCTGAAAATTCCGGAGTCAAAATTTTCATTCAGGTAAATCGCAAATTTGACGTTAGAATAATGTGAAGCACATAGGGAGGAGCTTGCCACATAAATATTTCCTCGGGGCGACTTGTAATTGAGCCACAAAATCGACTTTTCTGAAAATTCCGGAGTCAAAATTTTCATTCAGGTAAATCGCAAATTTGACGTTAGGAGAATGTGGGGCACATAGGGAGGAGCTTGCCACATAAATATTTCCTCGGGGCGAATTGTAATTGAGCCACAAAATCGACTTTCCTGAAAATTCCGGAGTCAAAATTTTCATTCAGGTAAATCGGAAATCTGACAGCACCGCACGGTCGGGAAAGCAAAAAGCAGTTCGGCACATAAATATTTCAATCGTGCGGCTTGCGGTTGAGGAGTTAAAGCGAATTTTCAATTTGAGCCGCATTTGCCAACTTTTGAACCGTACATGCTAGATCAATGGGAATGGTCTAGATCGACGCAGAATCTCAAAATTAGTCGAAATCTATGCATTTCAATATTTAAATATCAAAGATTCGTGAGAAATCAACATTTTACTACAGTGAGAACTTAGGAAACCTTATGCAAAATAGCTAACTTTTGAACCATAAATCGTAGAGCAACAGGAATGGTCTAGATCGACGCAGAATATCAAAATTAGTCGAAATAACATCATTTTCAAACTTGTTTGTGTAAAATTTTGGAGAAAAAGAGATAAAACCGATAAATGTGATTTTTAGGAGGAGGGGCTCGGTTGTGTTGCAATAAGGATAATTGTAAACGCGGCAGCGGGCGCGAAGCGCCCGTCTGCCGCAAGACGTCACCGTTGATTTTTTTCGTTCAGGTAAATCGTGAATCTGACTCGAGGGCTTGATCGGGAAGGAGGAGAGGAGCTCGGCGTGCAAATATTTTCATCGGGCGGCTATCGGTTGCGGAGTTATAGCTAATTTGCATATTTAGCCGTATTTGCTAACTTTGGAACCGTCCATGCTAGAGCAACGGGAATGGTCTAGATCGACGCAGAATGTCAAAATTAGTGAGATTCTATGCATTTCATTCGATGAACTCTGAATATTCGTCGGCAATAGCCATGTTTCTATGATGAGAACTTGTGAATGCTGCAATGTGTTCTTCAACTTTTGAACCGTTCATCCTAGGACAACGGGAGCGGTCTAGAAAGATGCAGAATTTGTTAGATAATACGTTCCGATGTATTTCGTAAAGATATTAACCGCAGTTTTGGCGTAGTAACGAGTTTTCTCTCGGAAATTCGCAGTGAAATTTTTCGTTCAGGTAGTTCACAATTCCAACACCAGGGTAGTGTGGGGCCCATAGAGAGGAGCTTGCCACATAAATATTTCCTCGAAGCGACTTGTAATAGAGCCACAAAATCGATTTTTCTGAAAATTCCGGAGTCAAAATTTTCATTCAGGTAAATCGTAAATTTGACGTTAGGAAAATGTGGGGCACATAGGGAGGAGCTTGCCACATAAATATTTCCTCGGGGCGACTTGTAATTGAGCCACAAAATCGATTTTTCTGAAAATTCCGGAGTCAAAATTTTCATTCAGGTAAATCGCAAATTTGACGTTAGAATAATGTGAAGCACATAGGGAGGAGCTTGCCACATAAATATTTCCTCGGGGCGACTTGTAATTGAGCCACAAAATCGACTTTTCTGAAAATTCCGGAGTCAAAATTTTCATTCAGGTAAATCGCAAATTTGACGTTAGGAGAATGTGGGGCACATAGGGAGGAGCTTGCCACATAAATATTTCCTCGGGGCGAATTGTAATTGAGCCACAAAATCGACTTTTCCTGAAAATTCCGGAGTCAAAATTTTCATTCAGGTAAATCGGAAATCTGACAGCACCGCACGGTCGGGAAAGCAAAAAGCAGTTCGGCACATAAATATTTCAATCGTGCGGCTTGCGGTTGAGGAGTTAAAGCGAATTTTCAATTTGAGCCGCATTTGCCAACTTTTGAACCGTACATGCTAGATCAATGGGAATGGTCTAGATCGACGCAGAATCTCAAAATTAGTCGAAATCTATGCATTTCAATATTTAAATATCAAAGATTCGTGAGAAATCAACATTTTACTACAGTGAGAACTTAGGAAACCTTATGCAAAATAGCTAACTTTTGAACCATAAATCGTAGAGCAACAGGAATGGTCTAGATCGACGCAGAATATCAAAATTAGTCGAAATAACATCATTTTCAAACTTGTTTGTGTAAAATTTTGGAGAAAAAGAGATAAAACCGATAAATGTGATTTTTAGGAGGAGGGGCTCGGTTGTGTTGCAATAAGGATAATTGTAAACGCGGCAGCGGGCGCGAAGCGCCCGTCTGCCGCAAGACGTCACCGTTGATTTTTTTCGTTCAGGTAAATCGTGAATCTGACTCGAGGGCTTGATCGGGAAGGAGGAGAGGAGCTCGGCGTGCAAATATTTTCATCGGGCGGCTATCGGTTGCGGAGTTATAGCTAATTTGCATATTTAGCCGTATTTGCTAACTTTGGAACCGTCCATGCTAGAGCAACGGGAATGGTCTAGATCGACGCAGAATGTCAAAATTAGTGAGATTCTATGCATTTCATTCGATGAACTCTGAATATTCGTCGGCAATAGCCATGTTTCTATGATGAGAACTTGTGAATGCTGCAATGTGTTCTTCAACTTTTGAACCGTTCATCCTAGGACAACGGGAGCGGTCTAGAAAGATGCAGAATTTGTTAGATAATACGTTCCGATGTATTTCGTAAAGATATTAACCGCAGTTTTGGCGTAGTAACGAGTTTTCTCTCGGAAATTCGCAGTGAAATTTTTCGTTCAGGTAGTTCACAATTCCAACACCAGGGTAGTGTGGGGCCCATAGAGAGAGAGCTTGCCACATAAATATTTCCTCGAAGCGACTTGTAATAGAGCCACAAAATCGATTTTTCTGAAAATTCCGGAGTCAAAATTTTCATTCAGGTAAATCGTAAATTTGACGTTAGGAAAAATGTGGGGCACATAGGGAGGAGCTTGCCACATAAATATTTCCTCGGGGCGACTTGTAATTGAGCCACAAAATCGATTTTTCTGAAAATTCCGGAGTCAAAATTTTCATTCAGGTAAATCGCAAATTTGACGTTAGAATAATGTGAAGCACATAGGGAGGAGCTTGCCACATAAATATTTCCTCGGGGCGACTTGTAATTGAGCCACAAAATCGATTTTTCTGAAAATTCCGGAGTCAAAATTTTCATTCAGGTAAATCGCAAATTTGACGTTAGGAGAATGTGGGGCACATAAGGAGGAGTTATTGCCACATAAATATTTCCTCGGGGCGAATTGTAATTGAGCCACAAAATCGACTTTCCTGAAAATTCCGGAGTCAAAATTTTCATTCAGGTAAATCGGAAATCTGACAGCACCGCACGGTCGGGAAAGCAAAAAGCAGTTCGGCACATAAATATTTCAATCGTGCGGCTTGCGGTTGAGGAGTTAAAGCGAATTTTCAATTTGAGCCGCATTTGCCAACTTTTGAACCGTACATGCTAGATCAATGGGAATGGTCTAGATCGACGCAGAATCTCAAAATTAGTCGAAATCTATGCATTTCAATATTTAAATATCAAAGATTCGTGAGAAATCAACATTTTACTACAGTGAGAACTTAGGAAACCTTATGCAAAATAGCTAACTTTTGAACCATAAATCGTAGAGCAACAGGAATGGTCTAGATCGACGCAGAATATCAAAATTAGTCGAAATAACATCATTTTCAAACTTGTTTGTGTAAAATTTTGGAGAAAAAGAGATAAAACCGATAAATGTGATTTTTAGGAGGAGGGGCTCGGTTGTGTTGCAATAAGGATAATTGTAAACGCGGCAGCGGGCGCGAAGCGCCCGTCTGCCGCAAGACGTCACCGTTGATTTTTTTCGTTCAGGTAAATCGTGAATCTGACTCGAGGGCTTGATCGGGAAGGAGGAGAGGAGCTCGGCGTGCAAATATTTTCATCGGGCGGCTATCGGTTGCGGAGTTATAGCTAATTTGCATATTTAGCCGTATTTGCTAACTTTGGAACCGTCCATGCTAGAGCAACGGGAATGGTCTAGATCGACGCAGAATGTCAAAATTAGTGAGATTCTATGCATTTCATTCGATGAACTCTGAATATTCGTCGGCAATAGCCATGTTTCTATGATGAGAACTTGTGAATGCTGCAATGTGTTCTTCAACTTTTGAACCGTTCATCCTAGGACAACGGGAGCGGTCTAGAAAGATGCAGAATTTGTTAGATAATACGTTCCGATGTATTTCGTAAAGATATTAACCGCAGTTTTGGCGTAGTAACGAGTTTTCTCTCGGAAATTCGCAGTGAAATTTTTCGTTCAGGTAGTTCACAATTCCAACACCAGGGTAGTGTGGGGCCCATAGAGAGGAGCTTGCCACATAAATATTTCCTCGAAGCGACTTGTAATAGAGCCACAAAATCGATTTTTCTGAAAATTCCGGAGTCAAAATTTTCATTCAGGTAAATCGTAAATTTGACGTTAGGAAAATGTGGGGCACATAAGGAGGATCATAAATATTTCCTCGGGGCGACTTGTAATTGAGCACAAAATCATTTTTTGAAAATTCCGGAGTCAAAATTTTCATTCAGGTAAATCGCAAATTTGACGTTAGAATAATGTGAAGCATATAGGAGGAGCTTGCCACATAAATATTTCCTCGGGGAGGCGACTTGTAATTGAGCCACAAAATCGATTTTTCTGAAAATTCCGGAGTCAAAATTTTCATTCAGGTAAATCGCAAATTTGACGTTAGAATAATGTGAAGCACATATGGGAGGAGCTTGCCACATAAATATTTCCTCGGGGCGACTTGTAATTGAGCCACAAAATCGATTTGCCACAAAATTCCGGAGTCAAAATTTTCATTCAGGTAAATCGCAAATTTGACGTTAGAATAATGTGAAGGCATATGGGAGGAGCTTGTCACATAAATATTTCCTGGGGCGACTTGTAATTGAGCCACAAAATCGATTTTTCTGAAAATTCCGGAGTCAAAATTTTCATTCAGGTAAATCGCAAATTTGACGTTAGAATAATGTGAAGCACATAGGGAGGAGCTTGCCACATAAATATTTCCTCGGGGCGACTTGTAATTGAGCCACAAAATCGACTTTTCTGAAAATTCCGGAGTCAAAATTTTCATTCAGGTAAATCGCAAATTTGACGTTAGGAGAATGTGGGGCACATAGGGAGGAGATTGCCACATAAATATTTCCTCGGGGCGAATTGTAATTGAGCCACAAAATCGACTTTCCTGAAAATTCCGGAGTCAAAATTTTCATTCAGGTAAATCGGAAATCTGACAGCACCGCACGGTCGGGAAAGCAAAAAGCAGTTCGGCACATAAATATTTCAATCGTGCGGCTTGCGGTTGAGGAGTTAAAGCGAATTTTCAATTTGAGCCGCATTTGCCAACTTTTGAACCGTACATGCTAGATCAATGGGAATGGTCTAGATCGACGCAGAATCTCAAAATTAGTCGAAATCTATGCATTTCAATATTTAAATATCAAAGATTCGTGAGAAATCAACATTTTACTACAGTGAGAACTTAGGAAACCTTATGCAAAATAGCTAACTTTTGAACCATAAATCGTAGAGCAACAGGAATGGTCTAGATCGACGCAGAATATCAAAATTAGTCGAAATAACATCATTTTCAAACTTGTTTGTGTAAAATTTTGGAGAAAAAGAGATAAAACCGATAAATGTGATTTTTTAGGAGGAGGGGCTCGGTTGTGTTGCAATAAGGATAATTGTAAACGCGGCAGCGGGCGCGAAGCGCCCGTCTGCCGCAAGACGTCACCGTTGATTTTTTTCGTTCAGGTAAATCGTGAATCTGACTCGAGGGCTTGATCGGGAAGGAGGAGAGGAGCTCGGCGTGCAAATATTTTCATCGGGCGGCTATCGGTTGCGGAGTTATAGCTAATTTGCATATTTAGCCGTATTTGCTAACTTTGGAACCGTCCATGCTAGAGCAACGGGAATGGTCTAGATCGACGCAGAATGTCAAAATTAGTGAGATTCTATGCATTTCATTCGATGAACTCTGAATATTCGTCGGCAATAGCCATGTTTCTATGATGAGAACTTGTGAATGCTGCAATGTGTTCTTCAACTTTTGAACCGTTCATCCTAGGACAACGGGAGCGGTCTAGAAAGATGCAGAATTTGTTAGATAATACGTTCCGATGTATTTCGTAAAGATATTAACCGCAGTTTTGGCGTAGTAACGAGTTTTTCTCTCGGAAATTCGCAGTGAAATTTTTCGTTCAGGTAGTTCACAATTCCAACACCAGGGTAGTGTGGGGCCCATAGAGAGGAGCTTGCCACATAAATATTTCCTCGAAGCGACTTGTAATAGAGCCACAAAATCGATTTTTCTGAAAATTCCGGAGTCAAAATTTTCATTCAGGTAAATCGTAAATTTGACGTGAGGAAAATGTGGGGCACATAGGGAGGAGCTTGCCACATAAATATTTCCTCGGGGCGACTTGTAATTGAGCCACAAAATCGATTTTTCTGAAAATTCCGGAGTCAAAATTTTCATTCAGGTAAATCGCAAATTTGACGTTAGAATAATGTGAAGCATATAGGGAGGAGCTTGCCACATAAATATTTCCTCGGGGCGACTTGTAATTGAGCCACAAAATCGATTTTTCTGAAAATTCCGGAGTCAAAATTTTCATTCAGGTAAATCGCAAATTTGACGTTAGAATAATGTGAAGCACATAGGGAGGAGCTTGCCACATAAATATTTCCTCGGGGCGACTTGTAATTGAGCCACAAAATCGATTTTTCTGAAAATTCCGGAGTCAAAATTTTCATTCAGGTAAATCGCAAATTTGACGTTAGAATAATGTGAAGCACATAGGGAGGAGCTTGCCACATAAATATTTCCTCGGGGCGACTTGTAATTGAGCCACAAAATCGATTTTTCTGAAAATTCCGGAGTCAAAATTTTCATTCAGGTAAATCGCAAATTTGACGTTAGAATAATGTGAAGCACATAGGGAGGAGCTTGCCACATAAATATTTCCTCGGGGCGACTTGTAATTGAGCCACAAAATCGACTTTTCTGAAAATTCCGGAGTCAAAATTTTCATTCAGGTAAATCGCAAATTTGACGTTAGGAGAATGTGGGGCACATAGGGAGGAGATTGCCACATAAATATTTCCTCGGGGCGAATTGTAATTGAGCCACAAAATCGACTTTCCTGAAAATTCCGGAGTCAAAATTTTCATTCAGGTAAATCGGAAATCTGACAGCACCGCACGGTCGGGAAAGCAAAAAGCAGTTCGGCACATAAATATTTCAATCGTGCGGCTTGCGGTTGAGGAGTTAAAGCGAATTTTCAATTTGAGCCGCATTTGCCAACTTTTGAACCGTACATGCTAGATCAATGGGAATGGTCTAGATCGACGCAGAATCTCAAAATTAGTCGAAATCTATGCATTTCAATATTTAAATATCAAAGATTCGTGAGAAATCAACATTTTACTACAGTGAGAACTTAGGAAACCTTATGCAAAATAGCTAACTTTTGAACCATAAATCGTAGAGCAACAGGAATGGTCTAGATCGACGCAGAATATCAAAATTAGTCGAAATAACATCATTTTCAAACTTGTTTGTGTAAAATTTTGGAGAAAAAGAGATAAAACCGATAAATGTGATTTTTTAGGAGGAGGGGCTCGGTTGTGTTGCAATAAGGATAATTGTAAACGCGGCAGCGGGCACGAAGCGCCCGTCTGCCGCAAGACGTCACCGTTGATTTTTTTCGTTCAGGTAAATCGTGAATCTGACTCGAGGGCTTGATCGGGAAGGAGGGAGAGGAGCTCGGCGTGCAAATATTTTCATCGGGCGGCTATCGGTTGCGGAGTTATAGCTAATTTGCATATTTAGCCGTATTTGCTAACTTTGGAACCGTCCATGCTAGAGCAACGGGAATGGTCTAGATCGACGCAGAATGTCAAAATTAGTGAGATTCTATGCATTTCATTCGATGAACTCTGAATATTCGTCGGCAATAGCCATGTTTCTATGATGAGAACTTGTGAATGCTGCAATGTGTTCTTCAACTTTTGAACCGTTCATCCTAGGACAACGGGAGCGGTCTAGAAAGATGCAGAATTTGTTAGATAATACGTTCCGATGTATTTCGTAAAGATATTAACCGCAGTTTTGGCGTAGTAACGAGTTTTCTCTCGGAAATTCGCAGTGAAATTTTTCGTTCAGGTAGTTCACAATTCCAACACCAGGGTAGTGTGGGGCCCATAGGGAGGAGCTTGCCACATGAATATTTCCTCGGGGCGACTTGTAATTGAGCCACAAAATCGATTTTTCTGAAAATTCCGGAGTCAAAATTTTCATTCAGGTAAATCGTAAATTTGACGTTAGGAAAATGTGGGGCACATAGGGAGGAGCTTGCCACATGAATATTTCCTCGGGGCGACTTGTAATTGAGCCACAAAATCGATTTTTCTGAAAATTCCGGAGTCAAAATTTTCATTCAGGTAAATCGCAAATTTGACGTTAGAATAATGTGAAGCACATAGGGAGGAGCTTGCCACATAAATATTTCCTCGGGGCGACTTGTAATTGAGCCACAAAATCGATTTTTCTGAAAATTCCGGAGTCAAAATTTTCATTCAGGTAAATCGCAAATTTGACGTTAGGAGAATGTGGGGCACATAAGGGAGGAGACTTGCCACATAAATATTTCCTCGGGGGCGAATTGTAATTGAGCCACAAAATCGACTTTTCTGAAAAATTCCGGAGTCAAAATTTTCATTCAGGTAAATCCGGAAATCTGACAGCACCGCACGGTCGGGAAAGCAAAAAGCAGTTCGGCACATAAATATTTCAATCGTGCGGCTTGCGGTTGAGGAGTTAAAGCGAATTTTCAATTTGAGCCGCATTTGCCAACTTTTGAACCGTACATGCTAGATCAATGGGAATGGTCTAGATCGACGCAGAATCTCAAAATTAGTCGAAATCTATGCATTTCAATATTTAAATATCAAAGATTCGTGAGAAATCAACATTTTACTACAGTGAGAACTTAGGAAACCTTATGCAAAATAGCTAACTTTTGAACCATAAATCGTAGAGCAACAGGAATGGTCTAGATCGACGCAGAATATCAAAATTAGTCGAAATAACATCATTTTCAAACTTGTTTGTGTAAAAAATTTTGGAGAAAAAGAGATAAAACCGATAAATGTGATTTTTAGGAGGAGGGGCTCGGTTGTGTTGCAATAAGGATAATTGTAAACGCGGCAGCGGGCGCGAACGCGCCCGTCTGCCGCAAGACGTCACCGTTGATTTTTTTCGTTCAGGTAAATCGTGAATCTGACTCGAGGGCTTGATCGGGAAGGAGGAGAGGAGCTCGGCGTGCAAATATTTTCATCGGGCGGCTATCGGTTGCGGAGTTATAGCTAATTTGCATATTTAGCCGTATTTGCTAACTTTGGAACCGTCCATGCTAGAGCAACGGGAATGGTCTAGATCGACGCAGAATGTCAAAATTAGTGAGATTCTATGCATTTCATTCGATGAACTCTGAATATTCGTCGGCAATAGCCATGTTTCTATGATGAGAACTTGTGAATGCTGCAATGTGTTCTTCAACTTTTGAACCGTTCATCCTAGGACAACGGGAGCGGTCTAGAAAGATGCAGAATTTGTTAGATAATACGTTCCGATGTATTTCGTAAAGATATTAACCGCAGTTTTGGCGTAGTAACGGGTTTTCTCTCGGAAATTCGCAGTGAAATTTTTCGTTCAGGTAGTTCACAATTCCAACACCAGGGTGGTGTGGGGCCCATAGAGAGGAGCTTGCCACATAAATATTTCCTCGGAGCGACTTGTAATAGAGCCACAAAATCGATTTTTCTGAAAATTCCGGAGTCAAAATTTTCATTCAGGTAAATCGTAAATTTGACGTTAGGAAAATGTGGGGCACATAGGGAGGAGCTTGCCACATAAATATTTCCTCGGGGCGACTTGTAATTGAGCCACAAAATCGATTTTTCTGAAAATTCCGGAGTCAAAATTTTCATTCAGGTAAATCGCAAATTTGACGTTAGAATAATGTGGAAGCACATAGGGAGGAGCTTGCCACATAAATATTTCCTCGGGGCGACTTGTAATTGAGCCACAAAATCGATTTTTCTGAAAATTCCGGAGTCAAAATTTTCATTCAGGTAAATCGCAAATTTGACGTTAGGAGAATGTGGGGCACATAGGGAGGAGCTTGCCACATAAATATTTCCTCGGGGCGAATTGTAATTGAGCCACAAAATCGACTTTTCTGAAAATTCCGGAGTCAAAATTTTCATTCAGGTAAATCGGAAATCTGACAGCACCGCACGGTCGGGAAAGCAAAAAGCAGTTCGGCACATAAATATTTCAATCGTGCGGCTTGCGGTTGAGGAGTTAAAGCGAATTTTCAATTTGAGCCGCATTTGCCAACTTTTGAACCGTACATGCTAGATCAATGGGAATGGTCTAGATCGACGCAGAATCTCAAAATTAGTCGAAATCTATGCATTTCAATATTTAAATATCAAAGATTCGTGAGAAATCAACATTTTACTACAGTGAGAACTTAGGAAACCTTATGCAAAATAGCTAACTTTTGAACCATAAATCGTAGAGCAACAGGAATGGTCTAGATCGACGCAGAATATCAAAATTAGTCGAAATAACATCATTTTCAAACTTGTTTGTGTAAAATTTTGGAGAAAAAGAGATAAAACCGATAAATGTGATTTTTAGGAGGAGGGGCTCGGTTGTGTTGCAATAAGGATAATTGTAAACGCGGCAGCGGGCGCGAAGCGCCCGTCTGCCGCAAGACGTCACCGTTGATTTTTTTCGTTCAGGTAAATCGTGAATCTGACTCGAGGGCTTGATCGGGAAGGAGGAGAGGAGCTCGGCGTGCAAATATTTTCATCGGGCGGCTATCGGTTGCGGAGTTATAGCTAATTTGCATATTTAGCCGTATTTGCTAACTTTGGAACCGTCCATGCTAGAGCAACGGGGAATGGTCTAGATCGACGCAGAATGTCAAAATTAGTGAGATTCTATGCATTTCATTCGATGAACTCTGAATATTCGTCGGCAATAGCCATGTTTCTATGATGAGAACTTGTGAATGCTGCAATGTGTTCTTCAACTTTTGAACCGTTCATCCTAGGACAACGGGAGCGGTCTAGAAAGATGCAGAATTTGTTAGATAATACGTTCCGATGTATTTCGTAAAGATATTAACCGCAGTTTTGGCGTAGTAACGAGTTTTCTCTCGGAAATTCGCAGTGAAATTTTTCGTTCAGGTAGTTCACAATTCCAACACCAGGGTAGTGTGGGGCCCATAGAGAGGAGCTTGCCACATAAATATTTCCTCGAAGCGACTTGTAATAGAGCCACAAAATCGATTTTTCTGAAAATTCCGGAGTCAAAATTTTCATTCAGGTAAATCGTAAATTTGACGTTAGGAAAATGTGGGGCACATAGGGAGGAGCTTGCCACATAAATATTTCCTCGGGGCGACTTGTAATTGAGCCACAAAATCGATTTTTCTGAAAATTCCGGAGTCAAAATTTTCATTCAGGTAAATCGCAAATTTGACGTTAGAATAATGTGAAGCACATAGGGAGGAGCTTGCCACATAAATATTTCCTCGGGGCGACTTGTAATTGAGCCACAAAATCGACTTTTCTGAAAATTCCGGAGTCAAAATTTTCATTCAGGTAAATCGCAAATTTGACGTTAGGAGAATGTGGGGCACATAGGGAGGAGCTTGCCACATAAATATTTCCTCGGGGCGAATTGTAATTGAGCCACAAAATCGACTTTTCTGAAAATTCCGGAGTCAAAATTTTCATTCAGGTAAATCGGAAATCTGACAGCACCGCACGGTCGGGAAAGCAAAAAGCAGTTCGGCACATAAATATTTCAATCGTGCGGCTTGCGGTTGAGGAGTTAAAGCGAATTTTCAATTTGAGCCGCATTTGCCAACTTTTGAACCGTACATGCTAGATCAATGGGAATGGTCTAGATCGACGCAGAATCTCAAAATTAGTCGAAATCTATGCATTTCAATATTTAAATATCAAAGATTCGTGAGAAATCAACATTTTACTACAGTGAGAACTTAGGAAACCTTATGCAAAATAGCTAACTTTTGAACCATAAATCGTAGAGCAACAGGAATGGTCTAGATCGACGCAGAATATCAAAATTAGTCGAAATAACATCATTTTCAAACTTGTTTGTGTAAAATTTTGGAGAAAAAGAGATAAAACCGATAAATGTGATTTTTAGGAGGAGGGGCTCGGTTGTGTTGCAATAAGGATAATTGTAAACGCGGCAGCGGGCGCGAAGCGCCCGTCTGCCGCAAGACGTCACCGTTGATTTTTTTCGTTCAGGTAAATCGTGAATCTGACTCGAGGGCTTGATCGGGAAGGAGGAGAGGAGCTCGGCGTGCAAATATTTTCATCGGGCGGCTATCGGTTGCGGAGTTATAGCTAATTTGCATATTTAGCCGTATTTGCTAACTTTGGAACCGTCCATGCTAGAGCAACGGGAATGGTCTAGATCGACGCAGAATGTCAAAATTAGTGAGATTCTATGCATTTCATTCGATGAACTCTGAATATTCGTCGGCAATAGCCATGTTTCTATGATGAGAACTTGTGAATGCTGCAATGTGTTCTTCAACTTTTGAACCGTTCATCCTAGGACAACGGGAGCGGTCTAGAAAAGAT